>NC_050073.1:126850417-127481361 GCF_009764565.3 Dermochelys coriacea
ACAGGGATTCCTTGAAATACAGCCAGCTCTCCTGGACTTCCTTCCCTTTCATGTAGTACCCCAGGGATCTGGCCATCTGTTCCCTGAGGGAGTCAAAGTCTGCTTTCCTGAAGTCCAGGGTCCGTATCTGCTGTTACTTTTTCCCTGCGTCAGGATCCTGAAACTCAACCAAACTCATGGTCACTTGCCTCCCAGATTCCATCCACTTTTGCTTCCCCCACTAATTCTACCCGGTGTTGTGAGCAGCAGGTCAGAAAAGCGCTCCCCCTAGTTGGCTCCCTAGCACTTGCACAGGAATTGTCCCTACGCTTTCCAAAAACTTCCTGGATTGTCTATGCACCGCTGTATTGCTCTCCCAGCAGATATCAGGAAAATTAAAGTCACCCATGAGAATCAGGGCATGCGATCTAGTAGCTGAGGAGATCGAGGCCCTGGGTCTGACCCCGGTCACCCAAGGGGAGGACGATCCTATGCCAGCGGGCCTCGATCTGGGCGACTTCTTTCCGGCCCCCTTTTCCCCATACTCCCTCCCCGTAACCGTTGCTTCTGCTCCCACCTCCGAGGAGCCCCTGGACTCCTCCATCAACCCGGCTGCAGAAGGCACCCCGCTGAGAGCCGCCGAGCCAGTTGAGGCGACGGCCAGTGCCACGCGGCTGGAACCTGAGCCACCAGGGGCATCCCTCGCTGGTGAGGAGCATTCGACCTCCTTTCCGGGAGAGGACCCTACAGAAGAAAGTTCACCTCCTGATGCCGTGGCTGCCAAATCCACCAGACAGCTTGCGCCCGGCATCGGTGAGAGCCCTCTCCCGACCCAGACTCTCACCTCTACCCCTGCCCCTGCCCTTCTCCCGCCCACCTCCCGAGATATTATTGCCACCCCTGGGACAGTCTCCTTCCCCTTTCCAACAGATGACTCCCAGGGAATGGCCTTTGTGTTTGCCCGTCCCGACCCACCAGGGGCTGCTATCCTCCCTCCGCCGCCCCCTATCGCCCCAGCATTCAGGTCAACCCATCAAGAGCCCCGTCGGGGGTCCGCACCCTGTCTGCCCGTCCCGCTGGGCCAGGGGGCTGTACCAAGGGCCCCATTGGGAAGCAACCAGACCATAACCCCAGCCCCCCATGCGCTGCGAGAGGAGTTGCGGGAGTTCCTAGAAGACGTCCGTGGCTCCCGCAACAACAGTCCAGCTTGCCCTCCAGCGATGGGGGGACTTTAATCAAATCCTCCGGGCAGCAAGGGCCCTCATGGGGGAGGGGAAAAGGACGGGAGACAGGGCGCCGCGGCCCTACCAGCGGGGTCCGCCACTTCCGTGACTCCTGACACCTACGGGGTGGGTCACGGACTGCTACGCGGCCCGCCGGGAGCCACGAGCATCCCTGCCGGCGAGGATCCCCCCCAGCCCTCCTCATGGCACCCTTTACCATCGCAACATTGAACACCCGTGGCTGTAAGATGGGTCTCCGCAGGTCCCAGGTGCTCTCCTTCCTTCGAGAGGGGAGGTACTCTGTGGTTTTCCTGCAGGAGACCCATACGGATCCGACCGCCGAAGACAGCTGGCGGCTGGATTGGGGAGACAGGGTCTCCTTTAGCCACCTCACAGTTCGTACGGCTGGAGTTGCGACCCTGTTCTCCCCCGACCTACGGCCCGAGGTGCTGGGGGTCGCCGAGGCTGTGCCGGGTCGCTTGCTGCACCTCCGGGTCCAAATGGAGGGGCTCGTAGTCAACCTCGTCAACATCTATGCCCCAGCAGCGAGCCCAGAGCGGCTGCAATTCTATCAGCAGGCATCCACCTTCCTCGGCACCTTGGATCCTCAGGAGTGCCTGGTCCTGGGAGGGGACTTTAACATCACCCTTGAGGAACGGGACCGCTCGGGAACCGAGAAGAGCCAGGCCGCCGTGGCCGTCCTCCAGGAGATAGTCGAACACCACTCCCTGGTAGACGTCTGGCGCGACCACCACCCGGATGACACTTCCACGTTCACCTTTGTCCGGGTGGAGGCCCATCGGTCGCGCTACTCCCGGTTGGACCGCATTTATTTATCACGCTTTCATCTTACACGAGCCCACTCCTCCAGCATCCGACCGGCCCCATTTTCTGACCATCACATAGCCACCGTGACAGCCTCCCTCTGTGCGGAGAGGCCGGGGCCGGCCTATTGGCATTTTAACAACAGCTTGCTGGAGGATGCGGGCTTCGTGGCGTCCTTCCGGAGTTCTGGCTGGCCTGGCGAGGGCAGCGGCGTGCCTTTCCCTCGGCACGGCGGTGGTGGGACGTAGGGAAGGTGCGCGCCCGGCTCTTCTGCCGTGACTACACCCGGGGCACCAGCCGACGGAGGGATGCAGCGATAGAGCAGTTGGAACGGGAGGTCTTAGAGCTGGAGAGGCGTCTGGCCGCCAGCCCCGAGGATCCACCCCTCTGCGGAGCGTGCCGGGAGAAGCGGGAGGAGCTCCGGACCCTCGAGGACCATCGGGCCCGGGGTGCCTTTGTTCGATCCCGCATCCGTCTCCTTCGGGAGATGGATTGCGGCTCCCGCTTCTTCTACGCCCTGGAAAAAAAGAGGGGGGCTAAGAAACATATCATCTGCCTACTGACTGAGGATGGCACCCCCCTCACGGATCCGGTGGAGATGTGCGAGAGGGCGAGAGCCTTCTACGCAAGCCTATTCTCCCCGGAGCCGACCGATCCTAACGCTTGCAGAGTGCTGTGGGAGGAGCTCCCGACGGTCAGCGTGGGCGACCCGAGACCGGCTAGAGCTGCCTCTCACTCTGGCCGAGTTCTCGGAAGCCCTCCGTCGCATGCCCACCAATAAATCTCCGGGCATGGACGGGCTGACCGTGGAGTTCTACCGCGTGTTCTGGGACGTCCTGGGCCCAGACCTAGTCACCGTCTGGGCCGAGTCTTTGCAGAGCGGGGTCCTCCCTCTTTCGTGCAGGCGAGCCGTGCTCGCCTTATTGCCGAAGAAGGGGGACCTCCGCGATTTACGAAATTGGCGTCCCGTCTCGCTCCTCAGCACGGACTACCAAATCGTGGCAAAAGCCATCTCCCTGAGGCTAGGGTCCGTGCTGGCGGACGTGGTCCACCCAGACCAGACCTACACCGTCCCGGGCCGCAGTATCTTCGACAACCTATATCTGGTCCGGGACCTATTGGAACTTGGGTGTAGGGATGGTCTGTCGTTCGCCCTCCTGTCCTTAGATCAAGAGAAGGCGTTCGACAGGATGGATCACGGGTATCTCCTGAGCACTCTGCAGGCGTTTGGCTTCGGACCAGGTTTGTGAACTTTCTCCGGGTGCTGTACGCTTCCGCAGAGTGTCTGGTAAGACTCAACTGGACCCTGACCGAACCGGTCAACTTCGGGCGAGGAGTACGGCAGGGGTGCCCCCTCTCAGGCCAGCTCTACGCTCTGGCGATCGAGCCCTTCCTCTGTCTCCTCCGAAGGAGGTTGACAGGGTTGGTGCTGAGGGAGCCGGAGCTGCGGCTGGTCCTGTCGGCGTATGCTGATGACGTGCTCCTCATGGTCCAGGACCCGGGCGACTTGGTGCGAGTGGAGGCTTGCCAGGCCATCTATTCAGCAGCCTCCTCCGCGCGGGTCAACTGGGTCAAGAGCTCTGGCTTGGTGGTAGGGGACTGGCGGCAGGCGAGCCCCCGCCCACCCGCGCTTCAAGCCATCCGGTGGAGCACGGGTCCGCTGCTCTATCTGGGTGTTTACCTTTCTGCCACGCATCCCTCTCCGCCGGAGAACTGGCAGAATTTAGAGGGCGGGGTGATAGAACGACTCCGGAAATGGACAGGACTGCTCCGGTGCCTCTCCCTTCGAGGGAGAGCGTTAGTGCTTAATCAACTAGTCCTGTCCATGCTTTGGTACCGGCTCAACACCCTGGTCCCGGCCCCGGCTTTCCTGACCAACCTGCGGACATCGATTCTGGAGTTCTTTTGGTCAGGACTGCACTGGGTCCCTGCAGGGGTTCTCCATCTACCTGTGGAGGAGGGAGGGCAGGGCCTCAAATGTCTGCTTACTCAGGTCCATGTCTTCCGCCTCCAGACCCTGCAGAGGCTCCTTTATGGTGCAGGTAGTCCGGCGTGGAGCATACTGGCGCACGCCTTCCTGCGCCGCTTCCGAGGGCTCCGATACGACCGGCAGCTCCTTTATCTCCATCCGAGAGGTCTTCCGCGAGACCTCTCCGGGCTGCCGGTCTTCTACCAGGACCTCCTCCGGACCTGGAAACTCTTTACAACGAGCAGGTCCGTGGCGGCCACCGAGGGGGCAGATCTCCTCGCGGAGCCCCTGCTACACAACCCCCAGCTCCGTTTGCAGGTGGCGGAGTCCCGCTCGGTGCGCCAGAGGTTGGTCCTGGCAGAGGTCACAAGAGTCGGAGACCTCCTGGACTATGACCGGGGAGACTGGCTGGATCCCCTAACCTTCGCTCAGCGCATGGGGCTTTCCAGACCTTGTACTCCCCGACGCATACTTCAGGAGGAGAAGGCCGCTTTGCCGCCCGCTGCTCGGGTTTATCTCGACCGGGTCCTGCACGAGGGCACGCCCCGCCCACCCACTACCCCAGGCCCGCCGGACCTTTTAATTGGACCCCTCCCCCGTAGACCCAACCGATCCCTTCACCCCTTCACTAGAAGCCGGCTGCACGAGATGCAGCCGGTCTGTTTTCAAACCGCGCCAAGAAAACATCTCTACACACTCGTGCTCCACACCCTTCACGCCCGCACCCTCATGTCCCGCCCCGATACAAAATGGCGGGACCTCCTGCCACCTTTGGAGGGTGCAGAGCCCCGGTGGGGCAGCCTATATTCCATCTTAGTCCCAAAGCCCGCCGGGGATGTCAGTTGGCGGCTCCTTCACGGAGCCGTGAGCACGGGCGTGTACTTGGCGCGGTTCACCACAATCCCAGACACCTGCCCCTTTTGCGGCGTGAGGGATACCCTGGCACATGTCTACCTGGAGTGTGCCAGGTTGCAGCCCCTATTCCGGCTCCTCACCAATATCTTATTACGTTTTTGGTTGCACTTCTCCCCTCACCTTCTCATTTATGCACTCCCTATCCGTGGCCCCACAAAGTCCCGGGATCTCCTGGTCAACCTCCTCCTGGCCCTAGCTAAAATGGCCATCTACAAAACCAGAGTGAGGAGGTTGGCCGATGGAGTCTCCTGTGACTGTGGGGCCTATTTCCGATCCTCGGTCCGTTCACGTATCCGGGCAGAGTTCCTCTGGGCGGCGTCCTCTGACTCCCTTGACGCCTTTGAGGAGCAGTGGGCTCTGTCCGGGGTTCTCTGCTCGGTGTCCCCGTCCGGTTCCCTTCTTTTGACCCTTTGACCGCACTCCTGTCCCTGTTATTTTATTAGTTGTCCCCCGGAATTTTTTGGGTATCTAGGTCCTGTGGATCCCCCTTTTAGGCTGGGGGGGACCCTTTAGCAGTGGACGGGCTTCGCCCGCCCACTTCCCGGATCCCAATAAGACTGCTCTCCCATAGCCTTCTAGCTCGGAGGAAGGTGGGAAGCTGCTACTCCTGCTGCTAGGCCCTAAGCTTTCCCTGCTGCTCCAGCTGCTCCCCTGGCTGGGCCAGACAACCCCCCTTTTCTGCTACTTGGCTGCTGGACCCCCCACTCTTGGGTGCTGCTACTGCTGCAACTGCAGCCCCGGGGGGGGGGCTGCTAGCCCACTCCCCAGAGAGGAGGAGTGAGGGACCCCAGCCACTGCTGTTGTGGATACCACCACCACCACCACCACCTGAGAGGGGTCCTTTCTGCCTGCCTGGACCACCACCTGGAGCTCCTGGAGCTGCTGCTGCTGTGGAGTCTGCTGCCTGGAGCTGCTGAAGCCCGAGGAGGAGAAGAAGAGGATCATCTGCCAGTGGGGCAGCACCTAGAGACTTTGCAGACCACCGTGGAGGGGGCCCTAAGACTGAGTAATTTTCAAACTGTGCTCTTGTGGTGGGGGTTTTGACTGTGTTTGTAGGGACACCGGGGGTGTGGCGTGGAGCTGCCCCCCGATCCATCTGTGTGTCCCCCCCAACCCCCACCACTATTACCACCACCGCTGCCCCCTCCACCACCCCCACTGGCTGTATACCATCTGCCTCAGCTCCTGCCTCTGGACTCAGCTGCTTGCTTGGCTTGCCACGCCCTATTTCCACCCTTTGGGCCAGAAGCAGCAGCAAGCTAAAAAAGACTTGTGCAAGTGCACATGGGCACATGTGCCCCCCCCGGACTGCCTACCCCCCAGCTTTGCCCTTTACTACCTGCCCCATTTGCCACTTGCTTTGCCTCCTCTTTTGCTCCAGCCCCCCTTACTAGCTTCAGTTTGTTTGCCTGCCCCGCCCATTTCCTTCTGCAGCCTTTGTTTGTTTGCCCCGCCCCAGCCTCTGAAGCTAGCCCCTTGGTTTCCCTGTTCTACCCCAGACCGCTTAGCCCCTCGCTCCGTGTGCCCATGCCCCCTCCCATGCGCTTGTGCAACTCCCCATTTCAGTTGCAACCCTCTTCACTGCACCTTCAATGTTGTTGAATCCTGCCCCCCCATAGTGCACCAAGAGGAGCCGGAATTTCCACCTTGTGTCGGTGACTGACCCCTAACCCCTGATTGCCCCCCGTCCAGCCCACCCCTTTTGGCGCCCTCCTCCCCTGCCTGCAGCCTAGCGGGGAGGAGTGGTCGACCTGCTTCCCCTCTCCCCTCCTCCTTTTGGTGTCCCCCTTTCCTCCTTGCTCATGATGGCGGGGGATGAGACGGGTGAGACCTCTCCAGTAGCCCGAGCTCCCCCTCCCCCGCCTGCCCCTCCGTCACCCCCCCAAGCTTCTACCTCCGCTGCCAAACCATCTGCCATCGCCCCCGCTGGGGCACCAGCAGCGACGGGCACCGGGGTGACCTCCACTGCTGCCACGTCTATCACCCCCTCAGATTTGGGGGGAGTCCTCCCAGCCGGCGGGAAGGGCCAGGGGAAGAAGAAGGGGAAGGGCCCCGCTAAAAAGACCAGGCCCTCCATGGCAGGGGCTGCCCCCAATGCCCCGGCCCCATCTCCAGCTGGGGCGCCCCTCCCCGCTGTTCCCTCCACCAGCTCTGCAGGTGTCCCTCCCCCGGCCCCTAGAGCATACGCCCAGGTGGCGGCAGCCCCCCCGCCTGCCGCTACATCATTTCTCCAGCCCACCGCCTCCGCTACCATCTATAGCGGCCGGGGCCCCTTTCCCACCATGACCAGGAAGCACGGCGTCCGTTGCCTCCTGGTGCCCGCCTCACCCCACGTGGAGACCTATGTGCGGGCGTTGGCGAGGGTGGTGGGGCCCACGGCCATTGTGGCGGCCTCCAAAATGTATGGCAAGGTCGTCTTCTTCTTAGCATCGGAGGCCGCCGCCCAGGAGGCGGTGGAGAAGGGCCTGGCGGTGGGGGGCGTGTTCGTCCCCTTAGAGCCGCTAGAGGACCTGGGCGTCCGCCTGGTCCTGACCTCCGTCCCTCCCTTTCTCCCCAATGCCGCCCTGTTACCCACCCTTTCTACCTTGGGGAAGCCCATCTCTGTCATCAGCCCTCTCCCGTTGGGCTGCAAAGACCCCGCCCTCCGTCACGTCCTCTCGTTCCGCCGGCAAGTGCAGCTTCAACTGCTGCCGGCGGCGCGCGACGGAGAGGCACTGGAGGGGTCCTTCCTAGTCCCCTACCAGGGGGCGCGTTACAGGGTGCATTATTCCACGGGGGAGGCCCGGTGCTACCTCTGCCGGGCGATGGGGCACGTCCGGAGGGACTGCCCCCTGGCCCGGGAAGGAGGGCATCCAGGATCCCCGAGCCCCGGCAGGACACCGGCCCCGTCATCGCCGACGCCCCTGGCTGCCCGGCACCCGAAACCGCCCCTCCTCCTTCCCAGTCCACCATTGCTCCCGCTCGGGCCCAAGGGGTACCTCCCCCACTATGCCCAGACGAGCGGGAAAACCCCGCCCCCGCTGCTTGCAATCTGGCAGGGCCTGTGGAGGAGGGTGCGGCAGGGACACCGCCCTGCATGGGAGAGGGCCCGCCCCAAGGGGAATCTTCCCTCCCTTGTGCTGCCCCACCGTTACCCCCTCGAGTCCCTGAGCCATCGCCTCTGCCCCCTGACACAACCCCTGCTAGCCAGCCCCCGGATGATGCCATGGAGGGCTGGGCCCTAGTCAAGGGGAAGCGGGGCAAGCGGAAGGCTCGAGCTCCGCTCCTCCCATCTGACGCGGAGGCCCCCCGGAAGACCAGGAAGGGGGGCACCGATGCCGAGCCTTCCGCTCTACCCACGGGTGTGTTCCACCCACCAGAGCCGGCTGGGGAAGACGTGGCAGCACTGGAAGACGGTATCTCCCCTCCACGGGAGTCCCTCCCCTCCAAGACCCCCGAGGCACCATCTGAAACCCCAGTGTGCCCCGAAGTAACCATCGCGTCAGGTGCCGGCGGGGAGAATCCCGGGGTAGCTGGAAAATAATTTCCCCTCTATATATGAGGAGATCGAGGCCCTGGGTCTGACCCCGGTCACCCAAGGGGAGGACGATCCTATGCCAGCGGGCCTCGATCTGGGCGACTTCTTTCCAGCCCCCCTTTCCCCATACTCCCTCCCCCTAACCGTTGCTTCTGCTCCCACCTCCGAGGAGCCCCTGGACTCCTCCATCAACCCGGCTGCAGAAGGCACCCTGCTGAGAGCCACCGAGCCAGTTGAGGCGACGGCCAGTGCCACGCGGCTGGAACCTGAGCCACCAGGGGCATCCCTCGCTGGTGAGGAGCATTCGACCTCCTTTCCGGGAGAGGACCCTACAGAAGAAAGTCCACCTCCTGATGCCGTGGCTGCCAAATCCACCAGACAGCTTGCGCCCGGCATCGGTGAGAGCCCTCTCTCGACCCAGACTCTCATCTCTACCCCTGCCCCTGCCCTTCTCCCGCCCACCTCCCGAGATATTATTGCCACCCCTGGGACAGTCTCCTTCCCCTTTCCAACAGATGACTCCCAGGGAATGGCCTTTGTGTTTGCCTGTCCCGACCCACCAGGGGCTGCTATCCTCCCTCCGCCGCCCCCTATCGCCCCAGCATTCAGGTCAACCCATCAAGAGCCCCGTCGGGGGTCCGCACCCTGTCTGCCCGTCCCGCTGGGCCAGGGGGCTGTACCAAGGGCCCCATCGGGAAGCAACCAGACCATAACCCCAGCCCCCCATGCGCTGCGAGAGGAGTTGCGGGAGTTCCTAGAAGACGTCCGTGGCTCCCGCAACAAAGTCCAGCTTGCCCTCCAGCGATGGGGGGACTTTAATCAAATCCTCCGGGCCGCAAGGGCCCTCATGGGGGAGGGGAAAAGGACCGGGAGACAGGGCGCCGCGGCCTACCAGCGGGTCCGCCACTTCCGTGACTCCTTACTCACCTACGGGGTGGGTCACGGACTGCTACGCAGCCCGCCGGGAGCCACGAGCATCCCTGCCGGCGAGGATCCCCCCCAGCCCTCCTCATGGCACCCTTTACCATCGCAACATTGAACACCCGTGGCTGTAAGATGGGTCTCCGCAGGTCCCAGGTGCTCTCCTTCCTTCGAGAGGGGAGATACTCTGTGGTTTTCCTGCAGGAGACCCATACGGATCCGACCGCCGAAGACAGCTGGCGGCTGGATTGGGGGGACAGGGTCTACTTTAGCCACCTCACAGTTCATACGGGTGGAGTGGCGACCCTGTTCTCCCCTGACCTACGGCCCGAGGTGCTGGGGGTCGCCGAGGCTGTGCCGGGTCGCCTGCTGCACCTCCGGGTCCAAATGGAGGGGCTCGTAGTCAACCTCGTCAACATCTATGCCCCAGCAGCGAGCCCGGAGCGGCTGCAATTCTATCAGCAGGCATCCGCCTTCCTCGGCACCTTGGATCCTCAGGAGTGCCTGGTCCTGGGAGGGGACTTTAACATCACCCTTGAGGAACGGGACCGCTCGGGAACCGAGAAGAGCCCGGCCGCCGTGGCCGTCCTCCAGGAGATAGTCGAACACCACTCCCTGGTGGACGTCTGGCGCGACCACCACCCGGATGACACTTCCACGTTCACCTTTGTCCGGGTGGAGGCCCATCAGTCGCGCCACTCCCGGTTGGACCGCATTTATTTATCACGCTTTCATCTTACACGAGCCCACTCCTCCAGCATCCGGCCGGCCCCATTTTCTGACCATCACATAGCCACCGTGACAGCCTCCCTCTGCGCGGAGAGGCCGGGGCCGGCCTATTGGCATTTTAACAACAGCTTGCTGGAGGATGCGGGCTTCGTGGCGTCCTTCCGGGAGTTCTGGCTGGCCTGGCGAGGGCAGCGGCGTGCCTTTCCCTCGGCACGGCGGTGGTGGGACGTAGGGAAGGTGCGCGCCCGGCTCTTCTGCCGTGACTACACCCGGGGCGCCAGCCGACGGAGGGATGCAGCGATAGAGCAGTTGGAACGGGAGGTCTTAGAGCTGGAGAGGCGTCTGGCCGCCAGCCCCGAGGATCCACCCCTCTGCGGAGCGTGCCGGGAGAAGCGGGAGGAGCTCCGGAGCCTCGAGGACCATCGGGCCCGGGGTGCCTTTGTTCGATCCCGCATCCGTCTCCTTCGGGAGATAGATTGTGGCTCCCGCTTCTTCTACGCCCTGGAAAAAAAGAGGGGGGCTAAGAAACATATCATCTGCCTACTGGCAGAAGATGGCACCCCCCTCACGGATCCGGTGCAGATGTGCGAGAGGGCGAGAGCCTTCTACGCAAGCCTTTTCTCCCCGGAGCCGACCGATCCTAACGCTTGCAGAGTGCTGTGGGAGGAGCTCCCGACGGTCAGCGTGGGCGACCGAGACCGGCTAGAGCTGCCCCTCACTCTGGCCGAGTTCTCGGAAGCCCTCCGTCGCATGCCCACCAATAAATCTCCGGGCATGGACGGGCTGACCGTGGAGTTCTACCGCGTGTTCTGGGACGTCCTGGGCCCAGACCTAGTCACCGTCTGGGCCGAGTCTTTGCAGAGCGGGGTCCTCCCTCTTTCGTGCAGGCGAGCCGTGCTGACCTTATTGCCGAAGAAGGGGGACCTCCCCTTTTACGAAATTGGCGTCCCGTCTCGCTCCTCAGCACGGACTACAAAATCGTGGCAAAAGCCATCTCCCTGAGGCTAGGGTCCGTGCTGGCGGACGTGGTCCACCCAGACCAGACCTACACCGTCCCGGGCCGCAGCATCTTCGACAACCTATATCTGGTCCGGGACCTATTGGAACTTGGGTGTAGGGATGGTCTGTCGTTCGCCCTCCTGTCCTTAGATCAGGAGAAGGCGTTCGACAGGATGGATCACGGGTATCTCCTGAGCACTCTGCAGGCGTTTGGCTTCGGACCCAGGTTTGTGAACTTTCTCCGGGTGCTGTACGCTTCCGCAGAGTGTCTGGTAAGACTCAACTGGACCCTGACCGAACCGGTCAAGTTCGGGCGAGGAGTACGGCAGGGGTGCCCCCTCTCAGGCCAGCTGTACGCTCTGGCGATCGAGCCCTTTCTCTGGTCTCCTCCGAAGAAGGTTGACAGGGTTGGTGCTGAGGGAGCCGGAGCTGCGGCTGGTCCTGTCGGCGTACGCTGATGACGTGCTCCTCATGGTCCAGGACCCGGGCGACTTGGTGCGAGTGGAGGCTTGCCAGGCCATCTATTCAGCAGCCTCCTCTGCGCGGGTCAACTGGGTCAAGAGCTCTGGCTTGGTGGTAGGGGACTGGCGGCAGGCAAGCTCCCTCCCACCCGCGCTTCAGGCCATTCGGTGGAGCACGGGTCCGCTGCTCTATCTGGGCGTTTACCTTTCTGCCACGCATCCCTCTCCGCCGGAGAACTGGCAGAATTTAGAGGGCGGGGTGATAGAACGACTCCGGAAATGGACAGGACTACTCCGGTGCCTCTCCCTTCGAGGGAGAGCATTAGTGCTTAATCAACTAGTCCTGTCCATGCTGTGGTACCGGCTCAACACCCTGGTCCCGGCCCGGCTTTCCTGACCAACCTCCGGACATCGATTCTGGAGTTCTTTTGGTCAGGACTGCACTGGGTCCCTGCAGGGGTTCTCCATCTACCTGTGGAGGAGGGAGGGCAGGGCCTAAAATGTCTGCTTACTCAGGTCCATGTCTTCCGCCTCCAGACCCTGCAGAGGCTCCTTTATGGTAGTCCGGCGTGGAGCATACTGGCGCACGCCTTCCTGCGCCGCTTCCGAGGGCTCAGATACGAGCGGCAGCTCCTTTATCTCCATCCGAGAGGTCTTCCGCGAGTCCTCTCCGGGCTGCCGTTCTTCTACCAGGACCTCCTCCGGACCTGGAAACTCTTTACAACAAGCAGGTCCGTGGCGGCCACCGAGGGGGCAGATCTCCTCGCGGAGCCCCTGCTACACAACCCCCAGCTCCGTTTGCACGTGGCAGAGTCCCGCTCGGTGCACCAGAGGTTGGTCCTGGCAGAGGTCACAAGAGTCGGAGACCTCCTGGACTATGACCGGGGAGACTGGCTGAATCCCCTAACCTTCGCTCAGCGCATGGGGCTTTCCAGACTTTGTACTCCCGGACGCATACTTCAGGAGGTGAAGGCCGCTTTGCCGCCCGCTGCTCGGGTTTATCTCGACCGGGTCCTGCACGAGGGCACGCCCCGCCCACCCACTACCCCAGGCCCGCCGGACCTTTTAATTGGACCCCTGCCCCGTGGACCCAACCGATCCCTTCACCCCTTCACTAGAAGCCGGCTGCACGAGATGCAGCCGGTCTGTTTTCAAACCGCGCCAAGAAAACATCTCTACACACTCGTGCTTCACACCCTTCACGCCCGCACCCTCGTGTCCCGCCCCGATACAAAATGGCGGGACCTCCTGCCACCTTTGGAGGGTGAGGAGCCCCGGTGGGCCAGCCTATATTCCATCTTCGTCCCAAAGCCCGCCGGGGATGTCAGTTGGCGGCTCCTTCACGGAGCCGTGAGCACGGGCATGTACTTGGCGCGGTTCACCACAATCCCAGACACCTGCCCCTTTTGCGGCGTGAGGGATACCCTGGCACATGTCTACCTGGAGTGTGCCAGGCTGCAGCCCCTATTCCGGCTCCTCACCAATATCTTACGTTTTTGGTTGCACTTCTCCCCTCACCTTCTCATTTATGCACTCCCTATCCGTGGCCCCACAAAGTCCCGGGATCTCCTGGTCAACCTCCTCCTGGCCCTAGCTAAAATGGCCATCTACAAAACCAGAGTGAGGAGGTTGGCCGATGGAGTCTCCTGTGACTGTAGGGCCTATTTCCGATCCTCGGTCCGTTCACGTATCCGGGCAGAGTTCCTCTGGGCGGCGTCCTCTGACTCCCTTGACGCCTTTGAGGAGCAGTGGGCTCTGTCCGGGGTTCTCTGCTCGGTGTCCCCGTCCGGTTCCCTTCTTTAGACCCTTTGACCGCACTCCTGTCCCTGTTATTTTATTAGTTGTCCCCCGGAATTTTTTGGGTATCTAGGTCCTTTGGATCCCCCTTTTAGGCTGGGGGGGATCCTTTAGTAGTGGACGGGCTTCGCCCGCCCACTTCCCGGATCCCAATAAGACTACTTTTCTATAGTCATCTGGCCTTGCCCCGTCACAAAACATAACCCAACTATTTAGATATACAATGATCGTTTTAAAAAAATGCCCCAGTATACCAGTATTAATTCATATTGCAAATCGAATAAGATCACAAAATGTTACCAACTGCAAAGCTGTTTCTGTAGGAGCTGCAAAAAATTCGGAGACATTTTCGCTTAAAGCGATTTGATAAGAGGAAATTGATTTCCCCAGTAAAGACTATTTCCTTTCATTTAATATATTGCCTACCTACAGCAGATAGAGTTGTGAGCTAACCTTTCAGTAGACTGCATGATTCTCCTTTTGGCAGCCAAATTAATGTTATCTCAGGGCATCTCTTATAATCTGAAGGTGTTAAAGTGGGTGGATGGGGAAGCTATATTAATACAATCTTACTGCTGTAGTGTTTAGAAATTCATGTCTACAGTTCCTGCAGCACCAAACAGTCTCTCAGACCCTTTCTGTAAATGTGTTATTTTGTCTTCACCCAACACTCTTTAAATAAACACCCTACTCTCTCTAGCACTGGGACGCTCTGCACCTAGTCCTTTGTGGCCCCCTCGTGAAGGCCCCTTAGTCCTACCACACCCCGCCCCAGGAAAGCAGCAGAAAAGGTGGGTCCTCCAGGGCTGCCTAGAGAGGCTGGGTAATGTCTCGCAATAGCTGGGTAATAAACAAGAGAAATTAGAATTAATCATTTATGAAAGGAAATTTGATATAATTGGTATAACTGAAGCCTGGTGGGAGAAATCACATGACTGGAGTGTTACTAACAATAGCTTTCAGAGTAGCAGCCGTGTTAGTCTGTATTCGCAAAAAGAAAAGGAGTACTTGTGACACCTTAGAGACTAACAAATTTATTAGAGCATAAGCTTTCGTGAGCTACAGCTCACTTCATTGGATGCATTTGGTGGAAAAAACAAAGGGAAGATTGATATACACACACAGAGAACATGATACAATGGGTTTATCATACACACTGTAAGGAGAGTGATCACTTAAGATAAGCCATCACCAGCAGCAGGGGGGGAAAGGAGGAAAACCTTTCATGGTGACAAGCAAGGTAGGCTAATTCCAGCAGTTAACAAGAATATCTGAGGAACAGTGGGGGGTGGGGTCGGGTGTAGGGGAGAAATAACATGGGAAAATAGTTTTACTTTGTGTAATGACTCATTCACTCCAGTCTCTATTCAAGCCTAAGTTAATTGTATCCAGTTTGCAAATTAATTCCAATTCAGCAGTCTCTCGTTGGAGTCTGTTTTTGAAGCTTTTTTGTTGAAGGATAGCCACTCTTAGGTCTGTAATTGAGTGACCAGAGAGATTGAAGTGTTCTCCAACTGGTTTTTGAATGTTATAATTCTTGACGTCTGATTTGTGTCCATTCATTCTTTTACGTAGAGACTGTCCAGTTTGGCCAATGTACATGGCAGAGGGGCATTGCTGGTACATGATGGCATATATCACATTGGAGATGCACAGGTGAACGAGCCTCTGATAGTGCGGCTGATGTGATTAGCCCCTATGATGGTGTCCCCTGAATAGATATGTGGACAGAGTTGTCAACAGGCTTTGTTGCAAGGACAGGTTCCTGGGTTGGTAGTTCTGTTGTGTGGTGTGTAGTTGCTGATGAGTATTTGCTTCAGATTGGGGGGCTGTCTGTAAGCAAGGACTGGCCTGTCTCCCAAGATCTGTGAGACAGGAATGTCTGTGAGGGGAGGGCTCCTGCCTCATCCTGGGAATGAGGGGCGATCAACAGGTTATCTCAAGTGCTTATATACAAATGCACAAAGCCTTGGAAACAAGCAGGGAGAACTGGAGGTCCTGGTGATGTCAAGGAATTATGACGTGATTGGAATAACAGAGACTTGGTGGGATAACTCACATGACTGGAGTACAGTCATGGATGGTTATAAACTGTTCAGGAAGGACAGGCAGGGCAGAAAAGGTGGGGGAGTAGCACTGTATGTAAGGGAGCAGTATGACTGCTCAGAGCTCCGGTACGAAACTGTGGAAAAACCTGAGTGTCTCTGGATTAAGTTTAGAAGTGTGTGCAACAAGAGTGATGTCATGGTGGGAGTCTGCTATAGACCACCGGACCAGGGGGATGAGGTGGATGAGGCTTTCTTCCGGCAACTCACGGAAGCTACTAGATCGCATGCCCTGATTCTCATGGGTGACTTTAATTTTCCTGATATCTGCTGGGAGAGCAATACAGCGGTGCATAGACAATCCAGGAAGTTTTTGGAAAGCGTAGGGGACAATTTCCTGGTGCAAGTGCTAGGGGAGCCAACTAGGGGGAGCGCTTTTCTTGACCTGCTGCTCACAAACCGGGTAGAATTAGTGGGGGAAGCAAAAGTGGATGGGAATCTGGGAGGCAGTGACCATGAGTTGGTTGAGTTCAGGATCCTGACGCAGGGAAGAAAGGTAAGCAGCAGGATACGGACCCTGGACTTCAGGAAAGCAGACTTTGACTCCCTCAGGGAACAGATGGCCAGGATCCCCTGGGGGACTAACATGAAAGGGAAGGGAGTCCAGGAGAGCTGGCTGTATTTCAAGGAATCCCTGTTGAGGTTACAGGGACAAACCATCCCGATGAGTCGAAAGAATAGTAAATATGGCAGGCGACCAGCTTGGCTTAATGGTGAAATCCTAGCGGATCTTAAACATAAAAAAGAAGCTTACAAGAAGTGGAAGCTTGGACATATGACCAGGGAAGAGTATAAAAATATTGCTCGGGCATGTAGGAAAGATATCAGGAGGGCCAAATCGCACCTGGAGCTGCAGCTAGCAAGAGATGTCAAGAGTAACAAGAAGGGTTTCTTCAGGTATGTTGGCAACAAGAAGAAAGCCAAGGAAAGTGTGGGCCCCTTACTGAATGAGGGAGGCAAGCTAGTGACAGAAGATGTGGAAAAAGCTAATGTACTCAATGCTTTTTTTGCCTCTGTTTTCACTAACAAGGTCAGCTCCCAGACTGCTGTGCTGGGCAACACAAAATGGGGAAGAGATGGCCAGCCCTCTGTAGAGATAGAGGTGGTTAGGGACTATTTAGAAAAGCTGGACGTTCACAAGTCCATGGGGCCGGACGAATTGCATCCGAGAGTGCTGAGGGAATTGGCGGCTGTGATTGCAGAGCCCTTGGCCATTATCTTTGAAAACTCGTGGCGAACGGGGGAAGTCCCGGATGACTGGAAAAAGGCTAATGTAGTGCCCATCTTTAAAAAAAGGGAAGAAGGAGGATCCTGGGAACTACAGGCCGGTCAGCCTCACCTCAGTCCCTGGAAAAATCATGGAGCAGGTCCTCAAAGAATCAATCCTGAAGCACTTAGAGGAGAGGAAAGTGATCAGGAACAGTCAGCATGGATTCACCAAGGGAAGGTCATGCCTGACTAATCTAATCGCCTTTTATGATGAGATTACTGGTTCTGTGGATGAAGGGAAAGCAGTGGATGTATTGTTTCTTGACTTTAGCAAAGCTTTTGACACGGTCTCCCACAGCATTCTTGTCAGCAAGTTAAGGAAGTATGGGCTGGATGAATGCACTATAAGGTGGGTAGAAAGCTGGCTAGATTGTCGGGCTCAACGGGTAGTGATCAATGGCTCCATGTCTAGTTGGCAGCCGGTGTCAAGTGGAGTGCCCCAGGGGTCGGTCCTGGGGCCCGTTTTGTTCAATATCTTCATAAATGATCTGGAGGATGGTGTGGATTGCACTCTCAGCAAATTTGCGGATGATACTAAACTGGGAGGAGTGGTAGATACGCTGGAGGGGAGGGATAGGATACAGAAGGACCTAGACAAATTGGAAGATTGGGCCAAAAGAAATCTAATTAGGTTCAATAAGGATAAGTGCAGGGTCCTGCACTTAGGATGGAAGAATCCAATGCACCGCTACAGACTAGGGACCGAATGGCTCGGCAGCAGTTCTGCGGAAAAGGACCTAGGGGTGACAGTGGACGAGAAGCTGGATATGAGTCAGCAGTGTGCCCTTGTTGCCAAGAAGGCCAATGGCATTTTGGGATGTATAAGTAGGGGCATAGCGAGCAGATCGAGGGACGTGATCGTTCCCCTCTATTCGACATTGGTGAGGCCTCATCTGGAGTACTGTGTCCAGTTTTGGGCCCCACACTACAAGAAGGATGTGGATAAATTGGAAAGAGTACAGCGAAGGGCAACAAAAATGATTAGGGGTCTAGAGCACATGACTTATGAGGAGAGGCTGAGGGAGCTGGGATTGTTTAGTCTGCAGAAGAGAAGAATGAGGGGGGATTTGATAGCTGCTTTCAACTACCTGAAAGGGGGTTTCAAAGAGGATGGCTCTAGACTGTTCTCAATGGTAGCAGATGACAGAACGAGGAGTAATGGTCTCAAGTTGCAATGGGGGAGGTTTAGATTGGATATTAGGAAAAACTTTTTCACTAAGAGGGTGGTGAAACACTGGAATGCGTTACCTAGGGAGGTGGTAGAATCTCCTTCCTTAGAGGTTTTTAAGGTCAGGCTTGACAAAGCCCTGGCTAGGATGATTTAACTGGGACTTGGTCCTGCTTTGAGCAGGGGGTTGGACTAGATGACCTTCTGGGGTCCCTTCCAACCCTGATATTCTATGATTCTATGAGAGTGATGGGTCGTCCTTCAGAATAGGTTGTAGATCCTTGATGATGCGTTGGAGAGGTTTTAGTTGGGGGCTGAAGGTGATGGCTAGTGGCGTTCTGTTGTTTTCTTTGTTGTGCCTGTTGTGTAGTAGGTGACTTCTGGGTACTCTTCTGGCTCTGTCAATCTGTTTCTTCACTTCAGCAAGTGGGTATTGTAGTTGTAAGAATGCTTGATAGAGATCTTGTAGGTGTTTGTCTCTGTCTGAGGGGTTGGAGCAAATGCGGTTATATCGTAGAGCTTGGCTGTAGACAATGGATCGAGTGGTATGATCTGGATGAAAGCTAGAGGCATGTAGGTAGGAATAGCGGTCAGTAGGTTTCCGATATAGGGTGGTGTTTATTTGACCATCGCTTATTAGCACCGTAGTGTCCAGGAAGTGGATCTCTTGTGTGGACTGGTCCAGGCTGAGGTTGATGGTGGGATGGAAATTGTTGCCACTATGGATGTAGAAGCCTCTACACCAACATTCCACACAAAGATGGACTACAAGCCGTCAGGAACAGTATCCCCGATAATGTCACGGCTAACCTGGTGGCTGAACTTTGTGACTTTGTCCTCACCAATAACTATTTCACATTTGGGGACAACGTAGACCTACAAATCAGCAGCACTGCGATGGGTACCCGTATGGCCCCCACAGTATGCCAACATTTTTATGGCTGACTTAGAACAACACTTCCTCAGCTCTTGTCTCCTAATGCCCCTACTCTACTTGTGCTACATTGATGACATCTTCATCATCTGGACCCATGGAAAAGAAGCCCTTGAGGAATTCCACCATGATTTCAACAATACTCACCAGCAACCACACACCACACAACAGAACCACCAACCCAGGAACCTATCCTTGCAACAAAGCCCGTTGCCAACTCTGTCCACATATCTATTCTGAATACTGACAAATACAGGGCTGGAATCACTCTGGCTCACCTGTGTGTGAGTATTGTTAAAATAGGGGTTATAATTCTAAGAATTATTGTGCAGGAGGTCAGACTAGATGGTCATAATGGTCCCTTCTGACCTTTATATCTATTAATCCATGAATGTATTTAGACGCTATTGAATCCTTGTGAGTTGCTGCATACATTAATCTCACAACATCTTTATCCCATGTTATAAGGCAATATTCAAGTATTTTATTATAAGCCTCTGTGACTGTGTAAATCATCAGGCAGGAGAGAGACATTAAACTAGCATGAAGTGCTGGTCTCCAACAGAAGGTGTTAAGTTCCACCCATAGGGAAGGTCCTTCAACACCAGATGGGCTACTGCGAGACATTAAAGAGGACAAAAAACGTTGTTCTGCTAAGCCTCGCCCAGCATTCAATGAAGATGAGTCAACCAAGTGGATTCCTCCCATCAACTGAATTTGCAGCTCAGAATAAAAGGGAGGAGGGGCATGATAACCCTTAATGTAAAGGAACTGTATCTCTATGCTTCCTGGACTCTAGAGGGCAATATATTCTTGGCATAAGCAAGAAGTCCCAGCTGTTTGGCCTGGGTTAGCCCTAAAGGACAAATAGAACTTTCTTATTATAGAAATTTCGACTATATTTTGAATTTAAGATTGTAACTCGTTTGTGCATCTAGGTTTACCTGCCTTGACCTTATAAATAACTTGTTTTCTTTTCTTATTAATAGATGTGTATATAGTTATTATAGGATTAGCTACAACTGTAATCTTTGGTGTAAGATCTAAGGTGTGATTGAGAGTAAGTGACTGCTCCTTCGGGACTGGGAGTAACCAGAATATTGCTGTGATTCTTGGTGTAAGGAACCATCTAATCTATCAAAGGTAAGCTTACAGGGGTAGGAAGACAGATTGTAGTACCCAAAGGGATTGACTGTAACTCCATATTAAGAATGGTATAGAGCCTGAGGAGTTCACACTTGATAATTGGTTGGTGAAATCTAAGTATTGAACTCAAAGCCAATTTGGGGTTTGTATCCTGGTCTTAACAGTCTGCCCTGAGGTTGGGACCCAGGCTCAAGTCACTGCAGACAACATGACAAAGAGTCCCTTCTAGACAACAAATCAGATGAGGGAACAGGATGAGCAGCTCCTTAAGTAGCTGTCTATGATATGTTGACAGAAAAGTTGTTATCTTGGGGGATTTCATTCTGGGGGACATAGGCTGGTGCTCTCATGCTACTACTAACACCACCTCTCTGGAGGTCCTAGCAATTATAGAGGATAGGTCGCTAACAAAAAGCATTGCAACCAAGTCAGGATAATTCTATAGTAGCACTCATTCAGAGAGATCAATTGGAATTGATCACTGAACTAAAACCTGATTGTCGCTTAGGTGCAATTGATCCTGATCTAGTTGTGTTTGTTAGGTGCAAACAGAATATAGTCAGTGCAATTCCTCTGACCCCTTCAAAGTTGTCTAAAATTAGGCACCTATCAATGGGAACTTCAAATCAATGGGAGCGATAGGTTTTGAGCACCACAAAAACCAGGCTATTTGTTTAGGCATGTAACTCTAGGGACCCTCTCCAGCAATACGATGCATCCAAGCAAACCCCTGCAGTCATGCAGAGCTCCAGGGAAGGCAGCTGTAACACCTACAGACCCTGGTCGTTGGCGGGTGGGATCGAACCTGGGACCTTGGGAGCTTAGTGCATGAGCCTCTACCACATGAGCTAAAAGCCAACTGGCTGTTAGCTAAGGCTGTAGAGCAGACTCATTTTATCTCTCTCCCTCTAAGTGGTCTCAATGCCACTAGATGGAACAGAAAACCACACCCAGGAGGTGTGTGGGTTACACAGGCACGTGCCCACACAGTTCCAATTGAAGGATGTAGCTTGCCCTTGCCCTCTCCGTGCATCTGTAAAGCTGGGATGATAATGTTTAGCGCAGGGCTGCTGTGAGACCTAAATCATGCATGTTTCCAAAGTGCTTTGAGCACCTTGGCTGGAGAGCACAATTCAGAAAGTGGCTTTAGGAGTGTAGATATTATTCTGATCGGATTCTTTCTAATGCTATGGCTGGCCATGCAACAAATCCTGCCCATGAAGAGAGAAATCACTGTCCTGCACAAAGCAAGAAGTGCAATAAAGCATGACAAGAATAAGCCAGAGGTCCATGCTCAGATACTGCAGTGATGAAGACAACACCAGAAACTGGTTAAAAATGAAGTCCCAATGCACCACCTAAAACCAAGTATTAAAAGGAACTCTGAACCAAATCAGTTAAGAGAGACATTGCTGTCTCATCTAGGTTATGTAAATACCACGTCCCTGCTGTACTTGCTTCCTGAAACGTGCGATTCCCAGGAGACTAGCTGCAAAAGAAACAGGGGCACTAAGCTATTTAGGGCAAAGACTGTTGCTTTCTTTTCCCTATCAAAGTCATCAGCTCTGGGCGAGGTTCTCAAAATGATTTTAGTCTCCCAATGCACACTTATGGGAACCTATCACATGAGCACTTAGAGCACTACAGGGTAGATTTCTAATCAGTCCTCCTCCCTTTGCCCTTTGCATTCACCAGTGTGCCTTATGCTAGCGCTTGTTTGTTTGTGTCACACAACCAGCCTCTTCCACCTGCACTAATACTTGAGCAATTGGAAGTGCGGCATCTCTGCCCAGTGAGCAAGCTGAGACAATAGCAGCGTGCACAGTGACAAGTGGAAGTGTGCAGTTACAACAATCCAAACCAACCCAAACTCTCGGAAGAAGAGAGACTGGGAGGGCTGCACAGTTACTCATCAAATAATTCGCTAATCAGACTGCACAGGCTGTCTCCTAGGGCGAGTAGGAGCTGGGAGAAGGGAGGCACCTCACGCTGATCTCAAGAGAGCTCCAGGCTTACCGACTCAGCGGTGGCACCGATGCAGTCTGGGAAGAGCACATCCATCCCCAAGTTACAACCCAGGACCCTTCTATCTCTCCAAGTAGGCATTTACACTGAATCCTTTCCTTACCATAGCTCTGAGTGTCTCTGAGCGGTAATGAGAGCACTAAGGGCTACCTGGGGAGAAGCAATCAGTTGTCTCAGCACCACTGCAAGCAGACCTCCTGGCCAGTCACAAGCTTGGTGCCAATCGGATTAGGCCTTGGCTAACCTGACCGCTCCAGGAAGCCGTATTTAAGGACATCATTTCGGGAGGGTGCCAAAGCAACCTGCATCCTCCCAGTCACCTTGTGCCTTGCAAGCAGCAGATCTCCGCACATGTGCTGTCACAGGGAGTCATTGGTTCTGGACCCAGCTCTCCCGCGTTCCCTCTGTGTGCCCTCAGACCAAACAAGTGGCAACGTACAGAGGACACGAGGGTGAGCCAGGGTCAAAGCTGGGCCCTTCCACAATGACACACGACCCCCTCTGTCAGATAAACGAGCAGCCTTGGCAGGGTGCATCCGCACTGGGGCCGAGCGGCAGGAGGAGGCATGATTGTGCAGACTAAGCCAGAGCGTTCTCCTTGGACACAACTCTCTGAGACCCTGTGCCTGCTCCCATCACTGTCAAGGGGCATTTTACCTTTTACTTCAGCGAGAGGGGGCTGGGGGCTGCCTCAGTCTCCATGTTGGCGAACTAGGGATAATATTCAGCCACCTCAAAATCACTTAGTAGTATTACAGCAGCGTCTAGAGGCCCTAGCCAAGACCAGGGTTGCACTGTGCGAGGTGCCGTGTAAACATAACTGAAGCAGCAGTCCCTGCCCTGAAGAGCTTGCTGCCTAAGCAGACGGTAGGCAGGAAGAGGGAGTGTCACAGTTTTCAAAACTCACCATCCTGGAGAAATTTTTCAGGTAAATTTTGACAAAAAAAAGGGACAAAATCCATCCTGTTTTTCAGCCAGCCCATGGTGGGGAAAGGAGGCAAGATCATCCCCTTTTTACAGAGGGGGGAACGGAGACCCAGAGTCGCTTGGTCCAGGTCACCCAAAGCCATAATCTGAACCCTGAGGCCCAGGCCGGATCCCCAAGCACAGCCCCAGCCTTCCTGTTGAGGGGGAGGCTGGGAGGCTACATTCACGAAGGTTCATTAAGCTCTTCACGCTCCTCGAATGGGGCAGGGACGATCCTTCGCGGTGTGGGTACAGCACCTCGCACCATATGATGCTACTGTGATACCGGTCACAAGTGCACAGCGGTAATTGTGGTCCTATGCCACAAGAGGAATGTTTTCCCTTTTCCCAGCTGGCGATCAATTTTTACCCCCAAAGCAAGAGGACTGATTGCCCTCGCTTGTATGACTGCATGGGGTTAATCTGAGTTGTGTGAGCCTCACCCTCTCTGATCGCAACAAAAGGGATTGTTTCTCTAGATGGTCTCCTACTGAGAGCATGCCTGTACTACAGCTTAGTCGCTATAACTCATGGTGCTCAGGGGTGTGAATAAGCCACCCCCACAGCGACGTAAGTTACACCAACCTACGTGTGGACAGCGCTATGGCCGCAAGCTTCTCCTGCCAACATATCTATTGCCGCTCACAGGGGCTGCACAGCTCCATTGGTGCTGCAGTAAGCTCTGTTGTGTAGCCATAGCCTCAGAGTTCAACTGAAATCTTAGCTGCCCCTAGATCGCTCGTGCTCCCACCCAGGCCATCCACATGGAGACAAGGAGCTTGGTTTGTTTTCAGCATAACAAAAAGATGTGACAAATTTAAATTTTAAAAGGTTCCACAATATGCTTCTCTTTATTTATTTCTTTTTTACATCTCCTGCCAGATCTCCATTGTGCTCACTGGCATTAAGAAGAAATAAGGCCATCCTTCAGTCATTGCAAAGAAGGAAATAATGAGTGTCTGCTCAGTTAGTTACATTATTAAGGCCACTCATTGTGTCTGAGGTGGTTATAACAGAGGCTCAGCCTGAGATGAGCAGAGCGGGCAGGAATGTCAAGGCTCGGGGAGCCATGCGAGCTCCAGAGCAGGTAGCAAGCGAGAAGCTTCTGGTTTTCTGTTCCTAAGAGTGACAGTGCCTCCTAGGATTCATCAGTGCAGATGTATTTGGTGATGGATGATGCTTTTTCTCCTTTGCCTCAGCCAAACAAATCCTCCTTGTACTTGTTAGAAGATACATCATGAACTGTTATTTTTAAAAGATCGACCGGTCCTGACCCTTGTCTGAAGCAAGGCTGCATGACTCTGCTGATCCAGTTTCACCATTCGTTACAAACCCCAAACTCAGGCCAACACATTTGCTTTGGTTCACAGGCCTTCTAGGAAGCATAGGGTGAGATTTAAGCATTCACAGGCTGATTGATTATCGCCAGTGGAAGCCATGCAAAAAGTGGCAATTTTGCCTAGTATGTATTTTTCCTTTAACGTTCACAGCAGTGCAAGGATCCTAGCAGTCTAAACATATTTAGAGCCACTGCTCTGAAAACAGAGGGTCAGGTTCTCTGGTCCCTCCCTCCTGATTTACCCAGATGCAACTATAAAACCACTAAGTCAGAGGAGATGCCGACCCCTCAGTGTCAGAATAGCTGATTTGGAGAGACCTGAGTATTTAGACACTTAATTTCCTTTGAAATCAATTAGAGTTATGTGTTTAAATATCTTTGACAATCTGGGCAGTGATCCATATCTGCCTGGTATTAGACAAGTGCTATGGGAAAGTGCTCTGAACCAGCTTTATTGTTATTTAATTGTATGGCAGCAGCAGATACAGGACCCTAATCATCAGGAATCAGAAACCCACTGTGCTAGGCACAGTGCACATAGACAGTCCCTGCCCTAGAGACCTCACAGTGTGGGACAGAGCTGATGGTCCTCCTTCCTCAGGCCCTATAAAGACCTCACTTCTACTGCCTTGTGCCTTGGGGAGACATTTGCATCTGGGAGTGTAAAGAGGATGTAAAATGTCAGCGAATCACCCAGTGTGAACAGGTGTAGGAGACTACCCCAGGAAGTGAGGAATCAGGCCCCATCCCAGCAGAGTTAATGGAGTCTCCCCAGGGATGAATTTGGCCCTGTCTCAGTACAAAGCTTGAAAGCATTCCTGCAGCAGAAACTCCATCGAGAGACTTTATGCCAGCCAATCAAGGACAGCACTTTGATGATTAATTGGATTTATTCTGTAGACAAAGTTTTAATTGTGTGGGATTGAATTGGCTCATCTCCTCCTGAAATGGGAGCTCTTCCATTTTATTCCAATTAATGGAAAAAATACAAGAACAGAACTCCCTCTGACTCACAGACACTAGCATTTTGTGTACTCCCAGCCCCAGAGATCCCCAGACCCCTTCCAGAGCCCAAGCTGCCGAGGGCAATGCCCCCTCAGACTTTTTCCATTGTGCGGAGCACCTTCTGAACAGAGATCCTCTTGTGAACACCTCCCCGCTTGGGCCTACAAAGCTAACTTTCCCTGCTGCAAGTCTAGTTGTTTGTTACCATCACTAGTAATGGTCGAAGAGCATGGAGACAAGAGGAAAATGAGCTCCCATTAATGTGATGGGCTCAGTAGTTTGATGAGGCCCCCTGGTTAATTTCTCCCCGAATGCAGGCCTTCGCAGCCTCATCTCATTGTCCTATTCAGACAAAAGTTTGTCCCAGTTGCTGGAAATTGGTGCTTGATTAATGACCATGGGCCAGACTGAGCACTGGAGTAAGCAGGTGCAACTCTGTTGGAAGACTATGGGCCTAAAAGAGAAACCAAATCTGCTTGTCAATAGGTGTCACTTCCCAAGTCAATAACCCTAGATAGAAACTCCCATTAGGTTTGGAAGCAGATATGGGGTGACCATATGTCTCCGTTTTATAGGGACAGTCCCAATAGTCTGGGCTTTGTCTTGTACAGGTGCCTATTATTCCCCACTCCCATCACAATTTTTCACACTTGCTATCTGGTCACCCAAAGCAGATAACTAAGTTTTTGATAAAACCTTATGTCAACGCATGTCCTTCCCTCTAGGGTGCCCCCTCCGGCCTGGACGCGGCCTTGCAGAGGACTTTGCCCCCCACACTCCCTCTGGTGGCCACTTTCTTAGCCACAATGGCCAGTCCCTTCTCCAGACGGCTTTACTGCGTCCTCTGTGGCTCAGCCCTGGCAAACTCACACAACAGTTCAATCTTCTCTCAGGGTGCATCTCTAAACAGAAAGGTCCTTTGCCACTCCTGGCTTGTGTTCCTCTCCTCCCCCTCGTCCGGGCACCGACATGCCCAGCCTTCTCCCTACTGGGAGTTCAAGTCCCACTTCAATTAGCCTTCTGCCCCCTGCTGGGCTTCCATATTATTCCTGGGTCTTCCCAGAGCCTAGTTCCAGACACCTTTCCACTCTAGGGCCCCTCCACAACAGCTAACCCTGCTCCTGTAGCTCTTCTTTCTAACCCCAGCCAATCCCAATTACTGGCCCTTCCCAGAGAAGAAGGAACTCTCCCTCGCTTCTCTCTCCTGGTTCCCCTTCCCAGATGAGCTCTCTCTGTTCCTGTTATACGGCCTAGCTACTCCTCCTCGGGCCAGGAGGCAATCACCTCCCAGCTGTGGAGTATGACTAAGTTGGTCCTCTCCCTTGCCTTTCAGGTGTTGGGAATAAAGACCTCACATCTTAGTATAATTTATATATTGCTTGGACACCCTTTTTTAAAGGCAGTCAGTGCTCAGGTATTTTTCTAAGGATGCTCAGAGGCAGATGGAGAACATGAACACATTTATCTGTGTGAACGTGGAACATGGACTGCCATCACACTTTCCAAAATAGACACAATTTGCCCACACTGGTGCTGTGAAATCTGTGGCATTAAAATGTCAAAGAATTAGCATGGCAAACAGGCAGGGAAGTGAATGAAAATAAACACACACTTGTGACTATTTCCTTATAAGGGGACAAACTCTGGCTTTGCTCGAGGAAGCAACAAGTGGAGTTTAACCCTTTGCTCACAAGCATGCTAGCTCTCTGCACAGACAGACTAACATCAAGTGCCACTAGAGATGTCTGTGTTCTTTATTGAGGAGTGTGACCACTGGTAAACAAGGGAGACAAAGCTGGGATTTGAGCTGTGTGCAAATGTGTTTGTGCCTGTCTGTAGCTGTAGCTATTTATTTTCATAGTATCATGCAATCACAGTCAGCCTGAAATGGGGAATGGCTAAGGACAGTCAGGTCATATGCAGGGGGTTTCTATACCAGCTCCACAGCCAGGACAGGGAAGCTCATACCAATGACATCGCTGACCGCTACCCTCTGAATGCCCTGCACAAATTCTGCTCCACAAGTTCCTGTGCAATCACCACCACACAGGATAGAGAAGGAGAGGGGGACAGGTCTTTAAATTGTGTTCACTGGACCTTGGCAGAAGGCGCTAGAGCCCTAGGGGAGGGGATAGCTGTGCCCTTTGCACACCGGGCCTGTGGTGGGCTCTTCACTTTAGTGTACGCCATCCTCTCCCAGACAGACAGTGATGCTTAGCAGCTATCCACTGATACAGCCCGCTTTGGCAGCCGGCATTGACTGAGTCTTCCTGGGTGACTGACAGCTGGGGAGGAATCTGAAAGGTCCTTCAGCCCCTCAAGATAAGAGTGAAGCCACAGCCGCACCTCACATAGGCGACGGGGCTCTGGGCCTCAGCTGTGCCAGAGATTTGGCACTACGGCTTAAATCCACCACCACCAGCTCTGCTGTGTACAGGAAAGTGACTCAAAATAGAGCTGCTTGCTTTGAAGTTTTATCTTTGCTGTACCAGGCGTTTGAAGGCAGATGTTTCGCCATGGCAGTGTCATAGGAATGACCTACCTGCTTGCAAATCCAGACCAAAACCCAATGAAAAGATTCCCCCTGACTTCAGTGAGTTTGGGAGCCCAGCCCTAGGGGAAGATCTAGCCCCCGGCAGTTCCACCAAACCAGGAAAGCATTTTAAACTCACAGAGCTGGTTAGTAGAATTAGGCACTTGGGGTGAAAAGGCCAAGGCAACCCTGGGTGTGTGAGATTTTTTTTTTTTAATCCTTTGCTGCCGAGCATCTAACAATTAAGAGAAAACAGTGTGTCTCCAGCCTCACTGTTATAGTATGCAAAATGGTGTGCTGGCCCTAAACCAGTGTATAGAACTAGTCAAAAAACAGAGTGAATTCATCCCTTTGTTCCTTTGAAATCGGCCTCCCCCTTTTCAGAAGTGGTTCACACACTCCCAGAAATAAACTCTGCATCATCAGTGAGAACCAAGTGGCTGATGATGGGGCAGCATATTCTGGAGAGAGAGCATATTGGAAACATCAGAACATAGAAGCCTACCGCCTATGTCCGTTTGCCATGTTAATTCTGGAGGACCGTTATTTGGAGAACAGCAAGTTTCCATAGCTCTGGGGGATTTCAGTCTTGGCATACATAGTGGATACCTTCAGTATTTGCACGTAAAAAAGTTGGCAAGTATATAAAAGTTCAAGGCCTAGTCTATTTCAGTAAGTGATTTCAGTAGGTAAGGCATTGTACGAAAAATCAAGCAGACTGCAATGTTTAATATATTCACCTAGTTCCACTGAGAATATATCAACTCAATCCCTCCTTGATTAATTTTGTCTATTTATATCAGTACGCCAGCCCTCAGGGGTGAAATTCTAGGGAATGTGAGAAGGTGACACTAATTACGTGGCAGTGTGATCCCACAATGTGTCCCATTGGGCCACTTCCCTATATGGCCCAGCTAATGACAGATCCAGTCAGTGGCCTGGAGAAGCCATCCTCTGCCACAAAGTGGCAATTGTCTTGAACGGGGCAAAGCAACCACAAAGGCAGTCTAAAGAGTAACCTGGAAATCCCTCTTATGCAAAGGGGAATCCCTGGTTGGCACTGAGCTGGCTTACAACAACAGGAATCAGTCTGAACCTTCCCACAGACTTTTTTGGTTAATTTGAGTTCCCCTCTTGCATGTTGGCACCAGGATCCCCAACGGTCCCATTGTGGTGTACTGACAATTGTAAAATGTCACTTTAAATTTAAGATGGAGGTTCCTGGTCCTGCTCAGAGGCTAGGGAGCTCTGTAGAGAAGCATGTGATCTGGGTCCTCAGCAGCTAGTCTGTAGGCAGCCAGCCTAGAACAAGTAGGTTGAGCTGTGCCTTGCTCTTTTGGGGAGCAGCCTGCTTTGTCACCCTCTGTTTTGGGGTTCATATATGTTATCATTCTGAACCCTAGGAAATAGAGGAGTGTGATGTTGCAACCTTCCAGGAATAGTAGTTTGTTTCTAGCTAGCTTCTCTGTTGGTATAATGTGAGCATAACAGAGTCAGTTTAATAATCTTTTGTATGGATACATAGTAATCAGCAATACCAACTTCCCCCTGACCTAATCACTTACTGGACAGTCTGCTATAGGCTTTGCAGTAGAAGTAGCTCTTGGAAAGAGGGTATTGTTTAAGGACCAGCTCTAGGAGAGCATAGGGGTAGAATGAAAGAGTACAAAGATGACTGGGAGGAAGTAGACAAAGAGGTGATTGAGACTGGTGTTGTTAGCACAATGTTAGAGGCAGTGGGGCGCAAGATAAGACCTAAGAGCAGAAAAGTACAGAGGGGCAGGCTGTGAAGGGGCTTGAAGGGAAAGTAGCTTGAACTTGTTTGCACACTCTACCCCTGTTGTGCTGGCAGAGGGGAAGGCTCCTCCACCCTTCTCAGCACCAATCACAATCTGCCTTTCCATGGCACAGTTTAAGTTTTTCAGATGGAAATTCATTGGATGACTGAATTAAAACCAGGGAACCTCACAGGGGTTGAAAGCCTGACCCCCTTGGGGTCAATGGCAGTTTTGCCATCGACTTCAGTAGTGCCAGGGTTTCAGTCTTCATTTTTCCCCTCTAATAAGAATATCACTTAGCTCTTGCCTTTGAGATGGGAACATAGGTCCTGCTCCTCAACATCTTGCACACAGGCCAGCATCTGTGCATGGGCCGCATGACAGCCAGTGGGGCTCAACATGAGAGCCTTAATATACCTACCTGCAGGAAGCTTCAGATTCAGGTCCCATTCACTAACTCATGCAATTCTCCCATTCCACCAATGCAAACCCACCAAGAAATTGAGTGGCATTTCCCAAAACACCAACGGACTTGGGGGCTTTTTAAAACCTCACCCTACATGCTCACGAGAGCTGGCTGGATTAGGCTGTGCAAATGAGATGCCATAAAATACATAAATAATAATTTAACAACAATCCTTTTGTATGTTTCAATTCACAGAACACGCTTATTTACTAAGATTGCAAATCATTCCAATTTACATACACCTATAAGGACAAATTATCCTATAAATCAATGTATGGCAAGTTAGCACAAATATTCTCCAAACAATACGAGACAAAATCCATAGGGGTTTTAATCAAGATAATCTTAATAAATGACAAGATGATTAGGAAAACCTAAATATTTTTAAATCATGGATATTCATTTCTATTTTATAGTTGTACCTAGAGAGCCACAACTAACATCAGGGCCCCAGAGCTCTAGGCACTGGACACAAGAGACAGCCCCTACCCAGAGCACTTCCAATCTCAATAGAGACAGAGCAGATGGGAAACAGATTAAATGGTTCAGCCCAAGGTGACATGGCAGGTTAGGGGGAAGAGCTGAATTCATATCTCCTGGGTTCACTACTTAGCTATGCCACTGGCCCAGGCCCGACTTACTAGACCACCCTGCCTTGCCAAAATATTTGTTTGCAAGAACCTTCATGCACTGTAATTAAAAAGAGGCATGAACTGAACAGCTGTTTGGAATTTGACCAAACCCACTTTTCAGGAGTTGCCCAGCTCTAACTCCCATTGGTACACACTGAGGTCATTGATTTCAGTTATAGTCTTAACTAAGGCACATCTCCCCTAATCAATTCCCTGCATTGCAGGAGCCTCAGGCATTGATAGCAACTCCATCTCTCCTGTTCTCTGCCTGTGGCACACAATGGTTTTGTCTAACTAAATGATTAAAGCTAAATTCTAGGGATCAATCTAGGGGCATCTGGGTGACATTTAATAGCCTGCAATATACAGGAGGTCAGACTAGATGATCTAAAGGTCCCAGGAGAGTTTTCATAGTTTCACAGGGTTTAAGGGGTTTTTTTGTTTTGTTTTTTCCATTTGAACAATTTATTAGTATGCCTGTTTTACAAGTTTTAGAAAAAGAATCCCAGGATTTTGCCTCCTGTGTGTTTTTGCCTTGGGATTTTCAACCTGCATCTCCTATGAGCTCCATTGTGAGTGCAGGTTAAAGTTCCACTTCTCTAGTAGAGAATATACCCTCCTGCTGTTTAGTTATCACTGTTACATACACAGCACATAATTAATGCAAATAAACGAGAGGAAAGAGTGTCAAGGTCAGATCTGCTCATGTCTCTTGAAAATCCATTAGAGGGTTAAAAATGCAGCATTTACAATTTTACTCCATTTTTCAATGGAATGAAAACAGACACTTTTCTAGTACTTGTATAATCTCCATCTGAGTTAGTCAAATTCCTTTTCAGAATAAAGAGAACTCGCTAGAGCTACATTTGTCAGAACTATTGGGAACCTTGATTACATTAAGTGGAGTCTGTCGCTTTCCAACAGCGGACAACATTTCATAAAACCTTTTTGATCCAGCAAACGATCTGTCATAATAACCGTGCTTCACAGAGCCCTAGGAATCTTAGCTATAACTTTGCAAGCAGTCAATCAATGAGCAATATTTGCTTGGGACTTGATTCAAGATTTTTTCTTTTCATCTGAACATGTCTGTCAGGTAGAAAATAAACCAAATAAGGAAGAGAAAACGATTTACCAAACCAGATTCTATGCAAAGCCATCTTTCTAATTTAGCATTAAAATTGCCTATTCCATGTGTTCAGATGCTTGGAACCATACCAAAATTCCCAAACTTTCCAATAGCTGGGAATAGCCAAAGTAGGATCCACTTACCTTACAAAAGAGAAAATACTACAGTATTCCAAGATACTCTTGTACAGGGCAAATCATACAGGTGATCAATTTCTCCCTCTTGTTATTACAGGTGCCGGATTCCAGCACACTCTATCTTTTCCTAGGAGCCCTATGAAATTCCATCGTTAGAGGAGACGGAGGAGCATTTGCTACCTCTAGGGGATGCCACTGAGATGAGACTGCTGCTCAGAGGCGGAAAAGGTTCAGACTCTGACACAGATCCCAGCCAAGTCACTCATCTGAGCAGCGTGGAGTCACTAAAGTTTGCACTTGGTGCTGCTCCAGGAAGCGTACCAGCCTGTGCTGCATGGCCGGCAACCAAAACGTGCCGGTGCTGTTAGAGCGGGCGAGGGAAATTCTTTGGTACCCAATATGACGGGTCGTACACGGCAGCTGCAGTCACCCAGCACATCTGAAGCGTGGGCCTTATTTTAGAGCACTGTAGAAGAGTGTCACAATCAGAGGTGAAAGTAAGCTGGTGCGCCCCGGTACAGCATACTGGCAAGAGCTAGTGCGCTGTACCGGGGTGGATCGGTTTCCCCAGGCGCAATTTAAAGGGCCTGCGGCTCCCAACAATGGCTGGAGCCCCTGGCCCTTTAAATTGCTGCCAGAGTCCTGCTGCTGGAGCCCTGGGGTAGCAGCGGCGGGGCTGGGGCAGCAATTTAAAGGGCCCAGGGCGGTAGCAACAGCCGAGCCCTGGGCCCTTTAAATTGTCCCCGGAGCCACCCCTTCCCCAGGGCTCCGGCGATGATCTAAAGGGCCCGGAGTGGTAGTGGAGGCCGGAGCCCCATCCCAGGAGCCCTGGGGAAGTGGCAGCGGGGCTCCAGGAATAATGGAGGGCCACCGCTACTGCCCCTGGCCCTTTAAACCGCTGCCAGAGCCCCCGGCTGCCGCTGTTGCCCCAGGGAGGGGGAAGGAGACACTTGCCAGTACAGGGTGGGCCAGTGCTGGCTCTGACCTCCCCCAGACCCGCCCCTTCGCCCGAGGCCCCACCCCTTCCGGGGGCCAGAGCCGGCCCCTGCCCAGCCCCGTACCAGTAAGTCACTAGACTTTCACCCCATTGTAAGTCACAATTCACTATTTAATAGTGCTACTTTGTGACTCCTGCCATTAATTACATTTATTATCCTGTATGCGGTCAGAGAGAGCAGGCACTGCGGATAGATGGATGCAAAAGGATAATGAAAGATCAGTCTGTAAGATCCAGAGCAGTTTGAAGAATATACAGGAAAGGTGATTGCTGTGTCTGGCATCAAGAAAATGCAGCAGAGGAAAAGCTGAACTTTAGGATGAGAACATAAGACCAGCCAGATGGGGTCAGACCAAAGGTCCATCTAGCCCAGTATCCCGTCTTCCAACAGTGGCCAGTGCCAGGTGCTTCAGAGGGAATGAACAGAACAGGGAATCATCAAGTGATCCATCCCTTGTCGCCCGTTCCCAGCTTCTGGCAAACAGGCTAGGGACACCATCCCTGCCCATCCTGGCTAATAGCCATTGATGGATCTATCCTCCATGAACTCATCTAGTTCTTTTTTGGGCCCTGTAATAGTCTTGAGCCAGATGAAATTAACAAGCATTTTTTCATTGCCAAGTAAATGTTGGAGGATGGGGCCCTGACTCTGTGCTGCACAATTGTCTGCAGTCACAGTTCTCGGTTTGGCAGCTTGTCTTCAATGAAGCACAGCACGAAGTCACTGAGAAGAGAGGGAGGAGATACGACCTTCCCAAGAGACCCATGTGTTCGAGAGAATCCAAGCAGCTTTTTTGAAGGACAGGATCCCTGTCTTTATAGCAACTCCTCCAGCATGTTCTGAAGGTCAGTGTTTAAAGGGCACTTTCTTTAGCAAACTCTACTGAAAAGGGTAGAGACGAGGCTGAGATCATGCTGGTAATTTGCAATTTCTCTGTGAAATTCATGAACACTGTCTCAAGATAGGTTTGTCAAAAAAGAGTCAGTGATTCAGGAGCTGACTTTCAATAGCACTTGTGTTCCTAGGTCACTTAGGTGCTTTTGAAAATCCTACTCGATGTTCGGTAAAAGACCATTATTGAAGGGTAATACAGGGGGAACCTTGAACCTAGCCAGAAAACTAAAAGAATTGGTTTACAACTAAAAAAGGTTTGAATTGAACGGAGTTTCAATCAGCCAATAATAGTCCTTCCTCTGCCCCACAAACTCACCTGAGCCCTGGCCGTACCAGTAATCTGCCGGCATAGAGGCACTATGTCCCAGTTCCAATCCCGTGAGCCATCCAGCTCCATCAAGCAGCTAAACCTTTGAGTGTTTATCCAAACAACTTTTAAACCTTTGGGACTTCACCCACACACAGTTCCTTTCCATAGGCATAGGAGCCAGCAGGGTCCATAATATAAGGGCAGATCCCCAGTACATTGCTGCAGGACAGGTGTTTGGATTTTAATAAACCCAAATAATAAACCCACAGATTATTATGACAACAGTGAGATTATTTTTTTTCTTTTGGTATCCATGCTGTAGTCACCCTTAGTTGTGATGGTTCACAGTGGAGCCCCTGACAAACTGCATTGTAATTCATTGCCTGACCAGTCACTGTGGATTTGAATGGCACCCACAGCAGCCGTCCCAATTATGGATATAAGCAAACTGGTATCTATCTTCATTTTCCAACAATGGGTTTAACAGAAGGGGGCCCTAAAAAACCCACAAATGTGAGTTGCCACTGGAAACGAGCCCCTGCCATTGAATTTAAAGCCAGATTTCAACACCTCTAATGCCTGGAGGGGTCTGGGTCTGGCATTTTAGTTTAGGCCCATCTCTCCCAACGTGTGTGGCTGAGTGACAGAGATAACAAATGAAGACAATTCTTTAGTGGATTAGCCTCTTTACTTTGTTTAGTTCTTCCTATTTGTAGTTCCTAATTAAGTGACCTGTACATAATCATGCGTCCACATGGAGCCTCTCTGTCCCCCTCTAGTGGCTGAACCACATAGGATTTATGAGACTGCTACTGGCTTTGCGCTAATAGGGAGGGGTCTTTTAATTCAGACACTAGAGGCTCCTGCATTTTAGATCAAGGGGTCCCAGATGGAGCACTGAAGGTCAAGATGAGCTTCCCTTGCCAGGAGGGCTGTGTAACCCACATGTTTCCCAAGACACAGTACATCTCAGTCTCAGAGACAAAAAAAAAAAATATATAAATTAGTGGATGAGGTTGGTTCCAACTAACAGCAAAACAGCTAGTCCCATCTCTGTGGCATACTTGGCTAAAACACATGCTTACTTTTTGGCCTAGACACATGCCTTTTGGGCAATCCATTTGTCCTAATGCAGAGTGGTACAGAGATGCTCAGAATGCTGTCTTGAGACCAGACACATATAGACAATTGAGATATCTATGCTGAAACCAATTCTTTGGTTTGCCTTGTATCCAAGATCCACCTCATTGAGTCTGATGAGGCCAGCCAATGGTGCTCACTCCAGGTCACTTGTGATTCACCCTTTAAAGTTAAGACAAAACCATCAGGTTTTCTGCTCCTCCCCCATCCTGTATCATCCAACCAGAAATTTCATAACTGGAATTTTAGCTTGTGCCACCAAACTACAACTTCCATCTTAATGTGTGAACAGTTGCTATGAATCCTCGGTTGCTAATATTCCCCCTTTCAATATCTTATTAATTTGTGTATATTCAAGAGGTTGGGATGCAACAAGGCGGCATTTGTCAAGGATTTTTTTTTCCCATATAAGATCAAAAAGCTAAAACTCCTTGGGTGATAAAAATGTTATGCAAGATGGACAGATCGCTTAGTGAGAAATCCCCTCATCCTTTTCCCTACTCAAAAGCAGCAGCAATACACAATTCAGAGCAAACTATTGTCAGAGAAAAAAAAATCGATGATTAGTTTTTTCCCCTCTGACTGTAGTTCATTGTCAATCAGTTATAGCTTTTCCTTAGTTCAGGGAAGGACAAGGATGCTTTGTCTCCTTCTTCACAATTAATCTGTCTGTCTATCTTCTTGCATGCAGTTTTACCACCAAGATTTTTAAAGTGTTTTCATCTCATACTTATCAAATATATAACAAACCTCCCAATTACATTATAGCCTTTTAAATGTTAAACTAATCAAAAGATTGAAAGAGGGAAATTAAAACCTATGTTCAGAAGAGTACATTTATTACTGTATCACTAACCTTCAAGAGAAGAGTAAGATCATGTGACTTTTTTTCAGTACCTAGTCTGTCTCCATCCTTTCACTTGAGAACCTATGAAACAGATTCAGAGTCACGTGGACTGCTGCAGAAATTACAAGTACAATTTACTTAGATTTAATCTAGATATCTACCTAGAAATGTGGTATTTGATGGTGTCTGGATTCAGTATTTGCTTTGTGACTCTGATTAGCTGCAAGATAACTTGGGAGTGGGGAGTGAAATAGTCCAAGAATTGAAACAAAAATCATTATTAGAAGACTATGCACGACTCAAAACCATTGAAACTCACCTGCTCTCAAGTGTTGTTACAAACCGGGGGCCTCAGCCTTCTCATTTTGCTTCAGTAAGTCAGTGGCTATTTCCTGGCGTTAAGTCACCTTTCAACTCACCAGCATCACTGATCTTAAAACAGGAAACAGCCTAATCAGGATAAGGTCTCAGACAGATTTCACCATGGAGCTGAAGTTAAATGGGTCTATTTGTTTGAGTCAGGCAAGTAGGAGTTGACCCTTGGAAAATAAAATAAGACAGGATCCTTGAAACTTTGGCTAACCCTCAAAGAAAATGGGCCCATGTTGAGTGGACACAGGGTGCTCTGTAGTTCTGCATCCAGTCCATGTGAAGTTGGTTGTTTTGCATGGTGTCAATGCAATGTCAACTGAACCCCACAGACTCACTCAGATGCATTTTGAGATTGAGAGTTCATGCTAAACCTCGGGCTCAATTTGAAATTTAAGGAGACAAAACCACACAGAACACGAACAAATGCAACGTTCACTCACGCAAACCCTTGTTCAACAAAATCTGTGCATTATGCACAGGGCCACTGCCACAGAGGTCCATCCCATCAGCTGCCATAAACGACTGGTAGAAAATTATACTCAGAAAAAAATCTGTGTCCATTTTCACACCAGAGTAAGTGATCGTGTTCCCATAGGGTATGTTCACAATGGCCATTGGGAAGCGAGGTCTAGTCAGTTAATCATTTTCTTGTGCTCCTGCTGAAAGTTTCAATGAGAGCAGGATTGGGCCTTTGCACGAATACATGTTAAAATACCAAAACCCGCTATGCACATTAGGAGAAGGAAAACTGTACCTGTAGGAAAATGGCTAGAACCTTTAGTGGGCTTTATACAGTTCACAGCCAGATAAAAGCCATACAAACCAAGGTGCTGTCTGTTTCATGTGGATATTAAATGGGGGAGGGATAGCTCAGTGGTTTGAGCATTGACCTGCTAAACCCAGGGTTGAGAGTTCAAATTGGGAAATTGGTCCTGCTTTGAGCAGGGGGTTGGACTAGATGACCTCCTGAGGTCCCTTCCAACCCTGATATTCTATGAGCTCATAATACTTTTTATATTGGTTCTTAGCAAACAAACATACTATAGACAGAGGCTGCCAGCTGGCTGAGGAGCTCACTGAACCATTAATATTCTATGGGCTTCCAATAACATCTCATGCTGCTTTTCAACAGCCCCCGTAAACCGTGCACCCACCATCTCTGCCTGAAAGCATGGATCCTGCACTGCTCTCCAGTCATATGATGAGCATTATGAACCATACACAGCTGATCCAACAATATTTCATGAGCTGAAAAATCTGGTAATGAAACCGTGGTGTCCACCCTGCTGTGTGCCATGGAAAGAAACAATTGAAGATTGCGGTTCGCATTCATGGGGCTGCTGCACACAGTGGACCATTGGTACTGGGCTTGGGAAACAAGCACTAAGCTAACACTGAATTCCAGCAAGGTATCTGAGGTCTGGGGAGAAAACTAAATGTGCTCTGGTACCCCAAAGGACCCTGCAGCACATGCTGTATCAAGGTTAAGCTGACGAATCCTGAACATCATGACAACATTTTCTCCTCTTCCCCCAAGGGTTTACAGGCACTAGCAGCCCTGGAGACCATCATAAAGCCCATTGAATTTACACAACATTTAAAGCGATTTGGGTTTCTTCCTTGCCCTGGCTCCTGAAATTTATTAACATGGAATTAAATGTCCCCAGGATTGCTGCATGCCAAGTCGGTTCCCACTCTCCGAGCTGGCATTATAAAATCAGACCCCCAGAGAATGTCCTGCACGCTGATAACTCTAAGTTCGGGCAATGAGGAGAGTTGCCAGGAAGGAAGACTGATTTCCCCCCCCCCCCCCAACAACAGATGCACTCAAACATGCTGCAGTGACTGTCCTTTTCAGTGGCATCATTACTGCTCTCAGCATAATGGGATCTGTGCAGAGGAGCAATCAACTCCTCTGCATTGGTTAACACAATTAATGGCTGGTTCACTGGTTTATGGCCCAAGGTGATACTGATGGCAGTATCAAGCAAGGCTTTAGTAAAGATTGTTTTATCAGGCTTCCAAAGAGAGAGAAACTAAGACAGGGGGTAAATTTAGACTAAGGAAATAATAATCAGTCGAAGAGGAAATGAAGGATTTCAGGTAGCATGAAATATACTAGGAGTAACACCCAGGCTGCTGCGTCATCTTTGATCACTTAGTTTGTTTGCAGCTTTTCAAACTCCTGTTCACTGGGGCGGTTCAGGATTCTGTTTCTCAAGACACAGTGCAATTGTTTAATTAATTAATCCCCTCGTGTAGGATGGGTTTGTAAGATCAGTGCTTATGGAGCACAGGTAATTTGCAGCATACGCAACCTATTTGTTGAGCTCAGGGCTGATGCCGCAGGCTCCAATGAGGCTGGGTGACACAAACGCGCTCATCTCAGATAAAGTGCTAAAGTATCATGAGTTTGCACTGGAGCAGCAGCATGTCTATAGTGAACGGCCCCCTGGATTCGATTACAGGGTCTGTATCCAGTGTGCATTGTATTTAGAGAAAGGCCTGGATCCCAGCTTGCTCTTTGAAAGAGTTGCCTCTTCCCCCAGAATCTTGATAAGATGCATGATGTATTGTCGTGGTGGTTTGTCTCAGAGGACTGTACAGTTTTCTAGGGACACTGCTGTATGACAGTTAGAGCATGGACTTATTATGGCTCCCAGCAAACATAACAAGGACGTTCACTCCCCACTCTAGTTGTCCCAGATATGGTTGAAGGAGCATGGTTGAAAGCCTGGCTCCATTGAAGCCAATGGTGAAGTTCCCCTTGACTTCCCTGGGACCAAGATTTCACCCCATTTCACCCCCTTTTTAAATGTCTTTCAAGAGTTACAGCTTCCCTTTCGCATGCTGGACTTTCAAGAACAAATTAAATCACATCTCTGTTTGGACAGATGCATGGTGTTGCTAATGACAGAACAAGGATAATTTCCCCCCTTGGAAATGATGGTATTTACCTATAGCTTTGTGAACAAGAAGGATGAAGTTAAAATGAAAAAGTTTTGGTGTAGGGAAGGGGCTTTCTATTTTGATAGCATGTCATCCATTGTAATCAGCTGGGGCTGTGGAGGTGGTGTTTAGGAATGGATTAGGTTTATACTAGGGATTTAGTGTGTGGTCAAACTGCAGCAAGGGTTTGGGTCTGGAATTTGATTTAATGGTGTCAAGGATATCCATGAGCTTGTCTCACAAGATTTTGACCCAGAACAGAGGAGATCTCACAAAGTCAGATTTTTCTCGTGAGATTCCACTCTTGGGCCTTCCCTGACCAGGTTGCAGTTGAGCCATACTCTTAAAAATCTCCAATGATGGAGATTCCACAACCTGCCAGGCAATTTATTCTAGTGTTTAACCATCCCGACAGTTAGGAAATTTTTCCTAACATCCAACCTAAGCCACCTTGCTGCAATTTAAGTACTTGAAAACTGTGATCACGTCCCCTCTGTCTTTTCTCTGAACTAAACCCACCCAATTTTTTCAATCTTCCTCTATAGGACATTTTTTCTAGACTTTCAGTCATGTTTTGTTGCTCTTCTCTGGCCTTTCTACACATATCTTTCCTGAAATGTGACGCCCAGAACTGAACACAATACTCCAGTTGAGGCCTAATCAGCAGAGCAGAGTGGAAAAATTACTTCTCATGTCTTGCTTACAACATTCTTGCTAATACATCCCAGGATGATGTTCGTTTTTTTTGCAACGTCACCCTGTTGCCTCATATTTAGCTTGTGATCCACTATGACCCTCAGATTCCTTCCTAGGCAGTCATTTCCCATTGTGTGTGTGCGCAACTGCTTGTTCCTTCCTAAGTGGAGTATTTTCCATTTGTCCTCATTGAATTTCATCCTATTTACTTCTGACCATTACTCCAGTTTGTCCAGACCATTTTGAATTTTAATCCTATCCTCCAAAGCACTTGCAACCCCTCCCAGCTTGGTATGGTCTGCAGACTTAAGAAGTATGCTCTCCATGCCATTATTTAAATCATATGGACCCACTTCAGCAAAGCTGTTAAGTACTGTTGACCTGAATTTGATGGGTTAGTTATGGCTCACCACTGATCGCATCCGACCAGAAGATTTATAGGTTCTTATCCAATTCAGACTACAGAGTTCAAGAACTCAGAGTATTCTATATTGGGAGAGGATTCTCAGGGTGCTTGGCAAGAACACTTACACTGAGGACAATACCAAATTGATAAAACCTTTATTGAAATAACCATAAAAATAAGAAATGCAATGAAACTTAACTGCAAAACAGTAAAAGAATTCCAAAACTCCTGGTGGTACCATTTCTAGTACAAGTACCTTAACCTAACATACTCACACCCTTCCTTGAGGGCCCAGTAATAGGAGATGAAGGACCAGCCTCACTCCTGGCATGCCCGATTATGCAATAGTGCTGGCTTCCCCAGTAGTTAGGAATGTCAAGTAGTTATATTATACTACACAAGCTGAGCTGATAGCGTGATACAGGATAGAATAGATGGATAGATTGAAAAGATAGTCTATAGAGTATAGGAAAACCGGAAAAAGCACTCCAAAAACCAAAGTTTCAGGAGTGAGAAGAGCTTAGAATTTAGAAGAGCTGAACTTACTAAGAGCTCTCTTACCAGGTATTTTGTAGGATCCTGACCTATATAATTCAGGCCCAACCTACTATATCCAAATCTTATTTCCATACCCTAAGAAAATTATGGGTACCCTTCTCCTGTGGGTTAGTGGATTATAACACTTTCTAAATATATTAATAAGGATTATCTCATTCCAAAACTGCCAACCTAGGCTCTCGACCTCCAAGTTGTGGTGTACCCTATGGTTACCAATTGGTTGTAGAAGCCAGATAAACCTGTGATGTGATGTGGATAGTTCCTCCCTTTGGTTCCCCAAAGTTCAGGGACCATACTTATTTGTGCCGAAGGTTGCCAGCTTTTATGCTGACATATTCTTAGCTGATTATACTTTTTGCTATATAGCAGATCTTTCCGGATCTTACAGGCCAGTAGGCTTCTTGAATTTCAGCAAAACTTATTATTAGGAAACACATGCCTCAACACATCCTAAATTCCAAGGAATTAATACTGATAAAATATAAGAATAAAATGGATTAATTTCAGAAAAAGAAACAATTGATACTGCTGGCTGGATTAGTAGGATACAATAGCTAGCAAATAATCCTGTGGGCTACAGCACATGCTTAAGTGCTTTGCTGAATCAGGGCCTGTATCCAGGGCAAGGCAGTATAAATATATTTACTTGAGATTTCCAGTAACAAAAATCAGATCTCCCTTTCCTGCCCTGCTCCCGTGCCGAGCATGCTCAGCAGAGAATTCTGCCGGTACATCTGCTGCTTCTGTAGCTAGCCATTCCCCAGCAGCAGACTGAATCCAGCAAAGGGTCACTTGAGCTTGGATGCTCCTGCTGCTGTGTCCTGTGCATGCACACTAACGCACACTAGCACATGCACACACCAGACTGAAGAAGGATGAGAGCTGAATGCACATGGGTCATGTGTCACATCTGACCATAACTATGCAGAGCCTTCAAAGGGAAGAAATAAATAGGGAAAAAAAAAATGTGATCAGCGCCAGGCCTCCCAAGACGCTCCTTCCCAAGAGAGGAAAGAGACTGAAATAAGGGACTAGAGGCATAGAAACCAGAGAGGGAGGACCACGGGGGGGGGGGGGGGAGGGAAGGAGGTACTAAGGGTAAAGGAGTCTATGTTTATCTGGGCATAAAGGAGAACCCCTATAGTTTCAGGTCTGGCTTATTTCAGAATACGAAAAACCAGCAAAACAAAAGGCAAAGCAAAAGCCACGTTTCTGTGATTGCTCAGCGTCTCTCCTCTAAACATGCTGCATCAGCTCTGCTTCACACAAGGGTAGTGGCCTAAAAATACAAAAGGAGCAGTACACAGCAGAAATCTACTCGAGTCACGTACCCATAGGTGCTGGAACTAGGGGTGCAGCAGCAGCCCCTGGCTTGAAGTGGTTTCCATTATATCCAGGGTTGATGGTTTGGTTCAATGGCTCTCAGAACCCCCACTGTACAAATTGTTCCAGCACACGTGCACATACCCACTCTACAGGGAGGTGCGGGGAAGAAAGCCTGCAAGCTGAAACAAATCACTTAGTTTAAAGGAGACAGGGGTCATTCTACCTTCCCCATCCTCAAAAAAGTACAAACATTACAATCCAAGCCTGGGTTTGTTTTGCCAAATGAGGGAGACTCTGAATTAGAGGGAAAGCAACTTAGATTATCAGCTCTTTGGGGCGGGCACCCTTTTTGTTCTGGGTTTGTACAACACCGAGCACAATGGAGACCTTGTCCGTAGCTGCGGCTCCTAAGTGCTATGGCAGTACAAACAGACTCTGGAATCCCTTATAAAATGAAAGGACAAGGCAATGTGCATGTTCCAGGGTAACCAGCAGCAGCCAGGCTAAACTCAGACGGGGTGACTGTCACTGAAGGACCCCTGGCAGTTTCCGAGTCAATCTTCCCCTGTCCAGTTGATGCCCTCCCAAAATGTGTCCCACTCCCCAGCACTCCACACTACTGACGAGGAACCCTTGCAGCCCACATGATGTTAAAATACTCCCTTTCTACAACAATGCCTCCCAGCTGTCACATCAAACAGTTCAAGAGAAAAAACGTCTCCCAATCAACCCCCAGGCACACACATGCATGGACAGGCCCAGACCCTCTGCCAGACTCCATAATGCAGCAAGGCAGAGAGAACTCTGGCTTCTCTCACTCAGACGACTTCCTGGAGAACTGAATTTTGGAAGGTTTCCCCTCCAAAGGAAAAACAGTTCTCAGGGGCTTTTAGGAAGGTGTGAATTCACAAACTGAAAATCATGGCTTGCAAACAAGCGTTTAAGCCACATACATGGACAAGGGGTCACTCAATCCCGAAAACTGAATTTAGTTGCCAGCACACATGAAGCACTGCAGCCTGCACCAAAGCTTTGGTGACCACATGGATGTATGAAGAAAAGGAGGACTTGTGGCACCTTAGAGACTAACAAATTTATTAGAGCATAAGCTTTCGTGAGCTACAGCTCACTTCATCAGATGCATGGTTATTCAAGTAACGAGAGTGCCCCCTGCAGCACAACAGCAAGCAGCTGCTTCGTCTGACTGCTCTACAATAGCTTGGGCAGCATGGCTGTTTTGCTCCTAGCTACAGCCAACAGGGCCTCATTTTCAAATGTTCAGCACCCAGCAGCCCTCATTGCGTGAGCAGTGGGGGCCCAGCCGTTCCAGCTCAGCACCCACTGTGCTTCTGAACCTCTGGCTCCTGGCTACAGGTACTGAGCATTTCTGAACATCTGGCTCAGTGTGTACATAGGGATTGCCAGACTGGATCAGACCCGAGCTCCATCCAGCCCAGTATCCTGTCTCCAACAGTCGCCAGCAGACGGTTCAAAGGAAGGTGAAAGAATCCCACCGTACTCTGCCCCCAGGAAGGTGCCCCCGTAATCCTTACTAGATTCAGGATTTAATCCAATCTCATGAGGTTCAACAGTCTGTTATTAACTATAAAAACTCTGTCCAATGTTCTTATCTCCCTTGACAGCCAGACCCTCTTTGAACCTTGCTAAGTTTTTTGCCTCACTGGGTGCACTCCCTTACTTGATTTCTATTTTGTTAGACACAAATATCAGTGTCCTCTCCTCCCAGATTGCAGACAGATTTCCTGCTTTTCTTAAGTTTTACTTTGTTCTTGTTACTGAAAAGCTCAAAAGTTTTGCAATTAAACCGCTATTTTATTTTCTCCATAAAATCTTCATGGCAACATAGTATGGCAAAACCAGCTCTGGAATTAGAAAAGGTCCAGAGCATTTGCTTTCCAGTGTAGGAAGAGGTTGATTTTTCCTGTTCCATTTTGGGTCTTAGTTTTGATACCATCCATTTTTTTAAATATTTACATTTTTTAAAATAAAATTAAAAGGAAACTTCCAAACAAGATCATTTTAAATTTAAAAAAATATCCAATGTTTTGTTTCAAAGACACTTCAAATGTTTTCAGATTGTTGTTGCTGTGTTTCTTTTTTTTCCAGCTGAAACAAGTTTGCTGAAATTCAATGACATGAATTTGTGAAAAAACTTTCGGTGTCGCCACTTTTCTCCACAAACGGTTTTGGTCCAAAGATTTTGCCCAGCTCCAGTACTAACCTCACAGAAACGACCAGGCTTGCGCTGTGGTAGGAGCTAGAGGATTTCTGAGCTCTTTCCTCCTGCCCTTGGCCTCATCTGGAGAAATCTTTTCACTGCTGTCCCCCATCCCACAGCTCTCCTGCTTTTCAGGGGTGAGACATACCCTGGACACTTGGATATCTAGTCAGGGGGTGAAGCTTCAGCCAGAGCCAGGTAGGGACCTGCACCTCCACAGATCCTATGAGCTCCCACCTTACAGGGTGGCATGGCCCCAGACCGTGCTGGCGGTCTGTTCCAGGTAAGCAGGTATCTCAGTGTGGGGTGGGTCTGTCATTAGCCAGGCATGCACTAGCCCACTCAGAGCTGCCCTGTCACACTCAGAGTGCAAATCCCTACCTTCCTGCTCTCTTCCAGATGAGGCATTCCACCCTGCCCCCAGGGGAGGGATAGTAAGAGCTGCATGGACAGGTTTCAGAGTAGCAGTCCTGTTAGTCTGTATTTGCAAAAAGAAAAGGAGTACTTGTGGCACCTTAGAGACTGACAAACGTACTGACCGCTATTCCTATCTACATGCCTCTAGCTTTCATCCAGATCATACCACACGATCCATTGTCTACAGCCAAGCTCTATGATATAACCGCATTTGCTCCAACCCCTCAGATAGAGACAAACACCTACAAGATCTCTATCATGCATTCCTACAACTACAATACCCACCTGCTGAAGTGAAGAAACAGATTGACGGAGCCAGAAGAGTACCCAGAAGTCACCTACTACAGGACAGGCCCAACAAAGAAAACAACAGAACGCCACTAGCCATCACCTTCAGCCCCCAACTAAAACCTCTCCAACGCATCATCAAGGATCTACAACTTATCCTGAAGGACGACCCATCACTCTCTCAGATCTTGGGAGACAGGCCAGTCCTTGCTTACAGACAGCCCCCCAACCTGAAGCAAATATTCACCAGCAACCACACACCACACAACAGAACCAGTTGGAGAACACTTCAATCTCTCTGGTCACTTGATTACAGACCTAAGAGTGGCTATCCTTCAACATAAAAAGCTTCAAAAACAGACTCCAACGAGAGACTGCTGAATTGGAATTAATTTGCAAACTGGAAACAATTAACTTAGGCTTGAATAGAGACTGGGAGTGGATGAGTCATTACACAAAGTAAAACTATTTCCCCATGTTATTTCTCCCCCCCCCCACCGTTCTTCAGATATTCTTGTTAACTGCTGGAAATAGCCTACCTTGCTTGTCACCATGAAAGGTTTTCCTCCTTTCCCCCCCCTGCTGCTGGTGAAGGCTTATCTTAAGTGATCACTCTCCTTACAGTGTGTATGATAAACCCATTGTTTCATGTTCTCTGTGTGTGCGCGCGCGCACACGCACACACACAAATCTCTCCGTTTTTTCCCCCCAAATGCATCCGATGAAGTGAGCTGTAGCTCACGAAAGCTTATGATCTAATAAATTTGTTAGTCTCTAAGGTGCCACAAGTACTCCTTTTCTTTTTAAGAGCTGCATGTAAACAGCTACCCCCAGGAAGCCACTTGCAGCCCATGACAGCTTTTATTGGGCCTACAAAACCCCCTAAACAATGCTGCATCCTCTTGAAGTCCCCCTAGCAGCTCAGAGCCCTATTACATATACACAGATCTCTTCTACAGAGCATGCCTGCCACCTCTCTCCTGCCCTCAGGGAAAGTCAATATTTCCCATTGGCGAGGCAGTCTGACATGCCCAGGCAACATCATTGCTCTCTCCCTGCCCATGGTGTGATTTCGAGTCTCTTCCTTTCCATGGCCCTCACAGGAGGCCTGTGTTGTTAGAGCAGCTGGCATAAACGGTGAACTCCTTTGGCAGCCAGTGCCAGTTTCCCCGACCTCTGAAGCCAGCAACCTCTTGGGGTCTTCTCTTACTGGGGAGGGAAAAGCTAATGCTTCGGTCTCTTGTCCCTTGGGAGGGGGAAGTTATGTCCCTCAGCCTCACTATGGGGCACTGCCCCATGTTGTGCTCCCCGCTCTGGGGGGAGGGCCTGGTAAGGCCACCCAGCCATGCCTGTGCTCTGGCATATCCAGCTCCGCCTGCTGTTCCCCTACAGTTAGTACTGACCAGGCCCCGTATAAGATGGCTAGAACACAGCCTCAAGTTGCATCCACGCCCCTGCCCATCGCACTCACGGCCCAGCCTGCTAGGCCTTCCCTGCTGCCCACTTACCCTGGTGGGCGTGCATTAGTCTCCACAGCAATGCACCCCTCACCCAGCACATCCATCTCTCACCCTCGCCTATTACCACTACTTCATTTCTTCACTTCCTCTTTGGCAGTAACGAGCCGGGGACACGCTGAGAGCTGCGGCAGAGCATGCCCTACAGAATACAGTAATGAGGGAACTGAATTAGGAGCAGCACAGAGCCACACCGTGAGGATTAGCATCAGTCCAGCACACCAGACAGACCAATCTAGTAACCGGACAGACCTGCTAACTCTGTTTGACCTGGGTGAGCCTATTTATTTCTCAGCACGCCACTGGAGCGCCTTGAATTGCTCCAGCTGAGTTGCCTGCTAGCTGGCAGTAAATTATCAGAGCTCCATGAAAAGTGAAACTCCATTAACGTGCCACTGTAGAATTAGGAAAAGGTCAAAGGAGAGAGAGAGAGAGACTGACTTAACAGTCTGGTCAGTTCTATCATGTCCCTTTCCTCTGCTCTCTCTTAATGAGGGACTTTCACATCACAGGCCAAAGGGAGAGGAGGAGTGTGCCAAAGTAATCTCCCTTCCCAGCTATTTGCCGAGTTCTCTTCTCTTTCACAAGGTTTGTGGTGTCTAATAGCCAAAAAAATATATAATTTCTTCAGCAAAAATCAGATTCTTAACACTGCCTCTGTGCCATCACTGTGCATTAGCACAGGAAGGCTTGACAGATCATAAATTCAGCATCACGATTCCACTGTAGGGAGAGGGGACAGGGTGCGGGGAGGTCGTTAAACGACAAGAGAACCGGAAATGGGTCAGCTGTGAAGCCTGTGCCCGAGGCGCTCTTGCCCCTCTGCTTTCATTTCTCCAAGTGACTGCACTGCCTAAGCAACACAGCACTCCCGCACCCCTTGCCAGACAATGCAGCACCCCGTTCCAGGTCCAGAGGAGAGGTGCGTGCGCCTTGCACAGCAAACCGCCATTGCCTACAAGCGTACAGCTCCCGCTGACATAACGGCAAAACTATTCCGGGCTCAGTTTCAAGTGCCACAATCCCTCCCGTTGGAGCCCCCAGCATAGACAGCGCCAGTGGTCCATCCGACGGCATCGCTCAGGCTAGGACGAAGAGCCACCCCAGTGGGGGGCACTAGGGAGCACACGCTGCATTTAGCCCCTCAGTCAGAGCTACAGGACCCTGCGTGGCACACAGAGCACCCAGCTCCTCACAGCACCGCACTCTGTGCCTGGCTGGTTCAGAGCCTAGGCACCTGCTGGCTCTACTGTAGTCACTGGGAATGTGGCCCTTCATTTCATACACTTACCCCAGACCAAGTCTTTTGCCATGTTGTTGTGTTTGTACCACAGTATCCCCAAGCAAGAAGCAGGGCCCTGTTCCAGGTGCTGAACAGAGGGGTATGGACAGTACACCTTGTCCCAAACAAGTTACAGTCTAGGCTCATGACACAACTAAGTAGGTGGGGCAGGAACCGGAGGGCCAGGTACCAGGACATCCCCACACAGAACACCTGTGCATGGAGTGTAGCTTGTCCCCTGCCAGGATCTTTCCCTATGGCTGGGATCCATAAGCAGCACAGCCCAGGATTGTCAGCGAGGGGTTTGCAGACACTCGTTTTTGTAATGGAAAGTTAAGCATCTTGTCCCTGGCGTTGCGGAGATCTATTCTGCACCAGAGCCAGTGTTGTGCCAAGTCTGTCCCCACAGACATACACAAGCTTGGTCCAGTTGCGTTCCTGAGACATCCCGTTCTGTCCACTGCATCTGAGCTTTGCCTATCTCCCTGTAGACACGTTGCTCCTGATTCCCATTGCCCTGCATTAACTGCAGTAAGTTACCAAGCATGGCCTCTGCCATATCTGTGCAGCAGGCTTCTCCTTTGGGACAGCCTCTCCCAAGCACAGGGTGGGGGTGGGGGGAGAGAATGCAGATGGTCTGTGCAATGTGAAGCTGGTTCTTTGCAGGACAATGATTATGTACATGGGCAGGGCTGCAGCTGTGGCTTTAAGACCTTGAAAGTACATATATTTCTCAGTCAAAGTGAATTTCATGCCGTGACGCTTTTCCACCAAGCTATGCAATCTCATGCTGAATACCATAACACCAGGCACACAGAATCCCTTTAGGAAATTGTCTTCCAAAATTAATGTCCCTCAAAGCCCATCGCAATCATGCCATCTCTGAGTTAAGTAAAGGGCTTGTTTCAGTTTCCTATACAGTAGGAGGTATGAGACTAATTCCAACCCCATAATTCAGGAAAGATTGCCAAGGGACCTAGACACACAAGTGCCCAGGAACTAATAGGAACAAGGTCATGACATTTGTAGTGTCTGGTTGCATCTTTGCTCACATCTGGGCTGGTTTCAGCACACACTCTGGTTCTATGTAAATTAAGGCTCAGTGGCTCTCATGCTGCTGTGTGTGTGTCAGCATCCCGCCAAGCCCGTTTTATTCAAAGGAGGGATGTAATTTTTGGTGTAGTGTAGGAAATCACAGTTGCATTTTTCAATGTACAGCCGCAGGCCACCTTGTTCAGTACAGCTTTGGAGAAAGACAAAGCTAACTCACAGTCATGGGCTGATCTCTACTACTCCAGAAAAACATTGCAATGAACTGGCTGGTGTGCACTGCTGTCCTCAACTGTACAGAGCCACGGACTGCTCAATTGTGTGCAGTTAACAAGATTCCCCTTCCTTTCCAGTGTCAAGTGCCTGCGGCTTTTGGCATAGTGGGATTGGCGTTCTAGCCTCACCGCCACAGTCAACTTACAAGCTCGTGCCAGGTGACCGTGGATGTGTTACAACGCAATATGCTGCATTGAGTGTGTGTGTGTGGGGGGGGGGGCTATAGCAGTAACTCTCACCGCCGGTGCGTGGATAGCACTGCCCAGCCAGCATGATGACAGCATTCATTAGAAAGGTTTTAGAGTAGCAGCCGTGTTAGTCTGTATTTGCAAAAAGAAAAGGAGGACTTGTGGCACCTTAGAGACTAAAATTTATTTGAGCATAAGCTTTCGTGAGCTACAGCTCACTTCATCGGATGCATTTGGTGGAAATTCATTAGTGCTAACAGACTGGGGGAATCCAAAGAGCACTGGAGGTTTTAAATGTTAATACATTGGCCATACCCCTCATTTGGGATGGTTTCTCTAATGCCCACTGGATGAGGTTGAGGTGTAAGACAGGGAATTCATGTGGTTGTGCCACAAAGGGTTATTGGCAGGCGTTTAGCATGGCTGAATCACTGGCAAGTGTCAAAGCCTTGCATGGATGATGCAGGATATCCAAACTGAGTAAGCCTTTTATATTGTATCACACCTCTGTGCACTGGGCCTGGGGGAGGAAGGTGGTTGCTTGGTAAGTCAGTAGGAAAAAAGCATTCCATGAGCAAGGGAAAAGTCTGCAGTAGGAGAGAAATGGGACATCAGACTTGGAATCACTGATGGAAAGACGGAGGAAACAAAGTGACAACAGATGAGATCAAAAGGAGCCGTGTGGGCCCTTGAAAGCAGAGACCAGAAGTTTAAACTTCTGCTTTGGGCAATGGGTTGCAAAGATGAGGGGTTGATGTATTCCAATTGACGGCTGAGGAAGATCATGTTAGGAGTTGTATTTTGAGTAGAGTGGAGGAGACAATGCATGTATCCAGGATGGTAAGTGACAAATATAAAACTTAAAAATCAGAAGGCTGCAGTTTGTCCCCTTACTGTCACCTTATGTGTCACAATATCAGGTTTCTAAATTTGAGAGAGGGAGAGATGCACAGGGAGCAACGTAAGCAGCCTCTTGCTTCAGAGACCCTTCGCAGCTTAGAAGTAAATCCTACTTTTACCAGAGCTTAAGAACCCAAAAAGCTGAAAATGGCATTGCAATCTCATTGGCCAGGGCTGGGCAAGATAAACGTGCACAAGAAGAGAGAAGAGAGTTAGGAAATGGAGTCAGGGGTTCACACTCTGCTCCTCAAAACCCAGGAGCAGTCATTCTAAAATGGATGTTACTCTGCTCAGCTGGATTTCTAAATCCCAGGTGCTTATTTTAATACTCAGACTTTCAGTGCTCTATTTTAAGATGTAGATAGTGTCTATATTCACAGAATGGCTGTTTACAGCGCCACACAGCTGATTCATCCGGTGCCAGAGGAAGGGAGGGACCTTATGGAAACATGTGAGTTCCCAGATATATAATCAGGCCAGCTGTGCTTATTAGCATTTATCAAATTCACTTAGGAAGTGTAATGAAGAAGCATGTGTTACTACACACACACACACACACACACACACACACACACACACACACACACCACACTTTCTCTCTTCCCCCTCAACCTTAATCTCCTGCTAATTTTTTTAATTATAGAATCATAGATTATCAGGGTTGGAAGGGACCTCAGGAGGTCATCTAGTCCAACCCTCTGCTCAAAGCAGGGCCAATCCCCAACTACATCATCCCAGCCAGGGCTTTGTCAAGCCTGACCTTAAAAACCTCAAAGGAGATTCCACCATCTCCCTACGTAACCCATTCCAGTGCTTCACCACCCTCCTAGTGAAAAAGTTTTTCTTAAGATCCAACCTAAACTTCCCCCACTGCAACTTGAGGCCATTACTCCTTGTTCTGTCATCTGCCACCACTGAGAACAGTCTAGATCCATCCTCTTTGGAACCCCCTTTCAGGTAGTTGAAAGCAGCTATCAAATCCCCCCTCATTCTTCTCTTCTGCAGACTAAACAATCCCAGTTCCCTCAGCCTCATAAGTCATGTGTTCCAGTCCCCTAAACATTTTTGTTGCCCTCCACTGGACACTATGTTTCCACAATCACAGAAGATAAGGGTTGGAAGAGACCTCAGGAGGTCATCTCGTCCAACCCCCGCTCAAAACTGGACCAACCCCAACTAAATTATCCCAGCCAGGGCTTTGTCAAACTGGGCCTTAAAAACCTCTAAGGATGGACATTCCACCACCTCCCTAGGGAACCCCATTCCAGTGCTTCACCACCCTCCTAGTGAAATAAATAGCCCTTCTCCTACACGTAGTCTTTTGCCTGCTGTTGCCGTGGCTGACCGAACACTGGAGCTCAGCCAATGACTATCAACAGCATAGGCTGCTGAAACTGTGTCCCCATGGTCCCTTTCTCCTGCTCTGCCTGTAGCAGGGAGGGGAAGTCAGCCAGGATGCACCTGTCCTGTTTCAGATGGGAGAGTCTGGTGGTGGTAAATTCTTAGCTCCTCTGCTTTTCAAATTGCAAAACCTACTTTTCAGGGCCAGGTCCTAGTGAGGCCAGACTGGAGAGGGCATCAGACAATGTGCAAATAGCTTTACTGCATGGTGTTATAAGCAATAGTAGCTTGCCTTAGCTCAGAGAGCATTCTGAGACAGATGTGAGGTAAGAAACTTGCCAAATACACAACCTCCAAAAAAGAATAAACTAAAAATCAATGTAAAAAACATCCTAGATCAACTGTAATCATGCTACAAAAAGGGTAAGTGTCCATTTCACATGTTCCCATAAGTCATTTTTTCCCCAAGATTTTGAAAATTTCTGATCAAAACGTAACATTGACATTTGTAACATAGGAAGACCATAGATTGTGCATGATATGATAGCTCGGTGTTACTACTCTCATCTGGGGTGAATCATCCCTTGAAGTCACTGGGAGTTCTGAATGCTGAAGGATTATGGGAATATTTCAGTAAGAACAACTGTGCCGTTCTAACAGGCACGTGAGAGAACTGAGGCTCCCCGAACACCTTTTGGCTGCACTGTGGAGTAGGGAAATGTTATCCTCAGTTTATAGATGGGCGAACTCAAGCTGGGAGAGGGAAGTGCCTTGACACAGGAAGCCTTCTGAAACACTCAGAATAGACTGCAGAAGTTCAGGGTTGTATTCTAACTGCTAGGAAACAGTGCCCTTAAAGATGTACCATTAAAGACATTTGTAATGCATGGGCAGAGGGTATCAGAGGCCGGGGCAGGCCAAGCCTTCCCTAAGCCAGGCCGTGGCCCCATGTTCCGCCCCAAAGCCCCGCCTCCCTCCCCTGAAGGGGCTCAGCTCCAGCAGGCAGCCTGGATCTTGAGCCTGCTAGCAACCAGGGACTGGGACCGCTCGGGCGGTGGGTGGACAGTGCTCGGGCCAGCCAGCGTGGCTGGGGCAGGCCGGCTGGCAGCTTGGGGCAGGTTGGCCAGGGCTCCTCTGGTGGTGGGGGAGCCTCAGGGCTCCTCTGGCCAAGGGGGAGACCCACAGGCAGAAGGAGTGGGGCCAGCAGCCTAGCCTCCCGAAAGGGGGGATTCACTCACTGCCCTTCTTTCAGCTGTTAGCAGCAAAGGGGCCAGATTCAAATACATTGGGGTTCCTCTTACAATTAAAGCCACACATGACTGACTGAAGTCCCTGCCCAGAAACTTGGGAAAAATCAATCACTCTTAGGCACCCTTAAGAGGCAACATTTCCCCTCTTGTAAGCAGGGAGCATGTGCTCAAAACAAGGAAAATGTGAGAAAAGAAAAACACAGCAACAATAAATCAACGTGATATTTATACCAATAATACAGCATCCAACCCCACAAATATCTTTGGCAGTGCCCTTTACTCAGCTCCCTGCTGGTGTAAACCCACACTGAACAAATGTCCCTTTAACACGTCATTTCTCCGCTTCCTCTGCACTAAACCCCGCTTGTGGTTTGCAGTCAGCGGGTAGCATAGCCCAGGAGTGCCATTGGAAAGGCTAGTCTCCAGCCCCTAGGAGGAGCACTGCCTGGCCTGATCCTGAGACTTCACCAACTATGCCATCTATAGGAATGTCAGCTTTGCTGGTGCTGGGTAAGCAGGGTCCTCATTTGCATATAGAAGCCTTGAGCAAAGTCCCCGTCACCAAGACCATACACCTTTTCATAAGATTAAAAAAATCTCCTGCCAAGCTAGTGTCCAAGAGCCACTACCCAGTAGTGCAAGACTGAGGCTTTGGTTATGGTGATTTGTCATTCAGGGCTGTCCAATACAGTTCTCTTGCCCTATTGTCATACAATAAGAATAAAAACATTTCATTACCCATACACCCAAAACTTGCATGAATTGTAACCAAAATGACCAATGCACTGACACTGGTGTGGGGGGGGGGGAACAAACATTCAAGTGAAGACAGGCTCATTCTGTCTCTTCCTCCAACTCACCAATAGGTAATGGAAATGTTCATTCCCTCTATAGCTTGAGCATATCACAACTTTTAGCAAAACATGTTCACTATAACTGTAGGTAAAGCATGTGTGTTGGAATTTCATTTAATTGCAGTTGGAAGTTAATATCCAACCCTGTCCAAGAGGAAGTCCATTGCTGAAGGATAATTTTTTAGAACTAGGAACTTGACTTTGAGGATTTATTCTTCCTCTTTCATTCTGAAAATATGGTTGTTTAACAGATCTCCCCTCCCTCTTTAGCTTAAGCTTTTTTCTGAATGCATTTAACACCAGTGCCCCCTTCTTATAGTTCCTAAATTATTCAAGGACAACAAAATAGTTAACTCTTCATACAGAAGGGGTAACATCACATACTCCTTATTCAGACTGCACATTTTGATATCTTGCACAAAACAATATTGTAGATGTCCGTATAATAATGCGAGAAATATGGGGAATAAGCAGGAATAACTAGAAATTCTAGTTATAAAACACAATTATGACAATTGACATCAGCGACTTGGTGGGATAATATTCATGACAGGAATATTGGTATAGAAGGGTACAGCTTGCTCAGGGGGGAAAAAAGGTGATGTTGCCTTATATATCAAAAATGCATACAACTGGACTGAGGTTGAGATGGAAATAGATGACTTATTGAAAGTCTCTGGATAAGGATAAAGGGGGTAAAAAAATGGTAGTCATGACAAGGGTGATATCATGATACTACAGACCACAAAACCAGGAAGAAGAGATTGATGAGGCTTTTTTAAACTAAAAAAAAAAAATCATCCAAAGCCCAGGACTTGGTGGTGATGGGACACTTCAACTACCCAGACATCTGTTGGGAAACTAAAAGCAGGCCACAGAATATCCAACACGTTCTTGGAATATATTTGAGACCATTTTCTATTTCAAAAGGTGGAGAAAGCCACTAGGGGAAGAGGCTGTTCTAGATTTGATTTTGACAAAGAAGTGGTTGAGAATTTGAAAGTGGAAGGCAGCCTGAGTGAAAGTGATCATGAAATGATGAGTTCATGATTCTAAGGAATGGTAGGAAAGAAAACAGCACAATAAAAACAGATTTCAAGAAGGCAAAGTTTAGCAAACTCAGGGAGTTGGCAGGTAAGATCCCATGTGAAGCAAGTCTTAGGGGAAACACAATGGAAGACAGTTGGCGTTTTTCAAAGACTTTATTAAGGGCACAACAGCAAACTCTCCCACTGCATAGGAAAGATGGGAATTCTGGCCAGAGACCACCCTGGCTTCACCAGGAGATCTTCAATGATCTGAAACAAAAAAAAAAAAAAAGTCCTACAAAAAGTGGAAACTAGGTCAAATTACAAAGGATGGATATAAACACACACAAGCATGTAGGGTCAAAATTGTAAAGGCTAAGGCACAAAATGAGATTAAACTAGCCAGAGACAAAGGGTAACAAGCAAACAAATACATTAGAAGCAAGAGGAAGACCAAGAATAGAGTAGGCCCATTAATTAATGAGGGGCGGACCAAAAACATAGAAATGACAAAAGTGCTAACTGACTTTGTTTTGGTTTTCACCAAAAAGATTAGTTGCGGTTAGACATCTAACTTAATGAATGACAGTGAGCATGAGGTCAAGTCAAAGGCTAAAAACAGGGAGAAAGAACAAATTAAAAGAAAAGGAGCACTTGTGGCACCTTAGACTAAAATTTGAGCATAAGCTTTCATAATGCATCTGATGAAGTGAGCTGTAGCTCACGAAAGTTTATGCTCAAATAAATTTGTTAGTCTTTAAGGTGCCACAAGTACTCCTTTTCTTTTTGCAGATACAGACTAACACGGCTGCTACTCTGAAACCTTAGAAAGGTTAGATGTTTTCAGGTCACTGGGGCCTGATGAAATACATCCTAGAATACTCGAGGAACTGACTGAGGAGATACCTGAGCCCATCATAAATATAAAGGGAATAGTAACCACTCTGTCCACAGTGCTATAAAATCCCTCCTGGCCAGAGGAAAAACCCTTTCACCTGTAAAGGGTTAAGAAGCTAAGAACCTCGCTGGCACCTGACCAAAATGACCAATGAGGAGACAAGATGCTTTCAAAACTGGGGGCGGGGGAAACAAAGGGTCTGTCAGGGTGTGTGATGCTTTTGCCAGGAACAGATCAGGCATGCAGCTCAGAACTCCTGTAAAAAGTTAGTAAGTAATCTAGCTAGAAATGCATTAGATTTCTTTTGTTTAATGGCTGGTAAAATAGCTGTGCCGAATGGAATGTATATTCCTGTTTTTGTAACAAAGTTTTGCCTAGAGGGATTCTCTACGTTTTGAAGCAGATTACCCTGTAAGGTATTTACTATCGTGATTCTTACAGAGGTGATTTTTACTTTTTCTTTAATTAAAAGTCTTTTAATAACCTGATTGCTTTTTCATTGTTCTTAAGATCCAAGGGTTTGGGTCCGTGTTCACCTGTACAAATTGGTGAGGATTTTTATCAAGGCTCCCCCAGGAAAGGGGGTGTAGGGCTTGGAAGATGTCTCAAGTGGGCTCTTTCCCTGTTCTTTGTTTAACATGCTTGGTGGTGGCAGTATAGGGTTCAAGAACAAGGCAAAGTGTGTACCTTGAGGAAGTTTTTAACTTAAGCTAGTAAGAATAAGTTTAGGGGGTCTTTCATGCACATCCTTCCCCACTCTGAGCTCTACAGCACAGATGTGGGAACCTTGACAGAGCCATTAGTGATTGTCAAAAATCAATGGAAGACAGATAAAGTATTGAAAAACTGGAGAAGGAGCAGAAAAGAGCCACAAAGGTTATTCAAGTGCTGGGAAAAAAAAATGTTTTACAATGGTAGATGCAGAGAGCTAAACCTGTTCAGTTTATCAAAAGCAAGATTGAGGGGTGACTTGATTACAGCATGTAAGTACGTTCTAGAGAGAAAATACCAGGTACTAAAGCAGAGAACGATAACACAAATCAACGGCTGTAAACTGAAGCCAAACAGACTCCAATCAGAAAGCAGGCACAATTTAAAAAAAAAATGAACGATTAACCAGTAGAACAAACTGTCAAGGAAAGTGGTGGCTTCTCACTTCAAATCAAGACTTCCTGGAAGGTACTTGTTGGCCAAACTTTTTTGGGCTCAATAGAGGGGTAAATGGGTAAAATGTAATGGCCTGCGATATACAGGAGGTCAGACAAGATGACCTAGTGTCAAGGGTGCTGGAATAATTTGTATAGTGGGGGGCTAAGAGCCATTGAACCCATCTGTAAACCCTGTATGTGATGGAAACCACTGCAAGCCAGCGGGTGCTGCAGCTCCCCCCCCACTCTCTCAGTTCCAGCGTCTATGTCTAGTGTTGCAAGTTTAAAGGTCAGAAAGAAAAAGAAAAAGTTTCAGATTCATAGTTGCAACAAGATATAAATACCTGGGACTGACAAGGTATCTTGTTGCAACTATGAATCTATGAAACACCTCACACACACGAGTTTAAGGTCAGAAGGGAACACTAGATCATCTTGTCTGGCCTCCTGGATATCTCAGGCCATCACATTTTACCCGTTTAGCCCTCTGTTGAGCCCAATAAATTGTGTTTAGCTAATGTATCTTCAAGAAAGTCTTCATTTGAAAAGTGAAATCCACCATGATTAATTACCTTCACTGTAAAAAAATAAAATGTACGTTTTATTTCCAGTTTGAATTTCTTTAGCTTCCACTTCCAGCCATTGGATCATGTTAAACCTTCATCTGCTAGACTGAAGTTATAAAAACCTTGGACTGACAATGTAACTCTTCAATCTAGCAGACAAAGGTCTAACATGATCCATTGCCTAGAATTGGAAGCTAAAGAAATTCAGACTGGAAATAAAAAAAATATTTTTTTCCCCCCACACACACAGGCAATTACCCACTGGAACAATGTATCAAGGATTGTGGTGGATTCTCCATCACGGGTGACTTAAATCAAGAGTGGATGTTTTTTCAGAAAGACAAATCTGTTTGTCACTGGTTTTGGGGGTACAATCCAGGGCTGTCTAGACAAAGAAACTTCAGGGTGTGACCTGCATGCAGGTAGGTTGGGAGTTACAGGAGCAAAGCATTGTGAGGGCCCCAGGCTTGCAGGGCAAGTGGTGACAACTCCTCACTGGTCTGGGTTGCGCCCTAAACCCCATCACAATGCTCCATTTCAAACAGGAATTATTGTGAGGTTCCATGTGCTGTGTTATCCTCAATGACCTAATGTTTCTTTCTGGCCTTAAGCAGGATTTTAAAACAACTCCCCTGGAGTCCAACATAAATCATAGGCATACGCTGATATAGTTAGCCCCACAGTTATCAGAGAAAGGCACATGTCTAGTGGTAGGGATTGTTTTCTTGATTGCCTGAATACACCTAAAACTCCAGCTATCCAAGTGGGAAGATACCTTTGCACTTTCAATAGGAGGCTATTGTAGATTTCTGCATCTGACATTTTTCCAACCTACCTCTGCAGCTAGGGCAAAAGTGAACCCATCTATTTATTTATTTTTATTGCGGTGGAATTACAGTGGTTCTCCCCTTTGAGATCCATCAAGTCTTACCATACATGACAGGACATCTCAATTTAGTCTCCTGTGGATTCACAACCCCACCCCTCATGTTCCTGACTGTGGAGAGACTAAACCCCCAAGTTTAAGCTAGGCAACATGTGACCATTATCCTGAGCTGCCCCAGCTCAGGACCAATCTTGAATAGACATTGGCACTAGCAATCACACAGTGACTAAGGCCCAGATTTTTACAAGCCTTTGGTTGCTATTGATTTTAATGGGAGTTAGGCACCAAAAAAATCTGGACCTCTGTCTGCTACAGGTTTGGTGGTCCCATCCTAATGTATTTTCCAGCGTGACCAAGAGAGGTGAACAGGCTAGTGTACAAAGCCACCATGGCTCTCCTTGGAACAAACTGTCCCTGCATGAAGAAAGTCTATGCTAACCACAGACCAAGAGAGGGACTTATTGGCAGACTATGCAAAATTGTAAATGTTTCAAGCTTTCAAACAAATCTACCCTGGAGCTGCCACTGTAAAACAGCAACTGAGACACCCAATTATTCTTCAAAGCAAGGCTAATTTCAAATAAATGTATTTCAGTTTGATCACTTCAGCATCTCAACTGCCTGGTAAATGGCCCATTAGCAAATAATGGGAGCACTCCAGCAATGGTGTGACATTGACACAAACTGGAACCGTATAGATAATTGCTGCAACCAAGGTCCCTGCAGTGGCACCAAATATTGTACAAAAGTTGTTTGAGGTGTCTATAAAGAGGTTATGATTTGCTAGTTATGATTATTCTATCTGTTGTGTATCATTTTTGTAGTTGAAGTTATGAATTTTGGCTATGAACTTGTATCTCAATGTGTTTTGATTCTAAGTAGCCTCATTGAAGCATTTGGTCAGCTTCTTGAAAAGGGACTATTCTCAGTATGTGCACAAACACTAAACTGACAATGAATTATGGGAGACACCAATCCACATCTGAGCTTTCCTGGGAATGTTCAAATGAACATGTAAACAATGGCATCTGCCTGCAAACTGAGTCATGTATGGACATATGACTTGCCCATGTGACTCCAGACTCCATCTGTGATTGCTCCTGTGATTTTCCACAGTAAGAACAAAGGGGTGTCCTTCCACGGGCAAAGGATAGAAAAGGCCCTGGAAACCCCTCCATCTTGTCTTCAATCCTGCTTCTTACCTCTGGAGGAATTTTGCTACAAACTGAAGCTCTGAACAAAGGACTGAATGACCCATCCCAGCTGTGGATGCACTCCAGAGACTTGATTTGAACCTGCAGTTTATTCTGTCACTGCTACAAGCCTGAACCAAGAACTGTGCCATTACTGTATGTAATTGATTCCATTTAACCAATTCTAGCTCTCATCTATATCTTTTTCCTTTAATGAATAAACATTTAGATTCCAAAGGACTGGCAACAGTGTGATTTGTGGGTAAGATCTAACTTTTATATTGACCTGCGTTTGGGGCTTGGTCCTTTGGGATCGAGAGAACCTTTTTTGTTGTTACTGGGGTATTGGTTTTCATAACCATTTGTCCCCAAAACGAGGGGCACTGGTGGTGATACTGGGAAACTGGAATGTCTAAAGGAATTGCTTGTGAGACTTATGGTTAGCCATTGGGGTGAGACCGAAGTCCTCTGTCTGGCTGGTTTGGTTTGCCTCAAAAAGTGGAGAAACCCCAGCCTCGGGCTGTAACTGCCCTGCTCTAAGCAATTTGTCCTGAATTCATACTCAGAAGGGTCCACCCAAAGGCAGCATAGTTACAAATGGAGTAGCATAAAGAGGAAGGCACTTAAGCTTTCCTGGCCCGGTTGCTCTGTGTATCTGTACTGTGTTGGTCTTTTACATATAATCTAGATTAGTGACCAGAATAATCACTACATTTTACTGTCTCAAAATAATTCCATGATTATAGCAGACATTAAGCACTGCATTCACCCCTTTCCTGAAGGTTAAATTATTCCAGAGACTGCTTTGTCCTAGGCCAACCCATTTTGCTTCTGCAGCAGAAAGGCAGAGGATAGAGTTGTCTGTGTACATCTGAGCGAAATCCTGGTCCTAGTGAAGTCAATGGGGTATTTGCCAAATAATTCAGTGGGGTCAGGATTTCATCCCTCAGTTCTTCACTTCTCTGCTGTGTTAGACTGAAGAAAAGAAGCTGGACACAATGTATTTCTAGACCATAATCAATTAAAATAATTGAGGGGGAAATGAGCATACAGGGATGGGCATATACTGCCTTTGGACACTACTAGAATTATAAAGAGAAGAGTACTTGACACCTTAGAGACTAACAAATTTATTAGAGCATAAGCTTTCGTGAGCTACAGCTCACTTCATCGGATGCATTTGGTGGAAAAAACAGAGGGGCATTTCCACCAAATGCATCCGATGAAGTGAGCTGTAGCTCACAAAAGCTTATGCTCTAATAAATTTGTTAGTCTCTAAGGTGCCACAAGTCCTCCTTTTCTTTTTGCGAATACAGACTAACATGGCTGCTACTCTGAAACCTACTAGAATTATAGTAATACCAGGAGGCTGCAATTTTGCCATTCTGTTTGGTGCTGTACACCCAACAGTGGGAGAACATAATCAGAGAGAAAGATTGTGCACTCTGCAGTAGGGGCTAAGTAAATCAGACCAGGGCTGTAACCAGGGCGGCCACCCAGGGCACAAAGCCATGGGGGCGGAAAAACGGGGTGGAGAAATGCTGAAGGAAAACTAGCAAGGGGCACAAATGTGCTTGCTCACCCCAGGCACTAAAAATGTCTAGTTACAGCTCTGAATCAGACAAAGGGTAGGAGGGGACATGCACAATCTCATAGTAGGTCAGTGGCAAAGCCAGGAATAGAATCCAGCTCTTCTGACTCCCAGTCCAATGCACCATCCACTGGATTATGCCGTGTCCTCACTCTTGTGCTCGTTTTACAGTTAAAGTTAAGAACCAGAACTCACAAGGACCAAGTATAATGAAGCATTGACATTGGACAACTTCTGCTTTAACTTTCAACATTATAACCCCATTGGCTGGTGCAAGTCACAACCCCACTGCACCCATCATAACTGAAAAATGAGATAGGCCCATAAATGTCCAACGGAGAACTGAAAATAAGTTCACATGTGAACCTTTCCCTAATTGCTTTTAATGCACCTGTATATTAAAGACACATATTGGGTAATGTTTAACACATATTGCCACTTACTAGTATAGAAGGATAATTAGATAAATGACAGTGGGAAATAATGTCTGGATGGTAATACAACTGGTCTGGAACATTCCCTGTTGCTTTCCCAAATTCAGTGCTAGACAGCTGAACAGCAAATATATTTCAAGGTACCTGTATATCATTGTATCTAATCCAATATGTTGCAGAGTAGCAGCCATGTTAAATCTGTATTCGCAAAAAAGAAAAAAAAGTACTTGTGGCACCTTAGAGACTAACAAATTTATTTGAACATAAGCTTTCGTGAGCTACAGCTCACTTCATCTGAGGAATGCATCCGATGAAGTGAGCTGTAGCTCACGAAAGCTTGTGCTTAAATAAATTTGTTAGTCTAAGGTGCCACAAGTACTCCTTTTCTTTTTTATTCCAATATGGATATCTAGCTGCCAACACTCATCCAGTCATTTATTACTGTTTGCTGACCATTGAATTACTACAACAGTCTCTGGAAGCTATTTTTGGCTATGTCTGAATTTATATGCATGCATCTGCTGCAAAATGACCTAACCCTGTTAATGCTGAACTTGTCTGCCTCAAAAAATAAACTAATCTGCCGGCATGAAATTGGAACTATGCCTGGGAAATTCAAGTAAAGCGAAAAGGGAAGTGTAGGCATGGAGGGGTTGAATCCTTCTAACTAGACATGGTGCCCTTTCTCACACACACACAGGCCCAATTTCAGCCCTCTTTTATACCCACCCTAGTACAGCACATCTTGAAGTTCCCCCTTAGTTACAAAGTCATAAGAGTTACACCGAGGGGAGAGATTATAAAACCTACACAGCAGTGGACAGCCAATCTTTAGTAGCATAGCCAGGGACTGGTACAGAAAGGTCCCTTATCCAGCCAGCTCTAGAGCCCTATTACTGAGGTCTGAGCTCTCATGGACACGAATAAATATACCCTTAACCCTCCTGTGAGGTAGAGAATGCTACCACTGTGTCATAGATCGGGAACTGAGACCGAAAGATTAAACTGCCTGCCCAAGGTCATGCAGGCAGCAGATCTGGGAACTGAACATAGCACTGGTGTTTCAGGCTGGTGCCTTGGCCACATGGACATTCTTGCCTCAGCTAATGAATATAGGTTAAAGTAATAATCCTAAAGAGCTAGCAGGAGAAGTGGGAGGGAGCAGAGCATAGAGGCCAAGCCCTGAGGTAAATCCAGCAAGTGCTAAAATTGTCTAACCTGAGCATGGAAAGTGGGAGAACATAGCAGGAGAGCAATAGATGTTCATCAGTTTTCTAACTGTGATGAAAACTTTTAAAAAAAAAAAAAAGTCGTAATACAGGCCGCTTTCCCAAATCACTGCTAGTTTGCTGGTGAAATGCTCCCTTTTCCCTCTGACAAGCCACCCTAGCAATCAGTTTGTATTTTAGGATCAATTTCCACAAGGAAGACAGCTAGCCTCATTTGTCATTAATGCTAGCGTAGGTCATTTCAAACCAGTCAGAACAGAGCAGCCAGACCAAAGATTCTACTTTAAAACCGCACCTTTAATATTTAAGAAGGCTTGTCAGCAAATCCTTGGGCCCGTGCACTAGATCTTGACGAACCAACTATGGAACCACCTGATCAACATCCTCTACAGCAAACAGGGAAAGATTAAGAATGAGCTCTCAAAACTGGATACTCTCATAAAGAACCAACCTTCCACACAAACTTCCTCGTGGCTGGACTTTACAAAAACACACGCTTTACTTCTCTACAAAAGAAAAAAAGACACTAAACTATCTAAACTACTACATGCCACAAGGGGCCACAACAGTGGTTCCCTTAACCCACCCAGCAATATGGTTAATCTATCCAACTATACTCTTAGCCCAGCAGAAGAATCTGTCCTATCTCTGGGCCGCTCCTTTTGTCCCTCCACCCCCACGAACATGATACAGTTCTGTGGTGACCTAGAATCCTATTTTCAACACCTCCGACTCAAGGAATATTTCCAACACACCTCTGAACATACTAACCCACAGAGAGCTTCCTACCAAGACTACAAAAAGAAGGATTCTGGGTGGACTCCTCCTGAAGGTCGAAACAGCAGCCTGGACTTCTACATAGAGTGCTTCCGCCGACGTGCACAGGCTGAAATTGTGGAAAAGCAGCATCACTTGCCCCATAACCTCAGCCGTGCAGAACACAATGCCATCCACAGCCTCAGAAACAAGTCTGACATCATAATCAAAAAGGCTGACAAAGGAGGTGCTGTTGTCATCATGAATAGGTCAGAATATGAACAAGAGGCTGTTAGGCAGCTCTCCAACACCACTTTCTACAAGCCATTACCCTCTAATCCCACTGAGGGTTACCAAAAGAAACTCCCTGAGAAAGCACAAGAACAAATCCGCACAGACACGCCCCTGGAACCCTGATGTAAGGGACTGCGGAAGACTTTGTTATGGCCTAGCCAGGGAACTTCCGCTTTCTTGAGCCAAGAGGTTACTGTGGGACATAGATAGCTGCTTCATTATTGTGGGATAGTGATAGTTTTTGAAGGACACAGCTGCTTTGTTATTGTAGGAGATAGTTCTTTAAGGACAGCTGCTTTGCATGGCCCTTCGCCAGGTAGTAGAAAGCCCCCCTATAAGGAGCACCTAATTTTATATTCATGAGCTGTTTTTGTATAATGCTTATTAATGCCAACTGTCTGCCCCTGAGTCGGACTCTGTCCCAGGAAAGCTCTGGTATGCTGGGTTCCCTGCCTCCATGACTGCAATGTTTGGAGTCCCCATTGCGGGTGGGTCACTAACCTTCAATAAAGCCAATAACTCACAGCTGTATGTAAGCCTCGTTTTTCTCAGAGTACTCCTGCCGGACTTGTGGTGCTTCGAGCACCTTGGCCCAGACTACCCAAGATCCATAAACCTGGAAGTCCTAGATGCCCCATCATCTCAGGCATTGGCACCCTGACAGCAGGATTGTCAGGCCCTACGCTACCAGCACTCCCAGCTATCTTCTAGACACCATTAACTTCCTGAGGAAACTACAATCCATTGGTGATCTTCCTGAAAACATCATCCTGGCCACTATGGATGTAGAAGCCTCTACACCAACATTCCACACAAAGATGGACTACAAGCCGTCAGGAACAGTATCCCCGATAATGTCACGGCTAACCTGGTGGCTGAACTTTGTGACTTTGTCCTCACCCATAACTACTTCACATTTGGGGACAATGTATACCTTCAAATCAGCAGCACTGCGATGGGTACCCGCATGGCCCCACAGTATGCCAACATTTTTATGGCTGACTTAGAACAACGCTTCCTCAGCTCTCGTCCCCTAATGCCCCTACTCTACTTGTGCTACATTGATGACATCATCTGGACCCATGGAAAAGAAGCCCTTGAGGAATTGCATCATGATTTCAACAATTTCCATCCCACCATCAACCTCAGCCTGGACCAGTCCACAAAAGAGATCCACTTCCTGGACACTACGGTGCTAATAAGCGATGGTCACAAACACCACCCTATATCGGAAACCTACTGACCGCTATACCTACCTACCTACATACCTCCAGCTTTCACCCAGATCACACCACATGATCTATTGTCTACAGCCAAGCTCTACGATACAACTACATTTGCTCCAACCCCTCAGACAGAAACACCTACAAGTTCTCTATCATGCATTCTTACAACTACAGTACCCACCTGCTGAAGTGAAGAAACAGGATTGACAGAGCCAGAAGAGTACCCAGAAGTCACCTACTACAGGACAGGCCCAACAAAGAAAACAGAATGCCACTAGCCCTCACCTTCAGCCCCCAACTAAAACCTCTCCAACACATCAACAAGGATCTACAACCTATCCTGAAGGACGACCCATCACTCTCACAGATCTTGGGAGACAGACCAGTCCTTGCTTACGGACAGCCCCCCAACCTGAAGCAAATACTCACCAGCAACCACACACCACACAACAGAACCACTAACCCAGGAACCTCTCCTTGCAACGAAGCCCATTGCTAACTCTGTCCACATATCTATTCAGGGGACACCATCATAGGGCCTAATCACATCAGCCACACTATCAGAGGCTCGTTCACCTGCGCATCTACCAATGTGATATATGCCATCATGTGCCAGCAATGCCCCTCTGCCATGTACATTGGTCAAAATGGACAGTCTCTACGTAAAAGAATGAATGGACACAAATCAGACGTCAAGAATTATAACATTCAAAAACCAGTTGGAGAACACTTCAATCTCTCTGGTCACTCAATTACAGACCTAAGAGTGGCTATCCTTCAACAAAAAAGCTTCAAAAACAGACTCCAGCGAGAGACTGCTGAATTGGAATTAATTTGCAAACTGGATACAATTAACTTAGGCTTGAATAGAGACTGGGAGTAGATGGATCATTACACAAAAGTAAAATGTATTTCCCCATGTTGTTTCCCCTCCCCATTCCTCAGATGTTCTTGTGAATTGCTGGAAATGGCCCACCTTGATCATCACTACAAAAGGTTCCTCCCGCCCCAGGCTCTCCTGCTGGTAATAGCTCACCTTAAGAGATCACACTGGTTACAGTGTTTATGTTTACACTCATTGTTTCATGTTTTATGTATATAAATCTCCCCACTGTATTTTCCACTGTATGCATCCGATGAAGTGAGCTGTAGCTCACGAAAGCTTATGCTCAAATAAATTTGTTAGTCTCTAAGGTGCCACAAGTACTCCTTTTCTTTTTGTGAGTACAGACTAACACAGCTGCTACTCTGAAATCTGTACAGCTAATTTTCCTTCCCTCTTTCTCTCCATTTTCACTACAAAGCAGCAAACTTAGCACACCTCATAACTTCAGATTCACCCAAGGAAAACCAAGAGTAGAGCCTAGAGTTTCACAGATACCTCTCACATGTATGTCCCTAACCAACTCCCCCCAGCCCAAGAAAAAGGGCCACTGCTTGCAACACCATGCGATGACGGAGGCAAGTTCTAGACACATCCCCTGTACACTGGAGAGAATAACTTGGGACCCACAGGGCATTTGACCCTGACACCCACCACCACATGCAGCAGGATCCCTATCCCCTCCCTCCATCCCAGAAGTAGAGACCCAGCCATGTGAGGAAAGGACCAGACTGATTGCTACCAGCTGAGCTGCAGTGGCCTTCATCCCCTTTCAGTCCTGGGATGCTTCCTACCAACTTCTGACATCAGCAACCAATCTCACCCAGTGCGTTGGGTGAAGAGAGAAGCAAGTGGACACTGGAAGAGAGACCGGAGTTGCTCCCAGTAGGGGAAGCAAGGGGCCAGGTGGCTATAGAAGGACTGGGCAGGGAGTTCAGCGCATTTACCTGTATGAGGGAAAGTGAAAATTGAAATGTTTTACGAAGTGGAAGTGAAACAAATCTGGATAATGGAACAAAAGGTTACAAAGAGAGCACAGGCACGAACTCAGTCAATAAAGACGATAAAGTCACTGTGGAGAAATTAAATGAATTCTCTGCTTCAGTCTTCACGGCTGAGGATGTTAGGGAGATTCCTTTGTAGGTAGGTGTAGGTGTAAATCTGAGGAATTGTCACCGATTGAAGTGTCATTAGAGGAGGTTTTGGAATTAATTGAGAAACTTAACAGTAACAAGTCACCGGGATCAGATGGCATTCACCCAAGAGTTCTGAAAGAACTCAAATGTGAAATTGCGGAACTATGGTTTGTAACCTGTCCTTTAAACCAGCTTCTGTACCCAATGACTGGAAGATAGCTAATGTAACACCAATATTTAAAAAGGGCTCTAGACGTGATCCTGCCAATTATAGAATGGTAAATCTAATGTCAGTACCAGGCAAATTAGTTGAAACAATAGTAAAGAATTAAAGTGTCAGACACACTGAAGAACATAAATGGTTGCGCAAAAGTCAACATAGGTTCTGTAAAGGGAGATCACGTCTTACTGATTTATTAGACGTCTTTGAAGAGATCAGCAAAAATGTGGACAAGGGGGAATCCCATGGACATAGTGTACTTAGATTTCCAGAAAGCCTTTGACAAGGTCCCTCACCAAAGGCTCTTATCCCATGACAACTTAATTTAGGTAAGAGGGACGATCCTTTCATGGATTGAGAACTGGTTAAAAGGCAGGGAACAAAGGGTGGGAATAAATGGTAAATTTTCAGAATGGAGAAGGATAACTAGTGGTGTTCCCCAAGGGTCAGTCCTAGGACCAGGCCTATTCAACTTATTCATAAATGATCTGGAGAAAGGGGTAAACAGTGAGGTGGCAAAGTTTGCAGATGATACTAAACTGCTCAAAAAGAAAAGGAGTACTTGTGGCACCTTAGAGACTAACAAATTGAGCATAAGCTTTCGTGAGCTACAGCTCACTTCATCGGACGCATCTGCTCAAGATAGTTAAGATCAAAGCAGACTGAAGAACTTCAAAAAGATCTCACAAAACTAAGTGATGAGGCAACAAAATGGCAAATGAAATTTAATGTGTATAAAAATAAAGTAATGCACATTGGAAAAAATAACCCCAACTATACATACAATATGATGCGGGCTAATTTAGCTACAACTAATCAGGAAAGATCTTAGAATCATTGTGGGTAGTTCTCTGAAGACATCCATGCAGTGCGCAGCAGCAGTCAAAAAAGCAAACAGGATGTTAGGAATCATTTAAAAAGGGATAGAGAATAAGACTGAGAATATCTTATTGTCCTTACAAAAATCCATGGTACGCCAACATCTTGAATACTGCATACAGATGTGGTCCTCATCTCAAAAGGGATATACTGGCATGAGAAAAAGAGTTCAGAGAAGGGCAACTAAAATGATTAGGGATTTGGAATGGGTCCTATATGAGGAGAGATTAAAGAGGCTAGGACTTTCATCTTGGAAAACAGGAGACTAAGGGGGATATGATAGAGGTATATAAAATCATGAGTGGTGTGGAGAAAGCGAATAAAGAAAAGTTATTTACTTGTTCCCATAATACAAGAACTAGGGGCCACCAAATGAAATTAATGGGCAGCAGGTTTAAAACAAATAAAAGGAAGTTCTTCTTCACTCAGCGCACAGTCAACCTGTGGAACTCCTTGCCTGAGGAGGTTGTGAAGGCTAGGACTATAAAAGGGTTTAAATGAGAACTGGATAAATTTGTGGAGGTTAAGTCCATAAATGGCTATTAGCCAGGATGGGTAAGGAATGGTGTCCCTAGCCTCTGTCTGTTAGAGGGTGGAGATGGACAGCAGGAGAGAGATCACTTGATCATTACCTGTTAGGTTCACTCCCTCTGGGGCACCTGGCATTGGTGACTGTCAGTAGACAGGATACTGGGCTGGATGGACCTTTGGTCTGACCCAGTATAGCTGTTCTTATGTTGTGGGAAAATGAAGTATTTAAAAGGAGGGTGGCACTGGTTGAGCTGGGTCACAAGGGTGTTAAGACCTGAGCCAAGGGGCCTTGGATCATCTGCTGACAATGCAGAAGAGGCCCTGCTCTCAGAGGGACTGCCTCCCTCACAGTGGGACAGGAAGCAAGGACCGGAAGCAGGTCTCTCCACCGTGGCCTGTGGAAGGACAGCAGGGAGGTGTGCACAATCAGTCAGAGGGGAAACAGGGGCAGTGGTGGAGCCTCCTCTAGGCTGAGGTGAAGGATGGTACTGTGACAGAGGATAAGAGATAATGCTGTTGTGGAACCACAGGAGAACCCTAAATATAAACTGTGATCCTCACAAACCTTCTAGTAAAGTGGATAGCAGAAAGGGGTCCAGCTCTCTCCCCCTTGGAAGGAAAGGGAGGAGAAAGGGGGGAAAGAGGTGGAGTCCCCACACACACATGCACTCCCCCACATTACTTAGTGAGAGAGGGGAATAGCTGTAATCATAGAATCATAGAATATCAGGGTTGGAAGGGACCCCAGAAGGTCATCTAGTCCAACCCCCTGCTCAAAGCAGGACCAAGTCCCAGTTAAATCATCCCAGCCAGGGCTTTGTCAAGCCTGACCTTAAAAACCTCTAAGGAAGGAGATTCTACCACCTCCCTAGGTAACGCATTCCAGTGTTTCACCACCCTCTTAGTGGAAAAGTTTTTCCTAATATCCAATCTAAACCTCCCCCATTGCAACTTGAGACCATTACTCCTCGTTCTGTCATCTGCTACCATTGAGAACAGTCTAGAGCCATCCTCTTTGAAACCCCCTTTCAGGTAGTTGAAAGCAGCTATCAAATCCCCCCTCATTCTTCTCTTCTGCAGACTAAACAATCCCAGCTCCCTCAGCCTCTCCTCATAAGTCATGTGCTCTAGACCCCTAATCATTTTCGTTGCCCTTCGTTGTACTCTTTCCAATTTATCCACATCCTTCTTGTAGTGTGGGGCCCAAAACTGGACACAGTACTCCAGATGAGGCCTCACCAGTGTCGAATAGAGGGGAACGATCACGTCCCTCGATCTGCTCGCTATGCCCCTACTTATACATCCCAAAATGCCATTGGCCTTCTTGGCAACAAGGGCACACTGCTGACTCATATCCAGCTTCTCGTCCACTGTCACCCCTAGGTCCTTTTCCGCAGAACTGCTGCCGAGCCATTCGGTCCCTAGTCTGTAGCGGTGCAGTAATAGACCTGGGTGCCCACCAATTTAATTTAATTGCAACTAGGACACCCAGATCCCAGCAGGAATGCATGCCTTGGAAACCCACACCGATGTTATGGTCTGTATTGCAACAGCTGATGCACTCCTTATCTTGCCTCATTGTTATGCCTCAGTAAAGTCTGTCCATGTGTTTTCATTAAGCCACACTGTATGGCTTAAACAGTGGAAACTTAGTTATAGCTGGCTAAGACTCAAACTCATTTGTTTGCAGTGCAAGGCTAGGGTAGATTCCTGGGAGGAGGGCTGGTTGATGGCCAAGTGTAGTTATGTTCATGTATTCATCATGCCTATCCTCGATGTCCAAGTTAAGTTGCATAGCCTAGAAGTCTATGCAAAGAGTTTTATTGAAGTGACAAGCTCTTTAAAACGCAGCTTCAGTTGAGAAACAGGAAGCATCAGGATGGCTTCTGTGGGAAAGTGGATTATTTCCCCAAATCTCTCCTGCCCTTGAGCTCAATCTTTTCCTAGAAAAGAAATTCTGAATCACTTTTTTTTTTTTAAAAGAGGGAAGATGTCAGCCCTCACAGGTTTTGAACGCTGTGTCTCTCGGATCGTTTTCTGCCTCTTTCCTTACTGCTTAGAGGGGAGGGAATGGAAGAGGGAAAATTTGACAGAGTAAGAACTCTAAAACCAGGCTACATCTGCACTACACATACCACTTTCACCGGTGTGTAGAGTACGTGTAGCTACAGGTCACAGTCAAAAAGCGCACTGCATCCACACTGTGGTGCGCAGCTTGGTGTGTCAGTGAAAGGCTCTTGCAGGGGCAGGCAGTGAGGAAAGGCTCAACAGCCTTGTCCTGCAGCCTGAGTGTTTCCCTGCAGTGGAGGAAGGCTCCAGCAGCGGGGCAGCAGCAGGACACAGCAGCGTAGATGGGGAGGCACCACTTGGGCACGTAGAGAGCTGTGCAGGGTATGTACTCAAGTACCCCCCACCACCATTCAGGCATGTCTGTGCTCTGCTCACCTAAGCCAGGCCTCGCCATCTACACTATTCATGTAGTGTAGGGGGGGCTGCATGTTGTGGAAAGCAGCATGCAGGGTAGATACATCCAGTTTCTATACATTACTCAGCTCTGGAATTAGAGGCAATATAGACAGTCATTGAACGGTGTAGAGACCTCCAGGCCATTCCTGGCTCTCCTACCAACCTGCTGTGATCTTAGGCAGGTTACCTTCCACACACACACCCCCCCCACGAGTGCCTCAGTTTCCCCATCGGTGGCCAGAGTAGTTGTGACCAGATGCCTGGATGGGCTACACAGAGAATGCTATAATCAGGGCAGACTGCAAGGAATAGGGCAGACAATCCCCAAAACTGGTGGTTTATTCTATAATTAGATTCACCAAGCCAGTAACAAAACAGCCTCTGTAATACCACACTGGTTAGCAAAAAGCCAAATACAGTCCTTTAAGCATTCCAGTCCTTGATCCACCTCTAGATAGCCAAGTCTAATATAGTGAGAAGTTATTGAACCGTCTGTGAGGTTCACCAGTCCCAAAGGACTGGACACTGAACACTAGGTCAATACGAGTCTCAGATCTAACCCAATAATTATGCAAGTGTCAATCCTTTAGCAACTAAGACTAAAGGTTTAAATAAGAAGAAAGAAGAGTTGATGTGGTTAAAAGATCAATATACATACAGATATGTAAAGTCCTTAGGTCAGTTTCATGGAAGAGAAGGTTGGGCTGCTGATTGGCAAAAGTCTTTCTGGAATCAATGTAAAAGATTATAGTCCAATAGGCAGTCCAGGTGTAGTGTTTGTTCAAGTTCTTCCATGACAATTCCAGGGTAAATCCAGAGGAAACCTGGACACTTCAGTCTTGTGGTTTAGACCATCCCTGTTGAAATTCAAGCAGAACTGAGGAAGAGATCAGACCCAAAGCTTTCTTTATAGTCCTCTAGCATGCTGATAAGCCTCCTCACAGCAATTGTCAGAGCGGGACCATCACCCAAAGATTAGGCAGTGCAGATTGTTACTTTGAAACTAAACTTCCATTTCCTATGCACACATCGATAAGTAGTTGCATTCATTTACATGATAAATTTGAATGCCTAATTGCATTAAAAACAGATCACAAGTGATTTACTATGTGGAATTACAGGTGTGGAGGTGAGATTAGGACAATATTATTCCCCTTTTGATCTCCAAATCAATAGAATACAGTAATCTACAAGCCAATTTGATCACATTGTTAAACTTTTAACAAAATACAGGTTAACACAGACACACACTTAGCATCTACCCTTGATTTCTATTACTACAAATTAATGGGTTAAGGATTCTGGTCTAGGACATCTCTTTGAAATCCCTATACAAGTAGATTGAAATGTAATCAAGACAATGCCACTTGTTACGTTATGGGTCATACTGAAGTTGATCGTGTCAGTGTCACAGTAATGCTTTGACTAGGGCTTCAGCAATGGACATTGCTTATGTGTAGCCTTGCTGGAGCTCTTGCCATCTGTGCTCTAGGTAAACAAAACCTGTGAATTAACAGGAGAGACTAGGAAATGGCCCAAGTGTGTCTCCAACCTCTCTCTTCAAAGAAGAAATCAACCCACTTCAAAACTGCCAGAACCATTCAGCAATACCCAGTCGCCAGGCAGGGGCTAGGAGCAGAAGAAACAGGTGTTGCTGACCAGACTTTGGGAAGTGAGGCCATCTACACCTGCTAAATTTGTGGCCACTTCTTGGCACCAGCAAAGTGAATCACGGGCACCATGATCTGTGCTCAGTCAGGAAGATTGGGGCACAAGCACAGAGATGCCAGGGCAAACACACACAGGCACAGTTTCTTGGGTGCAAATTGCACTTGTCCAAGGGAGGCCATCCTTTGGATAACAAAGCTTATAAAGACATTAAAAAGAGAAGCTTAAACAAACCCGGGCAGCTCTTGTTACCTTGTTTAGTGCTTGTCTCACTGCAAGTCCCAGCTGCTGCTGCTGCTTTCTCCTGGGTAGTACTGGCCAGTTGGAAAATGTTCTCCCCAAACATGGCCTGGGCCATAGCCACAGGCAGTGGGAAAGAGGAACATGCATTGCATCCTGACATACTAAGGCACTCATACTCCATGCAGAACATTCCTCCAGCCTGGCTCATTGTATGAACAGACAAGACAGACTAATTTCAGAGTAGCAGCCGTGTTAGTCTGTATTCGCAAAAAGAAAAGGAGTACTTGTGGCACCTTAGAGACTAACAAATTTATTAGAGCATAAGCTTTCGTGAGCTACAGCTCACTTCATCGGATGCATTTGGTGGAAAAAACAGAGGAGAGATTTATATACACACACACACAGAGAACATGAAACAATGGGTTTATCATACACACTGTAAGGAGAGTGATCACTTAAGATAAGCCATCACCAGCAGCAGGGGGGGGAAAGGAGGAAAACCTTCCATGGTGACAAGCAGGTAGGCTAATTCCAGCAGTTAACAAGAATATCAGAGGAACAGTGGGGGGTGTGGTGGGGGGGGGGAGAAATACCATGGGGAAATAGTTTTACTTTGTGTAATGACTCATCCATTCCCAGTCTCTATTCAAGCCTAAGTTAATTGTATCCAGTTTGCAAATCAACGAGAGACTGCTGAATTGGAATTAATTTGCAAACTGGATACAATTAACTTAGGCTTGAATAGAGACTGGGAATGGATGAGTCATTACACAAAGTAAAACTATTTCCCCATGGTATTTCTCCCCCCCCCCCACCCCACCCCCCACTGTTCCTCTGATATTCTTGTTAACTGCTGGAATTAGCCTACCCTGCTTGTCACCATGGAAGGTTTTCCTCCTTTCCCCCCCCTGCTGTTGGTGATGGCTTATTTTAAGTGATCACTCTCCTTACAGTGTGTATGATAAACCCATTGTTTCATGTTCTCTGTGTGTGTGTGTGTGTGTGTGTGTGTGTGTGTGTGTGTGTATATAAATCTCTCCTCTGTTTTTTCCACCAAATGCATCCGATGAAGTGAGCTGTAGCTCACGAAAGCTTATGCTCTAATAAATTTGTCTCTAAGGTGCCACAAGTACTCCTTTTCTTTTTGCGAAGACAGACTAAGACTTTCTCCAGCCATGTCTACAAGGAGTCCACTGCAGCAAAGTGGATGACTTGATTCTGCCCTAAGCTACAGTCTCGAGAGCAGTAAGGTTCTTCTGTGCCAGCAAAATGGTTTTGGCAGAGTCCTGATTCCAGTTACTCCCTAAGCTAGAAGCAAAGGGGCTGAATGGGTACTTCTTCCTCTCAGAAGTTCTTTAGCCTTTCCACCAACCTCTCTCCATATCCCCTAGAGCTCCTAGCTAATCCCCTCTCTGCTGACCTTACTGTGGGATATTCACATCTTACCAGAAGCATGGTGCATTACATCCGTGTGTAATTACACTTGGTAGCAGTTCTCAGCACACACGTGGCATGTGCATGCTCAGCCATTTGAAGATGTAAGCCAAGTTATGTTTTGGAAAAGTATTCAAAAAGTCAGTGATTTGAAAAGCCAAATCATAACTTTAAAAAACCTCCTTTTCTGATCATGTGCCATTTCAGTGGCATTTTTTTTTGGGGGGGGGGGAGGGAAGTTGAGGGATGTAGGTCTTGAAAATTGAAATAGGAAAATTGTAACCTTAATTATGGAATTACTTCTGACATTGCATAAACAAGGAACTGATGAAATGTGATAAAGCAAAATCTGCTCTAAATCTTTACTGTTGCCTTAGACTTTGCATTCCAGATGGAGGCAATGGGGGGCTGGAAACAGCTTGGCATGACACCTTTGTGAAGGGGCTCATCATATTGAACTGTCAAGAATGATTACTATGTATACCTTCCATCAGGCAAGATACATCCCATTAGATGTTCTTCCTGCAGGCTTGGGTAATTGCTCTTCCTCTTACTATGCATATCTGTAGCAGTAGTTCACATATAGCTCTCTTCCTAGTAGTCCCCAGAAGGGAAAGTTTGGGAACTATCCAGAAGGGGGATGAGGTTAGGAGAGGACCCATCAGAAAGAGTTGGAGAACCACTGGACTACAGCAGATCCTTTAGGCTTTTCTTTACATTAACAGGCATCAAGAGATGTCCTTTTCTTGATTTCTGCTGTTGCTGCTGTCTAAATTAGCATTCAGACTTGGTGTGAAGGAAGAGAAACTTGTTCCTTCAGGCACATCCCTGCATCACTTAAAATCCTGGTTTAAAAAAAAACAAAAAACCTCAGCTTACGTACTGGTAAATGAACAAATCTGTCACTGGATCAGCACTGCGTGACATTTTCAGATGAACCGTCTACCAGGTCCAAGATATTGTATTGTACTCATATTGCACCATCATGCCATGAGAAATAAAATGCATCAATTTCTCAATGCTAGAACTATTTTGGCAACTCACATGATCTTAAGACAGACACTGCCTATCCTTCTGCAGACACCATCTCTCTAGATATAATGGCATCATGCCACATGAAGAACATGTGCTCAGTGGATTATTCAAGCATTATTACTACTTTACTATTTTTTTTTTACTCTAAAATGTTACCCATTTCTCCAGATTGACACTTGAAGTGTTCATTCCTGACAGAACACTGGGCACAAAAACAGATTTTTAGAAGTTGTTGTAGGAGATCAAAGTTCAAATTATAGTATAGTCAGTCAAAGAAGGTGCCAGCTCTTCCCCGATAATGACTGGGTTGCTTAACTACAGGCACTATAGATAGATGTTCTCATTCCTATAATCCTTACACACACACACACAGTTATTTTGGTACCTGCCATTCACCCAATTAATTAGAGTGCTCACTGGATACCTGCTTTACTACATGGTGATTTGAACCTCCTGGGGGGGGAAGCCCACTGGTTCTGCAGATGGGTACATTGATTACTGATCACAGCGGTCTCCTTATGGCCAGAGCCTCAGGAAGGATTACCACCAATATCATTAGAATGAGAACTTCCCCCCCAGGAGCACATGAAGTGCAGCCAAACCAGAGACATTCTCAAGTAGTTACAACTGTTTCATTAAATAATTTTGTAATGCAGACAAACAAATGCCACAAACACTGAAGTCCACCAGCAGACTGATGGGGCTAAACATTCTGCACTATGACGGATACCACCTCACATCTCACACTGAGGAACCCCAGGGTATCAGTTATTTTCCTCATATTCATCCAGGTTTGTCATCCTAGCATTTCCCCCTGAATTTCCCACCAGCACACAAGATGGGCAACCCCTTTTATCCTGAGTTATGCTTATACCAACTCAGGCTAGGTCTACACCACCACTTACTTTGGGATAATTTACATGGCTCCGGGGGGTGAGCAAGTCACCTCACTGAGCGGCATAAGTTCATGCCAGTACTTTGGCCGGTGTGACAGTGCAATGTCGGTGGGAAAGCTTTTGCCATCAACATAGCTACTGCCTCTTGCAGAGGTGGATTAATGCTGACACAAGAGCTCTCTCCCACGAGCATAGAGCATCTTCACCGCATGCACTGCAGCTGTGCTGATGTAGCACTTCTTGTGTAGACTAGCCCTGAGATTCATACAGATGCTTAAGGGTTCCAACCCCTTTTTCCTGATGCATGCTTCCACACCTCACTAGTTTAGAGGTTCCCCATTTCTCATTGGCTATCTGCTTTGATGTAGATGTTAATGAGAATAAGGGATCTATGAGTTACCATGGCAACTTGAGGTTATTACAGAATCCTCCATCTTGTGGTGTTAACAGGCACATTGCAGCATATTTTCCAAAACTATTGCTGCATAGTTTCTAGAACATCAGCACTTAACACATCTTGTCTGATAATTTTACACTTTACTGGTACAGTGCTGCCCTTGGACAACTAGTCATGCCAACCCGTTTTAAATCCAAGGCCTTGTGTAACTAAGCTGAATATTTTCCAGGCCTGTAGTCCATGTTACAACATTAATTATACTTTTATTTCACTTGTCTCCTAAATATAGTTAATATCTTGTATTCTTGGACTACATATAGAAGCAGCAGGTCTCTCTACTAATGTTTGTTAGATTCACATGGCTTCAGCAAACAAAATGCTAAATACTATCCTCTGGTAGGTTTCTTTAAACTGTCACAAGTTTTGTTTAAAAAAAATCCAAGTTTAAAAAGGAAACACTCATGTTAGTGGCAAATCAAAATAAAAGCACCAAGCCATCCTGAAAACTAATTTTCAACCCACAAGAATAATGTTTATCTGTTTGAAAGGTAGCAGTAATGATATGCTAATAAAATCAATTCATTACAATTACCTCACCACCATTCTAGGAATTTAAATTTTATGTTCTATTTCCTTCTAAATCAAGCAATTGATTCTTGCAGATTGGAATTATACCAGCTCACTAAAATCAGACTAATTGAATAGTTAACCAAGTGTTCAATAAACTTCACACCTTAATATCTTTTCCCTTAAAACTACTTAAATTAGATTTTGCTCCTTGCATAAATAGTTCTAAATGGAGCCTACAGTTTCACTTTATAGTACCTTTTCATTTAACTTAATTCTCAATACAAACATTAGCAACCTAACATAAGTCAGATTTTTTTTAATAGTTCACAATCTAGGGCAATTACAATTGTGCAAAGAGGGAATAAAATACTTAAAAGTGCTTATAAAATCAGATTGACTGCTTTCTAATATCAAGATGTGAATCTTGTGCATCCTAAAACATGCAGAGTCTATTCAGGACCATTGTGCCAGCCAGAATGACCCTGGTTCATGGCATCATACCAAGCATTGTAGAGTAAAGTTCCCAGATCTGGCTCAATCCTGCGAATCCACATATCTCTGGGTCAACCCCAGAAGTGGTGCCAGGTAGAGTCAAGGCATGCACCTTTCGTGCATCAGTGGAGAATGTGCGAGCCCAATATGTTGGGCTGTTTTTGTCCATCCAAGCAACATGGCTAATGAGCACACACCACCATTTGACATAGTGAGCAACTGGCTGTAGGCCAGATCTGAGATTATGGCATTTCAAACAAAGACAAACCACTTTATGCTTAGGATTCTGCATTGACAGCACACATGGAATGCCTCTTGCTGCTTCAAGTCTGCCTGGAGTAGGGTCAAGGTTTCTGACCCATATGGCCAAACAGGCAGTTCATAGGTTGACAGATCCTGAATTTCATCCAAGCACAGACACATTTTTGCATCCATAGGCGAAGACATGGACTTCCTGCAGGAAGCAGTGAGATCTAATCAGAAGAGGGCACCTGATTTGCTGTGACTGTTTGAACTCTGCTTGCAGCCTAGGTAGATGAACTTGTCACTCCCCACAGCGCTCAACCTGATCTGCACTGGGGGTTATTGATAGCCTAGCTCAAAGGTTCCTGGCTTTGGTCTTCTGCCATGTGACATTCAATCCCAGAGTGTAGGTGGCATCTTGGAAACCTTGCAGGGCAGACAAATTCTCTGTCTTCTACACAAGCAAGGTAGTGTCATTGCATAATCTTGGTCAGTGACCACTTCTTGGCTAGCCTTGACTCCACCATGTGGAGTTGTAAGCCCTAATAACTATTAAGCTATCGACTAGAAACATGGCAAACTGACATGCACTCTCACATTGGGATTGGTGTCAAGGCACACCAGATTTAGCAGGAACGTCTGGGACACCAACTCCTTTCAGTACGAGCCAAAGCACGGAACTGAGAACGGAATCAAAAGCCACTTTGATATGGTTATATGCCACATGAAGCAAGCTGTCCAATTCTTGCTGTAGCTCAGCCAGAAGGCAAAGGGCAAGGACAGCATCCATTGTAAGCCACAGAATAATGAAACGTGACTGCTGTGAGCGGTGATGGTAGGATGCAGCTACTCCTTACCAGACGAGCAGGACGTGAGCAAAGACCTTTCCAGGCACTGATGGAAATGAGACTGGCCTGTAGTTGCCATGCTCAATGCAAGATTTTTTTACCCTTGTACAGGGACACTGAAGCCTTCTTTCTATTTTGCTGGTACTCTGCCTGATGCCTACATTTAACAATTAACGCAGGCCAGTGCTCTGGTTCCCAGGCACCCTTGAGCAGCTTGGGTGGGATGCCATCAGGTCCAGCAGCACACCCATTCTGTAACTTTTGGGTGGCCTTTTGTACTTTGAGTGACAGAGGACCACTATTGATGACTGGACTTGCAGCTATATGGTTTGCCAAGTCATGGAGCTCAGGTGTGGTTCCACATGCTTCCATAATGTGTATTCCATCTAACCAGGACTTTGCCCCTTGATGAGAAGGGGGAGCTCCCTGGTTTTGTGACAGGCATGCTAGAAGGCTGTTGATGGCTGCCAGCCCAGAGTGTGGTGGCTCTGTAGGCAGGACACAGATTGTTGTTCTTTAGGCAATCCTCTGCCTCAGCCAGGCAGCTGGTGTCAATCTTATGGTCACGTTTTGCTATAGCCTGGAAAATGCCTTTAAGCAGTTTACATTCTTGGACATTCCCCTGCTTGCATGCCTCTAATACATCAAAGGCCTCTTCAGAAAGAAGATGTCTTGTGTGATCAGCTGAAGCTGATTGCAACAATATTTTATGCTGCCACTGAAACAAATACCAATCCAGGTGATCTCAACATTGTCATGCACACTTTGGCTCCACTTCAGGAAAAGCAGGAAGATTTAAGGAAGCGTTTTCCTAGATCAGACCTTTATTAGCCACCTTCAGAGTTGTAGTGACCTGTGCTCTCTGCAGATCTACATGTTACTTGAATAGTTACACATGAAAGTTAGTTTTCCTAGTCCCTTCCAGTTTTGTATCAGCTCTCTGCCACTGAGTGTAAAATACTGTGTGGAATTTGACCCTCACCTGTAATAGGGTTGTTTCTAGTGGGCTCCCATAACAATTGGTGCTTGGCCCTACAATAATTCACATTTTAAAATTAATGGCATGGGAAATTAGGCAGGCCAAAAAGAATTTGAAGAGCAAGTAACCAAAAGATAAAAGCTAGTAGCAAAAAAGTAGTTTTAATTGTATCAGAAGCAGGAAGCATGCCAACCAGTGTAGCTGCTGGATGGTTAAAGTGCTAATCAAGCACTCAATGACAATAAGGCCATTGCGGAGAAGCTAAATGAATTATTTGCATCAGTCATCACTGTAGAGGATTTGAGGGAGATTCCCACATCTGAGCCATTCTTTTTGTGTGACAAATCTGAGGAACAGTCCCAGATTGAGGTGTCAGTAAAGAAAGGTTGTTATCAATTAATAAAAACAGTAATAAGTCACCAGGACCAGATGCAGATGGTATTCTCCTGAGAATTCTGAAGAAACTGAAATATGGAATTGCAGAACTGTATTTTCCACTGCATGCATCTGATGAAGTGGGCTTTATCCCATGAAAGCTTATGCTCAAATAAATTTGTTAATCTAAGGTGCCACAAGTACTCCTCGTTCTTTCTGCTGATACAGACTAACAGCTACCACTCTGATAACTGTGGTATATAATGTGTTGCTTAAATCATAGTCTGCCAGCTGACTGGAGGGTAGGTAATGTAACACCAATTTTTGAAAGGAGGCTCCAGAGGCAATCCTGGCAATTATAGGCTAGTGAGCCTAACTTCAGTACCAAGAAAATTGGTTGAAACTAGAAGAACTGAATTATCAGATAGATGAACATGTTTTGGAAGTGTCAACACAGCTTTTGTAAAGGGAAATCATACCTCAACAATCTATTAGGATTCTTTGAGGGGGGTCAAAGATGTGGAATAGGGTGATCCAGTCAATATATTTATCATAGTGCCTCAGTGGGTCACAACTGAGAATGCCAAAAATTCAGGACAAGCTGCTGGGAAATAGGGCAGACTCACCCCAAAACTGGTGGTTATTCTTCCATAAGATATACCAAACCAGCAACAAAAGTAAACTTTTGTCTCACCACTCTGGCTAACAAGAAATCAGAAATGCAGTCTCCTTTGGTATTCCATTCCTGGATTCAACACCCAGACACTAGACTTGATGAGTGGTTATTTAAAAACCAATTTCATCAGCCAAAGGGTTCTTCTGATCCCAAAGGGCCAGCCACATACCCAGGTCAATATACAACTCAGATCCTTACCCAATAATCACGCAGTTGCCAGTCCTTCAGTATCCAATATCTAAAGGTTTATTTATAAAAAGAAAGTTGAGTTAATATTGGTTAAAGGAACCAAATGCATACAATAATCACAAAGTTCTTGGATCAGGCTTTTAGCAATGATGGCATAAACTGCTGGCTTAAGTCAAGTCTCTGGTTGCTTCCAAATGATTGGAAGGTCTTCAGTCTCTTGGGTAGAGTGCTCCCATTAAATATAAATCCATAGTCCAGAGGTTAGAGCAGGAAAGGTCAAATGGAGATGTTTCCAGGGCCTTTTATAGCTTCTCCCATGTGGAGGGAAACTCCTTGTTCCAAGCAAAGCCCTCAGCACAGTTTGTGGAAAAGTACAGGCATAAAGATGGAGTTCAGTACCACATGATCTAGTTACTTGCCCTTGCATGCTTCAGTGAGTCATAGGAGCCATTACCCATAGTCTGGCTGAAACGTCCTCAGGAAAGTCCATCAGGTGTGGATAAGCTTCCTTCATGGCCCATCATGTTCATTGATGGGCCACCAACTTCAATATTCCTTGACAATGTGCTGGCTAGACCAGATGTAAATACCTTGGGAGTGTTACTCAGGAGCAAACACATTTGCAATACAGGTATACAGCCAATAATCATAATTTCAGATACAAAAATATGCATGCATACAAATAGGATAATCACATTCAGCAAACCGTAGCTTTTCCATTGACATCTTACATGACATACTTTACACAAGATTTGTTGCAACTGTATAACAGTGATAGCAACAATGATCTACATGGTTATATTTTAATCATAACACATCACAACAGTATACTTGGAATTTCAGAAAGCCTTGACAAGGTCCCTCACCAAATGCTAAGCAATGTAGGCAGTAAAGGAAAGTCCTCGTGGATCAGTAACTAGTTAAGACAGGAAACAAGACAGGAAATAAAGAGTAGAATAAATGGCCAGTTTTCATAGTGGAGAAAGGTAAATAGCAAGGTCCCCAAAAGATTTGTACTGGTACCAGTGCTGTTCAACATATTCATAAATGATCTGGAAAAAGGGGTAAACAGTGAGGTGGCAAAATTTGCAGATACAAAACTACTCAAGATAATTAAGTCTAAAGATGACTGCAAAGAGTTACAAAGGAATCTCACAAAACTGGGTGACTGGGCAGCAAAATGGCAGATGAAATTCAAGGTTGATAAGTGCAAAGTAAGGTCCATTGAAAACAATCCCAACTATACATACAAACTGATGGCGTCTAAATTAGCTATTACCACTCAAGAAAGATCATGGAGTCATTGTGGATAGTTCTCTGAAAATGACTCAATGTGCAGAGGCAATCAAAAAGCCAACAGAATATTAGAAAAGGGATTGATACAACAGAAAATATCAATGCTATACATAAATTCCTGGTACACCCACACCTTGAATATTGTGTGCAGTTCTGGTCACCCCATCTCAAAAAAAGTGACAGATTTGGAAAAAGTACAAAGAAGGACAACAAAGATGACTAGGAACAAATTCTATATGCTGAGTATTAAAAAGATTGGGACTGCTCAGTTTAGATGAGACGACTAAAGGGAAGGGGGATAAGATAGAGGTCTATAAAATCATAAAATGGTGTGGAGAAAGTGAAGAGGGAAGTGCTATTCACATCACACAAGTCAGGGGTCACACAATGAAATTAATAGGCATGTTTAAAAACATGCATATGGAAGTACTTCACACAATGCACACTCAACCTGTGGAACTCATTGCCAAGGGATGTTGTGAAAGCCAAAAGTATAATTGGGTTAAAAACAGAACTAGTAAGTTCATGGAGGATAGGTCCATCAATGGCTATTAGGCAAGATGGTCAGGGATTCAACCTGGGACTGAGTGTCCCAAAACCTGGGACCAGACGACAGGGGATGAATCTAATAGAATCAGAGTTAGAAGGGACCAGAAGGGTCATCTAGTCAAACCCCCAGCCAAGATGAAGGATTTGTTGCGTCTAAACCATCCAAGACAGATGGCTCTCCAGCCTCCTTTTGAAAACCTCCAGTGAAGGAGCTTCCACAACCTCCCTAGGTGTCTGTTCCATTGTCTGGCTATTGCTACAGTTAGGAAATTTTAATCTAAATCTGCTGAGCTGTAGATTGACCCCATTGCCTCTTGTCCTGCCCTCTCCATCATTTCTATGGCAGCCTTTCAAGTATCTGAAGACCGCTATCATGTCGCCACTTAATCTCTTTTCTAAACTAAACATACTCACTTCCTTCAGCCTTTGCTCATTACATTCCATCCCTTTGGTCATCTTTGTTGCTTGCCTCTGGATCCTTTCTATACATTGGTGACCAAAACTGGACACAGTACTCCAGTTCCAAGTAGAGTGGTACTATCACTTCCTGTGACTTGCGATGCTGTTGCAAAAAAGCAAATGCAATTTTAGGTTGCATTAACAGAGGCATAGCATGCATTACTGACTTATGTTGAGGTTGTGATCCACTACAACTCCCAGCTCCTTCTCAGCACTGCGGCTGCTAAGGCAGTTATCCCCCATTCTGTATTTGTTTTTTCTTCCATAAGTGTAGCACCTTACATTTGTCTTTGTTGAGTTTCATTTTGTCGTCTATAGCCCAGCTCTCCAATGTATCAAGATCCCTTTGGATTATATTTGCTATTCTCCAAAGTGTTGGGAACCCTCCCTAGTTTTAGGGTCATTTGCAAATTTGATCAGTATGCTCTCTATTTGTACATCCAGGGTATTAGAGATGTTAAACACTGTACCCAGAACAAATTCCTGTGGAACCCCACTTGAGGCCTGCCTTCAATCTGACATCATTCCATTAATAGTTACTCTTTGTTTGCGGTTGTTTAACCAATTATGTATCCACTTAAATGGTAATTCCACTGCACGAGGATTTTTCCAGCTTACTTATCAGAATGTAATGTGGGACTGTGTCAAAATCCTCGCTGAAGTCCATGTATATTATTTCCACCACATTCCCCCTATCCAAACCCTGTCAAAGAAGGAAATCCAGCTGATTTGGCATGATTTGTTCTTTGTAAATTCATGCTGGCTGCTGATAATCACCCCTTCATCCCCCAGGTATTTACAAATCGAATGTTTTATATATTCTCTAGTAGCCTCCCACGAATCGAGGTCAGGCTTTCTGGTCTATAGCTCTGACTCCTTTTTAAAGATGGCTACTATGTTAGCCCTTCTCCAGTCTTCCAGGACCTCTGTCATCTAAGAGTTTGCAAATATTATTGCCAGTGGATCCAAGATTTCTTCCACTAATTCCTTCAGCACCCTGGGGTAAATATATCAGGCCCTACTGTCTTGAATTCATTCAAATTAGTCAGAAGTTCTCCAACATGTTCTTTACTTACCCTGATCTGCATCCCTTCCCCTTTATTGTCCATCTTTGCTCATCATCTGGTCACATGTTATTTTTTGTGAGAAGACAAGCAAAAGTAGGCATTGAGCAGCTCTGCCTTCCTATTCTCTACTGTTACCAGCTCAACTTCTCCACTGAGCAGCAGATCCACACCATCCCTAATCTTTCTTTTTTGTCTGATGTATTTGAAGAACCTCTTCCTGTTGTCTTTAACATTCCTTGCCGCTGTAACTAATTCTTTGCCTTAGTTTTTCTGATTGTCCCTACACGCTCATGCTATGCCCATGTATACTTTCTTGGTAAGATGTTTCAGAGTAGCAGCCGTGTTAGTCTGTATTCGCAAAAAGAAAAGGAGTACTTGTGGCACCTTAGAGACTAACAAATTTATTAGAGCATAAGCTTTCGTGAGCTACAGCTCACTTCATCGGATGCATTTGGTGGAAAAAACAGAGGAGAGATTTATATACACACCTATGTTTTTTCCACCAAATGCATCCGATGAAGTGAGCTGTAGCTCACGAAAGCTTATGCTCTAATAAATTTGTTAGTCTCTAAGGTGCCACAAGTACTCCTTTTCTTTCTTGGTAACATATCCCTTTTTATTTCCTGTGTGTATCCCTTTTGGTTTTTAGATAGCTAAAAAGCCTCCTGTTCAGCCACATAGGCCTCATCAGTGATGAGAAGGGTAGGGGTATGTGGGCAGCTGGTGGATCTGCAATGACTATGCAATAAGAAAAGTTTGGGAACCTGTGCTCTAACATTAGATCTTTTAGGAACTGCCAGCTCCCTTTGACTCCTTTTCTTCCTAATTGGTCTTTCCATGGGACTGGGTCTCATTTCTCTGAATTGGCTGAAACCATCACCTTTCACTTGATAATTGCCCTGTTCTGTTCATTCCCTCTGAAGCATCCGTCAGAGACAGAATACTGGGCTAGATGGACCATTGGTCTGACCTAGTATGGTTGTTATGTTCTCATGATCATTCAGGTGCCGCTTTCCATACGACCCTTTACATTGGGAAAGCCCTTCCCAAACCAGTTTGTCAGGCCACCTTCAGATCCTCACTGGCGTCCTACCTTCTCCTACAGGTAGCGTAGCCATTACCAGACAGGCAACAATTTCATATGCCCACACTTGCCACAAGGTCTAGGAAGAATGCAATGGCTTCAGGAGCAATTGACTCTATTCTACTGTTATTTTTAAGGTTTGTCATTAATTTGCTTAAAAAAAACACCAAAGAACACACCCCTCTAGTTGTAGTATAGCTTATATGGCACTCATGCACTGTGCACATTGTAATGGCCTTTCAGAGCTATTCTAGCATCCATGAGACTATTATCCATTCACTTCTACCATAACATCTTATTGACATTGCTCATATTAGAGATAAAAATTTATGGTAAGTGATCAAGCTGTTGCACATAGTTTTTCAATCATAAACGTCTTGGCCCGTTTTAAAGACGCTTCTTTCCAGAGACCAAGCAGCATCAGTTCACCCTGCCAATAAAAAGAGAGTTAGGCTGCTTCTTATTTTTAAGAAAAGCCTAGAGTTGAATAGTTTCTGAAGTCACATAAATATTTACCCTTTAATTTCAAAGAACTCTGCCAATTTACACCATTCTTGGTGCAAACAGGCAATGTGCACCTGGAATAAGCATTACCCATTTCAACCCAGAGTATTGCAGCAACTATAATACTAAACCACAGGAGGAAAGGTTTATCCAAGAAAGCTTGACCCTTAACTAATGCAGTGAGCACTGTATGAAAGTGTTGGAGAGCCACCATTATTGTTTTAAGGTGTAATGCTTGCTATTATGAGGCTGAAGAATCCTTGGCCTTTTGATTCTCCAGCGTACAGTTGATAGTCTTAAGGAGAAGACCTACCAAGTATAACTGGTTTAAAATAATTTTTTTATATTATATATATATAGGTAACTTCATGGAGGAAAGGTCCAACAATGGCTCTTAGCCAAGATGGGTGGGGATGCAACCCCATCTAGGTGTCCCTAAACCTCCAGCTGCCAGTAGCTGGGACTGGATGACTGGAGATGGATCACTCAAAATTGCCTATTCTGCTCATTCCCTCTGGCACTGACCACTGTGGGAAGACAGGATACTGGGCTAGATGGACCAATCGATCTGACCCAGTCGGGCTGTTCTTATGCAAGATCTGGACCAAATGCAGCCCTGGCAAGAGTTGGCATGACTTCAGTTGTGTCTGTGGAGCAGTGGCAGTGCTCGATGTAACCCTGGAAGTCTTATTTTACTATTACTAAATGCAGATTACTATTCATTTCTAATCTTTGAAGAGGGCATACCAGTATGAAGAACATAGGTTGCATGAGTAAAAATTGTATCCCTGAGAGCACTGAAGAACTAAGGGCAGGTCTACACAGGAAAGTTAAACCAAATCAACTAAAGGAGTCAATTTAAAGCGCACAAGTTAAAGCACCTTCAACTCCTAATTCAGAAGTCCGCTTTAGCTTACTTCATCACTGAATGAAACAAAATCAAACTAAGGCAACTTTATTTCTGAATAAAAATGTTAACACAGGATTTTAATGCAATTTAAGTTAATTGAGCTTAACTTTCCTGAGCATGCCCATGACATGCCCCAAGACAGGTATTCCTTTCCAAATCTTTTGCAAAGATTTCCTAATTGGTTGCTGATCCTTCATCATTACAATACATTGTACATGATGCAGGGGTTCTCAAATCGGGGTCTTAACCCCTCAGGGAGTCGTGAAGTTATTCCATGGGGGTCGTGAGCGGTCAGCCTCCACCACCAAACCCTGCTTTGTCTCCAGCATTTATAATAGTGTTTAATATAAAAAAGTGTTTAAAAATTTAATAAGGGGAGGGAGGTCTGCACTCAGAGGCTTGCTGTGTGAAAGTCTGAGAACCACTGGGGCTTGTAGAACTCTAAGGACCGTTTTCTATCTCATGATAAGATTCCACCAGCAAATGTTCCAAGGTATTGCGTTTACTTAGTGCTCAAGCTAAGCAATTTAACAGTCATCCCATGTGCATATGTATCTAATGCATATGTACATTTAGCATCGCACTGGTGTGAGTTATTTACATGAATGAATGAATGAGGATTATACCAAATTCCAGACTATCAATGGAAAAAAGTAAGCATCATTTAGAATTATGAAGTCAAGTAATTATTGGGGGAGGGGTGAAGACTTGGAGTTAAGTAGCACATGTTCTCTGCCTGACTTCTGAAGCGTGCAGCACTTTCAGAATATTTCTGAAGCATGGTAAATCATATCCCCATATTTGAGCTTGTGTTTTCTGATAAATTGATAGAATGAAATCATTTTTATATGCCACCATTCTGAGTCCTTTCTCCGTTTACAAACCCTCTCATACCTGAGGTTGGCTAGTTCAAAAAAAAAAAAAAAAGTCTTAAAAAACAGAAAAGTTTGTTTTAATTATGCCATGAAAATTTAATAACCCCTCTTGACCACTATTAAAAAGTTTCAAAACATGGCGCTGTTTCTCAGTGCAGAGTCATCATTATATTTATATGAATATCATAACCAATTGGTTTTTGGTTTGTTTTTTTAAAACCTAAGCAAGGTGGAAAAATATTCTCCCATTCTCAGTGGCAAATTGCTTCAGGATTTTGCAGTTTCATTAACAGTCATTCTTAACAGAATTCATTAAATTGCTCACAATAGTCTAATTCACAGCAGTGAGCCAAGATTAGGTTGGCAATTATAATAGCAAAGCAGCCAAGACTATTAATGACAGGTAATAATGCAGCTGCCTTAATGCCCAACGACAGCAATTCATGTCAAGCTGTTAAAGAGATGTAAAGGAACACATTCTGCAGAGAGGGGCATCCTAAAAGCCATCTGCTTGAGCATCCAATTTCACAGTGTAAATAGCTTATAACGAACATATGCACAGGCCTGACAAACAAGGAAAAAACCCAACTGCCAAAATCCACAACATGCAACCAGGGTATTTCAGTGGAAAAAACCCCAGCTCTGAACTTCACACCGCTATAATGAGAGAAAGTAACCCACCTTCCTCCCACCTCAGAGGTGAACACTCAAGCCCGAAAGCTTAAAATCCAGACCAAATTCAAACTTGACCCAAGATTCAGGGCATTCAGAATCAGCCTATTAATTCAGATCTCAGCCAACAGCCAGATTCAAGGTTTTGGCCTAGGGCAATCTCTATTTTGGAGATTTGGAAAGTCAATACTTTGTTCTTACAAGCCTTTGGTGTTGAACCAACAAAGACTACAATCCTCTGGACGGACCAACTGGCTATGAAATCTCATACTTTTCTAAAATGGTTGTCCTGGTTACCATTCTTATACAAGTTGTATGGTCTCTGGTCAATTCATGTTTGCATTAAAGCTGCATTTCAATGTGAAGCAACTGATAATTTGCCTTTGTGTTCCTGAAGTTACACACTTTGGTCCTACAGTCCTAGATCAGCATTGACTTCAATAGAGGAACTTATTAAACCTTGTGATAAACAAGCACCACAGATCCTTTTTGTCTATTGTGACAAAAATCAGACCTGCCAGTTCTGGAAGGGTGATCCAAGGCAGGTATATCAGACTTGGGCTGGTCAAAGCACTTTTCCCTAGGAACTGAAAGAGGTTACTGCAAGTTAATTACAGACATCTGAGTCCAATTAAGGGCAGACTGTGACCTTGGGGAAAAAAGTCCTCCCCCAGTAGATGGGAAGGAAGAGGTGCAAACTATGGAACAGTTGTGTGCAGCAAGAGGGAAAGGCTTCTTTTAGGTGAACAGCTGCTTTTCTCTACAGCAAATCTTGTGTTTATTTTTGTTAGGGAAGGGGGCCTGGATTCCCACCATAGCTGGACCCAGCTTCGATTAGAGGGTGGTTGGTGGCCAGTAGCCTGCATAAGAAGAGGCAGTACCCCAATAGGAGTTAGAGAAGGTATTCTGTTTGTTTAAAGAAACCTCTTGGGCCAACCCTATAATTAGTGTAAATAAACCAACATTCAGAATTAAACTCCTGGAATTCCAATTCAGTCCAGGACCCCACCACCACCCTCACCCCCATGCCAAAGGGAGAAAATCTGAGTTTTGCTGTGACAAAAAGAAGTGAGTTGCCACACGATATGACAACTCCTGAAGTCTGAGTGGTATTTTTCAAATTGGTAACTGTAGTGGTCCCTTGCTTTCCAGTCCAGAGGGAGGCCACTCTACCTCACTGCAGTAAGGTTAGTATAAAATAGTGCATGCTGTTTTCTTCACAGCTGGAAGCTTTATTTTACCAGATAGAGTTGTCATTGTTAAGCTGATGTACACAAGATGCAATAAGTTAGCTAGTGGGTCAGGGACCATCTTTTAGTTGTGTTTATATAGTGCCTGGCAAAGTTAATCCATTTCCATGACTATGGAAATACAACCAACAGTCACTATGACTAGTCTGGTAACTCCTGATCAAAGTGCACCAGCACTCAAGAGATGAGCCATCACACACAAAAAAAAGGGCAAATCAAAGTCTATTTTGTACATCAGTTTCCTCACTTTATGAGCCTGATCCAAAGCCCATTGAAGTCAATACAAGTCTTGTTCCATTGATTTCAGTGGGCTTTGGATTAGCCTTGTTATGGTGCAGAGGTAACCGCACCAGAATCTCACACAAAATTAGAGATTCACTTTGATAGTGAAGAAAATGGTTCACATCTTGAGTGAGTTTTAACTTTAACACACACACACACACACACACACACACACACCCACCCCCCACGGGGAACTATAGCTTGTTTGGAGGTTTTGACTGCACCATTTGAATTCCTGGAAATTTTATAACAAATTATTGATGTTTGGGAAAAATTTTCTATGGAGCATCTCACTTTTCTTTCTACTCCTCTAGCAGAAAGATACAGACCTATCCATGACTGTAGCTATCATTGTTTCTGTAACAGTTATTCCTAGAACAACCTTTTTAATTAAGTTCACAATTTTTTAAAATGTAGCTTAAAGCACACAGTTTAACTCATACACTATAAAAACCAATGGATATGGGGAATATTTAAATAGAGCAGTCTACAACTTCCAGTTACCTAAATTTTTTGGAGAAATATGTATTCTTAATTGCTATCGACAATGTGTAAAAATGTAAAAAACTTAGAATCAGAACTGGAAGGGATCTCAAGAGGTCATCTAGTCCAGTCTCCCGCACACAAGGCAGGACTAAGTATTAGCTAGACCATCCCTGACAGGTGTTTGTCCAACCTGCTCTTAAAAATTCCCAGTGATGGAGATTCCACAAGCTCCCTGGGCAATTTATTCCAGTGCTTAACCACCTAGACAGTTAGGAACTTTTTCCTAATGTCTAACCTAAACTTCCCTTGCTGCAATTTAAGCCCATTGCTTCTTGTACTATTCTCTGAGGTTAAGAAGAACAATTTTTCTCCCTCCTCCTTGTAAGAGCCTTTTATGTACTTGAAAACTGTTATGTCCCTTCTCAGCCTTCTCTTCCCCAGATTAAACAAACCCATTTTTTTTTTCAATCTTCCCCGATAGGTCATGTTTTCTAGACCTTTAATCATTTTTGTTGCTCTTCGCTGGACTTTCTCCAATTTGTCCACATCTTTCCTGAAATGTGGAGCCCAGGACTGGACACAATACTCCACTTGAGGCCTAATCAGTGCAGAAAAGAACAGAAGAATTACTTCGTGTCTTTCATACAATACTCCTGCTAATAAATCCCAGAATGTTTTGTTTTGTTTTTTTTGCAACAGCATTACACTGTTGACTCATTTAGTGTGTGATCCACTATGACCCCCAGATCCCTTTCTGCAGTACTCCTTCCTAGGCAGTCGCTTCCCATTTTGTATGTGTGCAACTGATTGTTCCTTCCTAAGTGGAGTACTTTGCATTTGTCCTTATTGAATTTCATCCTGTTTACTTTAGGCCATTTCTCCAGTTTGGAGGATAGGATTAAAATTCAAAGTGATCTGGACAAAGCACTTGCAACCCCTCCCAGCTTGGTAGCGTCCGCAAACTTTATGAGTGTACTCTATGCCATTACCTAAATCATTCATGAAGATGTTGATCAGAACTGGACCCAGAACCAATCCCTGCAGGACCCCACTCGTTATGCCTTTTCAGCATTACTGTGAACCACTCAACTACTTTCTGGGAATGATTTTTCAACCATTTATGCACACACCTTATAGTAGCTCCATCTAGGTTGTATTTCCCTAGTTTGTTTATGAGAAGGTCATGCGAGACAGTATCAAAAGCTTTACTAAAGTCAAGATATACCACATCTACCTCTTCCCTCCATCCAGAAGGCTTGATACCTTGTCAAAGAAAGCCATCAGGTTGGTTTGACGCAATTTGTTCTTGACAAATCCATTCTGACTGTTACTTATCACAGCATTCTTTTACTAGCTATCAAGAGTAAGAGAAAAGGTGGTGGATTACCAGGAGCACTGGGAGACCACACTCACTTCAAAGCACTGCAGTGGGAGTGGTCCTGCCACAGCACTTTGAAGTTTCCAGTGTAGCCATGCCCTGGGAAAGGTTCTCAGTTCAGCTAAATACAAGATGGAACAAATAGTTTAGCATAAGCAGTTTTCACTTTAAATGGTCCCTTTGAATATGTGCTGTGGCCCATTAACACCTTGAAGTCATAGGACAAGGAGGGGGACTCTCTGCAGCTGTCAGGTGGTGTCTGGCTGGCCCCTGCCACTGCAGAGATGACATGAAGTAACTCAGGCCTGCTCCACCACATCAACCAACAGCACTGGAACCAGCAGGCAAAGGGACTGCAGGGTCCAACTCCTCTCAGAGGAGAGAAGAGAAATTCCACCGAGGCCCCGGTCATCCCCCCAGCCAGCAAAGGAAGAGGCCCCCCCCCAGGACACAGGGAGGGGAAGAGACAAGTCTTGCCAACATCTCCCTAGCCTCCCCCTTTAGATGGGAAGCTTATTACGAAGCCCAAAAGTTCAAAAGCCATGAGTCAGACCCCAAAAAATCATGTTTGTTCCAGCTGGATTTTTTAATGACTGCCAAAAGCCAGTTGCCCACAGGTCATCATAATCACTACGAAATGTCTGAGTAATACATAAGAAATTGCGTATCTATACTAAAAATCATGTTCTTAAGATCTGGAGTTAAGGCTGGTACCAAGAGGTGACCTACCTCAAAGATGTTTCTTTCAGGTAGGACCCAGCGGACAGGTAGGTAAGTGTTAGTTATTTGTGTATTGTATGCCTATTTGCATACTGAACCAGTTACAAACAGAGAGACTGCAAAGTCTACAGGAAGAAAAGCAGCAGGGGATGTTTATGAATACAAAGGCTTGGTCTGATGTGTCCTGGAGAGGAAAGTGAAAGACTCAGTTTGTCTCTTATGAGGCAAACTGAGCATGTGAATGTCTCATGAAAGAAGGGGTCCAGCCAGCTGGAGTGAAGTGCTGCAGGGACATTGGGTGAGCAATGCCTTAAAACAGTCGTTTTCAACCTTTGTTTTCAAGCCCCTAAAAATTTTTGAATGGCAGTATGGACCCCTTTGGAAATCTTTGATATAGTCTGCAGACCCCCAAGGGTCTGTGACCACAGGCTGAAAACCACTGCGTTAAAATCTAAGACTCTCTCTTGACTTCAGGAGTTGGGGCTTTAAGAAAGCTACCAAATAGGAGACGCGCAATAAAACCGTTGTTTGTCAACATTGCATACAGCACACCTCAGATACGGAGGATTGAATTCTCTGCTGACATAACTTCACTGAAGTCAGTGGAGTTACACTAGCAGAGCATTTGCCCATATAGCTTAATTGGACCCCTTGTTGGTATGGCTACAGCTGCTATTACCAGAGATTGTGACCTTAGCCTGTGCTCCCCAGCTGAGAGAGAGTGGGATCTGACAATGCATGGAGTTACATGCTGCCTCACTGAAGGACTGTGGACTGCTGGGGAGTCATTATCTGGGTCAGGCACTGCTTCCAAAGCTGAAGGCTCAGGTTAATTAGCTCTTTACTGAGCCATGGATGGCAAAGGTCTTAAAAAAAGACAGAATGATTAATCATTCAACCCCACACATCTAACCTTGAAACGTTAGACTTTCCAAGCTTCCTGAAAGTGAAAGACATTGTGGTAAGGCAGCCATTATATTTATCAGCACTGCATGGAAAAGGAAGTCTCCAGCATGTAGTAAGATCTTTTTCCACCTTGGGCTACTGAAGCTGCTATCTGGGGTGGAAGGGGAAGACCCCGGTTGTCACTGGACCTTCTGAAGTATTTTCAGACACTACCAAAGATCTCCCTTACATTTACCCCTAGCTGTAAAGAATCTAGCAATGCACTATACAAAGCCAATGGCATTGTGATGTCCATCTTAAGGACATATTTGCATGACTTGTCTCCAGCAATTAGTCATCTCCATAACTCATCTATTGCTACTAGCTCCCTCTCCCCCAAATCCTCTGCCTTTCTCCCTAGAGACTAATGATATTCCTAGGAACCCCCAGAAGACCCAACACTCTGTAGCAGGTGGAAGCCAAATGCATGTCTGCACAGCATTTGGAACAGCATGCTGCAGAATTGACCAAGCCATATTTCCTGTAAGAGGTGCATAGCTCTCCTTAAGCACAGTTTAATTTTTTCATTGATATTAATGCTCCCAAATCAAAATTAGAAACAAAGGAACTCGTATGCGTCTTAAAACAGACTCAGTATGGCAAACTATGAATCAAAGTAAATCTGCAGATGCAACAGAGACCTAGAAACTTTCACATGGAAAGTGTAGAATTCTGTAATATACCCCAAAGTCATTTGGAAGAGCCCTGATCCACCTAATCCAAGGAGTTTTCATGCTGGCACAATTTTGGTACATCATCATATGGATGATCTGATGTTGCAAGGTTTCTGAACAGCTTAGAATTCCTCTTAGGAATTCTAGCCTATACAATGTAACAAGTTTTGTTTTCCTCTTCTAATTCACTGTGCTGAACAAAACACACACCTTCATAAATACTGTCCTAACAATGCTGGACTTTGGAATGGTCTGGTGCATTTATACAACCAAAGTGAGCAAGAATCTATATTTAGCCAACAATTTTTAGGCTGCCTAGTTTTCCCTATTTGAAACTTCTGCAATATAGCTGAAGAGTTGTTAGAGGTCTTTCCCTTCACCCCCTCCCCTGGTTCTTGTCACGCAGACAGAAAGCAGAAGACCAGAAGTCTGAGATGCAAGCAATGCAATGTTTATTGGGGTTAGTTTCCAGCTAGCATGTCCATAACTGATGCTGCAAAGCCTTGTTTCCCAGTGTCCCATTCCCCCTGCCTTAGCAGGCACAATTATACCTGAAATGCATGACCACAGTCCCACTCCTTACAATTTATGATCATTTTCCGTTTTGAAGGGTCATGAATCTGTGGTCTTTGTCCCACCTCGGGGGGTGGTAAGGAGTGAGTGTTATGGTCAGGGACAGACATTACTTTGGCCTTTTAGTGTTTTATACCCTCCCTCCAATTCCCACTTGCCCCTCTTGACCGGTTGCTTGACCTTGCCTTGAGATAGGAGTGGAGGCAATCTTCAAGTGTGCGCTCGTACTCCCACCATGCCCAATACACTTTAACTGTTCTTATCTGTTCCCATTATACTAACAAACCCATTTGTCTAGGCAGAACCAACACACGCAGTGTCTTTGTCCTTTGTTTACACATGTTAGTGAGGAGCCTTTTGGTCACACACTTGTATTTTTAACCAATATGTATCAACAATCAAATGGGCAAAAACCCAAAATTCTATCTCAGGAAAAGATACAGGCCTGAATCCTACATTGTCATTAACATTCTAACAAGGATTTAGGATTTTCCTTTACCTCATCCTAAGCAAAACAAAACATTCTTTCACTGTCGTTGTGCTGACAAATCTTAGCCCCTCTTCTCTTTCAGAGAGCCTCCTGGCCTCAGAACCAATGCTGTTCCACTGTGCAAGCAAAGATATGATATGGGAAGACCACCGAAGGGCAATATTTTAGTCAGGTTTCAAAGGAGGAGGAACAGAAAGTCAGTCAGAAAGAAAAGCAAAAATGGATGGGAATGTTTAAAGTAGGATAGTGGAGCCAGGCAATTTGCTTTTGTCAGGAACGCCCTCTCCTTCAATAGTGGTATCCAGCTGAATATACATAAATAGTTAGCTAATTAAATTGGGCCTTTTGCAAGTGGCAAATGATGTAATGCTAGGCAATGCAGTAAACAGCTCCACCGATGCTGCTGAAAAGAAAATATTCTAATACGGAGATGTTTTAAAGGCTTTGGAAGCCTTCCTGGAGAATATTATTTGGAAAATTAATCCTAAGGTAAAAAATACACAACTAGAAGCACATAAGAGCAGCCATACTGAGTCAGACCAAAGATCCATCTAGCCCAGTATCCTGTCTTCTGACAGTGGCCAATGCCAGGTACCCCACAGGGAATGAACAGAACAGGTAATCAAGTGATCCATCTCCTCTTGCCTATTCCCAGATTCTGGCAAACAGAGGCTAGGGACACCATCCTGGCTAATATCTATTGATGGACCTATCCTCCATGAATGTATCTAGCTCTTTTTTGAACCCTGTTATGGTCTTGGCCTTCACAACATCCTATGGCAAGGAGTTCCACAGGTTGAGTGTGTTGTGTGAAGAACTACTTCCTTTTGTTTGTTTTAAACCTACTACCTATTAATTTCATTGGGTGATCCCTAGTTCATGTGTTATGAAGAGTAAATAATGCTTCCTTATTTACTTTCTCCACACCAGTCATGATTTTATAGACCTCTATCATATCCCTCATTAGTCATCTCTTTTCCAAGCTGAAAAGTCCCAGTCTTATTAGTCTCTCCTCATACAGCAGTCGTTCCAGACCCCTAATAATTTTCGTTGCTCTTTTCTGAACCTTTTCCAGTAGATTTTTTAATATGGGGCAACCAAATCTGCATGCAGTATTCAAGATGTGGGCATACCATGGATTTATAGAGAGGCAACATGATATTTTCTGTCTTATTATCTATCCCTTTTTAATGATGCCCAACATTCTGTGCACTTTTTTAACTTCCACAGCACATTGAGTGGATGTTCCCAGAGAACTATCCACAATGACTCCAAGCTCTCTCTCTTGAGTGGTAACAGCTAATTTAGACTCATTTTATATGTATAGCTGGGATGATGTTTTCCAATGAGCATTACTTTGCATTTATCAACATTGAATTTCATCTGCCATTTTGATGCCCAGTCACCCAGTTTTGAGAGACCCTTTTGTAGCTCTTCGCAGTCAGCCTGGGACTTATCTTGAGTAGTTTTGTATCATCTGCAAATTTTGCCACCTCACTGTTCAGCCCCTTTCTCTAGATCATTTATGAATATGTTGAACAGCACTTGTTCTAGTACAGACCTATGGAGACCCCACTATTTACCTCTCTCCATTCTGAGAACTGACCATTTATTCCTACTCTTTGTTTCCTATCTTTTAACCAGTTACCAATCCATGAGACGACCTTCCCTCTTACCCCATGATGCTTACCTTCCTTAAACAGCCTTTGGGAGGGACCTTGTCAAAGTCTCTGAAAATCTAAATACACTATCCACTGGATCCCCCAGTGCAAAGTAGCAATTTTGCAAAAGAGGTTTATGCATCAGTAAAGTTGTAGTCCTTTCATGCCTCTCCCAGATCAGGGAACTTCTTTGGAAGTCTTCAAGTAAGATGTTGGATGGTGTTGAGAATCTCAGAAGCAAGAGACTTTCAAAACAGATCCAAAAATCCATCAGGTCCAAAAATACTAGGCTGACTGGTTACAGGTTCCTTATAATGGAATGCTGGTGGATGCAGGTTGGGATCATGATTACAGAATGCTGAGCCTGCACAGCTTGTCTCCAGTACACTATTCCTAATAGAACAAAACTACACTCAACTAGAGGAGCAATGACTAGCCATTTTGTTTTGAATGCACCAAATTTGCCTGGTATTTCCTGCAACCTGCCTGTGGAGAGACACCACAAATCTTTGGACTTAAATTTCAAAAAGCCACTGTAATCAGCTCCCAAACATCTTCCAAGAGAGTGAAAACTCAATTACCTGGGTGTACTGTCCAGAGGTTTCAGAGTAGCAGCCATGTTAGTCTGTATTCACAAAAAGAAAAGGAGTACTGGTGGCACCTTAGAGACTAACAAATATATCTGAGCATAAATGAAGTTAGCTGTAGCTCACGAAAGCTTATGCTCAAATAAATTTGTTAGTCTAAGGTGCCACAAGTACTTTTTTGTCCAAAGAGGGGCTCCGATATTCATTGCAGGTTTTTTGTCCCAAGCAGAAGTGCCACAGGAGTGAGATCTTTTGCAGGGATCAGGAACCTGGACACATCAGCCAAGCAGAACTCCTTGGTGTGATATGAGCAGCTACTGCAGATACAGAGATGTATCCAAAAGACAGAACACCAAGTACTTAGAACAGTGGTTGGATCAGGATGGCCAGACTGGAACAAAGAGGAGCCACTTCGTATTCATGAATGTTTGGACATACAGAGAAGAACTGATCGTACTATTGGTTGTTCTCTGAAAGGCAGTAGGGTCAGAATAGCTAGAGACACGTATCCTGCCGGGCTAGCCCACATGAACCTGAGCTATTAGCCAGACATGAGCAAGGAGGTGAAGGACTTCATAGGACAGTACAGCACAGCATCTGCAATGAATTCCTAGCAAATCAACAAATGAAACTCATGATTCATAAAATACCTGATCAACTGTGGAGTATGGTAGATATGGACTGATGTGTATCAGGAAAACAAGTATCCCTTGTGAGGAGTCATTACGATTCAGATTATTGGGAAATAGATTACTTACATACAACAGCAGCAGCCTGTTACTGAATGTGGCAACAGTCAGTTGGCCCAGAATGGAACTCTAAAGACTTAATACAGATAATGGGCCTCAGTTTACAGCAAGAAATTTGCAGCTTGCAACATCAGAATTTGAACGTATTATGCTCTCTCAACAGAAAGACAATTGAATGACAAAGCGGATACAGCTGTCAAGGAAACTGAAGGTATACCATAACAAAAACCCCTGGACAACACTGGACTGAAGCAACAGTCTCACCCACAGAGGGCACGGGCAGCAGTCTCATGTCACATCACAGCACTTCTTGTCTCACCACAGCTGACTATCTGCAGCAAATAGACTTTTGAAGCCAGAAGTAGTGGCAGAGATGACAGAACAAATTAAACAGTGGTGATGGGAAGCCAGATTCTTCTATGACAGAGGTAGAGACCTCCAGGAACTCCAGATAGCATAACAAGCATGAGTACAGCCAGGACCAAATGACCCACACAAGAGATGGGGGGAGCAGGGAAATCTATACAAAGAGTAGCTCTATGGCACTTGACAGAAGTACAAGAACCACCCTACAGCTTAGCGTATCCAAATACCATACAGTTAACCAAAGTTATTCAGTTTCCATTATAGGACAAGACACTACAAGAGATGTCTGTACAGGTTATGTATGTTCCTAGCAGATAAGGTGCCAGTAGATAGCACTCGAGAACATGTTGCACAGTTTATGGGTTTTGAAGGACCAATAAACTGTTATGTGCATGGCAAATGGCATCTTTGTGTGATATTTTACAGAGCCCTTAACAATATCCAATTCAAGCTAGGGAACTTTTATGAAGAGCAAGGAGAACTTGGTGGATAAGCTCTGTATTGTGACCAGTGGAATTGCACCCAGAGGGCTCACATGCCCTGGAAGGACAGCAGGAAAAGGGACCTACGCTGTTAGTAACTCATCTACATGGACAGAGCAATGCACAGAGTTTCACCAAATTCTACTTGTTCAGGCAGCCTACATCCAGTTTCTCTCTGCTGATGAAACAAGCTCTACCTGGAACTGAGTTTCCAGCATGGCTTGACTCTCCACTTGTCAGTTAGTTTCCATCAAAAGAGTCTGGATCCCAGCTGTCCCAGGCACTGCCCCCGAGACCTCACACCCTGCATTCTTCTGGTATGCAGATGCAACCCTAACAGTGAGGCTAGCAGGGGCTTCAATATTGCCAACCCCCAGTGTTCATAAGTCAGAATTTAAAAAAATATGGGGATTTATTTTGCTTATTGGGTTTTTAGCCTTAGGGTGCAGTTGGGTCACCTTTGACAGCTTTCCTCTGCAACAGTGAAAGCTAGATCTATTTTTAAATGATGAGCTGAGAGTTTCACATAATGACCTGACCCCAGGAGCGGAAGTTTATTGTGAAATGCAGGATATAAAGAGCCGACAGTGCTGGAGCTAGGAGCAGGGCAACCAAAGTCTAACCATTTTGCTGAAAGAAAAGGAGTACTTGTGGCACCTTAGAGACTAACAAATTTATTTGAGCATAAGCTTTTGTGAGCTACAGCTCACTTCAGATGCATTCGGTGGAAAATACAGTGGGGAGATTTACACACACACACGCGCACACGCACGCACGCACGCGCACGCAGAACATGAAACAATGAAAAAGCACAAGAACAAATCCACAGACACCCCTGGAACCCCGACCTGGGGTATTCTATCTGCTACCCAAGATCCATAAACCTGGAAATCCTGGACGCCCCATTATCTCAGGCATTGGCTCTCTGACAGCAGGATTGTCTGGCTATGTAGACTCCCTCCTTAGGCCCTACGCTACCAGCACTCCCAGCTATCTTCGAGACACCACTGACTTCCTGAGGAAACTACAATCCATCGGTGATCTTCCTGAAAACACCATCCTGGCCACTATGGATGTAGAAGCCTCTACACCAACATCCCACACAGAGATGGACTACAAGCCGTCAGGAACAGTATCCCCGATACTGTCATGGCTAACCTGGTGGCTGAACTTTGTGACTTTGTCCTCACCCATAACTATTTCACATTTGGGGACAGTGTATAGCTTCAAATCAGCAGCACTGTGATGGGTACCCGCATGGCCCCACAGTATGCCAACATTTTTATGGTCGACTTAGAACAATGCTTCCTCAGCTCTCATCCCCCAATACCCCTACTCTACTTGCACTACATTGATGACATCTGGACCCATGGAAAAGAAGCCATTGAGGAATTCCACCATGATTTCAACAATTTCCATCCCACCATCACCCTCAGCCTGGACCAGTCCACACAAGAGATCCACTTCCTGGACACTACAGTGCTAATAAGCGATGGTCACATAAACAAAAAGAAAAGGAGTACTTGTGGCACCTTAGAGACTAAAATTTATTAGAGCATAAGCTTTCGTGAGCTACAGCTCACTTCATTGGATGCATTACGATGAAGTGAGCTGTAGCTCACGAAAGCTTATGCTCTAATAAATTTGTTAGTCTCTAAGGTGCCACAAGTACTCCTTTTCTTTTTGCGAATACAGACTAACACGGCTGCTACTCTGAAACCGGTCACATAAACATCACCCTATATCGGAAACCTACTGACCGCTATTCCTACCTACATGCCTCTAGCTTTCATCCAAATCATACCACACAATCCATTGCCTACAGCCAAGCTCTACAATATAACTGCATTTGCTCCAACCCCTCAGACAGAGACAAACACCTACAAGATCTCTATCATGCATTCCTACAACTACAATACCCACCTGCTGAAGTGAAGAAACAGATTGACAGAGCCAGAAGAGTACCCAGAAGTCACCTACTACACAACAGGCCCAACAAAGAAAACAACAGAACGCCACTAGCCATCACCTTCAGCCCCCAACTAAAACCTCTCCAGTGCATCAAGGATCTACAGCCTATCCTGAAGGATGACCCATCACTCTCAGATCTTGGGAGACAGGCCAGTCCTTGCTTACGGACAGCCCCACAACCTGAAGCAAATACTCACCAGCAACCACATACCACACAACAGAAACATTAACCCAGGTACCTATTCTTGCAACAAAGCCTGTTGCCAACTCAGTCCACATATCTATTCAGGGGACATCATAGGGCCTAATCACATCAGCCGCACTATCAGAGGCTTGTTCACCTGCATATCTACCAATGTGATATATGCCATCATGTGCCAGCAATGCCCCTCTGCCATGTACATTGGTCAAACTGGACAGTCTCTATGTAAAAGAATAAATGGACACAAATCAGACATCAAGAATTATAACGTTCAAAAACCAGTCAGTCAGAGAACACTTCAATCTCTCCAGTCACTCAATTACAGACCTGAGTGGCGCTATTCTTCAACAAAAAAAACTTCAAAAACAGACTCCAAGGACAGACTGCTGAATTGGAATTAATTTGCCAACTGCATACAATTAACTTAGGCTTGAATAGAGACTGGGAGTGGATAGGTCACTACACAAAGTAAAACTATTTCCCTATGTTATTTCCCACCCCCCACTGTTCCTCAGACATTCTTGTTAACTGCTGGAAATGGCCCACCTTGATCACCACCACAAAAGGTTTTCCTCCTCCCCCCCCCCCCCCCCCCCCAACCCCCAGCCCCAGCCCTTCCTGCTGGTAATAGCTCATCTTAAGAGATCACTCTCCTTACAGTGTGTGATAAAAACCCATTGTTTCATGTTCTCTGTGTGTGTATATAAATCTCCCTGCTGTATTTTCCACCGAATGCATCCAATGAAGCGAGCTGTAGCTCACAAAACCTTATGCTCATATGAATGTTGGACTAAGGTGCCACAAGTCCTCCTTTTCTTTTTGCAAATACAGACTAACACGGCTGCTACTCTGAAACTTGTCATTTTGCTGAAGGCATTTTCAGAGTTGCCTTTGTGACCAGGTTTTGCTGGGTTTTTTTTTTTTTAAACTATCCAGTAGTTACAGTTACACTGTTTAGTGGACTAGCAAGGTTGTCCTCATCTCTGACAACAAATGGCTATGCTTGTTGGCTAAGCAGTGACTGTATATTGAGCTTATTTGATCTTTCTTCGTAAGTCAATCCCCCCAGCCCACTGATCATTTCTGTCGCTCCTCTCTGACCTCTCTCCAGTTTGTCAAAGTCTTGCTGAAAATGAGCTTCCCAGAAGTGTGTAGTATTCAGGTGCATTCATTTGTTGATGCAAAAAGATACAATCCATGGCACGCTGCAGACAAAGAATAGGAGGTTCTGACTCAAACCCAAAAGGAGTTCACAATCTAAGGGCCTAGTCCTGGTAACCCTTACAGGTGAGAGTAACCCCATTGTAGAGCTTGATTCTCCACTGTGCCCAAGCTCCTCGTACGCGACACAAAAAGTGAACTCAGCAGACTGAAGAATCTTAGTTTAGTGCAAAGTCCGATTCCCCAAAGACCAACATCCTGTAGGGCTTGTCTTCATGGAGCTTTAGTCCACCCCAGAGGGTGTCAATTCTAATGCACACCAGCATTTTGTGCATGAAGGGGCCTTTGCGGACCCTGCTGGTGCATGCTGAAGGGTCCCCAGTGAAACAGGGCTGCATCAGTGCACAAACAGTACTACACTAGCTTGCACTGGGGAACTTTTAGTGTTAGCAAGCAGGGTCCACATGGGCCCGTTGGTGCACAAAATATTAGTGTGCACTAAGATTTACACCCGCTGATGTGGACTAATGCTCCATGTGGACACACCCATAGAACTCCAACATGTCTGTACTAAACCAAAGCCACCTGCCCCACTGTTCCCCAGAACGTTGGGCAGAAGGCAGCCCCAACTAGAGTGCCTGGTCACAGCAGGCCAGGGCATAACCAGTGTTACACACACACACACACACACACACACACACACACACACTCAGTTCTCCTCTCAGGTAAAACTCAAGGATTCTATCTCAGGCCCTCTTGACTCAATAGTACCCCCTGCTTGGGGCTGGTTTATTACACAAACATCAGGCAAATGGTCCAAAACATAAATGGACTATGTGTTGGAAATCACCCCAGTGCAAGAAGTCCCAAGACATCTCCTTTAACATCCCTCATACCACACACCAGCACCTTTGGCCACAGATGGACTCAATCAGTCCTCTTCTGGCCCTCTGCCAGGACAGCACTCCAACACTTCCCACCAAATCAGCCTTAACAGGAAAGCATCCCTCACCCACCCAAGCCCCTCTCACTGGTACCCTAGGTCCAGCTCTCCAGTGTGGTGACATCAGTGGACAAGACCCTCCACTGCTCCCCAACCATCAGCTCTCTCCGGCCCTTGGCTTCAGCTCTCTGCTTTCTCCTGACTAAACAGGATTGTCTCTCAGGTTCTTCCTGATCTTTTATAACCAAAGCATCTGTTCTGGCACAGGGGAACTAGATCTGCTTAATTTATGAGAGAGCCAGCCACTCTGATAGTCTCCATCTTACATGTGAGCTGCAGGGCAGAGGCACAAGGTGGAAGAGTATTCTGGGAGACAAAGTATGATAAATAATTTCATCATTTCATTACTTTCAGAGAAAGAGCATAAATATATTTTAACCAGTGCTTAATTTGTGCCAGGGCTGAGCACAGGCACCTTTAGGCTTGGCATGTCTGTTCTGAAAGCAAAAAAAGTTGCTTTAGCACCTCCTTCATTACAAATTCAGCACAGACTAACCCTGAATTTTCAGGATGATGTGGATTTGGAGAAAGCTTCAATGTTAAGGGCTCCTCCCTAATTCCTCTGTAAGTGATTGACCCTGGGAAGATTTTTCACTAATTTAAGAAGTAGGCTGGCAAAGGGAAATGTAAATAGGGCAATAAATCATGGCTCTGATTTGTTAGATTTGATTTATACCTGAATGCATTTGGTGGGTTATTTGTGGAGAAAACATCCTACAATGGAACTCCGCAGCCCCTTAGAACTTTAATGGCCAACCAATTACCTGTCAACACTAAATTCAAAAAGGTATTTAACAGCATTAGCCAACCCATTATACAATTCTCACTTACCACATTCTCTTGGATTTAGGCCTATTGTACTTTAGCTTACCACCATGTAAAATGCTACTGAAATCAGTGTCTTTAGAACATTGACAATACCAGGCTCCAAAGAACAGAAGAAAAAAAAAAAAAAACATGGATTATATTTAACTTGCTTACACATTTGTCATTTAAACGGCTACAACCAGTAATCTGAAGCCACAGTTTGCCCATCATTTTAATTTTGGGATCATTTAAGCAACATGAACATAAAAGTAGCAATTCCCAGGCATTTCTTCAATGCTCTGCAATACAGTTGTGTAACAACTCATACTAAAGGGACCATGGAGCAGAGACTCTTAACTTTGTTGTAATTTCCCAATCCGACAATTAAACTCAAATCCATGCTGCGAGATTACTGCATGACATATGAAGCCAATTCTTGAAAATAGCACTTCCCTTTAAAGCTAGAACAAAACAAAAAAAATTAGTGACAGATCCTTGCTGTAGCACTTGTTCTCAGACCTCCTGAGTTTCCCAGATACTTCACAGACCTTTACGGTCAAATCCTGAGGCCTTCACTTGGGCAAATGCCCACAGATCTCAATGGGAATTGGCCTGCATACGGGATCTCAGATTGTTGCACAACAGAATAAGAGCTGGATGACACTTGTTAGGTCATTTATCCAGCCACAGTCATTGCTCCCTAGAATATATTTCCCAGTGTTTTTTTCCCAGTCTTGTATCTCTTCACTGTTTGAACTCACAGGGCCAGAGCCACCAAACTGAAGACAGAGATTCACAGGGGCTGCCTTTTGGGTCCACCCTGAAAGATACTTTGAATTGACAGATCACTACAACTTAGTCACTTATGAGATACACACACACACACAGGATTTATATGGTGTGTGTGTGTGTGTATTTTCTTGCTTTAACCTGTAAATAACTCATTCCTTTTTCCTAGTTAATAAATAGCTAGATAGCACCTGTAATTTACAGGACTGGCTGTCTTTGGTGCAAGATCTATGGTACCAATTGATCTGGGTCAAGTGACTTGTCTCTTGGGATTGGAAGCAACCTGACTGTGATGTGAATTTTGGTGTGAATTTTGGCATAAGTGACTATTTATCACTAAATCCAGTTTGTCTGGGTGATAAAATAAACTGGAGGGCCTAAAGATAGTCTGTGATTCCATGGTAAAACTGTTAAACGTGAACTCCTGGACCACTGAGATACCAGCTTGGTGATATCCAATTATAGAACATAACAGTTTGGAGTGTCTGCCCTGAGGTTGGCTCATGTTGTGAGCCAGTCCAGACAGTGTGACAACTAATTACAGGCTCCCGCTTCACTGCCCGCTTCCAGTTCTGCGGAGGGTCACCAGGGATATGTGGTCAAACTCAACCAATTCATATACACTTCGCCTCTCCCACTTTATCCAGACCTTGGGGAGGAGACTTTTTCCACTGCTATCTGCACCATCTCCAGTGGGGCCAGACAGCTTCAGGTCATTCCAAGGACAGAGGTGAAGAACGGAGCCTGGACACTCCATTACAAGACCCTTCAGAGACTTGCCAGTGGTTTCTCATACCCTCCTTTATGCTTTACTTTGTACTTGCAAGTACATGCAGCTGAAGCTGTCCAGCTGGTGCCACCAGAACTCCGCCTACGTATGGGCTCCACCAGCCCTGATGTAAGGGACGCACCAAGGCCATAATCCCTGGTGGGTGTTTTCACATGCAGATCCAGCAGATGTTTTGCCCCAAGTGCCCTTACATGTTTAAAGCCTGCTCCTAAAGGTTGAATGTGTTTCATGGAACACTCGTGGCATGATTCTTACTTAACACAGTGGAGCTGTGTTGGTGTAAATGGAGTCATGCCTGGGATAAATGAGGTAAGACTCAGACCCTTGTGACTGACCAGTTTCATCAAGAGCATTTAACTGATCACTGGTCCTAGGGATAGCGCCAAGCCCAAAGAAGAAACCACTCACAGGAAGGTTTTGTTGTTCCACGTGAGACATTCTTGGTTCTGTAGCCCTCAATGTTGCAAAAAAGTGCTGCTTTAGACACAGATGCTTGTCTGAGGTTATGCAGGGCCCCACCATAACTCAGCCCCCCAAGACAGGGAACAACATACATAAATCACTGTGCCAATAGCAAAGCATGACAATTCTAGTGGCTTTTACCAAAATGAACCCTTGATCACATTAAGACTTCTTATGTGGATCATTTTTAATTCAATTTAAAGGGAGGTAATTGCTCACTTCAGTTGTTAAGGCTCTCTAGGGGACACTTATTATAATAACTATAATCATTTAGTGTGGGGATTGCCAGATGCAGCTTGCCCAGATTCATCCACAATTGGGCACATTTAAAAAAAAATATCCATTGAGCGATTACTACCACCTTACCAATTTAACATCTTAAAATAACGTTCGTTATATTGTTAAAAAAGCTTTTACAGAAGATATGAGAAGTGTAGTCTGGTTTAGTGGAATACAACCAAACTGAAGTTATAATACAGAAAAAAGGATCAGCAATCTGGCTGAACAGCAGGGACTTGAGACCTAGACATGCAAGTAGGCTGGGCCTGAGACAGCATTAAGGCCCCACTCAGCAACACCACAACATCAACATCCACATCTGTTATCAGGTAAAGCGATCCGAGAGGAAGGGCACAATAGGGAAGCAGAGTTAAGACCACAGCACCTGGTCTGTGGTGTGTTGAGCGGGTCAGGAATTTTTGTTGGATAATGCTAATTTGTTAAAACTGAAGTTTTTCCAGGAATCAATATAGATTTCAACCACCTTTTATAGAGAAGGATTCTCAGGTTCAAGATGGAATTTTGAGAGAGATGTATCCCAGACCCTGTTCTGCTTGGTTTTTGTTTTGTCACAATGCAGAAGAAAAGTTTTTTTTTTTTAAAAATTTCCTAAAGTGGGGGAAAACCATTTTACACCCAACTCTAGAGATGTACATTAGTTGGGGGGTTGGGCAAGTGCTTGGGGCAGTCGAGCACATGTACTACAACATAGCTTTACTTTTTTGTGTCAGAGCTGGTACACCTACCATATACCTAAGTGATTCACAATTAAGCTTTTTGGGTATTGATTGATGAAGAAAAAAATGTTACTGCAACATGTTAAGACTACACTGACCATAAGTCCCATTTTGGCCAGGTTTTTAAGCTGTCCCAGACATCCTGACTTTTTTGGCAAAACTATGCACTTGTCCCATTTGCTTTTACCAACTGATCATCAGTAAGGCTATGATTTAGTCATGGAGGTCGCAGAAGTCCTGGAATATGTGACTTCCAGTGACCTGTGTGACTTCAGCCTGCATGGTTGGGAGCTGCAGGGTCCCCCACCACCTACAGGGGCAGGGAGCTGCAGGGTACCCCTGCCAACTTTGGTGGCCCCTGGAGCTCCCAGCCACTGTGTGGGGGGAACCCCCAGGGCTCCTGGCCACCGTGGGCCCCTGGAGTTGTGGGTGGCAGGGGCACCGTGGAGCTCGTGGCTGCCATGGGCGGTGAGGACACCCCACAGCTCCCAGCTGCTGTGGCCGCAGGGGACCCACAGATCCCCATTTTGTCACAGATATTTTTAGTAAGAGTCAGGGACAGGTCAGGGCTTCTGTGAATTTTTCTTTTTTTGCCTGTGACTTTTACTAAAAAAATCTGTGACAAAATCTTGGCCTTGATCATCAGTTGGCAAGAACAAATGGGAAAAGTGCACTTGTTTTGCCAAAAAAGGAGGTGGGCCCCACCAGAGGGGATGCAGAGGAATGGTGCAGTTTTTTGCATGGGGGGCCATATGAGGCCCCAGCCCTGGGAGGTCAGCCCCAGCCCCCAAACCAGGAGAGCTCAGTCAAGCAGCGATGCCCTGTGGCTCGGGTCAGCCTCACAGTGTCCTGTTTTAACTTTGGGAAATATGGTCAACCTTGATTAAGGCTGGGAGATCAGCTATTCAGAAGTTATCAGCAAATGCAGTATCTATTCCTCTTGTTTGTAGCCTCCTTTAGTTATTAACCATATATCCTGAAATATGCAGGGTGCATAGCGTAGCCAAACAAGCTTAGCATTCTGAATATGGATTTTTTGCAGAAGGAGATGAAGTTATTAAATAAAGGCTTTTTCTTGTATACTGCCTGGGCTATATTAATTATGCATTCATAGTGTTCAAAAACAACTTCCAAAAGACTTAAAATAAACATTGACCTTGCTCACTGTGCTGCTCAGATCTATGCTGGTGTCATGCCATTAGAGCAATGGAGTTACATTGGGATGCAGTGGTGAATGAAGCCCATCTTTTGTGGTGCTTACCCAGCAGAGGCCAGCAGGTCACTTGGACACTCAGGAAGTGCATCTTGCATTGTAATTGGTATTATGTGCTAGTGTTGCATGCCAGATAAGCATAAATTTAGCCTTGAAATCTCACTTTAAGTTTTCCTAACTCCTTTCCCAACAATCAGTTACTTCCACCAAAAAGATTTTTATTTCAAATGGTCTCAACTCAACTCCATTTATGCCTGCTTACACATGATAAAAATATACATGCAAACAGCCCACTCTTCCTTAGTTTACATATGGAAATAGTTTTCACATATGAAAACTGTTTGGACACTTATGCATAAAGATTTGGTTGCAGGAAATGATTTGCATTAAAACCTTCACCCATGGTGACAAACCAAGGGGATTTGTCTCAAAAGAGGATTAAATAGACAAATCAAGCTGTAAATAAATAGCCAACAGGATATTTAGGGAAGCAAATTCTTCCTATGCTTAGTCCTTCCAATACCCATTTCAAAGAAAGTGAGACAATGTCTATTAGACATTCAGAACTTGTTATAGTAATTAAAAAAAAACTACCTAGAAGTACTATCTTAAAGGAGAATATGCTTTTTGATTGCTATTTATGGGGACTTCTTAAAAAAAAAGGAAATAATCCTATCATAATTTTGCTTTGTAACACAACATTGGGCAATTCCCTTGTACAGAGCAGAACAATGAGCGGTGCATATTCAAAGAAACAATTAAAAAGAGAAGCCATTCCCTCGGATTGAGAGCAAGCAACTAATAAAAGCCAGAAGGGCATGACGCCTGAAATTCTGATCTGAAGTAGGAAGTAGATGCTATTTCTGAAATCATTAAGTATCTGGAAGGCTGGAGGCCCGCACGGATCAGAATGGTGTTTGATATCTAGGTTGTTCTAAGATAACAGAGCCCAATACGTTAGGATAGAGATGTACACAAGGTAATCTATACAGGTTTCATAGTAGCAGCCGTGTTAGTCTGTATTCGCAAAAAGAAGAGGAGTACTTGTGGCACCTTAGAGAGTAAACTTTATTTGAGCATAAGGTTTCATGAGCTACAGCTCACTTCATCAGATGTAATATATAGTACAAGATATCACAAGCCACCAGGAGTAAAGTACAAAAATAAAAGGCTTTTACAGGTACTTAGTTTGCTGTGTTGGTTGCATGCCAGCAGATATTAAACATGGTTTTTATTTAATTTTTGTTCTCTTTTTAAGACTTATTTTGCTTACGCATTTTGCTTGAAATATAGTCCAGAGTACTGTGTCTATCCCCTTGTGGAAAAGGCCTAGAGAATGTAATAGAGAACGATTCTCTTTCTACAGAATGTCTTTGCTGACCTGCAGAATTCTAGAGCTGGAATATAATTCTTTAGTAATAAATTCTGCAGGTTGCTGTCAAAATGCCCTAGAAAGGATTAATTCTTATTCAATCATGTGAGTTTTAGAGTAATTTCTATCGAATCCTGCTTAATGCTTATAGATTACTGTTGGTTTTATCAATTAAATTATGTAGGACTTTCCCATAAGGGTACAGCACAAATCAAGTCCACTCTGGCATTATTATGGTGCACTCTGCAAATGCAAAAAAACCTTTGCCTTTCCTCCAGACTGTGCTATGCAGTCTATATAAAGGTCACTTCACCTACCATCTAAATGCCACCACTTCTGAAGTGACACACATGACAGTGCCTATAACATTAAATAGCACAGCAGCTAAGGACAAACAGTGAAGAAGAACTTCTCCTGTTGGAACTGTTGTCTAGTATATCACATGCCAAATAAGCCCCTGATCCTGCCAACATGATTTCAGTTAAACACATGCAGTGAGCCTTCATGTTAAGTGTATGTCCTCATGTTGGCAGAGCTGGGGCCTAAAAGTGTAAAAGTTGCATTAATATTATACAAATTCTTAATGAAAGTACTGGGGGAGGGGACACTAGTTGCTACAGCAGGTAAGATCTTTAAAACCATCAGAACTTAGTGAACAGATTTCTCTAGCTTTAGTTTTTTTAGCTTTGCAAGTTTAACTGCACAGTCCATTTCATTGTTTCTCAGAAGTTTGCTGAGGCAGTGCCATTTAGAGTAGCGAGTTCACATTGATTAGAGAGCTCTTTATTTCCCATCACTGCATGGGGCATTTGCTTACACACCACGTAACTCTAAACCGCTGGAATATAGTCCATGTCTTACACTTTGGATAGGAAAAAGTGAGACCTCAACATTTGCCAAGCACTGTAACAATTAGGAATAAAAACTATTGTTTTACTGAATTGAGCACAGACTAAGGCATTTTTTGGTGCTTTTCCAGAGAATAATATTTCTGTGAAATATCAGCAAACAAGGAGCATGACTAAGCAGAACATCACAGTTGCAGCCATCAAGGCTAACATCTGTAACGTTTCAGAGTAGCAGCCATGTTAATCTGCATTCACAAAAAAATAAAAGGAGTACTTGTAGCACCTTAGAGACTAAAATTAGCCTCTAAGGTGCCACAAGTACTCCTTTTCTTTTTTATCTGTAACGTTGTAAGGGGTACTCACTGTTGGAATGCCTCCTCGTGGCTAGGTCTGGGAATTAGTACTCACAGGGTCTGGTAGTTGTTCACATGATGGTCTCTCTCTCTCTCTCTCTGGGACCTAGGGTGCTCCCTCTTTGTGACTCAGCCCTCCAGCCAGGTCACTAGTCTTCCTATTCCAGCATATCAAAGTCCCCCTGGACAAGTGGTCCATATGCCATATCAAGCAGTCTTCTGCTCCAACTCCAAATCCAGTGCTCCTTTCCTCATGGCTAGTATAGGAACCTGAGCCCACCCATCCACTGTTTCATGTTCCAGCCCAGGGACCCTATGCATAACAACCACAGACTACCCAAACTCAGACCCTGTTGCAGTCTCCCTCAGCTCTTTCTTCTCTATCTCCTGGCCCATCTCTGGGTTTACCAGCCTGAGCTAACTCTGTAGTCCAGGGCAGGATCCCAGAACTCACTCTCCCTTTAGAACTTCTTCTTATCTCTACCAACTCCCTTTTTCTTGCAGGAGTGGCCATAGAATTCCTCCCACCCCACCCTGCTGGTTTCATAAAGCCCAGCCTGCCCTTGCCCAGCTGGGTTTCTCTTCAGTTAGATTTGATTAGTGCCTGGCTCTCCTCCAGCTGCAGCCTATAAGGTCAATTGGATCTTTTAAATCCTGCTCAGGCTGTGCCTGGGACAGGCACTCCATCACCAACAGGTCAAATTTAAACAGCAAAACTCAATGAGGGGTGTCTTTACCAAGGCCAGCTGTCCCCTCTGCCTTTAAAAGCAGCAAGCCTCTAAGCCCTTCCCCTGTATAAGGTGAGGGCAAGAGGCTGAGCTGGCATCAGTCCTTTGTTCACTGGATTCAGATACTCTTTCTGCACCTTCTCGTGGTAACAATCACAGCATTTTTCTTTCTAAAGCCCTGGTCCTGCAATGAAACTGGCTAGTGCAGACCCTTCTGTCTGAGCCGAGCCTCAGTCTGTCAGTGTAGTTCTGCAGGGGAGTGAGAACCTGCTCTTGCAGATCCAAGTGCAGGGACAGATAAAGCAAGCAGGATGAACTGTAATGCTTGGGAATCTCTTAGATCAGAGATGGGATTGTCAGGAGTGCTCTGAGTTGACCTATGCCTGCTCTTACTGAGGGGACTGGGAATGTTCCCAGTAACAAGGGATATTTTTTTTAAAAAATTCCATCCCTTTACTTTATGCAAAACCTCTTTTGATTGATTCTGACTAACCTCCACACCTGATGTTTCCTATTTGTCTGTGTTCACCTGTAATGAAAAAAAGGCCATTTTAAAGATAGAAAATTAGCAGCTGCTTAATCTTTATTCTGAAATTCCTTTTTCCCCTGCTTTAAAAAAGGTACTTTTTAGTGTACCCAAGTAATTAATGTTTGAGAAGCATTGGCTGCACTAACGTACTGGGATTTATTAGCAGAGATGAGATATCCCAATTCAATCGTATTAAAGAAAATGAATGCTGCTGGGTCTCTTACAGTCTTAGCAGCAACAAGCTCAGGTCCTAGAATTTTTGACCCAGCCTGATCCATTTCCAGCTGAACTTCAGCAGCATTTTGTAAGGAACCAGGAAATTTCCAAATAAAGAAACTGAAACAGAACAGAAACTGAAAGTGAGGCTGGGGCATGTTTGGGTGACCAATTCTTTCATTCCCATCTTTAGAAACTCTTCAGGGGCAGGCACAGGGCAGCACTGATGAAGCTGAAGAGAGATTTCCCTCCTCCAGAAGAAAAGGAAGTACTGTGAAAGGCTGGTGCATCAACTGATAGGCAAAGGAAAAAGTGTTCCTCTAGCTTGTGAGCATATAAATCCAAATTCATCTCTGGTATAATACCACCATTGACTTTAACGAAGTTATGCCAGAGGAGGATTTAGTGTTTGTGGAACTGTTGATTAATATTTTGCAGGTTTTGGTATAAAAGAGGCAATTAATCTCACACTCAGCATTCTAAGAAATGTGCTGAAAATCCATAAAGTGCTCTTATAAAGGATGATGGAAAGTAGGTTACCTTTTATCGCTGTGTCTTGCTGGCTCTTAGAGAAGAGAATAATGCTCTCTCTTTAATGGTGGTATGATGGAAAATCACTCATGTGGTTATGACGAGATTTTGACATGTTGGTGTTCCACGTTGATTCCGCCTCAATGATTTCCACTTCAAATGTCCTTGTACAAGCATAAGGAACTGTTCTGGCCCATGCTGTTCCTAAGGCTCTCAGACCTTGCATACTGTGGGGTCTGCCTCTCTGTTCCCCGTATTAGCTAGACCACTGACAGACGTTAATGAATCTACTATCACCATCAAGCTCCCAGCCTGAATCCTTTAGCTCAGGTACTAGTGGCTGGTCCTATTAGATAAAGAGGTTTCAGGTTCTATCTCCCAGATGACACAACCAAAAGTGGAGGCCCGTACAGTGATTTCAAAGGCTGTGAACTACTGACGTTCAGAAAGAACTTTCCAGGCCATCAGTGGCATCATTCCATTATGCACTTGGGGGCATGAATAAAATGGAAGCCCAAAGGGCTGGCAACATGGACAGAACATTGGTCCCAGCAAAGAAGTTTCCGAGACCTCTTGCCCCAGCCAAGAGTGGATAGAAGAGGCTGATTAGGGGCGGGTGAGGGAAAGACACCACCAAAGTATGTGCAGCACCCAACACTGGTGCTTGGTGCTGCACAGACACTTAGGGAAGCTCTAGGAATAGCCAGAGCAAAAGCCTCAGGGCTAGTATGCCACTGCACATTCCCACTGTATGCAGCAGACTCCCACTGGGTGCCACTCTCAGTCTGTGGGCCTGTGGAGAGAGAGATAATAGTGCCATGCCCCCACCTACTTTTGGACCCCATGCATCCTTGGGGAAGTAGGGGCTGCAGCTGTGCCTGCCTCTTAAATGGACCACCTATGGGCCAGGGATACTTGGGCCCTAAGTAGTGATGCTTCCTTCCATTTCAGCTGGGAGAGGCAGTTGTTGACTCAGAGAAAGAATAAAATGATCATTTATTTTTGCTTTTCCTCCACAAGATGCTGTTCCAGCTCCTGCCAGAGCTTATGACATGGCCAGTGATGAGAGGTATATGTGTTGCTACCAAGACAAAGCATGCTTGTCACCATGAAAGGTTTTCCTCCTTTCCCCCCCCCTGCTGCTGGTGATGGCTTATCTTAAGTGATCACTCTCCTTACAGTGTGTATGATAAACCCATTGTTTCATGTTCTCTGTGTGTGTGTATATATATATCTCCTCTGTTTTTTCCACCAAATGCATCCGATGAAGTGAGCTATAGCTCACGAAAGCTTATGCTCTAATAAATTTGTTAGTCTCTAAGGTGCCACAAGTACTCCTTTTCTTTTTGCGAATACAGACTAACACAGCTGCTACTCTGAATCATGCTGTAAGTGTATTTATACTGTAGGGAATGATGTGAAAGTATTCTCTTGTGGATGACACCGATGGATTAAGCCTTGAGCAAAGCTGCTGTCAGGCCAAAAAAAGTCTTTGTGTTAAAAAAAATTAATCTGAATAATGGTGGCGTTGCAATAGACACCAAAGGAAGTGCTAATGCTTTACCACTTAATATAAACATGGGATACCTTGAGCCACAGCTTCAGAGTTAATTTATTCCCAACTCATCACTTTCCTATGCATTTCCCAAGGGGAAAAATGATTGCTGAACTAGAAGAATGAAAAAAAATATTAATCTATAGAAAGGGGTTTATTACTCTCCCAGTTGGAAAACTAATAAACCTCAGAAAGATGTTTCCAACTTTAGACAAACTCAGCTGAGAATCTTTATATTTTGTTCATTCCGCAAAATACCTTCAGACTGTGGAAAACATTAACTTCCAAATCCTTGTAATAAACAATCATGTACACGCCAGTTAACTGCATTACCTCTCTGCTGCATACATTAGCATTCAAATGGCTTGCTGAAGTCTTACACATTGACATACACATCTATCCCACCTGCAATAAGGAAATAGATTTGATCTAAAGTTAAGGGAATCTCTGTTTTCTCTGGTTTCAGAGTAGCAGCTATGTTAGTCTGTATTCACAAAAAGAAAAGGAGTACTTGTGGCACCTTAGAGACTAACAAATTTATTGGAGCATAAGCATCCAATGAAGTGAGCTGTAGCTCACGAAAGCTTATGCTTAAATAAATTTGTTCGTCTCTAAGGTGCCACAAGTCCTCCTTTTCTATTTTCTCTGATGCTGATATATACAAGAATGAAAATCACTATTGATGCCAGTTACATTGGTTGAATGTCCGTTAAGAACAAGAATCAGCAATTATAAGACAAGGGCAATTAAAATATTGTTTAGGAGAAAGTGAAGTGTTGACCCAGTCAGGACACTCTTCTAATCAACAAGTCATGTGGATTAAAAAAAGTCATCTTGGGATCACATGTTGTAGATATTCAACACAGTATCATATTTAAAGCTTGGGTTTGACTTGACAGATTGGTAGCTGGAGAGAATCCTATCTGCAAAAGAATGATGGTCTCCAAAAGACCTGTACTACCACAAATAAATTACATACTTGTTTTAATTCCTCTGACCCATTCTGAATGTAGCAATAGCTCAGAAGCCATGCAAGAAGATAAACAGCAGATACTTAATATTCATAACTCACAAAGCAAACTTGACCTGGGTTTAAATGGAAATGCAGGGTCATTCTACTGAAAAAAGAGATGGATATATAGGCATGGTGGAATTCAATTTTTTTAATATAGTTTTGACTGAAAATAGTGTTTATTGTTAAGCATTTTTTAATTTTTATTGATTTGAATTTTCATAGTTGTGCAAAACTATGGTGTAATGGGGTCAGCACCTGCCTCTCATGAGTATCCTCCTCTTCTCTAGCCAATATGCCTACAACCACGGTTCTTTTTCATGGGGTGGCACCCACCTCTGAGGAGCACCCGCATTTTCTTGGTTGGTTGGGTGTTAGCCTGCTTTTGTTTTAGTTCTTTCAACAAGGTGGCACCCACCTCTCACAAGTCTCACCCCCGGCCAATAGTTCTCTCAGCAGGTCTTCAGCAATTCAGCCCTCTGGCCGAGCCGCACACGCTGTCCCCCTGTTTCGGGGTACACAGTCCAAGTTCTTAGCAGGCCCTGGTATGGGGCTGTAGCTCTAAGGCTTCTCCCAGAGGCACTGCCTTCTTCAATCACCCAGCCGGGGCCCATCTGGGAACCTGCCACTAGTGGTGTTTCAGCAGCCCGCCCTGGGCTCAGTCTGCAACCAGACCAGCAGGACCCATCTCAGTATCCTCGTTGGCCTGGCCAGGTCCTGTGCTCAGTCCCCCTGGGCTTCAGCCTGCCCTGACTGACCCTCCACTGGTCCTCCTGCTATTCCCACCAGCCAGGCACCAGGTCCTCAGCAGCCTTCCCTGGGTTCACTCCTGTCTGCAGTGAGCTCTCCATGGTACTGCTGCTCTTCCTGCCAGCCAGGCACCCGGTCCTTGAGCTCCACTCAGCAACAGACTTCTCCGCTCTTCTGAACGTCTTATATAGGGTCCTTCTGGCCCCAGATTGGCTGCTCCATCAACCTCTCTGATTGGTTGTTCCTCTACAGTCACTCTAGGCTGTCTGGAGGACTTCTCTCTGCTCTATTCTGGGGAAGGGTGACACAGGGGCACGAGGCCTCTAGCAGGGGTTTTAAGCATTTTTTCTGATTTTTATTGATGTAAATTTGCAAGGTTGCAGGACCTAAATGGGGGAATCAGAAAATGAGAGTCAGACAATAATTATTTAATGGCAGTCTATGCTGAGATTCAAACAGTGAAAGCTTTATAACTGTTAAAACATGAAAATGGTCAATGTCACATGTCAAACTATACAAAGTAAAGAGCCTTAAATCAAACTCTCAGAAGTTCTGAAGCAGCATTTTTCTTTTTTGGCCTAGCTGTAAATTTAGATTATTAATGGAAATATTTGTTGGTTTGTGTGTGTATGGTGAAATGGACATTTGCCTACATTTACTGAAAAAAAACTAACCCTTCCACACCTAAAGCTAGAATATGAAAAGCATTGTGCTGATCCTTCCCTGAATGCAGTAATCTCATGCAGGGGAGTACAGGTGGAGGACCCTCCCAGTGGTCTCAATACCCCATTCATTTCAGTACAAGAAGTCTGCTGGTCCAACAGTGTGGGATTGAGTGTGGAGCCTTACATCAAAGCCAGTCTACGAAAGACTAGCAGCCTGCGAGTGTGGCTTGATGGAGGAGTATGAGACACCTTGTTGATACACCTGTGTTGGCAGTTACAGCCCTTCTCAAAGTGACCTCTCTCTCCAGCAAATTAGACACAAATTCACAAATAATTTCAGGTCAAATGAAGCTGCATTTCTGGGGAAGTGAACTCCTAGACACGCAGCTCTGCTCAAGAGACACTCCTGGTCAGTTCAGAGAACCATGCTTAACACTGCTTCTTTCTTCTGCCCACCCATGGGCTCCTCCCCCCCTTGCACTGGAGCACAACCACCTTGTGTGCATAAGAACGTAAGAATGGCCATACTAGGTCAGACAAAAGGTCCATCAAGCCCAGTATCCTGTCCTCTGACAGTGGCCAATGGCAGGTGCCCCAAAGGGAATGAACAGACAGGTTATCATCAAGTGATCCATGCCCTGTCACCCAATCCCAGCTTCTGGCAAACAGAGGCTAGGGACACCAAGGAGTACAAGGAGTACAACCACTGGGGCTTGCAGAATCAAGACAGACCTTAATCCGTTCTCCATCACTGTGACCGCTGTCTGCCACCCCTAGCTGTTAGTTATTCTTTGTGCTTGCAAGGACCTGGGCACAGCCAGCAAAGCTGTAATTGAACCCTGCCACAAGGAAGCAGTTTCCAGCTCCTCTTATCTCAGGTACGTGTGTGGCCCAACTCTAGAGTCACTGGTCAAGGGCCCAATCCTGCAAAGTGCTGAGCCCCCTCAATTCCCACTGAAGTCAGTGGCAACACAAGAGACACTTTGCAAGATCAAGACACTAATGAACAGCCACATGCAGCTGCGTTTTTTAGCCATTAGCTCCCATTCCATTAACCTCAGTGCTGCATTCCTCCAGCTGCGGTGACCTTCTGAATATCTGAAATAAACCTTTTTGCTCAGTGAGGAGTAAGTCCACAAGGCTCTAAAAATCAAGCATCACGTTTAAAAACAAATAAAAGCGTTCATCTTTCACTGATGATGAATTCAGTTCAGCTGAGTGACTGAATTTTACCAACAGTTATTAAACCTGAAAGCCAGGGTATTATTTTAATCAGTTTCCCTTTGTTTCTATAGCATCAAATGGGGAAATGGGGAATGAAAACAACACAGAAGAACATATCTACCAAACACATAATGGTCCATTAAGCAAAATTTTAAACCAAATAGTCTTTGGTTCTCTATTTCTCAAATGCAATTCTGCTCCTTCCCGTTAGGCTGTTATTAACATTTTTATAACAAGTAACTAACATAAAACTCAAGTATATAAATATGCTCAAGGCATTTCATTCTATCTGCAATTAGAGGCAAACTGCCACAGTAAAGCTAAAAGTATTTGGGAAATTATATTCAAGCAAACACTATAACTACAGGAATCCTTGGACTGCTTTTTCCAACTGCAACAAGTACTTTGAAGAGATGGGCTTTCTAGTATCAGGCAGTGGAAAGGGACACTATGTCATGTAGTATTGCTCTGCTCAGTCTTTCAGAATTTAATTGTGAAGATGCTTTAAGTTCTTCAAGATCTTTAACATCTTCTATGGGCAGCAATATTCACAAATTGCCACTCAGTCCCTGTGTTCCTACTGCTATTTTTATGTCAAACTTCAGAGCTGCAAATTGAACATTTACTCAGGTGGGCAAGATTCTGAAAGGTGTTTGAGAAGATAAACCAATAATTACATTAAATGAACTCCAGGGCAAAATCCTGGCCCTGCTGCAGTCAATGGCAAAACTCCCATTGATTTCACCCCATATTTCTTGACTTCTGCATTCTGTGCCCCTTTCATCAGCTGCTGATTATGCTGCACATAACTGTCTCACTGTTCTTGCACTTCACCTATTGTCTCTCATCTTATACTTCCAATGTAAGCGCTTTGGCATGTTTTTATTATATGTCTGCACAGTGCCTTGCACATTAGGGCCCCAATCCTTGACTGGAGCTGCAAATGGTAACACAATACAAAAAAAAATCCCTAACTGTAGAGTGGCTTAAAACTATGACCTTCCCCTTGCCCTCCCCAATGGACATGAACTGAAGATGTTTCTTTCATGGTAACAACCATTTTCAATTATTTTTGGTACATATTCTTCAGGCTGAATCTCAAAATCCTTAGTAAGTAGTTAGGCAAAATTCAATGGGAATTTTGTCTGTTTAAAGAAAGGATGGAATAAAAACAGAGTAAAGGGCTTTTATGGTTTCCCATTTAATCTTTATGTTCATACATTTGCTATTTACAGATTCTGTTTCTTATGAGTTTAACAGAAAGTTTGACCACACATACTAAAAAAATCAGTGGGCATCATACATTTCATCTCAGACATCTAAAAAAGACATAGTATAAACTGGAGGAATCAGCACAGGGTTGGGAATCAGGAGGTTCTCAGTTCTAATCCTGCCTCCACAGCTGACTCACTGTGTGATCTCTAGCAATACTTCATTTCTCCCATTGTAAAATTAGGATAATGATTTTTATGCACTTGTTGTGACTCAAAGTAGCCTCCTGTAATCCCCATATTCACCATTCTTATGAGGTTGTGATATTTCATACAAAGCATTACATATAAGGTATCATATGAAAGATCGTGAAACTCATTGTTCTGTCAAAATATGTATATTGTCAGTGAGTAGGAAGTTATGATATTTTGCTATATGGTTACTGAAATATGTTGACAGTCTGGGAGTCGCCCACTGCTAGTTCTCCAGTGGCAACAAAGGAGGTGACCCACACCCAAACGTGAATTAAACAACCATCATGAGCCATTGACCTGCATGGGAATTGTAAACAAGAAACTTACAATTCTGTAAGAGACAGTTGTCAAACACCACACAATGGGGATTGCTCAACTCTGTGACTCACAACGGCCCACCAGAACATGTCTGGGCCAGTATTTTTCCAAGCAAATGGACTGAGGGTATAAAATATGGGACAGTGGCATCATGAGGCCACCTCTCTCCTCTCCCACCTATGCTGAAGGTAACAAGAATGCTGGGAAGACAAAGACTTTGAACTGAGGAGATTGGTCCTTGGCTGTGGAGCAAATTCAGCCTCTGTATTAGGAACTGTAACCTACCTACAACATCCAGTAGGATGAAATAAGCTGTTTGATTCAAATCTTGCTTAATCTAAAAGTTTAGGATTTAGAATGCGTGATTACTTTTTATTTTCTTAAGTAACTATCTCTGACATTTATGTCTCCCACTTATAATCACTTAAAATCTATCTTCTGTAGTTAACACATTTATTTTAATGTTTTATCCGTAACAGTAAGTTTGTCTAAAGTGCTTGGGGAATCTGCTCAGATTAAAAGGCTGGTGCATCTCCACTACCCTTTGATGAAGTCATGAACTAATTAATGAGCCTTCATTGTTCAAGACAAGGTCTTGAGCTGTGTAAAATGGTATATTTCTGGGGTTCAAGGCTGGGGGCTTGGGAGATTTTCTGGTGTTTCCCTGTTTATAGTTCATGCGTGACTTGGAGAGTATTCATGCAACTTAGCTGGGTGTGTCTTTGCATGCTGGGGGCTGAGTGACAGTGCCTGGAGGGGTTTGCTGCTTGTCACTGACAAAGCATTGTGAGAGACAGCCAGGCTGGAAAGTTAAGGGGGCATAGTGGTCCCACAGCTCCTCGTTGTAATCCGGGGATCCCGTCACACCTGCCTCAGAGGATTCATTGGTAGCATACCCTTCCCATCCAACTGGGACCACTGTCCTAATAAAGGAGGGCAGGGTGGTCGCCACCCTCTGGTTAAGAACCCCTGAGATAGAGCATTGATCATCTGCTCCCTCCTGGAAGATTGCATGTGATATGACAGGGATATGGCCAGGTCGCATGGCTACTCCATGAGACTGACCTCTGTGCAGAGGGTACCCTGTTTCTGCTGGATGGCCATAGGACAAGAACAAGACCATAGGACATTCAACCAAGAGCAAACCACTGTAGCATCTCCACATGTCTGCCCTATGGACTGTGATGGTCACAGCCCCAGGTTGGGTTGTTCTCACATTTTAGGGGCTTTGCAATAAAATGCTGCCTGGGTTATGAAAGATTTTTCTCATTTTCTTTGTTGGATCTTGGGCTTGCGGGAAGGGGCTTGCCTTTCACAACTCAAGTCCATTTTCAATTTGTGCAGTAATTTGTCTGGGTGGGGAAGGGAAATAATTGATTAGGAAACCACATGTAAATTTGTTTAATTAGTTCACACAGGCTGAGAGAGACAGATGGGGGCTTACTGGAGAACTGAAGGACTGGACTCAAGGCCCCAAACACTATGCATTAGCTATAACATTTTGGGTATAGCTGAAGTGGACAGATAGAGCTAATCTCTCCAGCAGTCCAAGGTGAATACAAGAAAACAGCCTTCCATAGGGAACAAGGTCGGGCACAAGTCTCCTATGAGCTTGTCACAGGTAATTTACATCTCAATCCTGCTCCTACTGAAGCACACTTCTATTGACCTCGGTGGCATAGGCTTAGACTCAAAGTGTGCTAGCTGAGGTACGTCTATGAACCCCCACAACTGAAGCATCTGAGCACCTCACATTCTTTCCTGTATTTACCCTCACAACATCCCATGAGGTAGGACAATGCTATCACCCCCATTGTACAGACACAGGATTGAGGCACAGAGGGGCTAAGTGACTTGCCCAAAGTCACGCACAAAGCCTGTGGTAATGTTACCCCAAAAATGGATTTGGGGGATGCTGCCTATTGCTCGTCATTAGGCTGTTCTTCCTGAGGTGACCGTTTCTAGGGTTGTTAAGGAAACACTAAAGGACACAGGTATAGCCTTCCGATAAAGGAACTGACACAGGTAGTATTCTTTTCCAGAACAAAATATCTTTTTATTGATGTAACTAAAATCCTAAACAAAAATACAAAAATCCCTGAGAAGCAATCCCTTGTTGCAAATTAACGAGCATTCAAACTACAATAGCATATAGTTCAAATGATCCTAAGAGAAGTGATTTGTTACCAGTAGTCAGTTTGTAACAAATCGCTGACAGCACATCTTAAAATTGCTTTAAAGTTTACGTAGATACATTGTAATTAATAACAGTATTTTATGCATTCTTATAAACACACACACACGCTAACCCAATATACTACCCTACATTATACTTATTCTATGCTATAATGAAAAGACGAACGGGTTTACTTTATAAATCGATTGGTATCACTTTTATAAATTCTTTCGTATTTTTCTTTCCATCGCTGTTGCTGTTCAGTTCCTGATCAGTCAGCTTTGCTCCGCTCCAGTTTTCTTCTCTGCAGCAGACTTTGCTGACTTCCTTCCAGCAACTTGTCTTTGGGGCCCCTTACTGGCTTTTCGTCTTCACCTCGCTCTCTGACTGACTCAGGCTCCGACTCCGAAACTGCCTGCTTGCAGTTGGCCTTTTATACTACATTGTAGCTCCCTTCTAATACACGGTTCTATGCTTAGAAGCAATTACCTCACTTGCACATGCTCAGTACTAACCATTACGTCAGAGTTTGACTGACAGCTCTGACCTTTAAAACAAGTTGTGACCCGTATGAACGGGCTCTGGCCAGCTAGCTGCTCAGCAAACTGAGCTCGCTGTCACCCCTTACTGCACATGCTCAGTAGCCACCCATCTTCAACCTGCTCAGTGTTGTCATTTACCACAGAGCTGTGATTCTTCCAGTCCACGCACACGCACGCACGCACACACACACAATACTTGGCTCTTTGCCAGGCACCATTTTAGAAATCCTAAGTATTCAGGGAGTGTGCCCAGGGTCCACAGCATTCATCTCCACGTGGAGTGATTGTCGTTTATTCAGAATAGAGATTAGAAAAACAAAGTGGAGACTGGAGAATTTCTCTAGTAATAGTAAAGCAGGCACTTGAACCCAGGTCTCCCAACTCCCAGGCTAGTGCCTTTGGACCATCCTTTTGAAGGCTTTTCCTTTTTCTCACTCAGGGATAGCTCATGGCATGTGGCTGTGGCATTGGGGGAGGGGGAGCGGGGAGAATGGGAGAAGGAGCTGAAATAATTTATGCAATTTTAATTTTTATGACGGAAGCACTTGAAAAGTAAGTGATAAAAAACTTAATCCCAGTGCAGACTATAAGTAAATAGCTTGACATGGGAAGCAGGACGTGGAACATAGGAGTGGCCTTACTTGACCAAACCCAAGGTCCAGCTGGTCCAGTAACCTGTCTCTGAGAATGCCCATAACAGATGCTTCAGAGAAAGGTGTAAGAAACCCTGCAGGCGAGAGATGTGGGGTAATCTGCCCCTCATGGCAGTGTCAACAATCAGAAATTGGTTTAAACCCAGAACCATGAGGCTTTATATGCCTTCCAAAATTCAAGTTCAAACAGGAATTATTTCAGGAAAGTTCTATGGCCTGTACTCTGCAGGAAGTCAGATTACATGAACACAGCGCTCACTTCCGGCTTCAAAATCCATGAATATGCATATTGCATTAACTATTATCATTCTAGATATTCTAGATATTGTTGTCCTTTAAAGTGTCTTCAAATCTTGTCGCTGGAGTGAAGCAGTACAGTGGTTTAGCACATCTCTAAGAACAGAATAAAAGGTTTGGGTAGTTTATCCGCACATCTGTATGTCATGTGATTTCTTGAAATAAATAATATCACCATCGTGAAATGTAAACTGATTGAGTTTTATTGTAGTTCTCCCATAAAACATTTTGAAAATATCTAAAAATGTCCAAACTTAAACTGCAGCTCCAAAAGCAAGCACAAACAACTACTTTACATTCAGATGGAGAAGATAGCAGCACAAAGGCCTGTGGAGAAAACCAGCTGAAAGCTGATGACAAAATGGAGTAAGCAAGAGCATAAAGAATCAATTTGACGCAAATAATCTGGTGTGAGCATACACAGGAACAGTAGGGCAGATACAGGGAATGGAAATGTCACATTGTTTCCACTGCATGTCTACTAGCTACGCTACAAAGATAAACCAGTAATTGGTGCGCCTTTCTGCAAGATTAATACACCCTTTTATAATCTAATGACATTGCATTTTACATTATGGTCTAATGGACATAAACTGCTCACAGCAGGCACCAAAGCTGCTTTATAAATCAGTTGCCACAAATGGAAGGTAAGCATTGACAATGAATGTATTATTTTTTACTATGAATACATCATATAGTTTTAATCCACGAGAGTTTTGGTTTTGTCACTTATAATTCTTATCTCTCCTTGCAGTGGTAAAAACATCATTTTTGTACAAAATATGTCAAATTGTGCATTTTTCGACTTATACTATTTCTTGTTGTCAGATAGGTTACTTATAGCATTGTTCTTTCAGACATTACTGAATGGTGATATGCAAAAAAAGCTGAAGTCACATTCAGCCACTAGAGATATTTAGTCAAGACCATTTTATTTTTAGCACTGTCTTTTACCCACCCACCATATTATCAAACTTTTTCCAAAAACTGTGCTTTGATCACACAGCAGATAATATGCATAGAGAACCTACCCCATGCACTAGCAGCATGTTAACAGTTAATCCAAACATCTCAATCACTAGACTTGTCTTCTTTCCCAGAGGCAAAATATGACAATGAATTTACTGTCTGTTGTCTCTGGGTTTGAACTTCTAATTCATTGAATAGACTGATACAACAATATTTAAAAACAGTATGTGGGAGGTTAAAGAAAAAACACAGAATAAAGTATATGATTTAGGTTGTCATCTGAACAAATAGTATTCTATAAACCCCTGAAAGCAAATTAGACAATGTGTAATACACCTGGCAACATGATGGCCTGGTTGAAGCATACATCATTAGCCTTATTGATTCCTCCAGAGAGCATGGAGAGTAACTTTTCTGTGTCCTTCATTAGGTGAAATCTTGTTTTACTGCATATTTTAGTCTGTAACCTGCCAACAATAGACATGAGGCAACTGCTGTTGCATAACAACATGACAGCGAACTTCCAATCCCAGTGAAAATACTCGTTTATGGATTCGAGATGCGGCAGGTGAAGGACACAGGTTGTGTGTGGAGCAGCTGGTACTCTTCTGTAAGGAAGTGGAATGTGACTGGAAACAGCACAGAGCCTAGCTCCATTTTAGAAAACAGGGTAGTGGACTGTAGGGGCCAGAACAAATTGTGGGAAACTGATCATTTCATTATGTAATGTTTAAATAACAGTATTTAAGGGTATTTCTGCACAGCAACTAGACACCCATGGCTGGCCTGTGCCAGCCGATTCATCCATGGGGCTTGGGCTGCAGGGCTGTTTGATTGCCATGTAGATTTCTGGGTTCAGGCTCTAGGACCCTGCAAGGTGGGAGGGTCCCACAGCTCAGGCTCCAGCCCAAGCCTGGAGATCTACATAGCAGCCCAAGCCCCGTGAGCACGAGTTGGCTGGCATGGGCTAGCCGCTGGTGTTTAATTGTTGTGTAGACAAACCCCATATGCTAAATACAAGTGCTCATTGCTTTAATGCAAAGAATACCGCACCTGGGAGGATGACCTCCAGCGTCCAGGCTGAGGCCTCCTGGACAAGATTTCCCAAAAAATGGCTCCCTAAATTTAAACTCCTAAATTCATATGTGGATACTTAAAGAAACGGCTGTATTCTCAAAAGTGCTGAGCACCCAAGAAGCTCCCATTAAGTCAATGTTAGGTGTTCAGCCTGTATGTCATGGCCTGTTTGTTCAGCACTTTACATGCTTGTGCAGGATGAGTCTAACACAGAACTCAGTGAAGTCCATGGAAAGATTCTCACTAACTTTAGTGGGTTTGGGATCAGGCCCCTACATATTAATGAATAATAGAGTAGGTCAATAAATGGTGGAAAGGGAATTGCAAGAACATTTCAGTTGTAAACAGACTTATTATTTTCCTCATCCACCTCTAGGATCTTAATTACAATTGCTCCTATTGCATGGGCAACATGTTGCCTGGGTTTAACCACAGCAGCTGCAGGACCATCAAAAGGAGATGAATAGCTCTGTGACTGAGTAACATGAGGAAATTAAGGGACCACCCCTTCAAACCTATGTGATTCTTAATCATGTTAATATTTCCACTGATGCTTCCCCTCAAAATGGGGCATGAAGGAAAAAATGCACTGAATAAAAGACAAACCTAAAAGAATTATCTATCCACCTAGTAGTTTTGATTGGTGTGTGCCTGTACTATAAGTGGAGGGTTGTGGCTTGCTACAACATTCAATTATACATGGGGGGGGGGGAAGGGAAATCATATTTGGAATTAGCACATGAAGAAGCCTTCAAAGTGTAAATGAGCAGAGACTCATGCAAAATTGATGCACTGAGACAGTGCATAATTCTGCCACTGTAACAGTAGCAAAAAATATCACCATTTAGGAAAACCTCTTGCTGCATTTCAGATAAAATCACGCTGCCACAAATTGGTAGGTGAACTGAGAAAAGACGTTCTCAACCTTGATGGTGACACAATATCACGATCTCATGTGATTGTGACAGAATAGCTGACGCATTTTTCGATGTCGTACTGTCATAGCACAAAGAATAAAAAGTGAAATAATGGCAGTCATATGTCCAAGTTACAAACAAAACAGTGTGTTGGCCCTCTAACCCAAGCTGCCAAGCCCCCAATACAGAACAGTGTTTGTTATCAGAGTTGAAGCTGCCTGTTATTATTCTTGCTTAGTTTATTTTTCTATTCTTTGCTGGCAAAGCTAGGCTTGCCCCTGAAAGCATCTGGGATATCTCTGATTGACTCCAAGAATGCTTATTAATGAAGACTTGAAAACAGGACCATTTAAGCTGCAAGAAGTCCCACTAAGCAAGTATAATATACAGAACACAAATCGCTGCCTGGCAACCAGTGCAAACAGTTTGTTGTTATTAATTATTGCTCCTCTTTTTGTTTTCTTTCTTCTGCCATGAATTGATGTTCCTGCCCCACCTGTGGGAAATCCAGAGCCCTCTGTAAATGAAGATATCCAGAAGGCATGGATCTTATTGTTACCCCTTTTGACCTGAACAGTTAGCCAATTTGTGTGGTCTAGCAGGTTGTTTCTGTTAGGAGGAGAAATTGATGATGGACTCAGGTATATCTTTGATGCAATCCTGTTTATTTACAAAAAAGTACTGTTTTCCTGAAAACAACAGGAACAAACATGTGAGGGTGTCTTTGCTCGCATCTCTACACCCCTTTTCACCAGCACTTAGCCCAAAAGCACTTGCTCTCTCTCTCAGCTTTTTTTCCAAGGTGACTCTACCAGCGCTTTTGTGGCTGAGCCCCTGGTATTCTGCTGCCTTCTTTCTCAGTTTCTTTGGCCTTTCTCTCGCTGACACATGCAAACACATCCCTCTACCCAACAGCAAATCTCCTCCATCCACATAGCTCAGTTTCTGCTTTGCATGTGCCTGTCTTTCAAGCAATGACATGTGTCTGTGTTTTGGGTGACGGCTCCAAATGGTTTGGCTACCTAGTTTTATAAAGGAGCTTAATTGTTCCTTTTTTTTTATCCCAAGGGAAGGCAGCTGTTACATCCACCAGCACCAGGTTTAACCTAAGCCACAACATTATTACTGAATCCTTTTCATGTTACACCCAGTGGCTACAAATGAAAGCTAAGCTACGCATGGCATAGGCATCAGATTTTTCATTTCAGTGTGTTCTAACGAGTGCAACAAAACCTATGTATTGTAAAAACACAACTCATCAGGAATTCATATTTCCAAGCAAACTGCTATTAGGACAGTCAATATAATTAAAAGGCTTCTTAGCAAACAGCCTAACTTGTAAGAACCAGAGAGGTTTGGAAATCTGTGTCTTACGCTTTTGTAGTGTGTGGGTAATAAATCAAAAACAGTAGTTTACCCACAGCTCAGGAGAGAAGAGGTGCTGAATCCTGTGCTTCAAAGCTCATGGCTATTTGGAAGCTTCAGAACTGAGACATTATGAAGTTCTATAATCATGGTGAGGTCAATTATAAGAGATGGGTTTTGCACATCAACTGCGGACCATTCTTTACGCCATATTGACATCGCAGAGAAATCTGGGTAAGGCAAGTGGGTCCAAAACAGGTGCCTCAATGACAAACATGCTCTTGAGTGGTCAAAGAGGTCTGTGTATAGTGATAGGTTCAGGTTTGCTCTGATCTTCTCAACCATTCCAGCTGTAGCATCTTCACAATAGATGTGTTGGGAAGTTATGTTGCTTAACATGGGGGAGCCTCAGCAATAGTGTGGGTCATATTATCCCCGTTACAATGTGCATGGTTGAATATAGTTGTGTGTCAACAGACTTGACACAATACAAATGGAGCCAGACCAGAGCACAGTATTGTGCTGCAGAGTAACAGAGGCTAAACTGGAGGATTGGAGAATTTGAGCATTTGCTCCCCCTTAAGTGTCAGCCAATTTGCTTATAAGGCTGTTACATGGCCTCACCTCACTTTTCCTCATGTGGTGAAAATACGTGAGAGATCGATCTAGGTAGACTGGATCGGATTCATGTTTCAAGTGATGTCTATTGAGAAAGATATTCAGTACTTGTGCTGCTCCGGTGTTGTAAAGATGGAACGCACTCTAAACTGTCTTTGTCACATTGGTGGTAAAGGCCACCCACTCCAGTATAGGGCCATGCTAATCAAGTCACTGTTTAGGGCATCTTCAAGTTCTGGGCATGACCGTACTTGGACACCTAAGCAAATGTCATCTGCCTATGGGAACTTGCAGGACTGGGAAAGTGGGAGGTCGTTTGTGTACAGGTTGAAAAGCATCGGTGCCAGCACAGAGAACATAAGAACAGCCATACTGGGTCAGACCAATTGTCCATCGAGTCCAGTATCCTGTCTTCCGATAGTGGCCAATGCCAGGTGCTTCAGAGGGAATGAACAGAACAGGTAATCATCAAGTGCCTTGGAGTAGACCATTGTTTGTCTTTTCCATGTGCTAACTCTGTCTCTCGCATGTGCTTGGAAATGTTTGTTGCAGAGAAGAAGGTCAACAATGTTGACTACCCATACTGGGAATACTCCTGACAATATGACTTAGAGCCCTGTGTGCTAGACTGTTTCATATGCTGCTGTCAGGTCCAGAAATATGGTTGCTGTCTTCATTTTTTCTGAAAACCATTTTCAAATAACGTTGTCAGAGTTAGTACTTGATCACAGGGGCTCCAACCTCTCCCAAAGCCTGCTTGTTGGATGCCGAGTATTGACTCCACTTCTGGAGAGATGCACTGAAGAATGAGATGCTCCAGTACCTTGAATGGTGCACACACAACAGATATCAGTTGATAGCTTGCAACATTATGTGGATCTTTCCCTGGTTTCAGGAGAGCAATGTCTTTTGACATTCATCATGCAGTCGTTTAGGTAATGTCTCATGGGTAATTTGGGTAGGGTGCCTCTGCAGGTATAACACCTTTTGGTTTGTGATTGTCCTATAGAGGGCATCCTTCCAGTTAAATTGTGCTTATTCTTCTTTGCTTTTGTGTTAATGTTCACAATTGTTAGCCAGCCTGCAGTTTAGGGGGATAATTCAGTGCATGAAGAACCCTGAGAACAGCTGATAAAGGGTTTGGAAGGAGCTTTTACAACTGGTTTCTGGTGACCCTGATTGTGTGCAGAGATAAGGGCACCTGCCAGCTGTTAATCATGAGTATCCCTGTGGTTAATTGCAGTCATGGTATTGGGGTAGGGGATGAGAAGAGGGGCTGTTTTAGCACTGTTCAGTATGTGATAGCAGTTCACTTTGTTTCTCCTGTTCTGTCAAACCCATAGGGAAGTTTATCCTCCTCTCCCCACCCCCAGTTAATAGAGTTATTTCCATGCACATTACACTTCCCACATCTCTGTTATTTTCACATATACCTCGACAGGTGGGGTTGCAGAGGGTAAACAGGATGACTCAGGTGATTATAGGCCTGTCAGCCTGACATCAATCCCAGACTAGATAATGGAGCGGCGCATACGGAACTCGATTAATCAAGAATTAAAGGAAGGTAATGTAATTAATGCCAATCAACAGGGGTTTATGGAAAATAGACATACTAATATGATATGTCATACTAATATGATATGTTTTGGGGTTTTTTACAAATTTGGTTGATAAAGGTAATAGTGTTGATGTAATATACTTAGACTTCTTTGGTGTTTCATTTGGTATAGTACAACATTTTGATTAAAAAAAACTAGAATGACATAAAACTAACATGGCACACATTAAATGGATTAAAAACTGGCTAACTGATAGGTTTCAAAATGTAACTGTAAACAGAGAATCATCATCGAGTAGGTCTATTTCCAGTGGGGTCCTGCAGGGATTGGTTCTTGGCCCTTAGGTATTTCATATTTTTATCAATGACCTGGAAGAAAACCATAAAATCACTGATAAAGTTTGCAGATGGCATAAAAATTGAGGGAATGGTAAATAATGAAGAGGACAGGTCAGATTCAGAACAATCTATATCATTTGGAAAACTGGGCTTATGTAAACCACATGCATTTTCATGTGGCTAAATGTAAATGTATACATCAAGGGGAAAAGAACATAGCCCATAGTTACAGGATGGGGGACTCTATCCTGGGAAGCAGTGACCTTGAAAAAGATTTGGAGCTCATAGTGGATAATCACTTGAACATGAGCTCCCAGTGTGACACTGTGGCCAAAAGAGCTAAAGTGATCCTGGGATACATAAACGGGAATCTTGAGTAAGAATAAAATGGTTATTTTACCATTGGGGTGACTGCTGCTGGAATGCTAAGCCCAGTTCTGGCACCCACAAATCAAGAAGGGTGTTGATAAATCGGAGTAGGAATGACTAAAGGATTAGAAAACATGCCTATTATAGATTCAAGGAGCTCAATCTATCTTCACCAGGAAAAGGTTAAGGATAACTTGATTACGGTCTACAAGTACCTACTTGGGGAACAAATATTTTAGAATGTGCTCTTCAATCTAGCAGAGAAAGGTCTAATGCGATCCAGTGGCTGGAAGTTGAAGCTAGACAAACTCAGACTGCTGATAAGGCATAAATGTTTGACAGTAAAAGTAATTAACCACTGGAATAATTTACCAATGTGGATGTTTATCTAAAAGATCTGCGCTCGGAATTATTTTTGGGAAATTCTGTAAATTTCAATGATTATCAACTGAAATATTTTTTCATTGGTTCGTGGGTATATGGTAAAATTGACATTTATCAGCATTTACCTGTTTACCTTTAGGAAATCTATGCATTAGGTTATGAGGAAAGCCTCTAGCAGCAGGCTCATGAGACACTTTCCTAATCTAAACTTTGAAGACATTTAGCAAATTGCTCTTATGCTATGTATATTGGATCTTAAGGGCCACTGTTAGACAGGGCTAAAACCAAAGTACATGATGGAACTGAGAGGAGAATTTGGCTCACGGTCATTAACACCACTGGAGGGACTTGCCAAAAGTGAAAGCAACAGCGAATCAAAGGGGGGAAATTAGAATACAGGGCAATTTAATGTGAAATTAATTATAAACATTATGTAATGGGAAAAGATTAGCAAAATTAGTTTTTATCTGCATTCAGAATGAGATAGCATGACCGTAGCCCAAGTCGTCTGTATATTCCCAGTCCATATTAACATTCTCCATTATTGCAGATAATATTTCATTTGGTAGCTTCAGTGACTGAACTATTTGGTTTTTTAAATGAAGACAAATTGAGGTCTGCAACTGAGCTCTTTCCCCTTAGTTAACCTCCTACCAGAGTACCCGATGGCATCTCCTTGACAACAAAACTATCAGTATCAGTCACAATAGCAGAACTCGAGCTTAACATGAGAGAGGTAAAGCATCATTTAAAGCTGACACAATCATAATGGCTGACCTTGAGCTGCTTCTGAAGAAAATGAATTAACTTATGGAAGTAGTCAAGTGGAAAGCTGAAACTATCATTTTCTAAAGATACTCAAGGTAAAAAGCCTCAGGGACAATCTTTTGTCAGTTTCTAAGACTTGATTAACTGTCTTAATTCAGCATGATTAATGGTTTTCAAATCTCAGGGGCTCCAAGTTTCTTTACATGCTGTATTATTGGAATCTTTTAAACGAAGCTTTTCTCCAAAGAATACCGTGGCTGTACAAGAGCCATAGCAACAAGTGCTACTGATAGAATGGACATGTCTGGGCCATTCTCTCCCTATGAAAGGCAAGCCTGGTTAAGGTTACCCCCCAGCAATTTAAATATAAATGGCGATTTCTCAACAGAAAAGGCATCACACATCACATCAAACAGGAAATTTTGTTTTTCAGCAATGACTGAGCAGCTGCCGTCTCACCCATTGACAGTTCATAGGGGACTATGTCAGGTGGAAGGATCACTGGTGACAAACCAAATCAAGCACTTTTCATGGTGAGTGTTTGCAGACTCAGGGAGTGATCTGTGCCCTGTGCAATGGAGAAGCATGTGTGCATTAGGGACATGTCAGGAAGCAGAGCTAGTGTAAGGAATGGGGAAGCTACAATTCCAATGTCATGTTTATAAGGGGCAAATCCTGGCTCCACCTCAACAGCTCTGGAGGGTTCCTGGCAGCAGGACTTATGTGATGCTACTTCACAAGGAAGGGCAAGATTTGTGAGCGAGTGCATCCCCTATACAACACAAGAAATAAGAACGGCCATACTGGGTCAGAACAATGGCCCAGTATCGTCTTCCAACAGTTGCCGGTGCCAGAAGATTAAAGGGAATGAACAGAACAGGGCAATTACCAAGTAAGCCATTCCCTGACATCCAGTCACAGCATCTGGCAGTCAGAGGCTTGTAGACACTCAGAGCATGGGGCTGCATCCCTGCGCATCTAGGCTAATAGCCGTTGACGGACCTGTCTTCCATGAACTTATCTAATTCTTTTTTGAACCCAGTTATTATACTTTTGGCTCCACAACATCCCCTGGAAATGAGTCCCACAGGTTGATTGTGCGTTCTGTGAAGAAATACTTCCTTTTGTTTGTTTTAAACCTGCTGCCTATTTATGTCATTGAGTGACCCTTGTTATGGGAAGGAATAAACAACATCTTCCTCATATACTTTTTCCACACCAGTCATGGTTTTATAGACCTATCATAGTCCCCCTTAGCCATCTCTTTTCCAAGATGAACAGCTGTTATTAAAGCTGTTATTCCAGCTTTATTAATCTCTCCTCGTATGGCAGCCGTTCCATATTCTTAATCATTTTTCTTGCCCTTGTCTGTACTTTTTCCATTTCAAATATATCTTTTTTAAGATGCGGTAACCAGAACTACACATGGTATTCAAGACATGTGTATACTGTGGATTTATATAGTGGCATTATGATATTTTCTGTCTTCTCTATCTCTTTCCTAATGTTTCCTAACATTCTGTTTGCTTTTTTGGTGGCTTTTGCACATTAAGTGGATGTTTTCAGAGAACTATCCATAATGACTCCAAGATCTTTCTTGAGTGGTAAAAGCTAATTTAGACCCCATTATTTTATATGTATAGTTGGGATTATGTTTTCCAATGTGCATTACTTTGCATTTATCAACATTGAATTTCATCTGCCATTTTGTTGCCCAATCACCCAGTTTTGTAAGATCCCTTCGTAACTCTTTGCAGTCTGCTTTGAACTTTACTCAAGATAGTTATTTTGTCTGCAAACTTGGCCACAGCACTGATCTCAGTACAGATCCCTGGAGGATCTCTCTCCTTTCTGAAAACTGACCATTTATTCCTATCCTTTCTTTTCTGTCTTTTAACCAGTTCCTGATCCATGAGAGACCTATCATCTGATCCCATGACTATTTAGTTTGCTTAAAAGCCTTTGGCTTTCGGAAAGTCCAAGTACTCTATGTCCACTCAATCATCCTGGTCCACATATTTATTGACCTCCTCAAAGAATTCTAATGGATTGGTGAGGCATGACTTCCCCTTACAAAAGCTGTTTTGACTCTTCCCCAACAAATCATGTTCATCTATGTGTCTGATAATTCTGTTCTTTACTATAGTTTCAACCAATTTGCCTGATACTGAAGTTAGACTTACTGGCCTATAATTGCCAGGATCATCTGTGGAGCCTTTTTTTAAAATTGGTGTCACATTACCTATCCTCCAGTCATCTGGTACAGAAGCTGATTTAAGTGATAGATTACATACAACAGTTAATAATTTTGCAATTTCATATTTGAGTTCCTTCAAAACTCTTGAGTGAATACCATCTGGTCCTGGTACCAAGGGTCCAGAACCTGGGTTGCAGCCCGAGCCCAGACATCTAACTGCAATTTGATAGCCCTTCAACCCAAGCCTCATGAGCCTGAGTCAGCTGACATGAGCCAGCTGCAGGTGTTTTATTGCAGTGTCGACATACCGTTGGAGGCCGCAGTCAAGATGGGGACCCCATTGAATTAGATGCTACATGTATACAGTAAGTTACAGCCCCTGCCCTGAAGACTTTGCAATACAAGTAGAAGACCCTGAGAAAGAAAGCGTTATTATCCCTGTTTTATAGATGGGACTGCCTCAGGCCACGCAACAGAACTAGGCACTGCACCCAGATCTTCTGAATCTCACTCTCGTGCCATAGTCACAAGACCATGTTAACCATCTCCTCTCAGTGCCCATCCAGCTACCTGGGCTTGGTGAAGGAGGCTGGATCTGTGTTTAAGTGCAGAAAAATCTAGTCATGGAGTAGTTTGTTCAAACTCCAAAGAACATCTGTGGGAAGAGAAAATTCACCAGGAAAATCTATACTTGCTCTTAGCAGAACCAAACATTTGGGCTTTCAATTAGTCTGACAAAACTGTTGCCAAGCAAAATTCCTTTCTTGTCTGGGGCAGATTCACCAGCTCCTGGGGTTGTGAAAAGGTTTGAAAAGGAAAAACATTTTTTTGCTGTCCAATTTTGCAGAGTGTCAATCAGAGCTGCAGGGTGGAACTGAAATCTGGCTTGCTTGTCTCCCCAGGAGTAGGCAGATGACATGCTGTAACTACTGCTTTCTATACCAATTACGGATGTCACCTCATCCTCCCCCCACTTGTTTTTGTCCTATTGCCTCTCATCATCTGTTTAGATTGTACTCCCTTTGGAGCATGACTGTCTTCTTCATTCTGTGTGTGTACAGTGCAGAGCATAGTGGGATCCAGGGCCCTGACTAGGGGCTAGGTGTTACAGCAATAATCAATAATACCTCTCTGAATGCACCCTGGCACACAATGGGTTGGGTGCTGGGAATACATCTGAAGCACATGATGAAAGTCCACTAAACAGTGGGCAAAATTCACCTGTTGTAAGTTCCTGTGTGTTCCAGAGTTCTAAAATAATAAACCCAGACAAAGTCCATTTCATTTCCTTCAGTGAGCACAGAAAGGTGCTCCCCACAGGTCTACAGGGAGGGGCAGTGTCAGAAATATGTTTTGGTCTTGGAAGACAAAATAATGGCCAAGGTACCATGGAAGAATGTGGGAGAAAAGAATCAAAATATTGTCCTCCCCCTCTCTATTATTATGCCAGATCAACACATATTGTCCCAGTGAATGAGAGTCCTGTTTGTTTCTCAGGGAAAGAGTGTTTGAGAATGTAGGACGAGGCTCCCATTGTGATGTTAATTTTTTTATACTGGCACCAAAAAGTTTAACACACTGACAGAATATGAAGACACAGATACGCACCCATGCAGACTCAGTACAATACTTGGTAAAATCCTGATAGTTGGGTCATTAATCACTCAGAAAAGGTTAAAATGGTACAGCCTCCAGTAAAAACTTGGAGTATTTGTGCAGTACAAGGTCTGTGATGGATGAAAAATTCATTCCAGTTCTGCCCTTGTTAATAAAACACGAGAACTGTAACTTTCAAAAGTTTGCTAACTAAAGCACCAGTGACTGACTTTCTCTGCTGTAGTTAAAGGGAAGAAATTGCATAAAAGTGCAGCTTAGGGAATAAGTGACCTTGAGAAGTTTATGTGAAAAGAATACTCATAGGTTGATTGAATTCCTGAGGATGTGCAATTCTGAACAAGGTTAACGCTTTAAATATACCATAGAGTCATAATTTTCTGATTTGTATTACACAAAGTTACAGTAGGACTCAACTTAATTGAACCGTATTACTCATGTATTGAGTTATTATTTATAATAGATACAACAAATGGAAACTGTCACATGGATCAATGGAGTTTGTGATCTTGGAGTGAGACAGAGGCGCTGGCACTGTTACATTTCTTTGAGCATTATTCAATATTTGAAATAGGAGTGCCCCAGACATTTCTTTTTTCTTGGTATTTGTCCCATCCCATTCCATGCCTCTCAGCTAACCTCTGCTCCACAGGGGCGATGGCAGTGGTGATCCCTTGAGGGTGATCTCTTTCACAAGTTTTATTTTTCATTGGTCCTTTGGTGACTGAGGAGTCCAATCCTTGAGCCAGAGGCTCATTGGCAGACATTGCAGGTGGTGTTGGAAGATAAGGCTGGCCCACGATTGCTGCATGACCATTGTCTGTCCTTTCTTTTCTGGCATTTTTCTGAAACCAGGGCAAGGCAGTTTTCCTCAAAAGTGGACGTTCCCTCTCTGAGAAGTCTTCACAAGTTATCCCTCTCCTGGGCTGCTGTCTCCCAGTGTGTGGAGTCAATGCTGCAGCTCTTAATGTATATCTTGAGAGTGTTTTTAAAGTGTTTCTTTTGGCCTCCCAGTTTCCATTCTCCTTTGGTGAGCTGGGCATACAACGGTTGTTTTGGTAAGCATATATCAGGCATGCGCACACAGTGCCTAATCCACCTCAGCTGGTGTTGGATAATAAGGGCCTCAACACTGACGATGTTGGCCTTTGTGAGGACACTGACATTAGTGCGATCCTCCCACTTTATGTCAAGGATCTTCCGAAGAAAGTGCTGGTACCGGCGTTCCTGGTCTTTCAGGTGTTTTCTGTAGGGCACGCAAGTCTCACAGTCATAGAGGAGAGCTGGGATTATTACCACCACTTTATAAACTAAAAGTATAGTGTGTGTTCTGATGTGACTGTTGAACCCCGGCGAGACAGTGCTCCACAGGGTCTTCTGAGGTGAAAGGCAAACAGTTCATCAGAAGGGTCAGACGGGGATTGCAGCCCAAAGTCTAGAGACTGCCACCTCAGCGCTCCAGAGCTTTTCACTACCCCAAGTACTCAAGACACTATTTGCCATTTCTCTGGCAAATACACAAGACGTCTGCCTTCAATTCGAGATCTACCACACCCTGCCTGCGTGAGCCTGGGCGAGTCACGTTGGCCCTGGTCTTTCACTCACTTTTGTACAAGCTGAGCTGTAAGCGTGCGAGTGGTCCCATGGAAGTTAATGGACGTACTTGTGGTGATGTCCTATCCCTTTATATGCATGTCGATGCAGTCCAGAAGTATTGTGTTTTGCAGCCTTTTCATGTAGGCTGTCAGTATTGGCTTATCTGATCGGTTTGGCAAACCAAGCTCCTCCACTTTTACTACATAAATCCATGATATGCCAACACCTTGAATACTGCGTGCAGTACTGGTCACCCCATCTCATAAACTATATATTGGAATTGAAAAAGGTACAGAGAAAGGCAACAAAAAATATTAAGGGTATGGAACAGCTTCTATATAAGGAGAGATTAATAAGATTGGGACTTTTCATTTTACAAAAGAGATGACTAAGAGGGGATATGATAAAGGTCTATAAAATCTTGACTGGTGTGGAGAAAATGAATAAGGAAGGGTTATCACAAAACTAGGGGTAACCATGGGCAGCAAGCATAAAACAAACAAAAACAAACTCTGCTCATTTCTTCATACAACACACAGTCAACCTGTGGAACTCTTTGCCAGAGGATGTTGTGAAGGCCAAGACTATAACAGGGTTCAAAAAAGAACTAGATAAATTCATGAAGGATAGGCCTATCAATGACTATTAACCAGGATGGGCAGGGATGGTGTCCCTAGCCTCTGTTTGCCAGAAGCTGGGACTGGATTACAGGGGATAGATCACTTGATGATTACCTGTTCTGTTAATTCCCTCTGAAGCATCTGGCATTGGCCACCGTTGGCAGACAGGATACTAGGCTAGATGGACCTTTGGTCTAACCCAGTATGGCCTTTCTTATGTTTCTTATGATTACTTGGCCCAATTGCCACAGTTCTTCAAAAACACCCATGCAATAATCCTGAACACACCCAGCGTCTCACCACAGCACACATCCCTCATTTGCCACCTGCACAAATCAACATACATCTCTCAGCACAACACACACATTTGCCCAACTTCATTCTGACTTGCCATCAAACCACAAACTTGAGCGGCAGTGCCACAAGTCCATCGCTAGTTTGGATTGTAGGTTCTTTGCTCTTGTGTGTTTGTGTGTGTGTACTGTATCAAGCACAATGAGACCATGATCATGTTACTGTAATTTTAAAAACATTTGATGAAAAGGGAAGCTGCTAATGATGATGGACCAAATTGGTCCTTTGTAGTTGTCCATTGTGGTTACCAGAGTTATGCCATAGATGAATTTGGCCCAGGCACACCTCAGTGTAAACTCTGGATAACATTCCATTTAGAAACACTTCTGCTTGCATTTTATGCTCTTCTCTTACTGCAACAGCAGTGGGGACTGAAATCTCCATTACAATGTTGCTGACACACTTGCACACGCAACTTCCGCTAAATTGCATTAATGAGACCATTCCTCCTTTATTTTTTATTAACAATGACGTGGCATGTTAAGGATTTTTTCCCCCTAAGAGTTCACTTCCCCCTAAGTTTATTCTTCACCTGAAATCATTTGGGATCTCTTTGTTTATTATGGAAAATAATGGCATGGGAAAGAAATGAATGGCAAGTTGCATGTGGGATTATGATTGAAGGTGGGGAAGCAACTCTTGAGAAATTAGAAACATGCTAATGTTCAAAGAGTTGGGAGAAAAGAGCCAGGGAAGTGCAATAGATTCCAAGGCCAGAAGGGATCAGTGATCACTTAGTCTGACTCCTGCATTACACAGGCCAGAGAACTTCCCCAAAATAATTCCTAGAGCAGAGCTTTTAGAAAAAAATCCAGTCTTGATTTTTAAAGTGGTCAGTGATGGAGAATCCACCACCACACTTGGCAAATTGTTCCACTGGTTAATTTCTCCCACCATGAAAAAAGGAAAACCTTATTTCCAGTCTGAATCTGTCTAGCTTCATCTTCCAGCCGTTGGATCATGTTACACCTTTCTCTGCTAGACTGCATCACTTGTTGCAAGGTGATTCTTATGACTGGGTTCTCCATGATAAGCATGGTAGCAGAACTTTTTGGAATATTTCTTCTTACTAATTTTTTATTTCTGCTGCTTCCTGCACTTTTGAGAAACATTGAGTGATCTCTGGGGACCAACACAACTAGAAAAATTGCCGTTTGGATTTCTAGATTACTTATTTTTCCAGGTGAATGGAGTTTCTTAGCATTGCACATGCCATCACCTTATGTGTGTGTGGAGGGTTTTTTAAGATACACAGTCACAAAGGAGAGAACTGCTTCTGTGCCTTAAGTTACAAACCTGAGGGAAAAGGGCTCACAAGAAAACTGCATTAGGGAGGAAAACTCAGAGATTCTGCTCTGTCAGCCCTTGTATCAGTCAAATAATACACTATGTCTTCATTTTGAAAAAGTAACTAGTGATTTTGGGTGGTCAACCTGATGGACCTTAAAGGGGCTTAATTTTCATAAGATGAGAGCTCAGCACTTCTGAAAATGAGGCCCCTGTAAGACGTCTCAAATTGGGCAAACCGAAAATCAAAACACCGCAAAATCTCTGATCGCCTTTGAAAAAACTAGGCCTATAGGCCAAACTCTACATACTTCATTGAGCAAGATTCTCATGGCCCCACTTTATTGCATTTATTAAACTTTTAAAAAAGCAGCAAAATCAACTCAATATCTTCTTCTTGTTTTTCTTCAAATTTACTTTAAAAAAAAAAACAAAAAACCAATCACCACCTCTCTTCTTTACAGGTCCTATCCAATCAAAAATAAATACTTCACCCACTCCCTTTATTCTTTCATTTTGTTGCCAGGAAGAGCATTTTGCCAGCCATTCTAGCCATAAAGTCATGTTTTGCCTGTTTCATGAAGTATACACATAACCTTAATCTAAGAGGTAATTGACAGAATACCAGTTATATCCACCCAACCCATCAAATAAAACCTGCTTTAAACAAGTAACCATTACAAGACTATAGGTAGGTTTCAGAGTAGCAGCCGTGTTAGTCTGTATTCGCAAAAAGAAAAGGAGTACTTGTGGCACCTTAGAGACTAACAAATTTATTAGAGCATAAGCTTTCGTGAGCTACAGCTCACTTCTACTGTCATACAAATGTCCGAGGAAGTTTGCAGAATAGCCACCTACAATGTACTTGGCTCTAGCATTTTCATAATAAAAGAGAGAGAAACAAAGGCAAAGGCACAAATGTTAGAAAATCTCATTTCTGCAGAGTAAACAATAAGACAAAAAATATGATTTAGTATTAATCAGATTCATGATATGGTTAAATCTTCTACACAAATAAAGGTCCCCGTGCCCAGAACTATGAAACGTAACATTTTTCAACCGTGCCCATTGTATAGAGGTATTTTTCTCCAAACACCGTGGGCTTTATTTCAGTAAACAATAGCACAAGACTAATGCAAACAGATATGTTGCCAAGTCATTATTTCTGTCATTATTAAAGTAGAAAGTCAACACCACGGACTAACCTGGAGCACCAGAAATAATGAGGGTGTTAAACTGTACCCAATGAATAATTCATGAAGTCCAATTCCAGGGGTTTTTGGCAGCTCTCTTGAAACCAGCCAAAACAATGCAGAATGATTACAAAGATGCATCATGTATATTGTTAGGATGTAAGCCTTATCTATTTAACTACCTCATTTGTTTAAAAATAATCATCTCATGGCTGCTTTGTATTCCAAGCATTTGCCCTGGGAACACGATATGATTCTGAGGCACATTCTGCTTGAAATTTGAATATAAGATACCTTCTAGCTCACACAAACAGACACTGTACAGATCTGCTGTGGCAGTATCTTACAACCGGACATTTTAGGAGTGGAAATAGATGGAGATATGATCAAGAACAAACGTGTTCTAGATTCCAAAGACTAATTTTGCACAAATAAGACAACTCGGGGAATAAAACAAGGGGGAAGAAGAAAAGAGTCCCAAGACACCAAGGGTGAAATCCTGGCTCCATTGAAGTCAAGGAGGGATTGACATTGATTTCAATGGAACCAGGATTTCATCCCAAGTATGTACCTGGATCTGAACTTCATCTATATTTAGGGGTATTCAGATGTGGGGCTTTCCTTTTGTCATTTTTGTCAGCCTGTCTCATTGTGGAGACAGGCTGAGATGTTGACATTAAAAACCAGATCCAAACTGCTTCAGGCCCATCTCTTTAAAAAGAGAGAGAGAGATAACTACAACATGGGGGAAATGGATATTACCCCCAGTGTTAGGTCTTATTGCTAACAGGAAACAGGAAAGGCCAGGCTGTCTCTTTATAAGGTAATTCATCCTACAAAGTTTGGGAAAGTTACATGTCCTAGGATACTGGGGCTGTTCAGAGACTCCTGGACAAAAAGAAAAATCAGGTCACACTCAGGGAACTTACAGAGTGACAGTGGCAATTAAATGGGGGTAGGGCCCCCCTTTATTTCTGTTAAGGATAGTACTTGTTCTTGTCTGGTTAACTCTATGGAGTTGTAAGTTATAGAGAACTGTGTTACTAAGTAGATTTTATTAAGCGCCCCTGATTTTTTAGTTTGGATAGTGCTTCCATAGATCCTGATTCTGAGATGGTATGCCTATCCAGGAGGGCTGGTCAAAATTTTCCCATTTGTGTTTTTGACTAAACACAATTTTTCACAGACAGTGTTGCTTTCCACAGAAAATAGAAGGTTGGCATTTTTTAGTCAAATAAACCAATTGCAACCAAAAACTAAAATATTCTGAAATGCGGCAGTGCCTCAAGGGAGTTGTAGTTTGGGTGCCTCATGCCCAATTCTCTCCTATGGGCATGGCTACCCAGCTGGACTTCATCTCCCAGGATGCACTGCTGCCAAACTACTGATGATGATCCATCTCTCCTCACCAAGAGAGGAGATCATTGTACATCTTGAGCGAGAAGTCTGACCAAGGAGCACAACCTACAGAGGACACAGGGAGCATGAGGTTCTTGAACTAGAACTCCCATAAAGCACCTCACCGGCATTTCAGAATTGAAATATTCCAGGGTTTGATTTTTTTGCTGAAAATGTGAAATTTTCCCTGGGGAAAAAGAAGAACTATTTTCCAACCAGCTCTACTGTCCTGTTTCATCATCAGCCAAACCATTGTGTAAATGGTCGTAGAAAACTAGATTTAGATGCATGGTAAGAAACCGGGAAGGGGAGGAATTAAGCATAAAACAAAACCTATGGCTGATCTGGACCTTAAGTTCCCTTTCATAGAATCATAAGATCATAGAAGATTAGGGTTGGAAGGGACCTCAGGAGGACATTTAGCCCAATCCCCTGCTCAAAGCAGAACCAACACCAACTAAATCATAGAATCATAGAATCATAGAATATCAGGGTTGGAAGGGACCCCACAAGGTCATCTAGTCCAACCCCCTGCTCAAAGCAGGACCAAGTCCCAGTTAAATCATCCTAGCCAGGGCTTTGTCAAGCCTGACCTTAAAAACCTCTAAGGAAGGAGATTCTACCACCTCCCTAGGTAACGCATTCCAGTGTTTCACCACCCTCTTAGTGAAAAAGTTTTTCCTAATATCCAATCTAAACCTCCCCCATTGCAACTTGAGACCATTACTCCTCGTTCTGTCATCTGCTACCATTGAGAACAGTCTAGAGCCATCCTCTTTGAAACCCCCTTTCAGGTAGTTGAAAGCAGCTATCAAATCCCCCCTCATTCTTCTCTTCTGCAGACTAAACAATCCCAGCTCCCTCAGCCTCTCCTCATAAGTCATGTGCTCTAGACCCCTAATCATTTTTGTTGCCCTTCGCTGTACTCTTTCCAATTTATCCACATCCTTCTTGTAGTGTGGGGCCCAAAACTGGACACAGTACTCCAGATGAGGCCTCACCAGTGTCGAATAGAGGGGAACGATCACGTCCCTCGATCTGCTCGCTATGCCCCTACTTATACATCCCAAAATGCCATTGGCCTTCTTGGCAACAAGGGCACACTGCTGACTCATATCCAGCTTCTCGTCCACTGTCACCCCTAGGTCCTTTTCCGCAGAACTGCTGCCGAGCCATTCGGTCCCTAGTCTGTAGCGGTGCATTGGATTCTTCCATCCTAAGTGCAGGACCCTGCACTTATCCTTATTGAACCTCATTAGATTTCTTTTGGCCCAATCTTCCAATTTGTCTAGGTCCTTCTGTATCCTATCCCTCCCCTCCAGCGTATCTACCACTCCTCCCAGTTTAGTATCATCCGCAAATTTGCTGAGAGTGCAATCCACACCATCCTCCAGATCATTTATGAAGATATTGAACAAAACGGGCCCCAGGACCGACCCCTGGGGCACTCCACTTGACACCGGCTGCCAACTAGACATGGAGCCATTGATCACTACCCGTTGAGCCCGACAATCTAGCCAGCTTTCTACCCACCTTATAGTGCATTCATCCAGCCCATACTTCCTTAACTTGCTGACAAGAATGCTGTGGGAGACCGTGTCAAAAGCTTTGCTAAAGTCAAGAAACAATACATCCACTGCTTTCCCTTCATCCACAGAACCAGTAATCTCATCATAAAAGGCGATTAGATTAGTCAGGCATGACCTTCCCTTGGTGAATCCATGCTGACTGTTCCTGATCACTTTCCTCTCCTCTAAGTGCTACAGGATTGATTCTTTGAGGACCTGCTCCATGATTTTTCCAGGGACTGAGGTGAGGCTGACCGGCCTGTAGTTCCCAGGATCCTCCTTCTTCCCTTTTTTAAAGATGGGCACTACATTAGCCTTTTTCCAGTCATCCGGGACTTCCCCCGTTCGCCACGAGTTTTCAAAGATAATGGCCAAGGGCTCTGCAATCACAGCCGCCAATTCCCTCAGCACTCTCGGATGCAATTCGTCCGGCCCCATGGACTTGTGCACGTCCAGCTTTTCTAAATAGTCCCTAACCACCTCTATCTCTACAGAGGGCTGGCCATCTCTTCCCCATTTTGTGATGCCCAGCACAGCAGTCTGGGAGCTGACCTTGTTAGTGAAAACAGAGGCAAAAAAAGCATTGAGTACATTAGCTTTTTCCACATCCTCTGTCACTAGCTTGCCTCCCTCATTCAGTAAGGGGCCCACACTTTCCTTGGCTTTCTTCTTGTTGCCAACATACCTGAAGAAACCCTTCTTGTTACTCTTGACATCTCTTGCTAGCTGCAGCTCCAGGTGCGATTTGGCCCTCCTGATATCTTTCCTACATGCCCGAGCAATATTTTTATACTCTTCCCTGGTCATATGTCCAACCTTCCACTTCTTGTAAGCTTCTTTTTTATGTTTAAGATCCGCTAAGATTTCACCATTAAGCCAAGCTGGTCGCCTGCCATATTTACTATTCTTTCGACTCATCGGGATGGTTTGTCCCTGTAACCTCAACAGGGATTCCTTGAAATACAGCCAGCTCTCCTGGACTCCCTTCCCTTTCATGTTAGTCCCCCAGGGGATCCTGGCCATCTGTTCCCTGAGGGAGTCAAAGTCTGCTTTCCTGAAGTCCAGGGTCCGTATCCTGCTGCTTACCTTTCTTCCCTGCGTCAGGATCCTGAACTCAACCAACTCATGGTCACTGCCTCCCAGATTCCCATCCACTTTTGCTTCCCCCACTAATTCTACCCGGTTTGTGAGCAGCAGGTCAAGAAAAGCGCTCCCCCTAGTTGGCTCCCCTAGCACTTGCACCAGGAAATTGTCCCCTACGCTTTCCAAAAACTTCCTGGATTGTCTATGCACCGCTGTATTGCTCTCCCAGCAGATATCAGGAAAATTAAAGTCACCCATGAGAATCAGGGCATGCGATCTAGTAGCTTCCGTGAGTTGCCGGAAGAAAGCCTCATCCACCTCATCCCCCTGGTCCGGTGGTCTATAGCAGACTCCCACCATGACATCACTCTTGTTGCACACACTTCTAAACTTAATCCAGAGACACTCAGGTTTTTCCACAGTTTCGTACCGGAGCTCTGAGCAGTCATACTGCTCCCTTACATACAGTGCTACTCCCCCACCTTTTCTGCCCTGCCTGTCCTTCCTGAACAGTTTATAACCATCCATGACTGTACTCCAGTCATGTGAGTTATCCCACCAAGTCTCTGTTATTCCAATCACGTCATAATTCCTTGACATCACCAGGACCTCCAGTTCTCCCTGCTTGTTTCCAAGGCTTTGTGCATTTGTATATAAGCACTTGAGATAACCTGTTGATCGCCCCTCATTCCCAGTATGAGGCAGGAGCCCTCCCCTCACAGACATTCCTGCCTGTGCTTCCTCCCGGTATCCCGCTTTCCCACTTACCTCAGGGCTTTGGTCTCCTTCCCCCGGTGAACCTAGTTTAAAGCCCTCCTCACTAGGTTAGCCAGCCTGCTGGCAAAGATGTTCTTCCCTCTCTTCGTAAGATGGAGCCCGTCTCTGCCCAGCACTCCTCCTTCATGGAACACCATCCCATGGTCAAAGAATCCAAAGCCTTCTCTCCGACACCACCTGCGTAGCCATTCGTTGACCTCCACGATTCGACGGTCCCTACCCAGGCCTTTTCCTTCCACGGGGAGGATGGACGAGAACACCACTTGCGCCTCCAACTCCTTTATCCTTCTTCCCAGAGCCACGTAGTCCGCAGTGATCCGCTCAAGGTCATTCTTGGCAGTATCATTGGTGCCCACGTGGAGAAGCAGGAAGGGGTAGCGATCCGAGGGCTTGATGAGTCTCGGCAGTCTCTCCGTCACATCACGAATCTTAGCCCCTGGCAAGCAGCAGACTTCTCGGTTTTCCCGGTCAGGGCGGCAGATAGATGACTCAGTCCCCCGGAGGAGAGAGTCCCCGACCACCACCACCCGCCTTCTCCTCTTGGGAGTGGTGGTCGTGGAACCCCCAACCTCAGGACATCGCATCTCATGCCTCCCAACCAGCGGAGTCTCCTTCTGCTTTCTCCCCCCAGACATATCATCTGGTCCACTCTCCGCATTGGTACCTGTGGAGAGAACATGAAAGCGGTTAGTTACCTGTGTCTGTGTTACTGGAACCCGGACATTCCGCTTACCTCTTCTGGAGGTCACATGTTGCCAAGCTTCTTCACTGGCCTCTTGGCTCCTCTGTGCAACCTGCTCTATATCTTTAGAGCTTTGTGCCCCTAGAAGGCTATCCTGAGTTTGGTCCAGAAAATCCTCAGTCTCTCGTATACAACGCAGGGTCGTTACCTGTTGCTCCAGACCTTCAATCTTCTCTTCCAATATGGAGACCAGCTTGCACTTTGTACAGACAAAGTCGCTTCTGTCCTGTGGAAGAAAGACAAACATGGCACATCCAGTGCAGGTCACAACAGCTGAATCCCCCCCTTCCATATCACCTACCTACTATGAGCTTCCTCAGAGACGTTGGCAAGATGTAAGCCTCACTGGGCTCACTCCAGGCCATCCCAGCCAGGGCTTTGTCAAGCCAGGCCTTAAAAACCTCTATGGATGGAGATTCCACCACCTCCCTAGGGAACCCATTCCAGTGTTTCACCACCCTCCTAGTGAAATAGTGTTTCCTAATATCCAACTTAGAGCTCCCGCACTGCAACTTGAGACTATTGCTCCTTGTTCTGTCATCTGCCACCACTGAGAACGGCCGAGCTCCACCTTTTTTGGAACCCCCCTTCAGGTAGTAGAAAGCAGCTATCAAATCCCCCCTCACTCTTCTCTTCTGCAGACTAAACAAGCCCAGTTCCCTCAGCCTCGCCTCATAAGTCAAATTTCATTTTACCAGGCACAAACTTGGAGCATGGAGACCTGTCTGGGGCTGCAGCAGGGGCTATTCAGGTGGCTATACTCTCCTCCCACTCCAATATAAATGTGAGCAATATAAAAGTAGAAATGAAGACATTTAAACCTATAACTGGACCATTCCTATTGTAATAAAGGGTTATTATTCAGTTGACCAATATATTAGTCTTGTAATGAAATTCTGATGTTTGACACACATTAGACTATTACTAGCCTAAAAACTTGTGTGAGGTTATACCTATGATTACAGATATATGTTGAAGACATGTTATTTTTGGAATATATTTTTTATCTATCCTTCCAGGTACTAATATGGCTCATAACACTACAGTCTGAGTGCCTTCCACTACTTAAAATATTACAGTATTCTCTTTCTGTTCCTTCCCAGCTACTCAGAAGAAGCATTTCCTCTGAGCTTTTGTCTGGCAGAGGAGAAAAGAGGAGGAGCATTTTGTGAAAACTATTACTTTTGAAAATTCAGGATTTTTTTAAAAGACAAACCTGTGATTAAACCATTTTCAGATTAATAAAGGATGCTGGAATTAAGGATCAAGAATGTGTTTAGGGAGGATCAGACAGGAACAACAAGAATTAATGAGATGATGCTAAGCAAAGAAAGAAAGTTAGCCTGTAAATCAAGACATTTCCGAACAATTAGCTGCTGGAATAGTCTGCTAAGGGGGAGGGAAGAATGTTCTTTCCTTACATATTAATAACAGAGAAAAGCACGGTGGTGTCTCCAAACCAAGGAATGCAGCAATCTTTAGCTCTGTGTTTCCATACTGTGAACACAACACAAAAGTTACCACTTCCGACTTTTAGCATCAACATTTCTCTTTAAAGACAGGTATGTCACCTGTAGTGTGCATGCACTCTAGCTGCCAGTGCTGCATTTGACACCAGAGACACACACAAAGCCCACTCACATTGCAGTAATGATCAAGAAAAAACAAGTTGCTCAAGCCAGGTTAATAGGTTTCAGGAAATATCAGTGGTCAGGCTTCAGGGAACAAGCTGATCATTAGCTAGGATAGGACAGGGATGGTTCCCTCACAGCAGAGCATTGTACATTTTATTGAGTACATTATCGAAGGTGGAAGGACTGCCTTTTTTCTTTGCAATGTTAGCAAGAGGTCTCTGATCTACATGTACTGGTGGCCTATTCCATTATGGTAATTGCTATATTCTTATAAAGGAAGAAGGATTGATAGTGGGGATCGTTAAAATTACAAACTATAAATCGGTCACTTTCTGCATAAGCCGCAATAGCTGCCGTGAGTACAGAGCTCTCTCCTCGAATACAAGAAGAATTATATTATAAAATACTTGAGTGGGAAAACATGTTCACAATAAAAGGGAAATTGTGTTTGGAGGTAACAGATAGAAAACTGGTACATCTAGGAAGCTAAATCAACCACTCAGCACTTGTAAAGTAAATGGACTTCGCACTGGAAAGAAGAACAATTGTAAAATGTTCTATGAAATGCAAAGCGCTCAGACTTACTTCAGAAACATTTAAACTTCTTCTGATGACAGTGGATTTCCCCCACATTCAAACAGAGCTGACAATGATGGCAACACTTCCACCGCTTGCCACTCCAATAAAGATTTTGTATTGTGGCTTCATTAAGCAAACTTGCGTGAGTACAGAGCTCTGTCACTACAGATACAGATACCCATAATAAACTATCGGCTCCATATATCTACACAGAGACACGGCAGGTGAGGTAATTCCTTTTACTGGACCCACTGCTGTTGGTGAGAGAGACAAGCTTTCAGGCTTACTCACAGCTCGTCTTCAGGTCTGTGTGCACTTGAAAGCTCATGTCTCTCACCAACAGAAGTTGGCCCAATAAAAGATATCACCTCACCCACCTTGTCTCTCTAATATCCCGGGACCAACACAGCTACAACAACACTACACACAACAATATGTCTATAGGCTACTGTCTTCAGACAAAGCTTTTTTAAAAGGCTTAAGCTGCAGGGCTCAGGAATTCTCCTGATGTCTTTCTATGGTTAACAGGCTCTCCCCCAGTTTACCTCAGCTTACAGACATCATGGGTGGCCTGCTGTCATTGGGGACCCTCCAGGAGGGTCTGTCCCAGCTAGAATGAATCTATCTGGCAGCTTCAATTCAGTTTCAATGACAACATGTCAAACACAACACTGTTAGCACAGCTTTGAAGCAATATAATGAAACTCCAAAATGATGAAATTCAAAAGGACACAGGAGAACAAATGTACCGAGTAGCCATGGCAACCCACAACAGCTATCTATTTTCCTTCTTGCCATGTTAGTGTTTTTCTACTACATTACTGATTTTCTGTCATACTGTACCATCCTCAGGCCCATCTGATTTCCAGCAGGCAGAGATGTTAACATTATCTGAAAAAATAATTTTATTAACAGATTTTTATCTTGTCGTTTTAAAAGCATTGAAATGAATTTAAACCAACCCTCATTAAAGTGGGGCTCATCTGATTGGACTCTGGGCCTATTCTGCATGTGCAACTCTCATTATCCCTCTCCAGTCCCGTCACATGAAAATAAAAGCTTGGCAGCTGCATTTTGCCAGGGTTCCTGGGATTATAAAATTATTATTCTACCAAAGGTGGAGGTATACGAGCAGGTGTTTCAGCTTTCAACACGGCCTTGCACTCAGTATCCCTGACCTAGGCAGTTATGCCTGAAGCACATGAACTTTGTCTAGTATGTGCATCAGTGGCAGATTAATGCACAGGCCCACAGGACCTGTGCCAAGGGGCCATGGCCAATTCAGAGGCCCCCACAGGAACCTGTGTACAAGTGTGTGTGTGTGGGGAAATTCTGGCGCCAGAATGGTGGTCCACCCCCTGCTCCTCCTCTTTCCCCCCAAGCCTTGGCCAGGCCAGAAGCTGGAGCTTGGCCTTGGTAAGAGCTCCCCAAGAAGTCCTGGCCACTGTGAGGAGCCCCAGACCCTCCACCTGCCCTGGGCAGGGTGCCAGAGAGTAGCTCTGGTCCATATCCCTGCCCCCCAGGGAAGAGGAAGAGGCTGGCACTGCTTGCAGGGGCTACTCTTCATTGTGGGAAAGTTGATCAGTCTTTTTGGGTCATATAGTATAGACACCAATATAGATAAAAAAAATGCTAATACAATTTAATTTCCATCATTTACCAATTATTAACCTAACCAGTTTTAAGTTCAGGTACCAGACACAGACCCAGGTCTTTCATGCCAATAGTGGCTGCTAACTGCCATAGTCCAGTAATTTGTTTAAAAATGGAAAAACAAGAGAGATTTCCTTACATGTTTGGCATAATGCATCTTTATGTGGCAGCTGACAGAGGACACTGAATTGTGTGACACTATGTCTCAATTTAATTAAATGTAATGAGACTGATGTGTTGCTTGTATCTGTAATGTAAATAGATTTTTTAAAAAAATTAAGTGGAAAGTAAAGCAGGAACAATTATTCCTAGAAAAATATCTGTGCCTTGCCAATATCTGTGAATGAAGGTAGGTATTGGGTATTGCATTGGTTACATATCTAAGCTTGTGATGTTTCTACATCTCTGATGGGTTCCCTGGGGTGCAGCCTGGGACTGTGGGACCACTGAGCCCCCTGAACTTCCCAGCCTGGGCTGCTTCCCACAATGCTTTGCTAGTGACCAGCAGCAAACCCCTCCAAGTGCTGTGATCATTCAGCACAACAGCACGTGGAGCCCCTCACCCAGCTAGATTGCATGAATGCTCCCAGAGCCACTCATGAATCACACAGAGAAAGGCACCAGCCAAATCCCCCCAGCTCCCAGCCTTGTACCTCAGAAATATACTGTCTTGCACTGCTCAAAATAAGCAATGCATATTTATTAATTGGTTCACCACTTCATCAATGGAAAGTCGATATACACCAGCCTTTGCAAACCTGAGCAGGTTCACCAGACATTTCAGGCAAACTCACTGGTAAAAATAAACAGTAAAAGAAGTTTATTGACTACAAAAGATAGATTTTAAGTAACTATAAGTGCTAGGCAAAAAGTCAGAGTTAGTTACCAAAAGAAAAGAAAATATAAACATGCAGTATAAACTCTCAACCCTATTAGACTGGGCAACATCTAGATTAAGCAGTTTTTCCTCAGTCCACTGAATATTGCAGTTCCTAGTACACAGATTTCACCCTTGAAACCTGGGCCAGTCTCCTCTGTTGGAGTCTTAAGTCTTCTCAGTATCCCTGTTGCTTGCAGCATAGGTGGGAGTAGGAGAAAGTGAAGCACAGGGCATCTGTGTCCTGTTTTATACCCTTAGTCCATGTACTTGGAGAACACAAGTCCAGGCATGTCTGGGGGCACTGTTGAGTCCCCAGGCAAGGTTGAGCAATTCCCCTGGTGAAGCCTCATGCAGGTGAGTCATTGAATTTTATCTCCCTTGCTAGACAATGGCTGTTGATGGTTGTTTGACACCCTGCCCAGGCGTTTGTTACTTTCCTTGCTGTTGTCTCTGGGGAGCTAATATTTGGCTGATTCCCCAACATACAGCATGTTCTAGTGATAACCATACAACACAATCTCATAACTTCATATGCACTAAAGATATACATATTTACAGTGACTTTCAGCTGATGATAACCTTTCCCCTGATATCTCAAATGGCAGGCTTCATATGGAATATCACAATTATATACATATAAGGAATATGGGGGTTACAGGGTGCAACCCCAAGGTATAGACTGTCACAATCTCCACTCAACTTAATGAATTTTAGTTCATGTTTCCATCCTAAGTATGAAAAAAAAATCTTATTTTTCCTGGCCCCTATCAAATATTTTGATTTGAAGTGGAAGGTTCATATTTCAGGGCAGATCATTTATGGGCTGTGATTTGACTTATGTTTGGCAGAGGAAAGGTGTCACCTTTGATGAAGGAGAATAGCTCCTCTGGAAAATAACATAATGGCACTTACTAATTGGCAGTAATTAATAGGACACTAATAGAACTGATGCCACAGTGAAAGCCATGTGATAACTGATTGGAAACTTGTTAGAAGAATTCATTTACCACTCAACACTCTTTAGGCAAATCTGCCAAATTAACCTGTTAAAAATGAATGAAAAGAATAAAGAGACTATCATGTCTTCACAAGGAATGATTATCTGAGCAGTTAATAGCACTCCTTCAAGGCAATACTACCGCAACAGTAATAAATTGGGGAAGTGGGGGGTTGTGTGCGTGAGAAAGGTCACATCTGTCTCCCTCTCTAGTGACTTTGTTCATATCCAGTATAACAACATACTGTTTGCTCACAGTTGATGTCTTTAGTCTGTTAGCTCAAGTGATAGGCGTTTCTGCTTTTGTGTAAAGGCCCAGGATTCTATCCCTGCCAATTACGGTATGCAGCCACAGGCTTGCTACACAAACGTATCAGAGTATTAAAGCTATCCAGTACCAGACAGTCAACTTAGAGGCAACAGATGTGACAGGAAGAATAAAAGTTCTCTTGACAAAGGCTAGCAGCTGTCATTAAATGACATGTCACTTTACAGTAAGACCCTCCAGCTACTGCTTGGAGAGTCTTTGACGTGCTCCAAAGAAAGTTGTTGGCCACTTTTCTTTCTGCTATGGAGAGCTGGACTTGGGATTTGATCCCACTCCCAACTGAGTTGATCTAAACTAGGAAAAGCAGTTGTGGCTAGTTAGATGTTGTCACTAACCTCAACATAACCTCAACCTTTTCCCTAGTGTAGACTTAGGTTTACACCTTCTACCTCAACTTATCTGATTGAGCCCAGTGGTTTAGACAAGAATAAAAACCTAAGGTTGACCTCAACCAGCTAAACTGAAGTCAGAGGTGTTAACCTGCATCTACAATAGGGAAGCTAGGTTTCAGAGTAGCAGCCGTGTTAGTCTGTATTCGCAAAAAGAAAAGGAGTACTTGTGGCACCTTAGAGACTAACAAATTTATTTGAGCATAAGCTTTGGTGAGCTACAGCTCACTTCATCGGATGCATAGGGAAGCTACAACATCTCTCTCCCTCTAACTGTCCTGAAGCCAATGGATGTTTTATCATTGATTTCAATGAGAGCAGGATAAGGTAAAGAGATGCAAAACTCCAGTATACCTCCATTTAAAACAAAACTTCAAAGTAAGTTATACGTTAAGAAGACCATTTTATCACCAAAAAAACCAGGAGTACCTGTGGCACCTTAGAGATTAACAAATTTATTAGAGCATAAGCTTTTGTGGGCTACAGTCCACTTCATCAGATGCATTGAATGGAACATATAGTAAGAAGATATATATATATACACACACATACAGAGAAGGTGGAATTTGCCATACAAACTGTAAGAGGCTAATTAATTAAGATGAGCTATTATCAGCAGGAGAAAAAAAAACTTTTGTAGTGATAATCAAGATGGCCCATTTAGACAGTTGACAAGAAGGTGTGAGGATACTTAACATGTGGAAATAGCTTCAATATGTGTAATGACCCAGCCACTCCCAGTCTCTATTCAAACCCAAGTTAATGATATCTAGTTTGCATATTAATTCAAGCTCAGCAGTTTCTCATTGGAGTCTGTTTTTGAAGCTTTTCTGTTGCAGAATTGCCGCCCTTAAGTCTTTTACTGAGTGGCCACTTGAATAGGTTTCATGGGCTTACAACCATCCTCTGTTTCTTTATGGCTAGCAGTGAGGAAAGACCTGAAAACTTCTTCATGTTGTCACATGGGGTCACATTAGGGAAAAAGGTTAAAATCTGCTGAAATAGAATGATACTATGTACATGGAGTCCAGTGGCACCTTAAAGACTAACAGTTTTATTTGGGCATAAGGTTTTGTGGGCTAGAATCCACAAAAGCTTATGCCCAAATAAATCTGTTTTATTTAAGATGCCACCAGACTCCCTGTTGTTTTTGTGGATACAGACTAACACGGCTACCCCCTGATACTTGACATATACATGAAAAGGGGTCATGCTTGCTACCTGCAGAATGTCAATTTCTATAGATTTTACTTGTGACATATCTTCTCTTTGCAATACCAAAGGCTAGTAGTCTATGACTTTGGGACCAAACCAAAAATACTATTTACATTTGCTCTGGATATATTCTTCATGCAAAGTACATTGTCAATGAGTATATTCATTTGAAAAGGATTGTTTGTATTTTATTTCCTTGAATGAACTTGAATGCATCCTCTCTCACCTGTAAAATGCACATGAGAATCAGTATTTTATTGTAAAAATCAAAGCCATTTGTGTGAGTATAAAATATTAAATTAGTAAGACTGTGCACTAGTTAATCATGACATTGAAATGCTAAGCACTGCATTAACGTTTATTATTTGCTATAAAGATACATTCTTCAGCACTCTGGCTGGTGGCTACTTTGTAATAGCATCTTGGAGCGCAATGTGGGTTTTTGGTTTCATTCCTAAACCAACGTTAAAAGGCAGCCTTAATACAAATTAAGCTAAATTTTAGAACCGCTAAAGTAACATTCCAAGTGAGAGTGAAATGAGTTTAAAAAACAGGGGAGATGCTTTTTTTAAAAGTTAACACAGCTTTCACTGGCAGAGAGTCACGTTAAAGTCAATGAGGTCCCTCCATTATTACACTGGCTATAAAGAGGAGCCATAAGGGTGCCAGGAATTGCATATGTGTGAGGCAAAGCGAGTTTTCATTGGAGCACTAATGACTTTGTAGGGGGTGGACGCTTTCATACAGCTAAATGAGTCCTTGGGCAGTGCCTCAGATCGCTCACTCATTTTTAATCACTCAGCATTTCAATTTGCCACACGTCATGCAGAGCAGCAGATTTACAAAACACACTGATTCTTCCTATTATGCCTTTCCCAGATGTAGCGGATAAATGTTCCAAGCAATCTGAGAATTAGACACTACAGGTGGAGTCTTGGGCAGACTTGAATATGGTCACATCAAACTTCTGGCAAGGGTTTAGGCTTTATACTACAACCATCAAAGAAGAGGTAATATTTCAGCACAGCAAATATTATTTATTAATTAATTATTATTATACTGAAAGCAATCCTGCACGCTTCCGAGTGCCCCCTGTGAACTGCTGGGAACCTACTGGTTTGAAGATGTTCAGTGTCTCATGGAAGGTTCTCACTACTCATTGGATGGGGCCCAAGGTTTGTAATCAGATTGCATTACAACAGTAACATATCCTTGTGGGGAAAATATAGGGTTCAATCTGGCTCCCACTGAACTTTGTGAGAGTTTTGCCATTATCTTCACTGGGAGAAGACACAGAACCAAGCTAGCCGGCATGAAAAGGGCATGGTCGGCCTGAACATCATACTTTTTGAAATCTGTTTTTTCGCTTTGTCAGGAGCAGGCACTGCTCAAAGATGAAATGCTGTTCTGAGAAATCTACAGAGAGACAACTCCGAAAATCATGGTTGGGACACATGTACCAGCAGCGCCTCTGCCGCAGCACTTCCAGCCATTCTATCCTTTTCCAGCTCAAATGCAAAAAAAGCAGATTCTCTTCCAAAGCCTTTGCGTGCATCCACTTAAATCACGGAATCTCCAGCCAAGACTAACTAGAAACACACACCCCCAGACACCACAGCTTCCAAGAGAAGGTGATCAAGATGCTGTCCGGCTTGTTGATGAAGGTTTTGTAGACCTAAACATCCACTCAGCTGATGTCTCTGATACACGATGGCCTACTGCTTGGATGAGATCAGCTCATGCGTGAACAGCAGCTAGTTGAAGCTGAACCCGAGCAAGAGAGAGGGGATGTTGGTTGGCAGAGGAAAGTATTCTGAAAGTTTGCAGCCACAGTGCTGTCTGCATTGGTTGAAGATAGCGGGGCCTGGGCTCCCCAGCCTGGCTCTGGCTTTGCCAGGGACTGAGGGGGGAAAAGGATGGGCGGGGTGGGACCACAGAAGGGGCGGGACCTCATACCCTCCCCTCCTTTAGGAAGAAACCATTGCCACTGATTTTCCCCCTGGGAGAGGATGAGACAACAAACCACACGTGACAAATGTTGGCCCCCATGTGAGGTTTTTGGGATCACCCAGACCAGTAAGGGGGTTTCTCACAGCAGGACCTGTAATCTTGGGTTCCTTAATGCTGTGCTGCTCTGGCTCAAACCCTGATACCCGTAGCCAGCCTACAATCATAAGGCTGTGATTGTGATTGTGATACAATCACCGTGGCTTCCACCAGCCTCGTTACTCTTTGCAGGTTCTCAACATTTCTCAACATTCCTTCTGGTCCTAAGTCTCCCCAAATTCATCTACCCCAAGCACTCAAGTGGTGTTAGGGCTGCAGTGTTCAGCCATTCAGCAGGCCTCGTTGTTGATAAGGAAAGATCACAGTCTCCGTGCATTGGCGAAGGTTTATTGTTGACAAAGCACAGTACTAGCGCCTCGTAGGAGCTACGGGTATACTAACACATGTGTGCCCATGACAAAGGTACTGGTTCAATCAGCATCACGTGACACTGCCCCCTGGATCAGCACAAAGATGCTCCTATGACTTCTCCTTTTATACACTGATACAAACAAGCTACGTATCACAATCCAGATGTTAGTTACTACCCTAATCCTCGTACCTGCTAGTTTGAACAAAACAACCTTATCCATTATCCTGTCATCCCCACCTTAGCTAATGAGGGGTCAGTGTGTTCTTGTACCATCTCTTAGGAATGTGCTTACGTAGTTGTCTGAGAGATCTGTGGCTTTTGTACCATCTTCTCTAGTCAGGAATGTGCTTTCTTGGTTAGCTGACACCTTGTGTGTTACGATTCTCCCAAGACCAGGCCTACTCTGGTTCACAGCCTTTGGTTCACACTGCTAGTCATGCCTAGTGCTCCAGCAAGACCTGCTAGGCACTCGGACTTTTCCTCTTATCACCCTCGAAGGAGGTTGTAACTCTGCAAGTTACAAATTTGCTTTGGAACACACTCCATACAGTTTGCATAATGAAGGCTTGCTTGGGGTAAAAATAAAAAGTTTATTTAATTAAAAAAAATCATAGCTTAAAGGATGTGATATTACGGCAAAGAAAGCACATACAAGTTACACAGAAAACAAACGAAGATGCAACCTCAGGCTTTAGACTTCTATATTAGCGAAATTCCCTTTTCTAATACATGTTACCTATTGCTTCTGAACAGTTTCCCAGAGTGCCCTCTGTCAAAAAGTCAATCCAGGATTTGACAAATAGCTTCCCACTTAAATGCTAGCCCTCATTTCTGGATTAAAAAAAACCCCTGTTTTTAAAGCTTTTTTTCTTTTTCTCATGGCATGACGACTCATGGCCACTAAGAATGAAGGAAACTCACTCCTTTCTTAGGCTGCATCTACACTACAGACTCATTTCTGTCTAAATACGTGTCTCAGGGGTGTGAAAAATCCACACCCCTGAGCAACGCAGTTATACCGACCTTAACCATGTGTAGATAGTGCTATGCTGGCAGGAGAGCTTCTCCCAATGATACAGCTACCGACTCTCACAGATGTGGAGTTATTAAGTCAATGGAAGAGTTTCTAGAATTTATAGTGTAGATCTGCCCTTAGTTTTCCAAGATTGGGGTTTTCTTTTCAGTTTCAATGTCTTTCCATTAACTGTAATGGTCCACTGTTGTCTCTTCCTGGCTGGACAATGGATGGGTAATTGCAGTTAGTTTAATGTAACAAGTGGTTTGGAAGGCTCCATTCCCTACTGTGTAACCTATCATTTAAATCAGCTTCTGTACCAGATGACTGGAGTATAGCTAATACGATGCCAATTTTTAAAAAGGGCTCCAGAGGTGATCCTGGCAATTACAGGCCGGTAAGCCTTACTTCAGTATCGGGCAAACGGGTTGAAACTATAGTAAAGAACAAAATTGTCAGACACATAGATGAACATAATTTGTTGGGGAAGAGTCAACATGGTTTCTGTAAAGGGAAATCAGGCCTCACCAATTTACTCAAATTCTTTGAGGGGGTCAATAAGCATGTGGATAAGGGGGATCCAGTGGATATAGTGTACTTAGCTTTTCAGAAAGACTTTGACAAGGTCCCTCACCAAAGGCTCTTAAGCAAAATAAGCTGTCATGGGATAAGAGGAAAGATCCTCTCATGGATTGGTAACTGGTTAAAAGATTGGAAACAAAGTGTAGGACTAAATGGTCAGTTTTCAGAATGGAGAGAGGTAAATAGTGGTGTCCCCTAAGGGTCTATCCTGGGCCCAGTCCTATTCAACATACTCATAAATGATCTGGAAAAGGGGTAAACAGTGAGGTGGCAAAATTTGCAGATGATACAAAACTACTCAAGATAGTTAAGTCCCAGGCAGACTGTGAAGAGCTACAAAAGGGTCTCTCAAAACTGGGTGACTGGGCCACAAAATGGCAGATGAAATTCAATGTTGATAAATGCAAAGTAATGCACATTGGAAAGCATCATCCCAACTATACATATAAAATGATTTGGTCTAAATTAGTGATTACCACTTCAGAAAGAGATCTTGTAGTCATTGTGGATAGTTCTCTGAAAACATCCACTCAATGTGCAGCGGCAGTCAAAAAAGTGAACAGAATGTTGGGCGTCATTAAGAAAGGGATCGATAATAAGACAAAAAATATCATATTGCCTCTATATAAATCCATGGTACGCCCACATCTTGAATACTGCGTACAGATGTGGTCCCCTCATCTCAAAAAAGATCTATTGGAATTGGAAAAGGTTCAGAATAGGGCAACACAAATGACGAGGGGTCTGAAACAGCTTCTGTATGAGGAGAGATTAATAAGACTGGGACTTTTCAGTTTGGAAAAGAGACAACAAAGGGGGGATCTGATTGAGGTCTATTAAATCATGCCTGGTGTGGAGAAAGGATATAAGGACGTGTTATTTACTCCTTCTCATAACACAAGAACTAGGGGTCACCAAATTAAATTAATAGGCAGCAGATTTAAAACAGCCACAGGGAAGTATTTCTTCACACGATGCACAGTCAAACTGTGGAACTGTCTGCCAGATGATGTTGTGAAGACTATAACAGGGTTAAAAAAACTAGATAAATTCATGGAGGATAGGTCCATCAATGGCTAATAGCCAGGATGGGCAGGGATGGTGTCCCTAGCCTCTGTTTGCCAGAAGCTGGGAATGGGAGACGGGATGGATCACTTGATGATTCCCTGTTCTGTTCATTCCCTCTGGGGCACCTGGCATTGGCCACTGTTGGACAACAAGATACTGGGCTAGATGGACCTTTGTTCTGACCCAGTCTGGCTGTTCTTATGCTCTGATGTTCTTACACTACAGACCATACAGCAGCACAGTTGTACGGCTGCAGCTGCACCACTGTAAGGTCTCCCATGTAGCTGCTCTATGCTGCGGGAGAGAGCTCTCCCACCGACATAATTAAACCACCCCCAATGAGTGGCGGTACCTTTGTTGGCGGGAGAGCATCTCTCACTGACATAGCGCTGTCCACTGCAGCGCTTTTGTAGATGAAAATTATGTAGGTTGAGGGTGTGTTTTTTTCACTCCCCGACTGACAAAGGTGCCAGTGTAGATGTAGTCTAAATCACCCCTTTCAGATCTAAATGCAAAACTCAGATTTTCTCTGAGCTTTCCCTCACTCAATACTTAACCGCACAACAACAAGCCAAACCAAAAGCCCATAAACTTATCAATCTTACTTCTGTGACAGGCTTTTAAAATATGTCTGCACTAAAAATGGGTCACTGGCCCTTACTTGTGAAGGCGAGCATGGCATGTGGCTTTCTTAAAAGCCTGCCTCCTTTTGACTATTCAGCAGCTGGTTTTAGAGCATTTTCTGTATTTCTTCTGATAGGCTGATCACTTTGCCGAACCCAAAGCTCCACCTGTACACTTGTGTGAGGTCTAAGCTAAGAATTATCTTCCTGACTGATGGAAAGTGACCTTGTCACTTGGCAGTGAGATGCCCTGCATGTCCACCGATCAATACCCAAGGTGATATACTAGCACAATACCAGATGTTTACTGAGCCATATCGCAAATGGCATGAGGACCCACTGGCATGAAGGATTTCTTAATGCCATGGCAACGAGGTCTCATTTCTACACCCATTTGTCACAGCTCTCCAGTCTGTACCTCTCACTGAAGGTTTATGTTATGTCAAACTTTAAAAAAAAAATTCTTCTAACCACTGCTCAGGGAACCTCAAGAATAAAACCTTGGAGAGGAAAAACTGTTAACTAAGCACCAGGGGCTAAATCCACAAGGGGGGTTATGCATCACAATGCCCAGCATGGTAACTCCTAACTTTCAAACTCCCTGCCACACAGTGGAATCCATAGCTCCAAGTTATGCATTGCATGGGGCAAGTTAGGCACCTAAGAATGGGAATCACAGAAGCCAACACCAGTGCCTATATGTATAAAAGAGAGAAAGTAGGAGCATGAAAAACCCAATGGTATGTGATCTAGGAATTATACAAATGCAAGATCATTTAAACCAGCCATGGCTAATCAGGAAACTCAATTTAATGGGACAAACCTCAGGGAACTGAGTTTTTCCTATTAAAACAGAACAAGTGTTCTGTCACTTTTAGCAGGATGATCATAATTGCTCAAACCTTTGTGTTGGGGATGGCTTTTAGGCTCATTTCTCTGTCAATTACCGGTGTTATTATGGTTGTTAAGGATCACTAATTGCTTGCAGATTGTGTTGTTTTTCCTATCTCACACAATGACAACCATGAAAATGTCTAGAATTTATATTTTAATGTCCATTTAAATGGTATTTTAGTTTATTTGACCGATGGTTATGTTTTACCTACTGTCTATTATTGCGTAAAATTGATTGATTTGAAATTTATCCCACATTAAAAAAAAAGAGCGCAGAGACATTCACTGATAATATCAAGACGGATAGTTGGATAAAATTGTGCGGATTACTCATGTTCTTGAAGTGAATAACATGCATACGTGTTTGCAAGATTGGGGCTAAAATGAGTAACATCTGCATTTATTTCAAATAAATGAAGTTTCCTCTTTCTTCTTAAGTTTGAAATGCAAGTTTTTTAAAGACTTTACGATGATCAGACAGCAAATTTGGAATTTTAGTATTAGTTCCACCATTTAAATATAACTACAGTATGGACAGGTTTGCCACATAAATCTCCCATCCCTAACAGCCAAAAAGATCTCTCATAACTGAAGAGAAATAAGACCTCAAATTCAGTAGACAAAGCAGTATGGCCTAGTGGACAGGGTGTTGGAGAGGCAGTCTTAAATCCTGGTTCTGCTGAGTATCTGTGGGCAATCACATCCCCCATGGCCCTGAGCTACTCCTTGCCTATTCGACAGTAGGCTGTTTAGGGAAGGGACTGTCTCTCAATATATATTTGTACTGCACCTTGCGCAAATTGAACCCCAAATTTGATTGGGGCCTCCATGCACTACTGCAATACAAATAACTAATAATACTAATATAGCAGGCAGCATCTTGGCCAAAGATCCAAGTGACTTGCAGAACCATGTGCAAAAAGAAAAATGAAAACAATCATTTTTAAATTGTTTTCAAGTGTTCACTAGTGGATAGTGTGCAGCTAAGGAACATCTCTTCTGCTAATGATTCCCTAATTTGTGTTATGTTCAGAGCAAGCATTATCACAGGCTAAAGTTTCCGAGGGGCTGTTGCATTAAATTCCCCCATCATTATGAGGAGACAAAAATAGAAAGCATCACTGAACAACCTATCCATCTTACAAAGTTACCATTGCCTTCTCTGCTCCTAAGTACATTTCATATGGTGTCTAAAGCTAATATGATTTCTGTGCAGGATGTAATTGCTTTGTTTCACTTAGGATTTGTTAATACCACCAAATATTTAAGTCATGCAACTTCAATACAATTTAATAGCTGCCTGTGCTGAAGAGTACACACACACACACACCCCCTCACAAGGACCCTATTAATAGGGGGATTGGACAGTGGATAAGTGTCCTAACGCAGCTGGCCAAAGACTGAACTACTCCAGGGCTGGATTGAGCCATAGGCACACTGACCTCTGCCCCAGACCTCTGCTGACAGAGTCATGTGGTTACATCAGAATCATCTTTAAGTTCATAAAAGAAAAAAAACTGAAGTGTCTGGACTTTTGGCTGCAAAGAAAAGCTTGAAAACGTGACGAGAGTGTGACCAAAGCAGTGTCCGCCTGAGTCTGCAGAGAGCCTGAAACAACAGCTCTGAGGAGTGGAGCACTGTAGGATAAGTATAAAGTTAAAGAATGAAAGTTAACTTAAGTTTGGTTAAGGAAATGTGTCCATGTTATAAAGGAAGGCCCTGACTAGTAAGTAGAAGGAAGGCCTTGAAAATAATGAGTGATAAGGCCAGAAGGACTAAAGTTGGGAGGACATCTTGTTCAAAGAATAACTAATGAGCTAAGGGGAAGGCCTCTGACCAATCGGGGTGATTGCAGATGGTTTTAAATCAAACAAAAAGAATCTGTCTTAAAATAAGCCAACACAGCCCTTTCCCAACCCACATACCAGTGTTAATGCCTGTGTGAACCCGGTGCAATGGGAGAACTTTTCGACAGCAGTTAGGGGATGAAAGGCCTTGGGGAGAAAGGCAGTTGTAAATCTTATCTGGATGAAGATTGGAAATAAGTGTGAACTGTCTCCAATTGGTTTTGTGATGGGATGCAGCTGCCCCGCACTGATACTTCGGGGGTTGACTCCTCCCTTTGGGCTGAGGAGGTCATGCCCCCTCAGCCCTGCTGGGCACGCTCCAGCTGGAGACCAGGTATAAAAGGGACCAGCCCAGCTCATTCAGGGCTGACCATCAAGGAGGGAGGATGCACCAGCCTGGCAACTGCTGAGGCCCCAGGTGGTGGAAGCCAGAGCTACTCTAACCCAGGCGGACACGCAAGGATCTGCCGACACCCAAAGAGTGTTGGAGTTGCCAGGAGCTGCACAGGCTGACCAGGGCAGGAAGTAGCTCAGGGGGACTAGTCATTCTGCCCGGGGGGTATCAGTGAGCTTCGGTCAGATCCCTGCTGACTCAGTGGCGACCACATTGACCACTGCAGAGCCCTAAGTTGGGACCCAGTGGATCAGGGAGGGCCCAAGTCCCCCTATACAGGCTGCCACCTACTCCTAAGTCACTAAACCATTCAGCTCTGTTGCCCAGTCACCCAGTTTTGAGAGATCCTTTTGTAGCTCTTCACAGTCTGCCCGGGACTTAACTATCTTGAGTAGTTTTGTATCATCTGCAAATTTTGCCACCTCACTGTTTACCCCTTTTCCAGATCATTTATGAGTATGTTGAATAGGACTGGGCCCAGGACAGACCCTTAGGGGACACCACTATTTACCTCTCTCCATTCTGAAAACTGACCATTTAGTCCTACACTTTGTTTCCAATCTTTTAACCAGTTACCAATCCATGAGAGGATCTTTCCTCTTATCCAATGACAGCTTATTTTGCTTAAGAGCCTTTGGTGAGGGACCTTGTCAAAGTCTTTCTGAAAAGCTAAGTACACTATATCCACTGGATCCCCCTTATCCACATGCTTATTGACCCCCTCAAAGAATTTGAGTAAATTGGTGAGGCATGATTTCCCTTTACAGAAACCATGTTGACTCTTCCCCAACAAATTATGTTCATCTATGTGTCTGACAATTTTGTTCTTTACTATAGTTTCAACCCGTTTGCCCGATACTGAAGTAAGGCTTACCGGCCTGTAATTGCCAGGATCACCTCTGGAGCCCTTTTTAAAAATTGGCATCGTATTAGCTATACTCCAGTCATCTGGTACAGAAGCTGATTTAAATGATAGGTTACACAGTAGGGAATGGAGCCTTCCAAACCACTTGTTACATTAAACTAACTGCAATTACCCATCCATTGTCCAGCCAGGAAGAGACAACAGTGGACCATTACAGTTAATGGAAAGACATTGAAACTGAAAAGAAAACCCCAATCTTGGAAAACTAAGGGCAGATCTACACTATAAATTCTAGAAACTCTTCCATTGACTTAATAACTCCACATCTGTGAGAGTCGGTAGCTGTATCATTGGGAGAAGCTCTCCTGCCAGCATAGCACTATCTACACATGGTTAAGGTCGGTATAACTGCGTTGCTCAGGGGTGTGGATTTTTCACACCCCTGAGACACGTATTTAGACAGAAATGAGTCTGTAGTGTAGATGCAGCCTAAGAAAGGAGTGAGTTTCCTTCATTCTTAGTGGCCATGAGTCGTCATGCCATGAGAAAAAGAAAAAAAGCTTTAAAAACAGGGGTTTTTTTTAATCCAGAAATGAGGGCTAGCATTTAAGTGGGAAGCTATTTGTCAAATCCTGGATTGACTTTTTGACAGAGGGCACTCTGGGAAACTGTTCAGAAGCAATAGGTAACATGTATTAGAAAAGGGAATTTCGCTAATATAGAAGTCTAAAGCCTGAGGTTGCATCTTCGTTTGTTTTCTGTGTAACTTGTATGTGCTTTCTTTGCCGTAATATCACATCCTTTAAGCTATGATTTTTTTTAATTAAATAAACTTTTTATTTTTACCCCAAGCAAGCCTTCATTATGCAAACTGTATGGAGTGTGTTCCAAAGCAAATTTGTAACTTGCAGAGTTACAACCTCCTTCGAGGGTGATAAGAGGAAAAGTCCGAGTGCCTAGCAGGTCTTGCTGGAGCACTAGGCATGACTAGCAGTGTGAACCAAAGGCTGTGAACCAGAGTAGGCCTGGTCTTGGGAGAATCGTAACACACAAGGTGTCAGCTAACCAAGAAAGCACATTCCTGACTAGAGAAGATGGTACAAAAGCCACAGATCTCTCAGACAACTACGTAAGCACATTCCTAAGAGATGGTACAAGAACACACTGACCCCTCATTAGCTAAGGTGGGGATGACAGGATAATGGATAAGGTTGTTTTGTTCAAACTAGCAGGTACGAGGATTAGGGTAGTAACTAACATCTGGATTGTGATACGTAGCTTGTTTGTATCAGTGTATAAAAGGAGAAGTCATAGGAGCATCTTTGTGCTGATCCAGGGGGCAGTGTCACGTGATGCTGATTGAACCAGTACCTTTGTCATGGGCACACATGTGTTAGTATACCCGTAGCTCCTACGAGGCGCTAGTACTGTGCTTTGTCAACAATAAACCTTCGCCAATGCACGGAGACTGTGATCTTTCCTTATCAACAACGAGGCCTGCTGAATGGCTGAACACTGCAGCCCTAACACCACTTGAGTGCTTGGGGTAGATGAATTTGGGGAGACTTAGGACCAGAAGGAATGTTGAGAAATGTTGAGAACCTGCAAAGAGTAACGAGGCTGGTGGAAGCCACGGTGATTGTATCACAATCACAATCACAGCCTTATGATTGTAGGCTGGCTACGGGTATCAGGGTTTGAGCCAGAGCAGCACAGCATTAAGGAACCCAAGATTACAGGTCCTGCTGTGAGAAACCCCCTTACTGGTCTGGGTGATCCCAAAAACCTCACATGGGGGCCAACATTTGTCACGTGTGGTTTGTTGTCTCATCCTCTCCCAGGGGGAAAATCAGTGGCAATGGTTTCTTCCTAAAGGAGGGGAGGGTATGAGGTCCCGCCCCTTCTGTGGTCCCACCCCGCCCATCCTTTTCCCCCCTCAGTCCCTGGCAAAGCCAGAGCCAGGCTGGGGAGCCCAGGCCCCGCTATCTTCAACCAATGCAGACAGCACTGTGGCTGCAAACTTTCAGAATACTTTCCTCTGCCAACCAACATCCCCTCTCTCTTGCTCGGGTTCAGCTTCAACTAGCTGCTGTTCACGCATGAGCTGATCTCATCCAAGCAGTAGGCCATCGTGTATCAGAGACATCAGCTGAGTGGATGTTTAGGTCTACAAAACCTTCATCAACAAGCCGGACAGCATCTTGATCACCTTCTCTTGGAAGCTGTGGTGTCTGGGGGTGTGTGTTTCTAGTTAGTCTTGGCTGGAGATTCCGTGATTTAAGTGGATGCACGCAAAGGCTTTGGAAGAGAATCTGCTTTTTTTGCATTTGAGCTGGAAAAGGATAGAATGGCTGGAAGTGCTGCGGCAGAGGCGCTGCTGGTACATGTGTCCCAACCATGATTTTCGGAGTTGTCTCTCTGTAGATTTCTCAGAACAGCATTTCATCTTTGAGCAGTGCCTGCTCCTGACAAAGCGAAAAAACAGATTTCAAAAAGTATGATGTTCAGGCCGACCATGCCCTTTTCATGCCGGCTAGCTTGGTTCTGTGTCTTCTCCCAGTGAAGATAATGGCAAAACTCTCACAAAGTTCAGTGGGAGCCAGATTGAACCCTATATTTTCCCCACAAGGATATGTTACTGTTGTAATGCAATCTGATTACAAACCTTGGGCCCCATCCAATGAGTAGTGAGAACCTCCCATGAGACACTGAACATCTTCAAACCAGTAGGTTCCCAGCAGTTCACAGGGGGCACTCGGAAGCGTGCAGGATTGCTTTCAGTATAATAATAATTAATTAATAAATAATATTTGCTGTGCTGAAATATTACCTCTTCTTTGATGGTTGTAGTATAAAGCCTAAACCCTTGCCAGAAGTTTGATGTGACCATATTCAAGTCTGCCCAAGACTCCACCTGTAGTGTCTAATTCTCAGGTTGCTTGGAACATTTATCCGCTACATCTGGGAAAGGCATAATAGGAAGAATCAGTGTGTTTTGTAAATCTGCTGCTCTGCATGACGTGTGGCAAATTGAAATGCTGAGTGATTAAAAATGAGTGAGCGATCTGAGGCACTGCCCAAGGACTCATTTAGCTGTATGAAAGCGTCCACCCCCTACAAAGTCATTAGTGCTCCAATGAAAACTCGCTTTGCCTCACACATATGCAATTCCTGGCACCCTTATGGCTCCTCTTTATAGCCAGTGTAATAATGGAGGGACCTCATTGACTTTAACGTGACTCTCTGCCAGTGAAAGCTGTGTTAACTTTTAAAAACGCATCTCCCCTGTTTTTTAAACTCATTTCACTCTCACTTGGAATGTTACTTTAGCGGTTCTAAAATTTAGCTTAATTTGTATTAAGGCTGCCTTTTAACGTTGGTTTAGGAATGAGACCAAAAACCCACATTGCGCTCCAAGATGCTATTACAAAGTAGCCACCAGCCAGAGTGCTGAAGAATGTATCTTTATAGCAAATAATAAACGTTAATGCAGTGCTTAGCATTTCAATGTCATGATTAACTAGTGCACAGTCTTACTAATTTAATATTTTATACTCACACAAATGGCTTTGATTTTTACAATAAAATACTGATTCTCATGTGCATTTTACAGGTGAGAGAGGATGCATTCAAGTTCATTCAAGGAAATAAAATACAAACAATCCTTTTCAAATGAATATACTCATTGACAATGTACTTTGCATGAAGAATATATCCAGAGCAAATGTAAATAGTATTTTTGGTTTGGTCCCAAAGTCATAGACTACTAGCCTTTGGTATTGCACAGAGAAGATATGTCACAAGTAAAATCCGAAGAAATTGACATTCTGTAGGTAGCAAGCTCTGTATAAGTAGGGGCATTGCCAGCAGATCGAGAGATGTGATCGTTCCCCTCTATTCAACATTGGTGAGGCCTCATCTGGAGTACTGTGTCCAGTTTTGGGCCCCACATCAAAAGAAGGATGTGAAAAATTTGGAAAGCGTTCAGCAGAGGGCAACAAAAATGATTAGGGGACTTGAACACATGACTTATGAGGAGAAGTTGAGGGAACTGGGATTGTTTAGTCTGCGGAAGAGAAAAATGAGGATGGATTTGATAGCTGCTTTCAACTACCTGAAAGGGGGTTCCAAAGAGCATGGTTCTAGACTGTTCTCAGTGGTAGCAGATGACAGAACAAGGAGTAATGGTCTCAAGTTGCAGTGGGGGAGGTTTAGGTTGGATATTAAGAAAAACTTAATCACAAGGAAGGTGTTGAAGCACTGGAATGGGTTACCTAGGAAGGTGGTGGAAATTCCTTCCTTTAAAGTTTTTAAGATGAGGCTTGACAAAGTCCTGGCTGGGATGATGTAGTTGGGGATTGGTCCTGCTTTGAGCAGGCGGTTGGACTAGATGACCTCCTGAGGTCCCTTCCAACTCTGATATTCTATGATTCTAAGAGGGTATACATATTGACTGTGGCCGCTAGGCCATGCAGAAATATTGACTCGGTAGGGAGGGCGGATATAGTGACTCTGGTTGTTAGGCCACCCTGCCCCGGCAGAAAGGTAGCCATATTGACTGGGGCCACTAGGCTACGCAGATATGTAGACTCTGGCCATTACACCATGCAGCCCCGCACCTGAGGGCAGCCATCTAGACTTCGGCCAGTAGACCACACGACCCTGAGTGATCACGGAAACTTAGCTGCAGGGCCATATCAACTCCTACCATCCCAAAAGGGGAAGGGCTCCTCACACTGCTGCTCACTGGGGGGCGGGGAGGGAGAAAAGGTCTCTGTTCACTTTCCCTCCAATCAGGGAGTGGAACCATAGTGCAGGTGTGGAGCTATGCGAGGAGGGGAAGAGGATTTCATGGTGCGCTAGAGCACTGAATGCCTACTTTGGATCCAGGACATCATAGGGAAGTTGTTGCTATGCCCTGCTGTGCGGTTCTGTGGGCAGAGAGAGTCTCCAGGGCTGTTGAACCTGAACTTCTCATGAGTACTCACTTCACTTACATTTCCAAAGGAGAGCAGCTAGCAAAGCCTTCGGTCTATGCACTAAGCCCACTAGATGTCAGGGTTTCCCAACTCAAAGCTTTTTAATGCTGCTAAATGTAAATGGATACACCTAAGGAATAAAGAATATAGGCCACACTTACAGCCTGGGGCATTCTGACCTGGGAAGCAATGACTCTGACAAAATGTTTGGAGTTGTGTTGGATAATCAGCTGAACATGGGCTCCTAGTGGCAGTGGCCAAGAGAGCTAATATGATTCTGGGATGCATAGACAGGGGAATCTTGAGTAGGAGTAGAGAGGTTATTTTACCTCCGTATTTAGCACTGGTGCAACTGCTGCTGGAATACTGTGTCCAGTTCTGGTGCCCACAATTCAAGAAGAATATTGATAAACTGAAGAAGGTTTGAAGAAGAGCCACAAGAATGATGAAAGGATTAGAAAACCCGCCTTCTAGTGATAGATTGAGCTCTTTGAATCTATTTAACTTAACAAAGAGAAGTCACTTAAGAGGTGACTTGATTACACTCTGAAAGTAGATACATAGGGAACAAATATTTAATAATGGGCTCTTCAATCTAGCAGACAAAGGTCTATGACCCAATGGCTGGAAGTTAAAGCTAGATCACCGCATGTTCAGAGTAAGCCCCAGGCGGGCCACAAGACACTTTGTTTACCTGAGCGTCCGCAGGTACGGCTGCTCGCAGCTCCCAGTGGCCGCGGTTCGCTGTTCCCAGCCAATGGGAACTGTGGGAAGTGGTGCAGGCCGGGCTACCGCTTCCCGCAGCTCCCACTGGGGCTTTCTGAAGAGATTCTCCTTTCTGAAGAGAATTCTCCTCAGATTTCTGACAAGAATTTTGTTTAGTCTAGGAATCAAAACCTTTTTCTTGAGGGGCTTCTTGCAGACCAAGACCTCCACAGTGCCCAGTCACAGGCCAGCCACCTCTGGCAGCACTAGCACATGCCCTGATCACACTCCAACCCCGCTCTGCAAGGGCTCATTCACTATGCCCCACTCTATCCTTAGAAGCAGCGTCCATTTTTCTTGCTATATAATTTCTATCATTATAATAAAAACAGATATGACTATAAAAAAAATTACTAAATTTAAACAATATGTACCTAGTCCTAAAACAGCTATTCCACACAAGCCTGTCCATTACGGAGCTATTGCAAAAATATGCTCATGCTGAAGTGCTTCTTAATTATATAGCATAGGCACCCTTCCGGATCAATCAGATATAAATTCTAAAACCAGAAGGGAGCACTGTGATCATCTAGTCTAATCTCCTATGTAGGACAGATCATAGGACTGCCCTGCTTAATTGCAGTTTGAACTAGAGCATCTCTTTGAGAAAAGCCTCCAGTCTTGATTAAAATATTTCCTGTGATGGAGAATCCACCTCCACTCTTAGTAAGTTGTTCTAGTGGTTAATTACCCTTGGTCCTGGGCCTCGTCCTTCCGCAATGCCCCCTTGGGGTGTGATGGGGTTCTGTACTCACTCAGCTCATCATCCCATCCAGGTAATCTGCCCGCAGAGATATAGGGATGGAAACCCAGGCCTTCGGTGAGATTCTTCTGGAGCTTACCCCTTCCAAGGTTCGAGAGAAAAGAAACAGAGGAAAGGAAAAAAACAAGACAGTCCCAACAGCGCTGCAGGCAACCCTTGCTTCAAGGAACCCCGTCAAGCCGCGAGCTGGCCTAGTTTCCTCAGGTGAACTATCTTCAAGCAGTTGCTGGGAGTCTAGCCCCCCTTCCTCTCAGGGGGCTTGGACCATCGCAGTCAGACCTCCCAAAAGCAGCAAAGAAAAGCCAACAAGTTAATGAATGGAAGCCAGCAGCCCACCTCCTTTCTGGCAAGGAGCACCCGGCAGTCCGTCACACAGCTCAGTGCCCTCGGGGAAGTCACACAAGGTCAGGCCCACCTTCCGCTCAGGAGACTCAGACTGGCTGTGCTCACCCAAGCAGTCTTTGTCCTTACCAATGTCTCCGTTATCCTCCCAGCGCTGCTCTTCATTGAGAGGGCTTCTCCCTCTTTTAAGGCCTTCCTCCAGACCTGACGTGCCTCACAGGCAGGGCTGGTTCTAGGATCCATTACTGAGAGGAACAAGTGGGTAACCTGGGGAGCAAGGGGGACATTTGCCCCCAAACAATTGTCCAGGGGTCCCAAAGTATTGTCAGAAAAGCCAAAATCTGTACAAAGTGATCTAGTGTTAAGCAGTGGAACCGCAACAGATTGGGGAGTCCTCCTCTGTTATAGAAGTAACAAATCACAGCAAAATACTGACACATTAGCAAAATTTTAGTTAAATACTCCTCAAATCAAAGCTTTTCCAGGGGTGTGACAGGGTTCGACTCACCACTGGGGCACCTCCTACTGGCTGTCCTGGGAATTAGCTTGATCCGCCCGTGCGCCCTCATCTGTGGTTGTGCCGCCGTCACGTCCGCTCCAGGATGTGAGTTGTCCCAACAAACACAGCATCCTCTTCAGGACACAGCCCTCCGGCTGTGTGACACTCTGTTCTCCCCCGTTCCGGGGGAATGGCAGTCCTCTGTCCAGCCTCTTCCTTGGTGGCAACTGGGGGCAAGAGGGGGACCCAGGCCTGCACGTTACTCCGGGTCCCGGCCCAGGGACCCTCTAGGTGGCAGCCACATGCTGCTTCCCCTCCAACCTCACAGTCTCTTCCCTGGGCCACCTGCCTGTAGCCCCAGCACTTTCTCCACCTTTGTCTCAGGGCCTCAGCAAGTCAGCAGCTCAGCCGGGAGCTTCCCTCTCACGCCCCTGATCCTGCCAAGCACTGCTCTGTCCAAGATATTAGCTGCCCTGTGCCTCCAAGGCAGCCAGTCCTCCTCCCTCCCCGAGCTCCAGGGAGTGACAGACTTGCTCTGCCCTGCGGCTCTTCTTATATGGGCCTGTCCGGCCCTGATTGGCTTCTCCTCACAGCCCTCTCCAATTGGCTGTCTCCTGCACAGCCTCCCTAGGGTCCTCCCCAATTGGCTGCCAGTTGCGCAGCCTCCCTAGGGTTCTATTAACCCTTTATAAGCTAGTGTGGGGCAGACACCTGATTACAAAGGAGTCTAACTTGCTGCTGGACTCCTGGAAGGCTGTTTGTTTTCTAACTAGTGATGTTCGGCAGGCCCCAATATACCCACTTGCTCCCCTCAGTAATGGACCCAAGTGCAGTCAGGCAGGGCTGCTTGAGCCCATAGCTCAGAGGTTCTCAAACAGGTGGTCATGACCCCTCAGGGGGTTGCGAGGTTATTCTGTGGGGGGTTGCGAGCTGTCAGCCTCCACCCCCAAACCGTGCTTCAGCTCCAGCATTTATAATAGAGTTAAATATAAAAAGAAATGTGTTTTTAATTGATATGGGGGTTGCACTCATAGGCTTGCTGTGTGAAAGGGGTCACCTTAGAGAACCACTGCCATCGCTGCTCTTTAACCCCTTCCTGTCCAGTGTAAAGTTTGTCTACTTGCTCACATCCTCACTGTTAAAAATGTGCACTTTATTTCTAGTTGGAATTTGTCTAGTTTCAAATTCCAGCCATTTGATCTTTTTTATACGTTTATTTCCTAGACTGAAATGCCCTCTGTTATCAAATTTATGTTCCTCATATCGGCACCTATAGACTGATCGATCAGGTCACCGCTTAACCTTCTCTTTGTTAAGCCAAATCGTTTGAGTTCCTCGAGTCTATCGCTATATGGTATGTTTATTAATCTTCTAATCATTTTTGTGGCTCTTTTTTGAACCTTCTGCAATCTCTCAATATCCTTCTTGAGTTCTGGACACTAGAACTGTATACAACATTCCAGCAGCAGTCATTTTAGGGAATTTTAACCATAAACATTCTCATTGTTATGCAGTTTATATGCAAAGATCTTTCTCCAAAAGCACCAAAAGGCCAAGCTTTTATGGATCAATGTTTCACTATTAAAAGGAAGAAATTGTAATTATTTAAAGACTCCTGATAACTAGTATTTTACAGCACTGAGATTTTAAAACCCCCACTAATACTCCTGACGACACCACTCATACAGATATAAAGATTTGAATATCAATAGTTGGGGACACTTTCCATAACTCATACTAGAAAAACATTGGGCTTATGATTACGACACCAGCCTGAGAGCCAGGAAATGTTGGTTCAATTCCCAGGTCTGTCACAAACGGCTTGTGTGACCTTACACCAGTCACTTCATCTTTCTGTGCCAGAGTTCCCCATCTGTGAAATGGGGCAATTATGTTTTGTTTGTCTGACTCAGCTAGGCTGTAAGGCCGTTCCCCAAAGAACTTTGCTATATATTTGTTAATCACCTAGTACCATAGGTAAGCAGATGGAGCCTCAAGGTGCTACTGTAATACAATAATACATCTAGGAAATTAATTTCGCTACAAACATTAACATAGACGTTCAAAATCTCATCAGCTTTTCAGAAAAAATGCACTTGTTATAACACACCTGAGCAAAGTATTTGCCTAAAATGAGGTTTGCTCTGTCACCACTTTTGGTAGCAGGAAGAGCAAGAAAATGGTCCTCAGGCAGGACATCTGTCCTCCTAGCCTCTGACACAGAGAAGAGGCAAAGAGAGCTGGAAAACAGTAGCTAGACTGAGGCAAACATTAACAGCAGCACTTAAAGATCCAACTGTTATGAGGGTGAGCTACAGCGAGGAGCCACATGAATTTTTAAACTCTCGGGTTATTTTGCATAATTTCTTATGAGACCTTGGGACATGCAAAGTCTTCTCACCATCCTGGGAAAAAGGACTGAGGTCTAATAATCGCAATGTGTTACTTCCTAAAAACAGCCATCCTAAATCTGCTGCTGAATAATACCCAAGGGAGTGATGCTTGACAAGGTGTGCAAAGTCAGCTCCCAGGGAAGGAAACCCTCAGTCCAATCCATTCATTGTGTGTGTGTAGGTGTGTGTTAAATCATGTGATGTTTTAAAACACACACTTGGAAGAAGCAGTGAGCAACTTGGGCAGTGAAAAGGAAGAGTGTGATACAGATCTAGCCTCAGAAAGTGGCCAGCTGCTAGCTAGGAAAGCAACGGCCCCAGAAGTGAAAGTAAGCCGGTACGCCACGGTACGGTGTACCGGCAAGAGCCGGTGCGCCGTACCGGGACTGGCTTTCTCAGATGGCAATTTAAAGCCCTGGGGTAGCAGCGGTGGGGCTCCGGCAGGGATTTAAAGGGCCTGGGGATTTAAGGCCCTGCCTCTTCCAGTTGAGGTCACACCCCCGGCTCAGGACTCCAGCGTACCGGTAAGTCCTTTAACTTACTTTCACCCCTGAACTGCCCCCATTCCAACAACCCACCAGGTCAGTCGCACAATGCTGCACATGGAGAAAGGGGACAAAACTGATCTGCTTACAGGACACCACGAAGCATCAGACTGTGTCAGTCTGTCTGATACTCCATCCAAGTCTACACTAGCCTATTACAGGATGACCATATTTCTTCCAGTTAGTTCTCTTTTACTCTTTAGCTCCCTTAATGTTCTATATTCAACCTAGCCATTGCCAGCTTGCTATTGAATATAAATATGACGCTCCCTGCAATTGGGCTTGGGTGTCATGACATAAGCAACAGATGGAGGGACAGAATTGCTTACCAGTTCATTTCAAGCTAGGAAAACATACAATATTGGGGTTTATTTGTTACTCTCAGCAGGTGCGTATCTGTTGTCACCACTTAGACAACTGCAGTTTGGTAACAAACATCTGTTCTCTTTTGCTCTGGGAAGATAAATGACTCTGTAAGTCTAATTAGTGGGCAGAGCTGACCTCACGCACAGGTAGAAACAGCTATTGCACATCAGGTGCACCTCAGGGAACAAAGAGATAAAACACTGACTCATTCCTTAGAGTTGGGTTTGGTTTAATCCCTTAAAAACTAATACTCGTAAGGGGAAAATCTGATTTTTAATTAAAAGGCTTCACTAGCACAGCAACTTTTTCGGTAGCTTCCCAGCTCGGCCGGCGAGCAGACCTGTATGTGTGCTGTGTGTGGTGACAAACATGGAGGACCAAGGGACGTTTTGCTCTCAATTGCAACCGGACTGATTCTTGATTTCAATTTACTGGTCACGGTTCCATTTAATTGAAAGAAAGAGGTGATTCTATTCTTCCTGCAACCATTTTACTCAGAATGGCACAAACTCCACAGAAACAAAAGAAAAAGCCTCTTCTAACCCCTGGCCTAGTTTGTTAGCTAGGCCTATGCTACAGTAATACAAGAGAAAGATGCGGTGGGGGGGTTCTAAGGAGTACTAGTGATTAGATGAGGTGGAGGACAGAGAAATGTTGCTGATTTAAATTGTTTTATTTGTTGCATCTTTGGATGTTTATAACTATGTCAAGGATGCCCAGAGCTTTGGGCTGGAGTCCTATATTGTGGAACTTGTTTTAGACTAAATATTTAAACTAATTAACAAAAATAGCCTTCTCCATCCCTGTATATTAGTGCCTTCTGGGAAATTAGGAAATAGCAATCATGTAGCCTGCACTATTATTTATTTGTATTGGACCTAGAGGGCCAAGTCAAGGACCAGGACCCCATAGAGTTAGGTGCTGTACAAACACAGAACAAAAACACTAGTCCTCATCCCAAAGAGTTTAGGATTTTCCAAGTCCTAACACACCAGGCAATAAAGAAGCTGTGTAAGGCAGTTAAACACAAAGGAAATGAATTCTCAATGATGTAGGATATTTAAACTAGCACATGTTGCTGTGTTTGTAACACTCTTCACTGTCAGCAAGGCCATGCTATGGTTCGTCATCACTGGGTATCGCTCTGAGCATCTGACAGAATGACAGACAGGGAGGAAGGAGGGTCAAACTCATTCTGTGCTGAGGACAGAATTCTATTTCTAGCGAGGGTCATGGGCTGAGGTACGAAATGCGGCCACGTGATACCTTTGCTACACAGGGAGACTCCTGGAATTGACCAGAGGAGTTTGTCCAAAGAGCAAGAGTGGACTATTACCTTATGTAGTACTGAGTTGTTTATGTATGTGATGGGGCTCCACTCACCACAATGGTGCCTTCTGCTGGCCATCTTGGAGATCAGGTGCACAGGTCAGTACGCCCTCTCCTGATGGTGCCTTGCCCACTGTCACATCTGCTCCTGGACCCAGGTCATTCCAAGAACCACAGTGTCTTCTTCATGACACAGTCCTCTGGCCGTGTCACGATATGTGCTCCCCCGTTCCGGGGGCCCTGCAGTCAACTGTCCAGCCACTTCCCCAGAGGCGATTGCAGTCAATTGTCTTGCCACTTCCCCAGTGGCGAGCAGGGGATCAGGGCCTGCTCACTACTTTGGGTCCCAGCCCAGGTATCCTGTAGATGGCAGCCACATGCTACATCCCCTCCAACTCCTCCAGGCATTTCCCTGGGCCACTTCTCCGTGGGCCCAGCACCTTCTTTGCCCCTACCTCGGGGACTCAGCATGCCAGTCCTAGCAGCCAGCCAGGAGTGTCCTCTCACTCTTCTGTTCCTGCCCAGCACTACTCTGGCTTCCTTCCACCTACAAGGCACCCAATCCTTCCTCCTTGAGCTGCAGGGAGTAACTGACACTGCTCCGCCCTGCAGCTCTCCTTATATGAGCCTGCTGGGTCCTGATTAGCTGCTCCTCACAGCCCCTCTTCTATTGGCTGCTTGTGCAGCCTCCCTATGGCTCTATTAATCCCTTACAGGTCAATTAATCCCTTACAGGTAGTGTTGAGTTCTTTTGCCTTTTCATCTTTGGAAGGTATTCTGGGGTGCCTTAGCAGCAGGACATCTTTCAATCTCCCTCATCCCACTGCTGTTTCTCACTCACTAGCCGCATTTTTGCCAGGTGAACAGGAACAGCAATAGGGTGGCGTGGAAGGGAGTAGCTGCAGGCCTTGTGCTTGATGAACTGTGTGTGTGTTTGTTTTCTGTGCAGGTGGTATGGCTGGGCTGCTGGGCCCTGAATATGCCAGGGGAGACACATCTGTGTTTTGGTGAGAGCCCTGTGGCTGGGACCCGTGGGCCTGTGATTGGCCCGGGTGTTTGACATTTGAGTGGTTAATCTCCCCTGGTTAGTGAAGGGGTGGAGCTAAGCAGTGAGACTTAGTATAGAAGTTAGCTACCTAGTGAGCTCCTACGCAGGGAAAGAGGATCAGCTATTGAGTTGTGGAGTGGGTTTGCATTGGGCAGCATGAGAGGCTTTCTAGATACATTTTTATATTTTATACCAGGACGACCAGCACTGGAACAATGGCTGAGCCATGTTTTCTTTCCTTCCTGAAGCCAGAAGCATCAGAGAGCATGTGGACAACCAGAGTCAGAAAGCATCACCACCACAGATTCAAGAAAGAAAGGAATGGGTGCCCAAGGAACCAGACAGAGTGGAAATCAGAGAAGGAGTTGACACTTTATAATCCCCAGAAGCAAAAGGATCAAGTGGCATTCTTCACAGCTGGAAGCAGACAAGGATGGGACTACCCGTGAGAAGGGGACCAGGAGGAATTCCACACAGCTAGAAGTACCCAATTGTTAGCAGATTCTCAGCACAGAAACGAAAGCAGATGTCTCTGAAGATCCGGCTGATCGAATGGACTGGAGAGGTGTATAGGATGCATGTGTGGATGGCTGCTCTGCCTAGCTGGCAAGACACAAACATGTTCACAACGGTCTCCAGCCAGCCAAAGATGACAGATAATTTTTGCTGGGAAGTCTGTGCTAAGAGGCATTGAAGAACTGAAGCAAGGGACAGGCAGGCAAAAGGATGGTGTGTGGTCTTCCCAGAGTCAAAACATGAGATGTGACTGCAAGAATGGATAGGCTTCTGAAGTCGATGGGTCAGGGCCCACTAATGATGCTGCAGGTTGGTACTAATGACACTGCTTCACAGGATACCTAACAGATTACAGTCTACTCCAGGAAACTCAGAAGGGTGTGATTATAGTCTACTCCAGGCTCGGTGCTCTGGAACAGCTCCGAACCAATCTCAGGCAGGACCCGCTTCAGTGTGACACCCCCAGGGCATACTCTTACTAGGGCAAGCCTCCTTGGCCTCAGTGCCTCCTGGGACAGGCCTCTGAGCCTTCAGCTCCCCTGTTCCACACTATGAGCTCCCTGCAGCGAGTCCATCTGAATAGGACACCTGGGGGAAGCCTTACACACACCCACAAAGGGGAGTCATCTACCCCCAACTTCCACAGTCAGCAGTGACTCTCAACCTGCGGAGTAAAACAGAAGGGTTTATTAGTTGTCTGGAACACAACGTAGGCAGGTTCTTTGTTAACACAGAAACCAGAAAGTTATAGCTAAGTCCATCTTGGTCAGTCCCAGAGCCTAGAGCCCTAGCTCTCCCCCCAGAGACCCAAACTGGAGAGTGTCCTGCTTCCAAGAGCCCACCCTCAGTCATGTCCAGTTGCCTCTCCTCTGTCCTTTGCTGTCTTTCCCAGGCAAAACTGGGCACCTGGCCTCCATCTCAACTCTTTGTTCTCCAACTCACTGTAGCCGGCTGGTTTCTTGCAGAGGGTGGTCCCCCTCCCCCAGCCATCAGTTGTTAAGTTTTGAAATGTCCAGCCATTGTCTGGGCCCAGGTAGCTAGATGGCAGTCGCACCTGATCCACTAGGTAATCTCTGCAAAGATCAACATCCTTGTCCCACCACCTGGTTAATCATGCAACACATAGGGGAAACTGAGGCACGCACACAATATTCATACAAAACATTCATTCAATCCCCCACTTTGTCACAGTGCTGAAGGAGAGAACTATCCAAGTAATCTTCATGGAGATTCTTCCGGTTCCATGAGCAATGGAAGACAAATGCAAATTTTCTGGAAGAGAACTGCTGGCTAGGTAAGTGGTATAAGGTAGAGGGTGAACTTGGTCCATTTTCTATGGTGAGAGAGAGATGTACAGTTTGGATTGCTTCAATCTCAGTAAAAAGGAAACGAGTCTGTTATAGGACAGGCTGGCTAGAGTAGTCAAGAGGGTGTTAAACTAACAAGGGGATGGTGAAAAGAGAGAAGAAATGATCCCTCATTTAGCACAAAATCAAGATGTCAAGAACAAAATTAATGAAGACTCGAAGGCAGAAGTGAGTGGGCAAAAGGGGAGAGGGAGTGGCACTCTATCAAATATGGCATTTCCCGTTTCTGAGTCACTGGCAATCTGGAAGCAAATTATCTGGAAAGCTAATGGATCAATGTCCTCACAGATAGAGCACAAGATGGGGTATTCGTTGGTCTACAACCGTCCACCAAAATACACTTGATAACAGGAAAACTGTCTCCTTATGTCTAAGGAAAAATCTGTGATCATGGGGAACTTCAATCTGAGCAACCATTGCTGGAGGTGTCATGATGCGAGTACTAAAACATCCTTGGAATTGCTAAAAGTTGTAGATGACAATTTCCTAACTCAAGAAGCATTGCATCCAACATGGGGAAATTATATATTAGACCGCAGCTTGACAGATGAAGAACTGATCACAGAACTAAAACTGAGTGATAGCTTAGGTACAAGTGATCATGACTTGATCCATTTATATGCAAACATTAGAAGTCTCAACAGTACAGTAATATATATATAGGTAATATACTTGATGTTTTAAGAGGCCAGTTTCATAAAGCTGAAAACAATTATGAGCCAAATCAACTGGGAGACAGAATTTAAACAGAAAATGTAAATAGTAATTGGCAACTGCGTAAGAACATTTTACTAGATGCCCCCAAACCCACAATCAAGAAAGAAGGCTATGCTGGTTAAAAGACCATCCTGGCTAAGAGTGGAAATGAGGCAGCAATAAAAAATAAAAAGCCCAATATATAACAACTGGAAACAAGGGGCAACTGATAGCAATTAAAATAAATTAGAAGCTAGAAATTGATAAGGAAAGCAAAAGGACACCAGGAGAAATCTATGACCAGAAGCATTTAGGATAATAATGAGACTTTTTTAAAGTATTGTATATTGGGAACTATGGTATTGGTTCATTACTAGATGGGAATGATAGTATTATCAATAAAAGTGCGGAAAAGCAAAAGTGTTCAATAAATATTTCTGTTCTGTTTTTGAGAAAGAGCCAGATGATGTATTCATATCTTATAATGAAATTATTTCCATTCCATTAGTAACTAAGGAGAGTGTTAAACAGCTGCAACTAAAGTTAGATATTTTTAAATCAGCAGGTCTAGATATCTTGCATCCAAGAGCTTTTAAAAGAGCTGGCTGAGGAGCTCTTTGGACCATTAATGTTGATTTTTAATAAGCTTTGGAACACTGGAAAAATTCCAGAAGACTGGAAAAAAGCTAAATGTTATGCCAATTTGGATGGCTCAAATAATCACAGGCTTGACAGCCTGACATCAATCCTGGACAAAGTAATGGAGTGGCTGATGTGGGACTTGATTAATTATCCTTTTTTAATTCTTTATCAATGCCAAACAACATGGGTTCATGGAAAATAGATCCTGTCAAGCTTGATTTTTTTTATGAGATTACAAATTTGATTGATAAAGATAATAGTGTTGATGTAATAGATTTCTGTGAGGCATTTGACTTGGTATCACCTGACATTTTGATTAAGAAACCAGAACAATACAAAATTAACATGACACACATTAAGTGGATTAAAAACTGGCAGTTTGTTAGGTCTCAAAATGTAACTATAAGTAGAGAATCATCATTGAGAAGTTTCAGAGTAGCAGCCGTGTTAGTCTGTATTCGCAAAAAGAAAAGGAGTACTTGTGGCACCTTAGAGACTAACAAATTTATTAGAGCATAAGCTTTCGTGAGCTACAGCTCACTTCATCGGATGCATTTGGTGGAAAAAAAAAAAGCTTGAGAAGGTGTTTCTAGTGGAGTCCCAAGGGATTGACTCTTGACCCTATGCCATTTCACATTTTTATCCATGACACAGAAGAAAACAAAATCATGACTGATAAAGTCTGCAGATGACACAAAGATCGGGGGAGTGGTAAATAATGAAGAGAGCAGGTCACTGATTCTTAGCAATCTGGATTGCTTGGTAAACTGGGCGTAAGCAAAACAATATGCATTTAAATACAGCAGAATTTAAGGTCTTAAATCTAGGAACAAAGAGGGTAGACCATGCTTACAGGATGTGGAAACTCTCCTGGGAAACAGTGACTCCAAAAAGATATTTGGGTCCAGGGTCAGTCTGTCGACCAACAGTCTCTGACCCCAGAAAGGGAGAGTGTGTGTTTTTAAATGTAGCCAGAGTGTTTGTTCTGTCTTCCCAGGAAGTTTGGTGGCCTCTGTGGGAGGGCAGAGCCAGAGGATCAAAGTGAGTGGCTTTTGCCTCGTCCCAGAAGTGTTTGCAGGGACCTGTCTATCAGAATCCACCTCCCCCTTTCCTGGGTGCAGGTGTTGACAACACTGCTGTGACCCTAAGAGCCTTAGACTCAACCAACTCACTCCTCCCAACGCTCTGTTGTCATGGTATTTATCCACAAAGCATTGTGTAAAATATCATATGAAAGCTGATAACCACACTGGTCTTAATATCATTGTAAAATGCCCATGTTAGCATTATATGTGAAGTTATGAATTCCCTCTGTATAACGTTACTAGAACATATTTAAGATCAGATGGCCTAGCCTAGGTAAAGGCAATAAACAGATCTGCCCTAAGTAGGCGGGTAATAGGTGCCTATATAAGAAAAAGCCCCCAAAATCAGGACTGTCCCTATAAAATCGGGTCATCTGATCACCCTAACCCTAAGCAAAGGAATGTGACTTTACCTCAATTTATATTAGCAGTAAACAAAGCTATCGAGCTAAACCAGAGGGGGTTATCCTGAGCCTGCATCCAAGAGACAGAAAATTAACGTGGCTCCAGCACCCAAGAGAGACATAGGCAGCTGAATCCCCAGGAGTCCTTCCTGGCTTGTAAAACAAAGACAATCCCATTGGGGATACGTGGAATGGAGGGAGACTCCATCTTTATCCTCTACGTTAGGAGGAACTGAGCTTTTTGATTTCTGTGATGGATCCTGGCCAGGCTGGCCCATTAAAGCTGGAAAGGAGAGTGGGTGAGACAAACCATCTTGAACAAAGACTGTATCTTGATAGATTAAGTTTTGGTCTTTTAGATGCATGTTTTTACTTTTATTTGTTTGTAACCATTTCTACCTTGATCCCTGTTACTTGGGATCACTTACCTCAAACTCTTTTGTTAATACACTCATTTTGTTTTCATTATAAATCATCAGTGCTGGGTAAATTCAAGGAAATGTTGGCTTCTAGAAAGCTGACAGGTCGGAGTCTTTCATTCTCTCTGGAGAGGCAGTGAACTTAACACAGTCCCAGAGAGAGGGTGGTCCCTGCAGGAGGACGATTTGGGGGTGAATTCAGGGTACTCAGGTCAGCCTCTCAGGGGTAACCAGGTTGGGAAAAGCCAAGGTGAGGCTTGTGGGCTGCTGGGGGGTCAGAGCTCTGGACCAAAGCTCTGCAGATACATGACCCCCAGGGTTACAAAGCCAACATTGACTGAATCCCTGACTGGCCTGGGTGAACCCCAAAACACCACACCTGCTTACTGAATTAACTCTGTATATAGTAGACATTGTCGCACCCCACAGAACAGACAGATAATTAATAAATTATTATAGAGCAGCTCTAAATCTGTCACAGTCCTATGGCCTGTGTGATGCAGGCTAGATCAGCGCAATTGTCCCACCTGGCCTTAAAATCTATGAACTTTTGTCCCGCTTTCACGCCGCATTTTTTGTTTTATTTTCTGCATCCTCTTTTTGATCTCTTTCCTTTTCCATTTACTCCCTCTTTGTACTCCTTGCTCCCTATTTCTGGCTCCTGACACTCTTTGCAACCTAATTCTCTGCACCTGCCTCCTCCCAGCCTCTGGCCATGACCCTTTAGTTCTGGTCTCGGCTGGCCTGCCACTATAAGCAATTTACACATGAGTAGCACTCAGGCCAATTTTCCTTAGCAGTCTACCTGGCTGGAGAGCGTCTCTACTTGTGAAAGCAGGGAGCCTACTAAAGAGAAAAACTGATGAAGTTTGTGAACCTACATGGGTCCCTTTCCAGGGACAATTAATGAATGTTGATTTTAGCCAATTTCTCACACTTGCTCTATTGGAAAGGGCTCACACGTGGTTTTCTACATCATTTACACCCTGCAGTGGGGTGCTGCACTAGGGACTTTTGAAGCTTTCTGCTAATCAGAAGGGGGATCTCAACACCAGCCCCACATACACAAGCACAGACAACAGAGGGATGGGCACCACCTTTTCATTCTGTGTTTGTACAGTGCATAGCAAAATGGGGTCTATGATAATACAAATAAATAATTATTATACCATGAGACCCAGAATGATGCAACTCCGATGGCCCTAAGCCTTTGTGCGAGTGGCACAAAGAGCCTGCAGCAGCTATTCCCACCTATAAACTGCAATGGTGACTGCACTGTTCCTGGACGTGGGATTTTGTTCTGGTTTCATGAGGGTGGCATGAATGTTGCCCTGAGCACAGACGCTCTTTACAAATGGATTTAATAGAGAAGGTCAGATCCCAATCTCTCTCCCATAGCAGATGGTTATGTGTCTACCAAGATGCTCTTGTGTTTACTGCCACTGCCCTGGGCCCATAGCAAAGCAAGCACAAAGTGATGTGGATATATGAATACAGGGCTGGAAATCTGACATCTGTGAGACAGAAACTGGTCAAGTGTAAGAGAAGGAGAACAGTTAGTGGGAGAAACCTCAGAATGGTTCAATATGGGGTAAAGATCCCAAACTTCAGATGCTTATTTGATACGATTTGGTCTAGAAACTTGTCTAAAAAAAACTGCACAAACTTGGCTCTTTCTAGAGAGACGGCCACCAGATTACATTTTAGTCTTTGCCGAGATGGAAACACTGTGAAAATATACCTCCAGCGCCCCTGCTGCAAGGTGGTTAACCTGACATCAAATGCAGGACAAATCATGGAAAGGCTGATTCAGGATGCAATCAATAAAGGATGCTAGTACAGTTAATGCCAATCAATATGATTTATGAAAAATAGGTTTTTATCAAACTTGTTTGATGAGATTATAAATTTGGTCACATGACCATTCAGATAAAAATGTAGCCTGTACTAAACAGATTAAAAAAGGTTAATTGATAGATCTCCCCCCAAAATTTTGGAGTCATCCAATGGAGGTATTTCCAAGGAGTCCCACAGAGATCTTGCTATTCAATACCTTTAAACCACAATCTGGAAAAAAATATAAAGTAGTTGCTGGTAAAGTTTGTAAATGATAAAAAAAAATGAGGGGGATAAAGTGAGTGAGGTAATATTTTTTATTGGACTAACTTCTATTGGTGAAAGAGAAGCTTTCAAGATACACCAATTTCTTTTTCAGGTCAGAAAAAATGGGAGAGTGTTTGGAAAGCAGCAGCTCTGAAAGGGTCATGGTGGAGACCAAGTGAACGTGAGCTGCCAGAGTGATGCAGTGGCTAAAAGATTCAACATGAACCTTGGATGAATAAGCCGGAGAACATTGATTAGTAAAAATAAAAGGAGTACTTGTGGCACCTTAGAGACTAACAAATTCGTTAGTCTCGAAGGTGCCACAAGTACTCCTTTTCTTTTTGCGAATACAGACTAACACGGCTGCTACTCTGAAACCATTGATTAGTAATAGGGAGGTAGTACTACAACTGTATATGGCATTTGAGAGACCAGTACTAGAATAGCAATGCAGAGTTCTGGTGTCTACACTGCAAAAGGAATTGGAAAGGTTCAGAAAAGGGCTACCAGAATGATTTCAGGTCTGGAAAACTTACCTACTAGTGAAAGACTAAAAAAGTTAGTTTTACAAAAAGAAGGTTAAGAGGTGACTTGATTATTCTCTGCAAGTACCTACCTTGTGAGAAGATTTCTGAGAGTAGGCAGCTTTTTTATCTAGCAAAGATACAAGAAGATGCAATGGCTGGAAGCTGAATCTAGACAAATTCAGGCTAGAAATAAGGTACACATTTTTAATAATGAGGGTAATTAACCACTGGAACTGCTTGCCTAGGGATGTGGTGGATTCACTATTACTGGAAGTTCTTAAATCAAGACTGGCTATCATTCTGGTAGAGCAATAGCATATCTCAGCTTAGAAGTTATGGGCTTGATACAGAAGTTACTGGGCGAGGTTCTTACAAGGTATACCAGGTATGGAGAGGCAGCAAAGCAATAAAATGGGAGGATATAACCACAGCTTTTCAAACCTCAACAAAAAGTTCAGTTTTTACTAAGGTTTAGGTCAGTTCTTATTTTATCTGAACTCTTACTCATCCTTATGCTTTGAGACCTATAGATGAGACAGTCTATAAAAGTATTATTATTAAGAAATATAGCTGTACTGTATTTTCAACAGAAGTGCAGCCACCCATAGCTTTATACGGAAGGTGAAATCTTAGCAGCCTTTGAGCTTTAGGTTGCTGAGAATACAAATAAGAAGGGGAAGGCTTGCCATCTAGTGGAAGCTTGACCTACTCTACTGTATTTCCACGAGCTCCTCTCAGTGCAAACAAAATTGGATTTTGCAGAGTCCAAAATCCAGTGTTTTTCTTCTTTCTTCAAAGATATCATGTGTGGAATTGTTTTCTGCAGGGCCTTTGCTACTTGCAGGTGTCTCAGAATATCTTTCCTTTTTATTAGGCAAAAAACCCATACCAAATGGGGTATCATTTGAAAACTACAGTATCTGATTAAAAAAAAATAACTTGTAAGAGACTTAACATGGCCCAGTGAGGCTTGAAAGGTAATACTTTGAAATTGCTGTCTGATCCTTGTAACTAAGCCATTTATGTCACTACAATTAAGACTGAGGAGTGTTTCTGACAAAATCCTATTTTGCATGCTAACGTAGCTAAACCCTAAACAACAAAATATTTAAAAGTTTTTTTTAAATAGTTTGCATTTGCTAAAAGTTATGGACAGGCCACTGAAAATGATGGACTTTTACTGCACATTTTTCCAAACTTAACTTTGTAAAACAAATTAAATGTAGCTGGTCCTTAATCTATATTTATCTTTTGGTACTTACGGCAAATAATGTGCTGTATAAAAGATGATTCTTTAAAGCTTTTTAAAATATGCCTATACATATTAACATATTGGTAGCTTAATACCGTAGCTGGAGATGATGATAATAAACATGATCAGATCTTTAGTGTGTTTTCAAAATATAAAATAAGATGGGATCATGGTCCACATGGGGAGATTAATCCATAATAGAGATTACAAGGATTTGGGAATTTTGTTTAAGTGTAGATGTATGGCAGGATAGGCATGACGTTCTTTTTCTCTAGGAAGACAGGAATTGCCATACTGCTTCAGACCACTGGCCCATCCAACCCACTACCTTGTTCTCGAGTCTGATTCAAATTTAAGAAAGAGTAAACTGGATGATCTGAGTAATTATAGGCCTATCAGTCTGACATTGATCCCAGGCAAGATAATAGAGCAGCAGCTACAGGACTCGATTAATAAAGAATTAGAGGAGGGTGATGTAACTAATGCCATCAACAGGGGTTTATGGAAAAGAGATTCTTTCAAACTAACTTGATGTTTTTTATGAGATTAAAAACTTAATTGCTACAGGTAATAGTGCTGATCTAATATACTGAGATTTCTGTAAGGCAATTGACTTGGTACCACTGACGTTTTGATTAAAAAATGAAAATGGTACAAAATTTGCACGGAACACATTAAACTGATAGATCTCAAAATATAATTGTAAATGGGGAATCATCATTGAATTGGTGTGTTTCTAATGGGATCCTGGGATCGGTCATTGGCCCTACGTTATTTAACATTTTTAATCCATGACCTGGAAGAAAACATTAAATTATCACTGATAAAGTTTGCAGGCGATACAAAAATTGGGGGAAGTAGCGAATAATGAAAAGGACAGGTCACTGATTCAGAGTGATCTGATCACTTGGTAAGTTGTGTGCTAACAAACAATATGCATTTTAATAAGGCAAATGTAAACGTATACATCTAAGAACAAAGAATGCAGCCCACACTTCTGTGATGGGGGCAATTCTATCCTGGGAAACAGTGTCACTGAAAAAGATTTGGGGGTCATGGTGGATAATCAGGGAACATGATCTCCCAGTGCGAAGCTGTGACCAAAAGGGTTAATGCAAACCTTGGATGCATAAATAGGGGACTCTTCAGTGGGAGTAGAGATGTTATTTTACCTCTGTATTTGGATGCGACTGCTTCTGGAATACTGTGTCCAATTCTGGTGTCCACAGTTCAAAAAGGATGCTGATAAATTGAGGCGGATTCAAAGAAGAGATACAAGAATGAGTAAAGGACTGGAAAACATACCTTTTAGTGATAAACTAAACAGATTGAACTCCTTGAGTCTTACAAAGAGAAGGTTAAGGGATGACTTGACTACAGACTGTAATTAGCTATATGGGGAACAAATATTTAATAATGGACTCTTCTATCTAGTAGAGAAAGTTATAACATAATGGCTGGAAGCTGAAGCTAGACAAATTCAGACTGGAAATAAGGATAATTTTGACCAATGGGATAAATTAAACACTGGAACAATTTACCAAGGGTCGCAATGGAGTCTCCATCACTAGCAATTTTAAAATCAGGATTGGATTTTTTTAAAAAAGATCTGCTCTAGGAATCATATTGGGGGAGTTCTATGGTCTGTGCTATGCAAGAGGTCAGACTAGATGATCACAGTGGTCCTTTTTGGCCTTGAAATCTATGAATGTAAAATCTCATTGCAGTCAAAGGCCATTTCTTTTGACTTTTGTGGGCTTTTGAACAGGCCAGAAACAAGTGCTTCAGAGGAATGAACAATCGTGCATTGACATTCACCAGGGAGAAGTGTCTTCCTAACCTCACTTTGGTTGCTGATATCCTGAAGAAGGAGAGTTCATATCCTTTATAGATCTTTCACAGAAAAATAAGACTGGAAGGGACCTTGAGAAGTCATCAAGTCTAACTCCCTGCACTGAGGCAGAACCAAGTAAACCTAGACCCTCCCCGATAGGTGTTTGCCTGACCTGTTCTTAACAACCTCCACAACCTTCCTTGGTAAGCCATCCCAGAATTTAATTACCCTTCCAGTTAGATAGCTTTTGCTAATGTCAAACCTAAATCTCCCATCCTGCAGATTAAGCCCATTACTGCTTGTCCTACCTTCAGTGGACATGGAGAACAATGGATCCCCATCATCCTTATAACAACACTTGACATATTTGAAGATATTATCAGGTTCCCCGTCAGTCGTATTGTCTCAAAACTAAACATGACCAGTTTTTTTAACCTTTCTTCATAGCTCAGGTTTTCTAAACCTTCTATCATTTTTGTTGCTCTTCTCTGGACTCTCTCCAACTTAGCCACATCTTTCCCAAACTGTGGCACCCAGAATTGGACACAGTACTCCAACTGAGATCTCACTAGTACCGTGTAGAGCAGGACTATTACTTACCGTGTCTTATGTAGGACACCCCCATTCATACATCTCAGAATATTACCTTTTTTCAGAGCTGTATCACATTGTTGACTCATATTCAATCTGTGATCCACTGTAACTGAAAAAGGTTCCCCCACCCCCTGCTCTCCTGCTGTAATAGCTCACCTTTCCTGATCACTCTCATTACAGTCTGTATGGTAACACCCATTGTTTCATGTTCTCTGTGTATATAAATCTCCCCACTGTATTTTCCACTGCATGCATCCGATGAAGTGAGCTGTAGCTCATGAAAGCTTATGCTCAAATAAATTTGTTAGTCTCTAAGGTGCCACAAGTCCTCCTTTTCTTTTTGCGAATACAGACTAACACGGCTGCTACTCTGAAACCTATAACTGCCAGATCTTTTTCAGTAGACTCCTGTATACTTCAATGGGTTCCAGCTCAAGCCCCAAGTTTCATAGTACCACCTATCTGTACAATGTCTGACTTTAATCAGGGATATTCAAGTTTTCTTTAAGATAAGACTGGGAGTCAGCTTGGCACTCTGCTTTAAAAATATAGTCAAAACTAAAGATCCTTTACTTTTTTTACCCCCACCCATGCTAAGACAAGGGGTAAAGAGGCACAAAAATTCTCCTCCCATTTGCTACCCTCCCCAGTTCTTTAATTTTACTGAAAGTTACCAGATGGTGCTATTACAGATAGCATGTTCTGTTTAACTGAATGGATAGACAGATTTTGGAGACACACCAGTTGTTAAGTGTGATTCAGTTAATAATTTTAGCAGCTGTGTTATTGTACATGTAAAATTGGTTTTCTACAATTTGCAGGTGTCATAGGTTAAAACCTAATTTCAGTGGCTGATCCTGCATTCCACATCTGTGGAATCATTGTAAACTACACATCACTCCCATTAGAAGAGAGTATTACAGTCAGAGTGCAATGACATAAGGGAAACTTATAGAAATTGGCAGAAGTTGTCAAAAGCTTTGCATCTCAATAATGGAAATGACAAAACAACAGTGAGATGAAGAACAGGACTTAAAGGACAGTTTTCACACAAAGTAAGCATGGTGATGAATAGGGACCTGGACATGGAAATGATCATTTGTACGTATTATCTAAAGTAACAGGGCCTTTTACAGTGATGTGACTTCTCTCTGAATAGAAGGAACTCTAGTATATTGGGTCTAACGACAGACAAAGCTACACGGAAAGTTAAAAGCAGTGAGTTGGTAAAAAGAGGCAGGCATAAGGGGAAAGGGGTAATTTTCAGAGACGGCAGGAATAAGAAACCAGTGGCTTACTTAAAACTGTTATCATATCCCCTCTCAGTCTTCTCTAGACTAAACAATCCAAGTTTTTTCAATCTTTCCTCATAGGTCATATTTTTTAGACCTTTAATCATTTTTGTTTTCTCTGCTCTGGACTTTCTCCAGTTTGCCAACATCTTTCCTGAAATGTGGTGCTCAAAACTGGACACAGTACTCCAGCTGACGCCTTATCAGATGTGGAGTAGAGTGGAAGAATTAATTCTCATGTCTTGCTTACAACACTCCTACTGATACATACCAGAATGAGTTTGCTTTTTTTGCAACTGTGTTACACTGTTGATTCATATTTAGCTTGTGATCCACTATGACACCCAGATCCCCTTCCGCAGTACTACTTCCTAGGCAGTCATTTCCGATTCGGTATGTGTGCAACTGATCGTTCCTGTGGAGTACTTTGCATTTGTCCTTACTGAATTTCATCCTATTTACCTCAAACCATTTCTCCAGTTTGTCCAGATCATTTTGAATTTTACTCCTCCAAAGCACTTGAAACCCCTCCCAGCTTGGTATCATCTACAAGCTTTATAAGTGTTCTTTCTATGCCATTATTTAAATCACTTATGAAGATATTGAACAGAACCGGACCCAGGACCAGTCCCTGTGGGATCCCACTCGATATGCCTTTCCGGCTTGACTGTGAACCACTGATAACTACTCTCTGGGAATGGTTTTCTGACCAGTTATGCAGCCACCTTAAGTGCTGGAACTAGAGGTGCAGCAGAATCTCCTGGTTTGAAGTGGTTTCCATCATATACAGGATTTACAGTTTTGTTCAATGGCTTTCAGCACCCACACTATACCAATTGTTCCAGTACCTATGGCACCTATGGCACCCACCTTATAGTAGCTCCATCTAGGATGTATTTCACTCCTTTATTTATGAGCAGATCATGTGAGACAGTATCAAAAGCTGACTAGCTCATTGGGCTCAATGGGTAGTGATCAACAGCTCAATGTCTAGTTGGCAGCCGGTATCAAGCGGAGTGCCCCAAGGCTTTGTCCTGGGGCCGGTTTTGTTCAACAACTTCATTAATGATCTGGATGATGGGATGGATTGCACCCTCAGCAAGTTTGTGGATGACACTAAGATGAGGGGAGAGGTAGATACACTGGAGGGTAGGGATAGGGTTCAGTGTGACCTAGACAAATTGGAGGATTGGGCCAAAAGAAATCTGATGAGGTTCAACAAGGACAAGTGCAGAGTCCTGCACTGGGGACTGAAGAATCCCAAGCACTACTGGGGACCGACTGGCTAAGCAGTATTTCAGCAGAAAAGGACCTGGGGATTACAGTGGATGAAAAGTTGGATATGAGTCAGCAGTGTGCCCTTGTTGCCAACAAGGCTAATGGCACATTGGGCTGCATTAGTAAGACCATTGCCAGCAGATCAAGGAAAGTGATTATTCCCCTCTATTCGGCTCTGGTGAGGCCACATCTGGAGTACTACATCCAGTTTTGGGCCCCCCCCATAGAAAGGATGTGGACAAATTGGAGAGAGTCCAGCGAAGAGCAACGAAAATGATTAGGGGGCTGGGGCACATGACTTATGAGGAGAGGCTGAGGGAACTGGGGTTATTTAGTTTGCAGAAGAGAAGAATGAGGGGGGATTTGATAGCTGCTTTCAACTACCTGAAGGGGGGTTCCAAAGAGGATAGAGCTAAGTTGTTCTCAATAGTGGCAGATGACAGAACCAGGAGCAATGGCCTCAAGTCGCAGTGGGGAAGGCCTAGGTTGGAAACACTATTTCACTAGGAGGGTGGTGAAGCACTGGAATGGGTTACCTAGGGAGGTGGTGAAATCTCCTTCCTTAAAAACCTCTAAGGCCTGGCTTGAAAAAGCCCTGGCTGCGATAATTTAATTGGAGTTGCTCCTGCTTTGAGCAGGGGGTTGAACTAGATGGTCTCTTCCAACCCTAATCTTCGATGATTCTATGGTTAGAGGTGATTTCTTCCACACTCCTATCAGCTATGCCAGCAAAACGAGGTGTAGACTTGGCCCCAGTAAGAGACAGTCCCTCCCTCAAGGAGCTTGTAATATAAAGAGACAAAAACAGACAAAGAGAAGGGGTGAAAACAGAGGCAAAGTGATTCAGCAAAGCCAGGAATAGAATGCAGCTGCTCTGACACCTACTCCTGTGTCCTATTCACTGGACCATACAGCCACTCTCTTTTTCTGGAACAGTTAGAGTGAAATGTAGTAGAACCTAGCAATGTGCAATACAGATCTGGGGAATGCTATGAGCTTCATGGGAGCCTGCAAAAATTTAAGCTTTAATTAAAAAAACTGAGTTTATAGCCCTTACAGTTGTTGAAACAAACCTTCCAAACATGAACCCAACACTGCACTGAGCCTTTTTTAGACAGAGAGCCTGAAACACTAGGTATGAACTACCCCATTTATTGGTCTAGCTTCAAATGGGCCTTACCTACACTAGAAAATGTTGTAAACCACTGAGTGCAGCTACACAAGTTTTTAAAATGGTTTAAGTACTAGTACAAACCAAACGCTTTTCCACACCAGTTCAGACAAGTGCGATTCATACCTGGTGGAAGGTAACAAATTTTTGATCTATATTTAAAGAAGGTGCTAGAGGTGATCCTGGGAATTACAGACCAATAAGCCTCACTCAGGCATGAGGTAAAATGGTTAAACTAGAAACATAAGCCACTTGGATGACCTTGAGTATCACAGGGAATAACCAGCATGGTTTCTGCAAAGGAAAATCATGTTTCATGAATCTCTTAGAATGGGCGAATAAAATAGGTCATAAATTATGGATAAAGGAGAACAGGTTGAATGTTTATTGGGCTTTCAAAAAGTCCATAAAAGGCCATTACAAAAATCTAAGTAATCACTGGTTGGGAGGTAAAGAGCCACTATGGATTAAAAACTGTCTAAGACTCCTAAAAGAATAGAAAAAATAAATTTTCATGTTGGCCAAAGGTTAACTAGAAGGGGCCTGTGGTTCCATTCTGTGACTGGTGCAATTTGCTGGGATCCTGACCTTTTCAGTAACTCGCCTTTATCCACCCAGGCACCTCCTTCTTGCTGACACTTCACTGGAGACTTAGATGCTGACAAGTCCCTCCCCTCTTGTATTTCCCTTAATTATTTTCCAGTCTCCCTGAGCCCCAGCTTCTCTTATTTCCACTGTCCTTTCTCCCATGCCTGAGCTGCTGGCTTAGAATGTCAATAAAATTTACCAGGCAGAAATGACAACACAGTAAAAGAAAAATATCATTTGCATGTAGTCAAGCATCATATTAAACAGAAGTGTACAGTTTTATCAATGGCCATTGGAGACTTACTCAGAAATTTTAATATAGAATGCCAGTATTTGTTTACAGTTCTGTCTTGGCAGAGTTACAGGCTCAAAGATGACATTTCTGTTTTTCATATTCATAAGCCATTGGCTGTAGTGAAGAGCTATTCAGTTATGGAGAATGGTGGAGGTTTGTTTCCACTACATCTCTTCCTCACATGGAATTTCAGAAGAACTTGACAGAAACATTCTTGGTTTCCTGATAGCAGTACATTTAGCAATCAAAAGTCTGTAAACAGTGGTAGGTTATAAGAAAGGCAGTGCATTACGTGCTCCATAAGCAGTCACATTTAGAAGACACTGAATGCCGCTCTACGAGGAGATGTACCCTGCAGTCTGTTGTGATGCGAAAATTCTGGATTGCTTCTTTTGTCAGATTTGTGCTACCAGTAACATCAAGTTCTCGCAAACTCTCCATTTTAGCCAAGCTCATCAAGATATTGTCAGTCAAAACAAAACCACTGGGGATGAAAAACAGATTGTACTTAGGGCTTCAGAGGGAGTTACAAACAGCGATATCTGAAATGCAGAGCAAAAGAACACTTTCTATATTGGGGACTTAAAGACCCAGAATCTCCCACTAGTGATGGCAGCGATGCGTGTTCATAGAATCAGAGAGATTAGAGGTGGTCTGGGTGGCCTAACAAGTCTCTTCCACGTCCCTGTCAATGCACAAGCATGCCAGCAGCGAGCATTGCCAGGGACAAAGGATTAATAATATAACTAACTGTAAAGAACTTTTTATCCCAGAGGGCTGCCCTATGCAGTATGAATGTGCAAAGGGAATGGTATGTCTTCTCCAGACCATGATCAGGGCTTTTTGTCCAACTCACAGCTATTCAAAGATCAGATCCTTCCCAGTTGCTGGATGAGCTATCAGGCCCCCTAATCTTGGGAGAGAGGAAAAATCTCTCTGCCTGCCCCGGCTGGAGAAGTGAAAGTGACAGCCTCCCATGCCTGGACGTCACTATCTGGAGACTAGTGAGTTAGAAAGACTTCTCTGGGGGAAAGAATATTGAGGGACCAGATGTACTATCCTCCAGCCAGAGACTATGGCTCTGCCCTTACTCCAGTTCCTCACTTCCCTGCCAGGTTCTTCAGCTATTGGCTACCCAGAGTCATCGCACAGTTCCAAGTGTTGGCATCATACAACCCTCACAATGTCTTCAAGTCTGGCACCCTCCTATGCTCTTTGGAAGTCAACTAATGAGTTCACTAGCCATCTCATGTGGGGGTCAACAACATCAACTCATCTCCTGCTCATGTCTCCCTGTATAGTCAGAGGATAAGGAAATGAGGGCAAGTTTCCCATGCCCACAATTCTTCAGCACTTGTGAGAGCAGAAACACTTGCTCCTGCTACGGACTACCCAATTGCCTATTAGCTTTACTGGCATGGTAAGGGAGATATCTCCCCCGCCCTTCCCTTCCTCTCCCCTGAATACACTGGGCTGAATCTGATGATCTGGAAGCAAGGGCTTGTTCACATGATAATGGAACCAAAATACTGAATGAGGCTACATTTCACATCTGTAATTATTGCAGTTCAAGCCTGTGTATTTATACTCTTATTTCTGAATAACTTGATTTCTTTTTTACTGAATTATTTCAAAATAGGGCATTTATTCACAAACAGACTTGAACTGAAATAGCCAGAGGTGTGAATTAAATGGATATAGTTATTTCACTTCCATTTACTGGATAAATAACTCCCAGGAGACACAAAACAGGGTAAATAAAGAACACCCACCCCTTTCTTAATCGCTTAGTGCTGCCTCTTAATTTAGCTTCAAAGGGATGTTAACTATGGCCATGTCTACCCACAGACTTGTACCAGTTTATCTAAAAATTGGTTAAAAAACCTCACACTTTTAGTTAGACCAGTGCAGCTTGTAACTTAGATAAGTCCTAATGTAGTAAGTTTCTTTCATTCTTCAATATCTGTAGCACATTGTTCAGTCATACCTAAGGCAGAGTCTAGTCAGCAATGGAAAGAGGTGCGGAAATTGTTTCAGAGTCTTTTCATCAAATCCATATGAGAGGGTTAGATCCATTTCTCTTAGCTTCCAGGATTTGTCAGACAAACAGCTGAGAGCAGAGTTTGAGAGCTTGGTTCCGATCACACTTAGTTTAACAAGGCTGGAAGGAATGTTATCAACAAACATATCCAAATTGGAGATCCCTTTAAAAGCAGACAGAGAGGACAAAATGGAAAGACATTTATGACTCTTTTCTTGACAATATTTTTCAAAGTAAGTATCAGGGTTTGTTTTTTTTTTTTTTAAAAGTAAACTTTGTCTTTACTTTTTTTTTTTTTTTTTAAAAACAGATACCAAAGTTCTATGTTTTTCATCCACTATTCAGGAAGAATGAGACAGTGAAAAAGCATGAAAGGTACAAATAAAACCAATATGTGTGTCACATTAGCACAGAGGCCCAACTGAAATCAGGGCTCCATCATGCTAGGTGCAATACACACACATAGACTACGTCTACACTACCACGGTAAGTTGACTTATGCTACACAACTCCTGCTATGTGAATAATGTAGCTGGAGTCAACATACCTTAGGTATGTTGCATATTTATACCTGCCTCTGGAAATTTCCACTATATGCATCCAACAAAGTGGGTATTCACCCATGAAAACTTATGCTCCAATACATGTTAGTCTATAAAGTGCCACAGGACTCTTTACCGCTTTTATAGATCCAGACTAACACCGCTACCCCTCTAATGCTTGATACTTTAGGTAGAGTTACCATAGGGTCTACACTGGGGGGGGGGGGTCGACGGGAGAAACTTGTCGGGGGTAGAATACAGGGGTCGACTGGAGAGCAATCTGCTATCGATCTGGCAGGGCTTCACTAGACCAACTAAATCGACAGCCGGTGGATCGATCTCAGATTGTGGATCTCGGCTGTAGTGTAGATATAGCCTTAGTGACACACTGTCCCTGCCCAAACAGCTTACAAGCTAAATAGACAAGACAGACAATGGAAGTATCACCATCCCCATTCCACAGAGGTGGAAGTAAAGCCTGGGGAGAGTAAGTGACTTTCCCAAGGTCACAGAGGAAATCATGGCAGAGCCAGGAGCTGAATTTGGATTTCCTGAGTACCATCTACTGCCTTAACCCCAAAGACTCTCTAGGAAGACTACATTTTCAAAACCTGCATTTTCAAGTACTTAGCTTAATAACATAGTATCTTTTGCTCCCCTAATAAAAATAAAAACTTCCAGTCCTGTGACTTCGGATTGTCTAAACTTAATATGCTACAACCACAGGCACCGACTCTGTGGGTGCTCCACCCTGGGGCTGAGTGGGGGCGGGGAAGAGGCGGGTGGAGGTGGGGGCTTGGGAGAGGGGGACGGGTGGAGGTGGGGCTGGGGGCGGAATGGGGGGGGGGAAGGAGGGTTGAGCACTCCCGGGGCCAAGAGGAAGCCAGCGCCTGTGGCTACAGCAGCACAACTGTGCAGCGCTAACACTTCAGTGTAGACACTAACTATAGTGACAGGAGGGATTCTTCCATTGCTGTAGTTAACCCACCTCCCCGAGAGACAGTAGCTAGGTCCATGGAAGAATTCCTAGTCTACACCAGGGTTAGGTCGGCATAGCTACATCTCTCAGGGTACGGATTTTTCACACCCCTACGTTTTCAGTATAGGCCAGCCCTTACACAGAGGATTAGGACTTCATAGGGGTTTTCACAGGTGCAGCCGCATCAGTGGCTGGTTCCATGGCTGAAATGGGGACAAATCCCAAGCATAGATAAGGAGTAGTGGGGATCCGTCAACTGGACTGGGAAGGGAACCCGGAAGGCATTAAGAGCCATAAGGCAGCAGCTTCATTAAATAGTAGATATCTAGACTAATTTTTCAGACAGGTTTGAATGAATACAGTCAAACCAAGCAGATTCTGAATTGGGGAACTGATTTTTTCAGAGACAATATTAAGATATATCAGCCAACAGAAACATCCATAAAAATAAGCTCTTTATTGTCTTGCCGGTCACCATTTAACTGAAGATGAAGTTACCCAAACCTTCCTAAGCCTGCACAGAACAAAACCAAAAAACACTACAATCTTAAAAACAACTTACATAGAAGATTTAATTCTGTCAAGTTTGGTAGGTTCTTCAGCAACTGTCCAAAGACATCCACTGAGTGTAACAAAAAGTCCTTGATGTAACAAACAGTCAGAGTGTGGATGGTGGAGAGCTGATCCAGGAAACGCTCTGAAAGAAGGTTATAACCAGTTTGCCTCAAGGCCAGAGTGTGAAGCTGAAGTTTTGTAACAGGAGGCGACTCTAAACATAGTGGATTGATTGAAAAGGTGGGGGGAAATACTTATTTGACATCCCAGAGATATCTGTTTTCCAATACTAAAGCACAAAGTTGTGTACAAGTCTTTACATTAGGTTCATACTTATGGTAGCATATAGTGAATATACCAGGAAAGACAGGGGCAAATCCCCCCCCACACCCACACTTTGGTTAATAATTTGGCTTAACTGCAACCTAATTTCTTCAAACAGGAAGGTATCTGACAATGAGTTATCTAGAAAGTTTGAACAACAAACTAACCAATCATTGGTTAGTAGAAGGGGTCTGAGAAAAGGTCAAATATATAGAAATTTCATAAAGGGTCCATTTTAAAATTCCTAAACTAAGGAACAAATTCCACTGACAATCCCCAGAGAATTTTCTCTGTGCTCTCCGATTATGTGCTGTAAAGTGAAGATACACAGGGTTCTTCATATAAAAACAAAGAGGTTGAATCTCTGCTTTAGTGTAAAACTGAAAAAAGAAAAGGAGTACTTGTGGCACCTTAGAAACTAACAAATTTATTTGAGCACAAGCTTTCATGAGCTACAGCTCACTTCACCGAACGCATCCGATGAAGTGAGCTGTAGCTCACGAAAGCTTACGCTCAAATAAATGCGTTAGTCTCTAAGGTGCCACAAGTACTCCTTTTCTTTTTGCAAATACAGACTAACACGGCTGCTACTCTGAAACCTGTAAAACTGAAGTATATTATAAAAATACTACAATACTTAAATGTGTGTGTCAAGATTTTAAAAAAATGACTAGGGATTTGGGAGAGACAAGGTGGGCGAGAATTTTTTGGGGTCACTTTAACGGTGCCTGATTTTGAAGGCAAGTGCTCAGCTCTTTCTGAAAATCAGAACCCATTAAAGGTGTCTCCATTTGGACATCTGAAAACAGACACACTTAAAATCAAGTCACTTTTGAAAGTCTTGGCCAAGATCTATATCCTCCTTTTAGGCCAGGATTATATTCTACAGCCTAATCATGGGTCCCCATATCTTATTTTTAGAGCCTGGGATTCCCAAGGGAGTCCAGCATCCAAAAGCCATCAAAATTCAGGGGAGAGGGACACCAAATTCCTTAAGTCCCTTTTAAAAATCCCAGCTATAATCATAATTTGAAAAAGCTATTTATATATTCAGTTTAAAATACTTCACAAGCTTTAAGAAACATGTTTACAACCTATCAAAACAGTAATGCAATGAAAATCTGAACCTAGTCCACTAAAGCAAGGGGATACAGTTAAGAATAAATCTTCACTACCAACACAGCATGTAATCTAATATACCCAGCATGTAATCCTTTGAGCAATAATAGACACTTAGGCCCCAATCCTGCCAGCTCTTATGCACATACTTACCATTCTACCTTGAGTAGTCCTATTGATTTCTCATGGTAGCAAAGTTAAATACATGCATCAGAGCTGGCAGGACTGGTGCCATAATTCTGAATATAGCGTATATAAATATAGCTATAGAAACAACGCTCACCTTCTGATGAATAAGGGATGTGATGTCTATCTGGCAAACTGAGGCATAACAAAAAATGCTCCTTATTCAGGATATAAGAAAGTGACAGTTCTCTGAGTTTTGGTAAATGGAATAAAACATACTCTAGTGCTTTCTCAGGAAGAGCCTTTTGCACAGTATGCAATGAGAGCATATGTAGGTTTTGTAAGCAAGCAATTTTGATCAATTCCCTGCCTCTTAAGAAGGTTATGTCGCACAACAACAAGTGGGTAAGGTGTTGAAAGTGCACAATTTCCCTGATTACACTTCTCTCAGATAACCTAGAGCACATTTTCAAGTGAAGTTTCTGTAGATCTGTGAGCAGCTGTAAACCTTGCAGGATTTCCTCGCTCCAGAGGGAATCCACAGTTACATCTAGTAGACCAGGCATGAACCTCAGCAGCTTTTGCCATTGCTTAAGCCCGATTTCTTTCACTTCTACAGAAGTGATCTTTCTTTTCCGAAGCACATCCCAGAACTCAGCGTTGAAAGCGCTTATGCGTCGGAGAACAATGGTACTCTTTTGCCACACAACAGGCTGATTAACCAGGTCCTTGAAGAGACTGCATGTGGCACGGACCTTGGATTTTTCCGCAGGAGGAAGGTACCTGATTATCTCAGTCAGCATTTCTTGCGGTAACTGCAGCAAGTGAGTGGCTCTCATTATCCCTGTATTACTGGCTGGCATACTTTTCTCCTGCATTCTTCCACTCTCTTTAAAAAAAAAAAAAAAAAAAAAAGTCAACAATTAGTTACATAGCCAAGAAAAGTATTATGTAATGTAAGCCCTGTGGCCCAAAGCCTACAAGAGAAGGGAGTTGACTGAATGAGGTAGCATGACTGCCACCTACATTTATACCACATATTAACATGTATCATGAAGTACATAAATGTGTGCATGAACTACAGCGTGTTTTGTAGAGATACTGTAAATAATACCATACATGTGTTACAATAAAAGAATGTTAAGGTTGCAAGGTCAGGTACAGGAAAGTTAGGAAGTGGCAGAATTAAGGTTGTCTGTGCATAATGATACAATAGGGCATTGAATACGGTATTAAAAATTCAAGCTGTCACTTGAAGTATGAGGGTTTTCTGGTCTTGCTTGCAGGCTTGGGGGCTCTATATGGAAGCGTGTGATCTGGATTTTCAGCAGTCAGTCTGTAAAGAGTCAGCCTAAAGCAAAGTGGGTTACGTTGTGCTTCTCTGCCTTGGGGAGCAACCTGCTTTGCCTCTCTCTGATTTTGATTCTTGTGTGTTAGGGTTCTGGAGTCTAAGAAATAACAAACATAGTATGTTACACTGCCACTTTCCAGAGAGAATATTTTATCCAACTTTGCTGTTTGTATGTTACGAACATAACAGATAGTCTTTAATTACATGATTGCACAGTATTTTTTCCACGGAACCTCTGCATCATTCACCACGCGTGATGGACAATGTTCACAGGCCTTAGTTATTGCACACCATCCAAACCCAGAATTATTAATTTCAGATTGTCTTCTGTGAACTCACTGTACTATCTGAGCCTAAAAATATTAATGATTTTATCTTCGCAACTCTCCATTTTACAAATGAAAAAAGGCACAGGCCCAAATATTTAAAGGTATTTAGGCATTGCTCTGCTCTGTGTTGGAATGCTCAACTGATTTAGGAGTGTGTCTCATTTTAAAATGTGAGCTAGGAGTCTAAGTGCCTAGGTCACTTTTGAAAATGACACTTAGGCCTTGCAATGCTGAACAGAGCAACACTTAAATACCTTTAAAAAACTGGGCCAAAGTGACTTGCTCAAGTCAGGTGCTCAGAAAATGATGAACACACAGTTAGTGGCCAAATGTGAAAGTTTTGATTTCAGTAATGTGCCTTGCATCACACAAACTCTGTCTCTGAGGCAAGGATAGAACAGAGTTCTCCCAGGTAGCATTCAACTGCCTGAACCACAAGATCATCTGTTCCTCTTTCTGTAGCCCTCTGCTTCAGTCATGGCAGACCTTCCAATTTCTGAAAACAAGCCAAAAGTACTACAGCCAACAACTTATTCACAGCCAAGATTCATTCAACTGCAACAAATACAATAGAGACCCTGCCAAGGAAGAAATGGGAAGACAAAAAACAGGCGAGAGATTAGACACGTAATGTGTCTAATTAATTTGCAGCATGAATCAAAGAGAAAATTAAAGATTTAAGTGGATTTAATGGCATTTCTGGAGTTTTAAAGCCAAAGTATGGGTTATTAATTATAAATTTGGCTTCATCCCCAAAGGCAAAAGAAGGATCAGATTTATCCAGAGATCTAAATGTACCTGAAATGATATCTCAGAAATTCAAAGAGTAAAAGAGTACTGCAGAGCATGAAAAAAAAAAATTAGCACTGATTCTGAAGCAATAGCATGCACTTCTTATAAAAATGGAGCAAAGAAATGTGGTAATGCCAATAAATTATAAAATGGTAAACTAGATAGATATGTAGAAAAGACAAATCTAATTACACCACTGCCAAGAAGAGAGTCCAAAAGGGAGAGTAACAATTAATGACCGATTTCCAAGGTTCTTCATAGTTGCTATAAATCTCTATAGGAATCGGAATGCAAATCTTCAAGAAATGAATTATTTTTTTTAATTTCAAAGAATAATCTATTCTGAATGAGATGCACCGAGTTTCTCTTAATATTAAAATGTGCTCCCCGCAGCCTAGCCCAAGCCTTCCTCATTGTACCTTATTTCAAGTGCACAAGGAACTGGTATTCTTCACTGATATTACAGATAATCTAGTGCAGAAGGGATAAAATGGGCAATGATAAATTAAAGTCTTACATTTCCCGAGGCAAAACAGTATGTAAAATGCTGGAATGCTATAAGATAGCAATAACCACTGCTATAGGATGGAGCTACTCATCAACATCACCACACATGTACCTTTGTACATTAAATACAGCCAATACACTTTATTTCTATTGCTCCGCTATAGCCCCAAGTTCTGTTATCATTATACCTAGGCCAACATTACAATCTAAACAACCAGACACAAAATATAAAAGTGCCCCTTCCCTTGCAGCTCCTGTTTTGATTTTTTTACCAACTTCCTCTGGTGTTTTCTATCTCTAATTCTCACTCTCTTTTAATTTTACCAGGTAATGTTGGGTTTCTTTTCAATTACCTTACCAGATGATCCCAGTTTAAGTGACTGACACATGGTTAGCAGCACAGGTATGTGAACCCCATAACATAATGCAAAGTTACTGGCTTGCTGAAGAAAAGAGTGCCTGGGACTGGTGAGCACTTCTCTTTCAGTTTTTCACAACTAATCCTCTCTCCTCCACCACTTGCACATATAACATGTTGACTCTCATCCCCCCTACACACACAATATCCTCTCATCACTCACCCAGGTTGCTCCCCTGCAGATACCTCTCTCTTCTGGGGTTGGAGTTTCTCTCTACAGACTAGAGGAGGAGAGGGAAAGCAGCAGAGATAGTTAGGAAATCCACATTGGATGGTCTTAGCAAAGGATAGGGTCCAGACAGCCACTCCTGCGCAGATGCCTTGAGCTTGTGAAGGAGGTTTTTCAACAAACTGGATGTTTTCCCTGAAAAACTCAACAAGCTGTCACCAGCTTCCTCCCTGAAGAGACCAAGCTTGGACTCTGATCACTGGTACTTGTGTATTTTCCTTTTCCTTGATTTAGATTTGATATATGTGCACTGTGCATAACTAGCTTAATTATCCAATCAGTTACATTGTTGAATAGTTATATGGCCTTTTGCCTGCAACTCTGAATTTTAAGGCTCAACTAGTGGAGCCCATCTGAATCCATGAGGTCTGGTCTATTAGATGCTTTTGCTATCTCCTGATTTCACTCCCTTTTTATTTTCTTATCTCAGTGAGCCAGCACATCTGGGTAAAAGTTTTGTTAGTGTCACCATTCACTTGTCTTTTTCCTCTTTCCTTTTGTAACATGCTGGTAGAACTCACTATCTGGCATAAAGAAAAGGAGTACTTGTGGCACCTTAGAGACTAACCAATTTATTAGAGCGTAAGCTTTCGTGAGCTACAGCTCACTTCACCGAATGCATCCGATGAAGTGAGCTGTAGCTCACGAAAGCTTACGCTCAAATAAACGTGTTAGTCTCTAAGGTGCCACAAGTCCTCCTTTTCTTTTTGTGAGTAGGGACGAACACGGCTGCTACTCTGAAAACTATCTGGCATATTACCCCAGGCACTAACAATACCTATAAACCTACTGAAGTCACTGGTAGGAAAAGGGCCACCTCATCAGCTGATGGATATAAAATCTTATGCCCACGTATCAATGAGATAAATAACCCACTCAGAGGGAAAAGATTTCTTAAATTGAAGGAGATTTGGCCTTGGCCTTTCTCGACAAAGTGCAAATCACGCTAAGCATGGACATTTCTTTAGGGGGACTCAGGAAACGTCAAGCGCAAAGCAGAGGTGCCCCCTTGTTAATGAGCAACACTTGGACCGTGCAAACACCTGCACGTCAGTAACTTTGCTCCTGTGGGGGAAGCTGTATAGAGCGCCGGAGGGGAGCCGGAGCCAGAGCCCTTTTCCTAGCCCGAGATCAGACACCGAAGGCCAAGTCCCGTTACTGTGCGCGGCGCCAGCAGGCAGGCGAGCCCGGCGCGCTGGTTTCAGCTGCCCGTGTTCGCACGCGGGCGGTTACTCGCGCCCAGCGGCCCCTCAGCTTCCGAAGGGGAAACGAGAGGGGGCGGGGCGGGGCGGCTGGCCCCGGGAGAGCAGCCGCCGGGGGGCGGGGCCCGGCATCTTCCAGCCCCGCCCCACGGCCGCGGGGGTGGGACCCGTCGAGGGCCCCTCACGCCTCCAGCCGCGCTGCCTTCCCTCGGTAAACAACAAAGGGGGGGGGGCTCCCGCGCCACTACGGCACGAGGCGGGGAAGGCGACGGGGCGCAGCGAGTTCCCCCCGCCCCGCCCCGCCCCCGCCTTACGTCACTGCGAGCGGACCACGCCCCCCGAGCCGGCCACGGCCGCAGCCCCGCCTCCGTCGACGTCACTCCCCTCCCTGCCAATCGGCGTGCGAGGCGGCGGGACTCAAAACTTGTAACGGCCGCGCGCGCGCGCCGCGCGGGGGAGAGAAAAGCGGCGGGAGCGGGAGCGGGAGCGGGAGCGCGGCGCGGCGAGGCGGCGGGGTGAGGAGTGTGGCCGGCCCTGCCGCGGAGGAGCGGGCGGGCGGGCGGGCGGGCGGGCGCGCGCTGGGGGGTGGCGGTGGCGGAGCAGAGCGCGGACCCAGCCTCTCGTGGGCACGGGCCGGGCTTTCGGCGCGTCTCGGGCGCCGGAGGGGAGCGCTGCAGCCGGGAGCCCCGATGGGGCGGGGCTGTCGGGCTCGGCGTGGCCCGCGCGGGTCCCGGGCTAGCAGGGAGAGCCAAGGTGGGTGACCGCTTGTACCGGGAGCTGGTGGGAGGCACCAGCTGTCAGCAGCAGCGGCTGTTCCCTCCCGGGCGTCGTGTCTCCCGTGGCCTGTGCTCGGCGCTGCGCACGAGCTCTGTGTCGCCCATGCAACCCCAGCTGTCGTGGTGCAGCCGCCCCGGGTAGGGACTATGGCTAACAGGGCTCTGGGGATGGGGAACTCCTCGGCCCAAAGCTGATCTTTCCCCATCGCTTTCCTCTGGCCTGGAAGAGGCTGGAGCCTTGTAGTTTTAGGAAACAGCCAAGGGACCTGATTCTGTTCCCTTTAAATCACTTGTGAAGTCTCCTGTTTACGTCAAGGGTCTAGCATTATGCTCCTTGAGACATTCTTAACCGCGTAAACCGAGCAACCCAGGAAAATACAGTTGCTTAAGCGCGGCATGTTCGTGTGTCACTTTTCTGAAACGAAATAATTGGCGGTGAAACAAGCAGGCTGCCCGCCCATATGTAGCACTTCAACTTGATTGATGTACAACAGAAGTTTACTTTAAAATGTGCCACTAACAGTGAAAACGTAAAGACCAACTTTTTTTAACCACGTTTCTCTTTGTAGCTGAAATTGGAAGAAAATAAAGTCGACAGTCCATGGAATTCTTCTTCCTCTTTCCGTTATTTAAAAAACTATACCTAAACATGCACATTTTAATGACTTTGCAGTAAGAGCACAAAACATTGTTGTCAACATTGGCAAGATGATTGCTACACCTTTAAAAAATGCAAGGATTTCAAAATCTCACAGTTCTTCTAGCAGAAGAGGAGATATGCCTTTGCAGGCAATCTTAATGAGTAACATACCGTCAGGTACTATTACTCCTTTAAAAGATTTGGTGAAATTTCAAGATGCTGGTCTGACTACTTCTGGAAGAAAAGAAGCTGTGCTCCCTTCAGTTTTACGTGACTTCAAGGAAAACCATGCAAGAGGGGCAGGAACTTCCAAGAAAAGGGAAGGTATTTTTCAGTCCACATTAATAACAGGTGGCACATATTTTAAAGAATTTCTTGACCTCAGTGAAATAAGGCCAGATTCTGACACTGTAGAAGTACAAGTTGCATCTTGCCAGCAGCAACAGATCTTGCCACTAAAAGACAAAAATTTACTGAAACGCAAAGCTTGTGATCCTTTAACTCATGAATCTCCAGCAAAAATCTTCCAAAGAATGAAAGCCAAGGCATCCCATGAAAAGCAGTATCAAATGCCATCCAAGGGAACATTGTTAGGGACAAATTACAACAGTGATTTTATCCTGACTCCTGCTACAAAACTTGTCCATCAGGGAACACAGGATAAAAAATTCAGTGATGAAGAAAACCAGCAAAAAGCTGGCAAGGTACCTGATAGACAGTTCCAGCCAGGGAAAGGTTTGTTGCATTATATTTCCAAGATGCCTGGTTATATTACATCTCCAGTAAAACGCAAGGATGATGGTGGTATCTGTCTGATCTGTATCACTGTAATACAGTGATTGTGTGTCTGAATGGAGGGATGGATCAAGCTTCAGGGAGCAACCAGTACACACAGTCATGGATTTCTATTCCATCAGGTGTGCTATGCTTTTGTAGGGTTTTAGAACTGGGAGTAGGCTGCTGTGGAGGGTACTTCACATTGCCACACTGTCCCTGTGCTGTGATATCTTAGGGGGAGTGACATGGTCTGTAGTATCTTAATGTCTTATGAACAATATAAGATCCCTGTTGTCATACAATGTAAACTACTTTCTAGTAGTTTTGAGCCTTTTTTATGTCTGTATTCAGGCCGTGTACAGGCTACTGCTTAACTCTGTATAAGTTGCATCACGCAGTGTGAATAAGTCACTGCTCTGAGTGATGTAAGCTACACCGACGTAAGTGCTGTTGGTGAGAGAGCTTCTCCCATGGATGTTGCTACCATTGCTTGCTGGGGCTGGAGTAATTAAGTCGATGGGAGAGCTCTAGCCTCAGAAGGAAAAAGTATAGAAAACTTAAATGACCTGAATTTGCCTGTACAGAAGTTTCCCATTTGTACACAGTGACAAAGGAGTAAGAGGAACTGGCTGGCTCCCTTAAGTGTTCATTTGCAGATATCTTAATTTTGGGTGGGGGAGGGGGGGTTGGTTTTTTTTTTTAAAGGTGTGGAATTTTTTGATACTAAAGTAATAACAGTTTTGGTTGTTAGCTGGAATCTTCTGTTCCATTGTGGGTTAGTAATAGCACTACTTATTAGGGGTGAAAGCCTGATCCCACTGAAGTCAATAGCAAAGCTCCCATTGATATCAGTGGGGCAGGATTTCATGTTGGTACTTTTAAAAGATTTCTAAGAGCTGAACTGCTCATGTGGAGAAGAATATAAGACAAAAGGGGAAAAAGACAGGAGATAAAAACAAGAAAAAAGAGAAACTGTATCTCATCAGACTGTGCCTGTTCCTAGCCATAGATAAGAAGCACTGCCCTTTCTTATTCCAAAAGACAACTCTGATATTGGCAAGTAGAGGGAATATTAGGAGTGAGCCAAATCAGGTCTGTGGTGAAGTGGGGCATGACCTTTATTTTTTCAAAAAAATAAACTTTTTAGTGGAACAGTGTCCTACTTGGAACAAATGGCTAATATAAATCCTATTTTTTGTTTGTTTGTTTTTTTAAAGTTTGAAATACAAGAAATAAGAGAATTATGTATTTTTTTCATTGGTGAAGTTAATGTTCTATGAAATGTATATTTAGTCTAGTAATTTTTAAATGAATACTAACGATTTCTGTTATGCTGTTGTTCGCTTCCTGAATTTAAGAGAACATTTTTCTTTTAGCACTGCATTGCACCAAGATAGTGCGAAACAAAAATGTGGATTCTCTCGCTGTGGACACTCTTGTTTCAGAATCTCCTCAAAAGTTCTTCTTGCGCATGAAACAGAAAGTGCAGAAGCAGCAAAAAGGTACTTTCCTTGGCAGTGCTGGTAGTGGTTCTTAAAACACTGACTGGTTTCTTATGTTTCTGTTTGTGGGTATTTTAGATACAATACACCCTGGCCATAACGAACCCATCGGGATCAAAGCCATTTGTTCATTTTAGCGAAAGTGTTCCGCGGCAGCAGGGAGGGAAGGTGGCTGACTGCGATAGCTGCAGGGGCTGGAGGAGGGGGCAGCCCTTGGACTCGAGGTGGGATCCAAGGACTAGGTTCATTATAGCCGAAGGTTGTTATTATCAAGGGCATTATAGCAACGGTGTGCTGTAGTTAGAGTATAGTATCTCCTCTTCCCTTCCCCATCATTGCCTCACCACTCAGGGTTGAAGCTGAAGACAAGCAACTTAACTTTGTGGGGCCCCAGGCAATTGCTCTGCTTGGTATCCCCTAATGCTGGTATCCCTCTGATTTTTAATCTACTGGATATGCAGAAAAACAGGCAGGCCATGGAATTTTTTTGGCATGGGTGGGAAGGTGTATCATTTTCTTTATCAAAAGAAAAAGGTTGAGAACCCCTGCACTGGATGTTTCTCTAGAGTTGTACCAATCCTTCATTTTGAGATGGGTGGGGGTGTAGGGTGTATCATTTATCTTGTCTCTTTTATAAAATGACTGCTCATGACATCTGATTCTAGTTGTGGAGCTTGGTATTATCTTCTTGGTATTATCTTCTCCCTACTATATAAACTTCTCCCTACTAGCAGTACTATATAAATTTCCATCTATGTTGTCTCTCCAAATTCTGCCTCTGTGTAGACGAACGGATGAGGTAATATCTCTTATAGGACCAGCTTCTGTTGGTGAGAGAGACAAGTTTTTTGAGCCACACAGAGCTCTTCTTCAGGTCTTTGTGGGCAGACAAAAGTTCTTGGAGCCTCTCTATACTTCTGCATACAAATTTAGGACTTCTGTGTTCGTCACTTTAACACTACCAGCTTAGGAGCAGTTTGGTAAGGACAGCAGGTGAGGAAGGTTGAAGTGGACTTCAGCAGCAGAAGTCTTACTGGGAGCTCATGCATGGACCAACTCCACTGGCACCTGGTAGTAGCAGCTGAGTTGCTGGTCTTGGGGTATGTGGAAATCATTGTGCTAGCTGATTGGGGGTGGAGGGGAAGCTATAATTTCTACTCAAGATTCATTAAAAAGAAAAGGAGTACTTGTGGCACCTTAGAGACTAAAATTATTTGAGCATAAGCTTTCGTGAGCTCATGAAAGCTTATGCTCAAATAATTTGTTAGTCTCTAAGGTGCCACAAGTACTCCTTTTCTTTTTGCGAATACGGGTGCTAGTCTGAAACCTGTCAAGATTCATTGTAATAGAATCAAATTCTGGTTTTATGAATGCAGGTTTACTTTTCTTGGAATAACGAGTTGCTTTTCCTGAATTTTTTTTTTTTAATTGGGCAGATCCTGCATTGTCAAACCAAATCAAGCAAAGCATTTCTTCAACAATCGTGAACAAGCCGTTAATCAAATCTGATTTTGCCAAACAAGTCAGTAACTTTAATGGAGAATGTACAGTTAACAATACCAGCAACAGTCAGGATGATGTTTTTCTTGTGGAGCCAATTGATGCTGATGATGAAATGTCTCACAATACCATGATTGATACTGTGAACGCAAACTCCGACCCTTCTAAAACTGGGGCTCAGTTAGCAGAAAGGTATGGCAGTGGAGAAACAATATATGCCAGTCCTCATCGAGAAGGAAGACTATTACAAGAGAGCACCTGGAAAACAGCTCAAGGCGTAGAGAAGAAATCTGAGACTAACCCTCAGAGACCCACACAGTGCTTCTGTAGTATTATGTTTTCTTCTCCAAAGGTCCACATACCAAGAAAACAAAAACCAAAAGAAGGAGATTGTAAGGCCCCCTCAAGCACATCTCACATAGATAAAAATGATGGCAATGCAAATAAACAGGTGGGAAAGTTTGTTCCTTTGTGGAAGGATTTTGTATTGAAAAATTCCTTCAGATTTGCTACAGCTAGTGGTATTTGTTTAGTTTTTTGTCATATATAGCAATGTATAAGTATAAAAAAGTATCTATACTGTGGAATTCATAAGCTTCATATGTGTCCTTCTTTGGAAAAACTGCAGGCTGTCAATTTAACTATCTGATCAGAGACTGGGCCTCATGTAATCCTGTTTTGGTTGATCAAACTTGTTTAAGCTTAAAAATGGTGGTAGAAAGAAACAGAAATTACACTTTTTTTTAACAAAACTCTAAACCAAACATTGGTATTTATTCCCAGCTTTCTTTATTTTAATATCTATTAATATTAAACAGAACATTCTAAGTGGATGGAGACAAAAACTTTGAAAGAGAGAAATGGGGGACAGACATTATAGGCAAGGGATCTGGGACAGACACCACTACACTTTTTTACCTCTTTTGCAGCCAAAGGAATCAATCCTATGTGGGACTCTTAGCCCAGAGGTCTGCATTAGTGCGTCAGATTCTATGATTATGGTCAAAGTCTAACATTTTAAAAGGCAAAAACTCCTAAATCCATTACATCAGGCAGGGAGGAAAAGAAATAATAAAGAAAAGGTGTGTAGTTAGTTAATTTAAGTGTGAGGAATTTTTAATAAATACAATTCTCATAATGGAATGATATAGTTCATAAAACTCTCCAGCTCTTGTGTACGCATGTGTGTGTGTGTATAATGTTCAATATAAAATTACTAGGCCAGTTTCCAAAAGCGATAAGGCACTTGAAGGTCTGTCTTTAGTAGGCTGTTAGGTCCATTGTCTGTACCTGAGGTATGCACTGAGAGTTTACTGATACTCCCTGTGCTGTGTGTTTTGACTATAATATAATCAGTAAATACAACTGGAATCACTTTAACTCTTTCTTCCATGTGTCCGCTATTGGATTTCTCCCAACAATAAGGGATTACAGGTGTGGGGGAAGAGTTGGAGTCGGAACCTTTAAGAGTTTCCAGATTTTAATTGTCTAGAAGTTTTGGAATCTAACTCTCCTAACTTTTTAAAATATTTGGGTTTTTTAACTTTCATTTTTAAATTACTGTCAAACGTGCATATTTTTCAGTTGCTTAATATTTTGAAAAAAGAAAAGGAGTACTTGTGGCACCTTAGAGACTAACAAATTTATTAGAGCATAAGCTTTCGTGAGCTACAGCTCACTTCATCGGATGCATTTGGTGGAAAAAATAGAGGGGAGATTGATATACACACACAGAGAACATGAAACAATGGGTTTATCATACACACTGTAAGGAGAGTGATCACTTAAGATAAGCCATCACCAGCAAGGGGGGGGGGGGGAGGAGGAGGAAAACTTTTCATGGTGACAAGCAAGGTAGGCTATTTCCAGCAGTTAACAAGAATATCTGATAGGTTTCAGAGTAGCAGCCGTGTTAGTCTGTATTCGCAAAAAGAAAAGGAGGACTTGTGGCACCTTAGAGACTAACAAATTTATTGGAGCATAAACTTTCGTGAGCTACAGCTCAATTCATCGGATGCATTGTAATGTCATTGTGTAATGACTCACAAAGTAAAACTATTTCCCCATGTTATTTCTCCCCCCCACCCCACCCCCCACTGTTCCTCAGATATTCTTGTTAACTGCTGGAAATAGCCTACCTTGCTTGTCACCATGAAAGGTTTCCTCTCTCTCTCTTCCCCTCCCCCCCTTGCTGGTGAAGGCTTATCTTAAGTGATCACTCTCCTTACAGTGTGTATGATAAACCCATTGTTTCATGTTCTCTGTGTGTGTATATCAATCTCCCCTCCATTTTTTCCACCAAATGCATCCGATGAAGTGAGCTGTAGCTCACGAAAGCTTATGCTCTAATAAATTTGTTAGTCTCTAAGGTGCCACAAGTACTCCTTTTCTTTTTGCGAATACAGACTAACACGGCTGCTACTCTGAAACCTGTCATTAATATTTTGAGGCATCTGCTTTCAACTTTACCTGGAAATAGCAAATTCCATCCGCACTGGAAATAGTAAATTAATGTATCATTTGGTCATTTTTTCATCTCCTGAGTATTTGTCGATATACTGTTAACATACTGTTCGGTTTTAAACAAACATTATAAAACTTTGTTTTCTTAAAAGTTACTGGTTAAAGGATAGTTAGTTTGCTTTTTATTTTAATGGCTGTATAATTGGCATATTAAGTGTACCTATAATACTGTTTTTCTTTAACTTAGTCAAAAATCTGCCTAAGTGAGTGGAGGATTAAGGTTATCAACAACGATACTGCTGTGTGTGTAGAAGGAAAACGGAGGTAAGTGATGTTTTTTTTCCTTCATCAAAGTTGCACATTTCTGTGGCATAAAACATAGTTTTTTATTCTCATTTCTGTATCTCAACTTCACAAATATCTGGCATCTCTACTTCGGACTATTGAGTGGATCTGGAAAGGATCACGTGCACCAAATACTAGTCTGCCTCGCTTTAACCATTACACAGGGCTACCACTGCTGCTGACAATGACCCCCCACCAACTTCTGCCTCCCTCCACTTACCAGAGAGAGTTTGGGGGATGGACCTAGTGCTCTTAAGTCTGAGAGCCACGTACCTACCTGGTGAGAAGATAGCCTAGAGCTTCATTCAGCAAATACCAACTACCCTCTCCTATTCTGCTATGTTGAGGGAAGGGAGCACTTCAGCTAAGTAACTTAAAGATTTCAAGGACTAGCTGTCCAATCTATCATAGAATCGTAGGACTGGAAGGGCCCTCAAAAGGTCTAGTCCAGTCCCCTGCACTCAAAGCAGGACTAAGTATTATCTAGGCCAGGGGTGCGCAAACTTTTTTGGCCTGAGGGCCACATCTGGGTTTGGAAATTGTATGATGGGCCATGAATGCTCATGAAATTGGGGGTTTGGATGAGGTGAGGGCTCCGGCTGGGGGTGCTGGCTCTGGGGTGGGGTTCGGGATGAGGGATTGGGAGTGCAGGAGGGTGCTCCGTGCTGGGACTGAGGGGTTTGGCGGGTTGGAGCGGAATCAAGGCTGCGGCAGGGGGTTGGGGCATGGGAGGGGGGTGCAGGCTCCGGGCAGCGCTTGCCTCAAGCAGCTTCCGGAAGCAGCCGCATGTCCCAGCTCCAGCTCCTACACGGAGGCCCTGTCAGCAGGCGTCACCCCACAGCTCCCATTGACCACGGTTCCTGGCCAATGGGAGTTGCAGGGGCAGTGTGCGGAGCCTCCTGGCTACCCCTACGCGTAGGAGCTGGAGGAGGGACATGCTGCTGCTTCTGGAAGCTGCGCAGAGTGTGGCAAACCCCTGACGCTACTCCGTGGCAGGAGCTTGAGGGCTGGATTAAAACATCTGGAGGGCTGGAAGCACGCCTTCATCTCTCCCCCCTCTCCCCCCCGGGCCGTAGTTTGCCCACCTCTGATCTTGACCATCCCTGACAGGTGTTTGGAGATTTTTTTAAGAGCAGATTAGACAGTGATGGAGATTCCAGAACCTCCCTAGGCAATTTATTCCCCAGTGCTTAACTACCCTGACAGTTAGGAAGTTTTTCCTAATGTCCAACCTAAGCCTCCCTTGCCGCAATTTAAGCCCATTGCTTCTTGTCCTATCCTCAGAGGTTAAAGAGAACAATTTTCTCCCTCCTCCTTGTAACAACTTATTATGTACTTGAAAACTGTTATGTCCCCTCTGTCTTCTCTTCTCTACCCTAAACAAACCCAATTTTTTTCCAACCTTCCCTCATAGGTCATGTTTTCCAGACCTTTAGTCATTTTTGACAGGTTTCAGAGTCGTAGCCGTGTTAGTCTGTATTCGCAAAATACAGACAAAATTATGGCACCTTAGAGACTAACAAATTTATTTGAGCATAAGCTTTCGTGAACTACAGCTCACTTCATTGGATGTCCTCATTACCCATACCTGGTAAACACCTAATCTGTTTTTTACTCCAGTTAACTGTGCTCTTGTGTTCCGTGATATCAATATTAAATTTCTTCCATTGCACTCCCAATTCACTTAACTTTGTTAGATCCTCTGTTCTCTGTTCATTCCCTTTTCCAGATCATTAATGAAAATATTTAAACACCAGTTTGATACAGAATCTTGGTATTCTCATTGTTGGAACTTGAAACCCCACTTTTAATAGTTTTCCCTAAAGAAAATGAACAACTTTATTTTTATTTATTCTTTCTCTTCAGAGATATGAAAGAACTGTACTGGCATAGTAATGCAATTGTGGAACGCATGGCATCAAATCAAGTTAAAACAATATCTGGCCGTATCTACTTGTTACAAGGAAATATAAACTCTGTTTCCATGAGAAAAGAAGGTAAGGAAATTCATTTGAAATTTCAGCATGTCCAGGAGGCTAAGAAATGTGGGCAGTGGCAGGCTTGTGTGAGGAGTGAATTCTGAAGTTAGACACCTTCGTATATCAAGATGGTAGTATGGCTTGGGGAGAAACGTAGCCTGTTAGGTAACCTGGACCTAAACCATTTACGGCTTTAAAGGTCTATGCCAGCACTTTGAATTCCACTCAGAAGCCCACAGCTGCAGTGTGTTTCAGTAGAATAAAGTTCCACTTAATAAGCAAGTTGCCATATTCTGTACTAGCTTCAGCTTCTCAGAATGTTCTTGAGGCCCCAAGCAGAGAATATTACAGAGGTGACAAAGGCTCAGGTAAGCATGAAAAGGTCAAAATCCTTTTTTAAAAAAAAGTTTCCCTCACTGAGTACAGATGAGGAAAAATGCACTCGTTGATCTACAGTTTTTTCCTGAGAATCTAATAGCAGCCATGGCCTAATAAACCCCCTGAATTGTAAACCTGATTCACAAATAATGGCTACACGCTTTCAATTAGTGGAGCATACATCATTTTATCTAATGCTACTCCTACCCAACAGTGTAATCTCTGCCTTGTCCACGTTAAACCTCAGCCAGCTAACCCCAAATCAAACCCACTCTCTTATTGACACTGGTAACTTCTACAGCATCAGTGGAATTGACCATAAGGATGTCTTCAAATCAAGACTGGATCCCTTTCTGGAAGATAAGCTTCAGTCAGACAGAAGTTATCGGGCTCCATAAGGGGGTAACTGGGTGAAATTCTTTGGCCTGTGATGTATACAGTAGGCCATACTAGGAGATGTAATGGCCCCTTCTGGCCTTAAAAATCTATGACGTTCTTTGGAGGAGCAGTGAGTGAAGCTCTACTCCATGTCCAAATGGAGACAGCTCAGATTAGCCACACTATCAGAAATGGTTCAACTATATATATGCAAATGCTATGAAAAAGCCCCAACAATTGTCTTTAAATGTCTTTATATTCCAGTTGATTGAACTCCGGTGGGGAATCTCGGCCCCTAGTGCTCTAGTCATACTTCCGCTCACTTCATCCATCACAAGTCTTCTGTACGCCAATGGCCTGTTAGGGTGACTCGAGGGAAGACTGCATTTACTAGCCACTGCATGAACAGTCATGGACTACTGAAAAAGTGTAATGGTTATCCTGTGTCATGGATGCAGTGATTACGTCCCTAACCTCCAACCCATTTCCAAACACTAAATCCAGAGTGCCGCCAGCTGCATGCAAAGTAGCTTTAAATTGAATTGATTTTCATCCATTCCTATGGCAGTATTTTCAGTATTCAGCGTAGCAGTTTGCCCTTCAGTGAATTAATTAAAAGTCACTGACATAATTGACTACATGTCTATTTCTGTTTCTTTGGGGCAGGGGAGGGGACGGAATTGACTACTGTTCTTTTTTCTATATATAGTAGAACCTCAAAGTTAGATACCTTGGGAATGGAGGTTGTCCGTAACTCTGAAATGGGGGTGCAAGGGCTCTGGAGTGGGGGGGTGGCTCGGGGCTGCAGCCGCAGGGTGGAGGGAGGGTGGCTAGGGCTCTGGGTTTGGTGGTGGTGGGGGGCCACGGGGCTGCAGTCGCAGAGGGTGGGGGGTGGTGCCTGGGCAGTGAAGGGGTGCTCACAGATGCACTCACAGGGTGGGGGGAGGGGGCACCAGGGATCTGGGCAGTGGGGGGCACTCAGGGCTACAGCCGCAGGGTGGTGGGAGAGGAGGCCAAGGCTCCGGGGGTGGGTGCCAGGGATCAGGGCTTTAGCTACGGGGGAGCGCTGAGGCCAAAACCGGCGCTCCCCTTGTAGCTAGAGCCTCAGCACCCCCCTCGGGGCTGAAGCTGGGTACAGAGCCGCAGGGTTTAAGCCCCGAGCCCTGGTGCTCCTGAGGGTCAGAAGCCCCAAGTCTGCCCTGATGCTCTGCCCCCCACCCATGGCTGCAGAGCCAACCCTCCAGTGAATAAAGCCCCAAGTCAGTACAGTATTTGGGGGGGGGGGGTTCTGTTGTTTTTTTGTTTTTGGTCTGTTCTGCTGCCTGATTGAGGACTTGTGGTTTCACAGGGTGTCCAGTTGACCGGTAAGTCTATAACTGGTGTTTGTATCTTTGAGGTTATACTGTTACATGTAATGTACTACAACTTATGTACTGCTGTCAGTGAACCAAATTCACTATTCAAATATCATTCTTTCTTACTGTGAAAGGGGGGGAAATGCAGTAGAAAGTAGAGTATGCTGTTAAAATTTTAGCCATTATTAACACTCTCCTTTGTTTCAAACAGGATTTCCATACAAATTCATCAAGAAGTTTACATTTGGATTTCCAAAACAATGGAAACAATATGTTGAGAATTTTCTTGGGGAACTAAAGAGGTAACTTTTGGTAGGCCTTTATTTTGTTCAGTGCTAACTTAATAGTGTAGAGTGAATATTTGTTTTTAAAAAAATATGTAAAACAGGTTCAGTAGATATGTATTTAGACTAAGTTCTAAGCAAATTCTTAGTAACCAATGTGTTAGCTGGAAAATAAAGTTTAGCAGGTTTTGTCTACTCGTGTGTGTGTGTGTGTGTGTGTGTGTGTGTGTGTGTGTATATATATATATATATATACACGAGTGTAAGTGAGAGAGAAATCAGTGCAGCTACACTGATTTAGCTACAGTGGTGCTACCCGTATACCCATTGCACTAATACCGGAGGACTTGCACTGGCTTGGCTTCTGGCGTAGTTTATTTACACTAGGGGTTTGAATCAGTGCAGCTGCATTAATACACTGGTGTGGGGATGGGGAAGAACCACGTACAAGGCTTTTCATTTGTGAGTTTTCTGTGTTTGAATGGTGTACAATAGTATTTCAGCTGAAGTTCTTTAATAATAACTAAGCAATATTAAGCAGTAACAGATTTTGGTTTCCTTTTTTTTTCCTTAAACTTCAAAAAATTAGGAAAGAACAAGATACTGATGAGGCTGGCAATGAAAAAATCAGTTCTGTGGAAGTGGATACGTTGGAAGAAGAGGTAACAGGAGACTTAAAAAAACAATCTAGAACACAAAACACCACTTATGAAGTAGCACTGAATGATAACAGATGTGAGTACTACCCCACCTCCACCCCGCCCCCTTTTTTTGTTCAAAATTGATGGTAATTTAAATGGTTAAATAACTGACTTTCTTAATATTTCTCATTTTTAGAATGGTCACAGCATGAAGTTGTTGTTTTTTTTTTTTTTTTTCAATTGTAGTGGCGTTTCTTTCTCACAGTAAAAGTCAATGTTCTATTAAAATATTTGAACATGAAGGGATAAATTTAACCCACAGTTTGTGAGGAATGATCTATCAACATTGGTTTGTGTAGAATAACTTAGGCTAAGTTTGAATTTGGTCCAAAGAGGTCGTGATGCATTCACATACATGGAATGAAAGGATGCAAGAGGGTAATTTCCTTGTAAGTTTTTATTTGACTCCTTTTTATAAAATGAGTACATTTGCAATTCCTGTTGCTCAGAGCCATTCCAAATTCTTTCCTTTAAACTATTTCTCTTTATCTCCCTTAATGCATGGACACATGAGGTGCGTAGGATAATATCTTTTAGTTGGTCCAGTAAAAGATATCTCACCCACCTTGTGTCTCCTAATAACCTGGGACTGGCATGGCTACAACTAAACTGTATGAACAGTTATGACATTCAGGATTTCTCTGAAATGTTGACATTTTTATAACCCTGTATATTGTTTCCTCTTATCCACTTCTCTTTCTTAGTACAAGCCTCGTTTTCCTAATTCTAGGGGCACCATATCTTAATTGCTCTTTGCACCTCTGTCAGTTCCTGAATATCCTTGTGATCTGATGCTCCAAAATGGCTTTCATCAGATTTAATTATTCATTATCTCTTTATCCAGACTTCTTCATTTTTGTATCATCTGCACATTTGAACTCTTTCCAGTGTGCTTCCAATTGATTGTATTGGGAATAGATTCAGAGTCTAAACTTTTCTTTGGCTAATTCTACGTATCACCACCTTCCTATATGATCTCTGTGTATCATTACTCTCTGAACTACGTCACCAAGTCAAAAGACTTCAGAGCATAAATTTGGTTGCTGTGGGGGGGAAATTACTATAATACTTTAATCATACTAAGTTACATGGGTCTTTGACTTGTCTGCTTTTAAAAGTAAGAATGGTAATTTCTTGATTTAGATACTCACTTTTGTTTTGTGTGAGCATCATTTTCATGTAAATCAATACAAAACTGGGTGACTGGGCAACAAAATGGCAGATGAAATTCAATGTTGATAAATGGAAATGCACATTGGAAAACGTAATCCCAACTATACATATAAAATGATGGGGTCTAAATTAGCTGTAACAACTCAAGAAAGATCTTGGAGTCATTGGAGATAGTTCTCTGAAAAATCCACTTAGCTTTTCTGACTGCCGCTGCACTAACAAAGAATGTTGTGAATCATTAAGAAAGGGATAGATAATAAGACAGAAAATATCATATTGCCTCTGTATAAATCCCTGGTACACTCACATCTTGAATACTGCACGCAGATGTGGTTGTCCAATCTCAGAAAAGATGTATTGGAATTGGAAAAGGTTCAGAAAGGCCAACAAAAATCAGGGGTATGGAACAGTTTCTATATGAGGAGAGACTAATAAGACTGGGACTTTTCAGCTTGGAAAAGAGACGACTACAGGGGGGATCTGATCGAGGTCTACAAAATCATGACACGTGGCAAAAGTAGATAAGGAAGCGTTATTTACCCCTCATAACACAGGAACTAGGGGTCACCAAATGAAATTAATAGGGAGCAGGTTTAAAACAAACAAAAGGAAGTATTTTTTCACACAACACATAGTCAAACTGTGGAACTCTTTGCAAGAGCATGTTGTGAAGGCCAAGACTGTAACAGAGTTTAAAAAAGAACTAGATGAGTTAATGGAGGATAGGTCCATCAATGGCTATTAGCCAGGATGGGCAGGGATGGTGTCCCTAGCCTCTGTTTGCCAGTAGCAGGGAATGGGAGACCAGATGAATCACTTGATGATTACCTTTTCTGTTCATTCCCTCTGGGGCACCTGGCATTGGCCACTGTTGGACGACAGGATACTGAGCTAGATGGACCTTTGGTCTGACCCAGGATGGCCGCTCTGAACTTGCAAACGTTGGTTTATGCCCATACGATCTTACTAAAGATTTTTAAAATACAGTATTCTGATGTTTTTTAAAAAAACAAAACTCAAAACTATCCTGTTGCTAACAAGATTTTTTTTGTGTGTGTGTAGATATGACACCCAAATGCAATTCTGTGCAAAAAGACCCAGATGCAAGTTACAGCCGTAGTGGTCGGCGAATTAAACCGCCATTGCATTACTGGTGTGGACAACGAGAGTTTGTTGATCGTAAACTAAATGTTACTATAGAAGAGGGTGGAAAAAACTACTTGAGTATTGTAAGACTTTTCTGCATGTTATTACCTTATTATTCTATAATTGTTTAAAAAGTATCTAAGTTAAGATGACTTTTGTATGCCACAATCTTTTAATTCAGTAGTTTTTGAACTTTTTTTCTATGTGGACTACTTTGTAAGGATCACTTCTTGAGGATAAGGAAGGTTCAGTGGTGAGCATTCTAGCTTGGAACTTGGGAGGTATGGGTTTAATTTCCTGATCTGCCACAGACTCCTTGTATTACCTGGGCAAGTTATTTAGGGCTGGATTTTCAAGTGCCTAAAGAGCCAGGTATCTGCCTCTGTAGGCACCTGAAATCCCTTTTGAACATCTGGCCCTGGGTTTCTCTGTGCCTCGGTTCTCCATCAGTAAAATGGGGATAAAAGGGCTGTGCTATCTCAGAGGGGAGTTGTGAGGATAAATACTGTGATACTGCACCCCGTATTCTTCATAGTTCTATTATGATATGATTATGGCATAATTATGATGCATTTTGTATAAGATAAGTCATGTGAGATGTCATGGGGAAAGTTATGATTTGCTGAATACAATTATTCTATTTGCATGCGTGTATCACTTTTGTATCTGAAGTTATAAATACTGACTATGTATCTGTACTTCAAATGTTGTTATACCTGGGTAACACCCACTAGTCTAAATAGCTGGTTGTAAAGGGCCTATTCAGGGTAAGGAGCCATTAGAAAGACCAGTTGGCCTTAGGAGAAGCTTATTGCCCACTGGATGAGCCTTCCTGAGAACTCTCCAGGCAGCACGTAAGTAATGGCTGCTATGCTCTACAAGGACATGTGACCAGGCCACATGATTCTGGACTCCATCTTGGGATATCAGTATTTTTCCACAAATTGGTCTGGAAGCCAAAGCTTTGAGACAAAGGGTTCCCGCCATATGCTAGAGCTATATAAGACAGGGAGTGACATCATCTGGGGTTCTTCACTTCCCACACAAGAAGACCCCTGGAAACACTTGAGGAACAAAGACTGAACTGGGGGAAGTGCTGAATCCAGGCTAAAGGGATTTCTAGCCTGTGTATGAAACATCTGGGGATTCCAAGCTGCAAAGCAAGTGTAGCTTGTGCCTTAAGAACCTACAAGTCAGCATGTACCATCAGTTAGATTTGATATGAAAATAGCAGATTCTCACCCTATCTAGGATATTAAGCTTACTTTGCAGTTTTTGTTTATTTGCTAAGTAATCTGCTTTGATCTGTATGCTATCACGTAAAATCAATTAAAACCTATCTTTTGTAGTTAATACATTTATTTTATGTTTTAATCTAAACCAGTGAGCTTTCACTGGAGTGCTTGGGGGAAAATCTCTGCTTGATTACCACAAGTGTGCATTGCTCTCTTTACATTGAGGGAGAGGCGGACCAGGCATTAAACCCATAGTCTGGCCAGATTTGAGCAGGGCAGGACAGTACTGCTCTGAGATCCTAGGCTGGGAAGCTGGTGGTTAGAGAGTCTGCATGTAACTGCAGTTGGGTGTGTCCCTACCTGTGTGAATGTTGGTGAAAGTGCAGGCTGGAGGGCTTTGGAGCTTGTCACAGCGGCACAGTGTGAGAGGGAGCCCAGGCTGGTGGGTTAGGGCTCAGTGATACCTCAGTTCCACGTGGTACCCTGGAAGGAACCAGTCACAAATACATCAGATTGTGAGGCGCTCTCATACTATGGTAATGGGTACCATATAAGCACCTGAGAGAGATTCCTTTGCAACCTCAAAATGCTCATTCCACAACTATATTGATTATATTAAAAATGTAATATTAGGACAGCACTAAAGAGAGAAGATGAAAATAAACTCATGCCAGTGCAGTAGGTATCAACGTTTTTTATCTGTGCTGTTTAATTTAATTTCCTCAGTGGGTGGAGGACTTCACTTTCATTAGGACCAAATGTTCCCTCTTCTCCTGTAGCTCTTTCTGGTCTGATCTTCCCCGGTCACTTTGCAGTTTGGATAAGTCTTGGCAAATTTGATCATGGCTGAATTTAAGTGAAAGGAAGATGCTGTTATTTCTCAGTTGTGCATGGGCTTAAATGGGGCTGCTGTTATGGTTTTTTGTTTTTGTTTGGGTTTTTTTTTTAAGCTTAATTGATCTAAAAAGCCTTTCGAAACCTTAAGAGGACTGGACTTTGCTGTAATAGCTAGCTGGTGCCATTGCTGCTTTACCATCGTGATATAAATGGCTCCATGGACCTCAGTTTGAGACTCTTTCTTAGTTACAGTGGTCCTATAAATTAAAGGAAATCTGATCTACTATTTTGGTCTCACTGTGGTGTCCCATGTGGAATTTGTATGAGGGTAAACATTTACAAAATACTACTGATGCAGTATAGCAAAATACGGTGCCATATAGTTTATTACTAATGCCTCCACCCCTCCATCTTAGAGTGCAACACAAAGAATTTACAGCTGCTTGTTCCATACTGGTTTTACTATAGCTGATGTGTAGAATCTCTGGCAGACACATTTATTTTCTTATTTTTCAAGGTATGTAGTAGTAGTAAACAAGCCAAAAAGAAAACCATTTCCAGCTCTCCAAAGAACAACAGAGAGGATACAACAGAGACCAGTGAAGGAATAACTAAAAGCCAATCTAAAGGTAAGAATGGCCATGTGTTTGCAAGCTATGAAGTGCATTTCCCCCCCTGAAGTAATTGTAAATGGGGAAGATAGTGTATTAAATGTGGGCCTATAACAAAACCACTACGATGGTGTTGATGCTAGATGCTATGAACTTTTTTCTATCTTGATTGCCAGTTGATTTTTTTTAATAATTAAAGCAACACTGTCTACTAGTTTTATGCCCAAAAGATAGATAGGTGGTGTGAAAATAGAGAGGGGATACGAACTTCATGAATAGACAGATTTGCTATCTGTCATAAATTGAAATGGAAACAGGTTGATTAAGATTTCTGTTACTATGCTGTGAATCTGAACATATAAGACTTGGAGTTGTCAGTGTGTGACAACTGAAAAAGGAAAAAATAAACAAGTTCATCAATCTAGCTTCACTTTTCAAACTGAATGAAGAGCAGAAAGTAAGTAGTCTGCGTGAATAGGAAAAAGTACATTCGATCATCAACTTTTAAGTCTTTTGGGAAATATACAGTAAATCCATAAAACTAAGTTTAAAAACAAAAGTTAGTGTCCTTTTTGAAACAACTAGAGCCTCTCATATAGAATTCTTTATTGCGTGAAGAGAATATTTTATTTTCGCTGGGTCTTATCCAAAATAAAACTCATGTCGCTGAATGATTTAGATTGAGTAAAATGGTAGCATTTTCTATTGACTTTCTTATGTTCCATGTTTGTTCAGTTCCTTCATGTTGGAATTAACTCTTTAAGATTCTCTTTGTGGTTTTGATAGTCTTAATTTACTCAGCAGTTCGGATGGATTCTATTAATTGGGTACACTTAACTGAAACCTAGCAGATTTGTTTTGTATGAGGAGCCGTGTCCCTGGCCAGGCCTGCCTGCCCCATTGTTGTGAGCAGAAGGGTGTTTGCATTTTTAAATGGAACTACTTCCTAATGGACCAATTCTGCTTCTGTAATGACCTGAGGGCTCCCATTGGGAGCAGAATGTGTCCCTAAGCAGTTGAGGGAGAAGGATTCTTCTCAATTGAAATATCATGTCCTGATACAAGAACTTGAAGAGACAGATATAATGAGTGCAACGTGTCCTCTGTGATCTAGAACAGGCTGTCAGCTTACTTGGTGGCTGAGATTTTTGGGGTTCAAATCCTCCTTGCCTTGCTTGTTACAAGTAGGTTGGCTTGTGTAAGCAAGGTGGATTTGAAAGGGCTTTCAGGGATCAGGATGACATACCATCTTGCACTTGTTTTTGACTAGAGCTGCAAGTTTGTCACAGCAGTGGAAAAGTCACGGACACCATGATTTCTCTGTCTGTGATTTTAATAAAGCACCCATGAAGAGAGGAAGGCCTGGTGGGGAGAGAGTGAGTTCTCCCCATATTCAACCCTGGGAGTGGTGATTCCTGTGTCCCTATGAAACCTGAGCGGTGCTATCGACCTGTGCACTAGGCTGCACCACCTGGAGTAGGGAGTTGGGTCCAGGTCTGTGGGGAACAGGAGCCGCCGCTGCCCAGGGTGAGTGCGGTGTGGGCTCAATATCAGGCACGCACCCGCTCCAGGCCTCTCTTCCTCACTTGTCAGTCTTCTTTAAAATGAACCTGTGACTTTTTCTACATTTACTATGACTGCTGGAAATTTATACTTTTTTCAATTTTTTGTTTGAGCATGAAGTTACATTTCCTTCCAGGAAAAAAAGGAACTTCCATGTTCTTTGATAGTCTGAACATGGTACCACTCAAGCCTTACTTATTAACACCTCTTCCCAAGCCTCTTAGCCATAAAATCTTAATAACTGAACTGTATCTATTTTCTGATAATTGGGTTGTTTAAATTAAACTTGAAATATATTTTTACTGCTCACTTCCGTGAGTATGAAATGTGCAGTGAGGCTATTCTATATAATTTCTTACTGTACCTAACTGAAAAACATAAAGACGGGAAAATGTGTTTATGGTGTAGATTGGGGAAAAAAATATTCCATGTTTCTCTTTGATCTGTGCAATACACAATAAGTTATTAGCATGAAAATGTCTTCCAACATAATTGATATATTTAACTCTTATCTAATGCTTTTCATCCATAGATCTCAAAGTATTTCACAAAGGAAAATCAGTTTCCCCCTTTAAAATGGGGATGATATTTAAGACAGAAAAGTTAAGTATCTTGACCAGGGTCCTGCAGCAGGTCTGGGGCAGAGCCAGAAAAAGAGCCTAGGTCTCCTGTCTCCTCATTCAAGTGTCCTGACGGCTGGACCATACTGCCTAACACATATACTAGGTAGCATCTGACTTTCTAGAAGGGTTTTGAAAATATAAGCCTTCTCAGTGGAGTCTCAGTAAACTGAAGTATATGCAAGACTGCATAATTGGGCCCATAGGACTACATTGTACCTTCCTGAAGCATAACTCCCGAGATGGACCAGACAGCCCAGAAAAGTTTGCCATATTCACCTGGTGGAGTTTTCAACTAATGCTCATGTTAAATATGAGGTAGCACCATAGCCTTCAAATGCTGGGCAATTGACTCTTCCACCACCTGGAAGGGATGTCCATGCAAGGTGATGTAGCTTGCCTGTCCATATCTTTTTCATGTTTGGGACAGGATAGTACAGAGTCAGAGTTAACGCTGCTTAGCGGCACTAATTCCCCCTGGTTTTACATTATTATTTCTGTATGTTTGGGAGGAAAGCTGTCTTCTTAAGGCAGCTACTTCCTAGCCCAGCATGAACTGATGACACCCTCCTGACCTCTGGAACCCTAGTCTCCTGTTAGTCTGATGGAGAGGCTTCTGTGGAGTCAGGGGATTTGCACACTAGGGAGTTGCTGTTTGCCTCAATCCTGTTCCACTGGATTCTGCCAGTAAAAGTGGAAGGGAGCATCCAGCTTTAACAATTGTACAAGGGGTTCAATGTAGCTGCTGTAGGGGGCGTAAGGTAGAGTTGTTTAACAGTGTGCAATGCTACATCACATCTAAAACGTGTTTTAGTGTATGTGAAAACCTGTATATATTTTTTATTTTAGGAAAAATCTATGAGAAGAGAGCAAATTTCAAAAAAGAAATTGGGTCCAGTGACAAAAGAGACCCTAGACGTTTTATTTCAGATCCTGATGAAAGTGACTCTGAAGCTGAACTTAATAATATCGATAAAAGGACTGTTGTGTTGACACCCTTGAAGCATAAAAAGCTGTATCAAAATAACCTAACATATAATAGCCAGACTGCAGAAAAAAATGCAGAGCAAAATATTTCAAAATATGGAATTGAGACCAGAAATTGCAAAACAAACTCAAGGAGAGAGCTAAAGACTTGCAAGTATTCTCTAAGGTCACTGAAACAGTTTTGCCAAGACAAACTGTCTATGGAAGAATCCTCAAGCAAGGATGAGGAAGACTCCAATGAAGATATCCCTCTGTCTATCAAAAGGAAAACAAAATCCTCTTTGGAAAGAGAGATTCATAATTATAAATCTTCCTCCGATGCTAAGAGTTCACAGAGTGATGCAAAGAAAAAATCCTCGGAGCAAAGAAAAATAGAAAATTCTGCAGCCGCTTCCTCTCACAACAGACAGTTAAGGATAGATCTGTCTGACCAGAAGAAACAATCAGAAGTGGAACCTAAAGCGAAGGCTCCTGCTGGTGGGTCCAGCAGTGCCCCTTTGATTGACAGGACACTAAACACAAGAAAAGCGAGTATTAACCCTCCGACGTACGTGTCTGAGTCAGAAACCGAGACAGAAGACTGTGATAGAGAATTTCAAATAAAAAAAAAGAAATCAAAAGTGTCTGCCAAAAAACCTGATTGCAAGATTACCACCAGTACAAAGTCTTCAGCGGTGAAGTCAAAGGAATCTGACAAGAGAGAAGTGCAGAATTTCTTGGAGTTTTTTCCAGGTGCAACTGAAGACTGGACTGAGAGAGAACTACAGAAACTACACAGGCAAGCAGTTACGCTTGGTAACAAAAACAGCAATTTACCTGGACTTTTAAGCAATGTATTAGACTTGAGCATTTAGATTAGCTTAGCATCGCTTTGATTACTTCTCAGTCAAGGTAGAGTAAGACGTACCAATTACAATAGTGTGTGTTTAATATGTGCTTAGACTATTCTGGTCAAGTTTTTCATGTTTCATTTTCAGTCCTTATCTGTTTCTTAAATTTGGAACTTTCTTTTTCAGACTTTAAAAAAAAAAAAAAAAGACCGTGAACTTTGAGTATTTCTCCAGACAATACAATCCTGTACACCTAAAAAAAAAATAATAATAATAAAACTTGAAATGAAAGACACAGACAATGTAGGTTTTGGTAAAATAAGTTATGCAAAACCTTTACATTTTGATTTAAACCAATATTTCTTTAACATGAGTCTCCTGTTTTTTTACAGGGTTTGCAGCTCACACATATTATAGCATTATGCCAGTGCCGGAAAGCTAGAAATTTAAAATGACTAGAAACAACATAAAAATTCACTTACTTTTGTTGTGGGAGTTGATATGCAAAAAGTAAACAATATATGTTGTATAAAAAACCCACAGAAATTAGATTTTTTTTAATTTTTCAGTTGAATGTGCTGATGTTTCTAAGTGTGAAAGATTTTTCACATGAGGAAATTTAGAGAGCTCAGGACTGTTTAGTTAAAGGAGCAGGTGAATAAGAGGTGACATAATAGAAGCATGCAAACTAATGAATGAGATAGAGAAAGATGAATGGGAACTACCATTTGCTCTCTCCAAATACAATAGGAAGGGGACGTAAAAAAAACCAACTAACACTTAAAATTTACAGGGAAATGAACTTGTGGTGCTCGTTGCCACAAGGCATTAATGAGGCCAAGAACCATCAAATTAGGCCTGAATAAAGACTGGGAGTGGATGGGTCACTACAAAAACTAATTTTCCCCCTGCTGATACTCGCACCTTCTTGTCAACGGTTTAAAATGGGCTACCTTGATTACATGGAACTCATTAGCACTACAAAAGTGATTTTTCCTCCCTTCTTGTCAACTGTTGAGAATAGCCCATTTCCACCTTAATTGAATTGGCTCGTTATCACTGACCCCTGACTTGGTAAGGCAACTCCCACCTTTTCATATGCTGTGTATTTATATCTCTCTACAGTATTTTCCACTCCATGCATCTGATGAAGTGGGTTTTAGCCCACGAAAGCTTATGCCCAAATAAATTTGTTAGTTTCTAAGGTGCCACAAGGACTCCTCCTTGTTTCTGCTGATACAGACTGGCATGGCTACCACTCTGAAACCTGAGCAGGATTTGACACTTCTGTGAATAATAAGAATGACTACAGTTATTTTAGGTAAAAAAAAAAAAAAAAAAAAACCAACAAAAAAACCCCCAAAACAAAACTTAAAACAGAAATAAATTCATGTTTCAGGGTGCAAAAAACTACTCTTCCTGAGATTAGAAAGAACCTCCGCCCACGTGCAGGTCACGGCATGATTGTCTGTTATGAAGGTTTTACACCTTCCTCCAGACTTTCTGGCACTGCCTGCTGTTAGAGGCAAGATTCTGGATTAGAAGGACCATTGGTCTGGTCTAGCAATTTCTACATTCCTAAGGAAAGGAGTTTCTTTTATAAAATTTGATTTCATTTTTTTTAAACCTAACAATTTAAATGTTAGATTCAGTATGTTTTATGATTTTTGTAGATCAGAGGTTTGACTTTTGAATGAACATGTAGTTCAACCCATTTCTTCTGGCTATAGATTATTAAATGTTTTGCTCTCTTTACAGGGCTGTTGCTTCTTTTCCAAAACACAAGAATGGCTTTTGGTTGGATGTAGCAATGGCTTTGGGTACTCGATCTGCGGAAGAATGCCAGCAGAAATATATGGAAGAGCATCAGACAAAAGGTTCCAAAAAGCATGCCACAAAGACTGTGTTAGATAAAAAAGGACAAAAAGGTACTGGCCTTTCTGCCCAAATCATGCATGTTCCTTCTATTTCTTCATTTTTCTGACTTTTCAAGCAGTTGTTTTTTTTAATTCAGTCCACATTAAGCAGGTAGACTTTTTACACAGAAGTGGCATTTTTGCATGTGTAGTACGTAAATTGATAGTGATGCATTGGATTTAATCCAGTATAGCCTCTGCTGAATAGAATCTAATAACATTAGTCTATAAATCCTGTAATATTGTTAGTCCAGTGAGAATGGAAGTGGTGCACAACATTTGCAGCAGCCTAAACTTCCTTGTTCTGAAGATAAGGCCGCCTGCCTGAACTGCTCACCAGGGTGCGCACCATCCATGCCGCCAGCATCTCCACACTTGTCATCCCACTTGGTACCACAGACATCACCGCCCGCCTCGGGCGCTCACAGGGACATTCCCTGTACTCCAGGACATTGTGAACCCATTCTCCCATTGGTGCATCTCAAACTGTCCGACGTGCATTCTTGGCTGCTTGTTACAATCGAACCATGCACTCTGGTGGACGAACCGTCCCTGCTCCAGAAGCAGCATTTCCAGGCTGTGTGTTGCGGAACCCCTGTACCAACGACTCCACCACTCCCAGAGGCTTCGTCAGGCTCCAAGAGTTTCTCTGACATGGACCTGATATTCTCCCCTGCTTCCAGGAGAAGCTCAGACTCCTGTACCCACGCATCTCACCCCCTGGCATATGACCTGGCGCTGCTGGCTTGGTACTGGTACACCTGTGGCCCACATACCAGCCATATCCATCCCTGTCCTCCTGGATTACCTCCTAAGGCTCAAAATGTCAGGCTTTGCCCTCAGCTCTGTTGGGGTTCCTTTGGAGGCACTTAATGCCTTCCTTCCCTCCCATGGAAGTAGACTCTGTTTACACTGACCCCACCACTGTTCACTTCACGAGAGGCCTTCTCAACAGCTTCCCTCAGGTACTTAAAGCTGTGTATCTATGGGACTTTAATCTTTCCCTCTTCACCTCCCTTCAAAACCTCTGGCAATGTGCTCCCTCTCGCATCTCCAAGAAGGCCTAATCACATCAGCCACACCATCAGAGGCTCGTTCACCTGTGCATCTACCAATGTGATATATGCCATCATGTGCCAGCAATGCCCCTCTGCCATGTACATTGGCCAAACTGGACAGTCTCTACGTAAAAGAATGAATGGACACAAATCAGACGTCAAGAATTATAACATTCAAAAACCAGTTGGAGAACACTTCAATCTCTCTGGTCACTCGATCACAGACCTAAGAGTGGCTATACTTCAACAAAAAAGCTTCAAAAACAGACTCCAACGAGAGACTGCTGAATTGGAATTAATTTGCAAACTGGATACAATTAACTTAGGCTTGAATAGAGACTGGGAATGGATGAGTCATTACACAAAGTAAAACTATTTCCCCATGGTATTTCTCCCTCCCACCCCACCCCCCACTGTTCCTCTGATATTCTTGTTAACTGCTGGAATTAGCCTACCTGCTTGTCACCATGAAAGGTTTTCCTCCTTCCCCCCCCCCCCGCTGTTGGTGATGGCTTATCTTAAGTGATCACTCTCCTTACAGTGTGTATGATAAACCCATTGTTTCATGTTCTCTGTGTGTGTGTGTATATAAATCTCTCCTCTGTTTTTTCCACCAAATGCATCCGATGAAGTGAGCTGTAGCTCACGAAAGCTTATGCTCTAATAAATTTGTTAGTCTCTAAGGTGCCACAAGTACTCCTTTTCTTTTTGCGAATACAGACTAACACGGCTGCTACTCTGAAATCTCCAAGAAGGTAACCTTCCTCATGGCTATCACTTTGGCCAGGAGAGTCATCAAATTGGCAGCCATGATAGCTGACTGCACACCCACCCACCCCCACAAACGCACACTGTATTTCATAGGGACAAGGTTTCCTTATGTCTGCATCCCACGTTCCTCCCAAAGGTGGTGTCGGAATTCTTCTTCAGCTGATTTGTTCACCTTCCAGTTTTCCATCCTGAGCCGCATTCCACTCCTGCAAACAGGACTCTTCGCTCCCTTGATGTCCGCCGTGCACTGGCTTTGTCTGCTCAGAACTTGCTTCTTTCAGGCCTCTCCCAGACTGTTCGTAGCCATTGTTGACTGCTTCAGGGGCCAAACCCTCTCCTCCCAATGAATTTCAAAATGGGTCTCAGGCTGCATCTGCGAGTGCTGTAGGTAGTCCAGCACCCTGCCACCTGATGCCATTATGACACACTCATTGTGGGCACAAGCAACCACATCTGCCTCCCTAGCGGACATCTCCTGGCAGGTCGTCTGCTGGGTAGCAGTGTGGTGTTCCATGCCTACTTCCACAACCCATTACACCATCTCCCATTTGCTAGTCCCCATCTCTGTTTTGAAGCTTTAATGTTAAATACTCAAACTGTAATTTATCAACTGTGAGAACTAAATGGCTTCAGATCCGCAGAGGGTGGACTCCTCATTGAATTGTACATAGTTAGTTCTGGAATGAGCATTCCAGAAGTTGCTGAATCTATCTCAGGTCTGCTCAGTCTATTGCACAGAAGATCTGAGATGCAATGAAGCCAAAGGCACCTGAGCTCACAGATTCTGTACAACAGAAACCTAATGTCTTTCATATCTGATATGCAAACACAAAGACTATTTCTGCTTAATTGCCCAATAAAATAGCTAAAAAAATTGATGTTTACAATGCTGCCATAAAGCTGCAGAGTCAACATCCAATTGAGATAAGGGCTAGACTTTTCTTTTCGTGTGTAAATTCTATAGAAACTAGAAGTACAGGGAGCAGGAAGACTCAAAAGATCGTAAAACTGTGGATTGTGCATCACAACAGTATTGTCTATAACTAATAATCTGTAAGGCCAAATAACATAGCCAATACCTCTGAACAAATGTAATATGTTGGCAGATTCAGATAAGAAACAACCGGTAATGATAACTGCTAAGGTGGGAACGTTTAAAAGGAAACAACAGATGAGGGACTTCCTGGAGCATTTGCCAAAGGATGACCATGATGATATTTTCACTGCAACACCGCTACAGAATAGAAGAGTAAAGGTAAATCTGTAATTTAAAAAAATATATTAAATCGAATCTTCTATTTTAAAAATCTGCCCGTTCAATTTCTTGGATCATAGGTCAGTGACTTTTATGTTGGGAGAAAGGGCTTATATCTTTGACCACTTATGGCTTAGTGTTGGCAATTTGGGTTTCCTAGATATGCTCCCAGCCATGCCTGGCTGCTGCAAGCGTCTGGCCTTCAATCAAAAGTACTGCAGAGACTTGAACTTCCGAAGAAGAGTCTAAGAAATAGCTAGAATAGGTTCCTTTAAGCTACGGATAACAATGTTACAAGGCTTATTTCCCCAGCCTCCTCTTGTCACGTAGCCCCTCAAATAAATCCTGGTGCACTGTCTTCAAGAACCTTGATGGTAACAGTTTTCCCAGCTACTACTCTAATCTGACTTTCTTGGGCAAATTTGAAGAGGTGACATGAAATCTAGCAATACTTTCCCTTTCAGGACATGTTATGTCCCTTTCAATTCACTTCCAGATCTGGCTATGGCTCAGAGACTGTTTTGAAAGATGTTGTTTTAGCGCTTGTTTGAAGACAGGTTGAATATGAAGGGAAGATTCTTATAAATCTAAAATGAGGCAGGTAATAAAACTGTCTGGAGGTTCTGCCCCCTGTAATTACAGTTAGAATTTTTATTCTGTAAGTGAGATCAAAGTGATGGCTAGGTTTCTGTGTGACTAGTAGTTGATGGAAAAATTCCACAGTTGTGTGGTCTGATTATTTTTTTTTTTAAAGATGGGTATTCCCTTTGTGTGTACATACACCTGCATGCATGCTTTTCAAGCCTTAACCCGTGTGTACAGACAGACTTTACAAGCATAAACCTGACAGCAGCCATTAGTTTTTAAAAAGTGCACATGTAAAATTGTGAGTGCATAAAAAGAGGCTGAATTGAGGCTTATTTGAAAACCAAATCCATCTCGTGCCAAGGAAAACTTAATATGGATTGAAATACCTTGAAAGTTGCTAAATAAAATTTTAAGAGAACTTTTAAATCTCTTCCCATCTTACTCTCAAAACCCAGTCCAATATTCTTGGTGTCTGCTAAAACAAAAAAAAAAAGTGCTGTGGCTCTTGCTGTCCAAATAAAAAAGCATTTGGCTGCAGGCTATTTCATCTGTGCTCCTTAACAAGAGACTACAGAGGGGAAAGCAGAATAAGTAAGGTGCATTTTTAATTCACTGTCCCAGATGAATAGGTTTCTAAAAGTGCTAGTTCATTGATGACGACGATGATGTGATTTTTCTTGTAGCTCCCAACATTTCGGGAAAGCCAAGATGATGATGTCTTCCAGCTTATGGACAGCAATCCAATCACACCTTCCTCAGCTGTCTTCCCCTTGGTAAAAACCCCTCAGTGTGATCATATTAGCCCTGGCATGCTGGGATCTATCAACAGGTAAGAGTACAATCTGCTGCTGCTGGTCATTGTGTAATGCCACAAAGAGTTTCTCAGTTATGTCTTTCTACTTGAAAGGCGGTGAGCAGGTTCTGATGGGCATTATCATAGAAGATTAGGGTTGGAAGGGACCTCAGGAGGTCATCAAGTCCAACCCCCTTCTCAAACCAGGACCAACCCCAACTAAATCATCCCAGCCAGGACTTTGTCAAGCCAGGCCTTAAAAACCTCTAAGGATGGAGATTCCACCACCTCCATAGGTAACTGCACTGTTCAGGCTCTACCTTTTTTCATATAAATTGCAGTCGTTCGCCAAGTGTTTAAACTTTACAACCAAAGAGTAGACTTTTAAGAAATTTAGTATTTTGAAGCTGGCTTGGATGGCACCCTGGAATTAAGCATGTGTCAGCTTTATGGAAATGCGAATTGGAACATTTAATTAAGACTTAGCAAAACTGTCTCCATGCTTCAGAGCTGAGGTCCAAGAAGTGTTAGAGGTGAATACCAAGAGTTTATATCTTAAATAAAAACCCAGCATTTGAAAGATACTGTAAGGACACAACAGTAAGTTCCTGTTGTGTTTAATTGTAGTTGTTCAGGTACATTGTTATATTTCTTTGGTTTTGTGTGCTTTTTTTTTTCCCCCTTCCTCTAAAACATCAGTAACAGGCAATTGTTGGAGCTAGGATATTGGTTTTGCATGCATGCTAGGCTCCTGCATAGGAAATCCTGTATTCCTGTATATTTTTGGTTGGACAGAGAGATGTTTAACAAAATTGCTCATGCTATTTGAACTATGTGAATTTGAAAATAAACATCTAAGAAATTGATGAATTGATTGCCCATTTTCACTCGTATGATTAGTGATTGAGCTTCATATTTAGCAGGGTCTTTGTGCTGGCAGTGGAATTTCTTCAAAAAATCTGAAGAAATTTGGTTCAGAAGTGAACTTGTCATTTTCAATTGCTTGCAAATTGATTGTTTGGAAGGGGGAGCCATGAGTGTTGTGTTTAGGCAATTTGTAAAAAGGAGGAACAGAATGTTAGCATTTAAAGATGATTTAAGAGCCAAATACAGCATTTCACTTGTATCACTTCAAGTATTTTTAGCTTTAGTTCCAAACTAGATTCCTTCATACCAATCGGGAAATTAAAAAGTGCAAAAAAAGCATCTTAAGTGTGGAAAACATGAAGCATAGGGTAGTGATGAAATATGTAGTGGTGTGGGGTTTTTTGTTAGAGGTCCACTGCCAATGTATCTGAGCGCCTTTCAATTCATTCATGTGTGGAGGGCGAGGGGGTTCTTTTTAAGGTAAAAATTGGGTTTGAGTTGCTATCGGCCATTTGATGGTTCCTCTTTCTCCATTACATATATCTGCAAGTCTAAGGTAATCCTAACAGCCTGTGGATAAGGCTTAGATGGTAGCACAGTACCCGCCACCCCAGAGAATTCTAGGAAAAGGTTAGCTGGGATAGCTCTGCTGGCAAACCCCTCTAGTGGGAGACAGTTTATACTGGGAAAAGTTCCATGGTCTGGAAGTTAAAGCTAAACCAATTCAGACTTTAAAACAGTGAGGATAAGTAGCCACTGGAACAACTTATTCAAGGTTGTGGTGGAATCTCCATCACTAGCAATTTTTAAGTCAAGATCTGCTTTAATTCAAACAGGAATTTATTGCAGGGAAATTCTATGACTTGTGTTATGCACGGAGACCAGTTGAGAAGGTCACAGTTCTGGCTTTATGATCTACGACAGAGGACTTTTTTGGTAGTATAACTGCATCTACACAGTGTACAGTAGGGCTTTTTGCTGGTATAAAAATGTCCTAAAGAACTGCATCCCTAACCAATATTATTATACCAGCAAAAGTTTGTAGTGTAGACCTGGCCAAAGCGGGTTGAGAACCCTCAGCAGTTCCTAGAAGTCCTGAAGTAGAACTCCTACGACAGTGGCTAATACAAAAGGCTTCACTTCCAGGCTTGACTGAGGAAGAAGCAGCTTCTGGGATGCTATGCTTAGCTAGTGCTAACTTGTGAAGGGCAGGGATAAGCACTATATTTTTAAAGGAGGGTGCTGACTGTTTCGCTGGTCTCTCACTTCAGAGAGCTGTCGCACGTTCTGACTGCTGTGTTACTTATAGCCTTTATCATACAATTCATGCACAGACCTATAGTGCTGGCTTTTTAAAAAAGACTAAATATGGTATCAGTTTTCCTTTAAAATGGTTTGGTTACCTTTCTGCCTACGGGGTAACTCATTTCTAATGGCTGTAATTGTACCAACTGGAATCTACAGAGTAGATGCACCAATAATACTGACTGACCTCTTTGTATTTACAGGCATGACTATGACAAGTATGTATTTAGAATGCAGAAGAACACACAAGGCAAGAAGGGTACCTGGGGCAACATCAAGAAGAAATCGGTAATAATTTTTTCCTGTAATTTGAACTGAAAACCAGCATGGAGTATGTAGCCCTAGTCCCTGTGCGCTATTCCTCCTGCTGAATGGAATCAGAAAAATCCCAGAATTGCAAAGCTGTAATTGTAGGCCTACTTGTTATAGTAAAAGCTCCCAGTCTTCAAAACTGTATGTTGGAGAAAACAACTTCTAGCCAGAAAATGGCAATTCTCTGACTAAATTCAGAAACACTAGGAGCTAGAGCCACAAAGGGATCTAGGAACCTAACTAGCACTTTAAGTGCCAAAGTCCAAAATGTAGCTCCTCAGAACATGTGATCAGCTGCTGTGTAGCCCTATAGGTCAGTGGTGAGCAACCTGTGGCCTGTCAGGGTAATCCCTGGGCAGGCTGTGAGACAGTTTATTTACATTGACCGTTTGTAGTTCCTAGTGGCTGTGGTTTGCTGTTCCTGGCCAATGGGAGCTGCGGGAAGCGGTGTGGGTACTTAAATACCAGAATCAGGCTGCATGGGGATTCACAGATGCCCCCAAACCCTGTAGCCACCTAAACTTGTTTGGTGCTTAAATTTTTGCAGTAAAAATTCCCCAAGTGTCTGTATCCACCTCTGAGTATGTGCACTGCATCACCAGGTCAGGCATCCAGCTTCCTAAGGCTCAGAGCGATGCAAAAACTAGGAAAAAAGAGGCAGATAAATACCTAATTAGCCTCAAAGCCCTGTCTGATAAGCTCCCTTACTGAATCAGACCCCTCTAGGAAGCTTATACAACAGAAGGCCTCCTTCAAAACTCTTAGACCAGTGGTCACAGTTCTCAGCTGGGATGTAGGAGACTCCTCCAGCTGAGGGGAAGGAAGGTTTTGAGCTGGGATCTGCTAGCTCTCACATTTGCTCTAACTGTTGAGCTATGAGCTATTCTGATGTGGAGCTCCCTCTGTCTCTCCTGTTGAAGCTGTTGTACTATGGTTTAAATAAAGAAAGAATCATGTAGCCAGAGAGAGAGAGAGAAAGCATTAGCGATGCGATAGTCTGGTAGTTAGAGCACTCACCTGGGAAGGTCCAGTCCCCCAATCTAATGATTTTTTTTTTTTAAACATCAGGTATCCACAATGGAACAGCTTCAACAGGCGAGCCTGCGGGATTCCCCCTTCAGAGTATCCCATAGCCCAGTGGTTAGGGCACTCAACTGAGAGGTGGTAATCTCAGTTCAAATCCCTGCTCCCTATTGTGGAGGGCATGGGAGAAATTTGAACCAGAGGTTCTCCCACTACCCAGGTGAGTACCCTAACCACTGGGATAAAAGTTGAGGGAGCTCCTCTTACAATTAAAAATTAAAAAGTGCCTAATGCCATCAAAGTGTTTGAAGCTGAGGGAAGTGCCTTCCTGTAGCCTGGACTTAAGCCCTGCCCCTCTCTTGGTGATAGGCACCTCATGTTGGCACTTCCCATGACCTAATCTGCTGATTTTTGTAAATCCCGTTCTCAGGTGCTGCTTCCTCCATTTCAGCATGTAGCTGCAAAAGTCGGGCTTTGTGAATCCCTGATTTTCTTGGCACCTACCCAGTTAGGCGTGGCAATGTTCCAGATCACAATGCCTAGGTTTCTTTGTTAATCTACCCCTAAGTGCCTAAAATTTCTCCAAACTCAAGCTCAGCTGCTGCCTCACCCCATAGGTACTAAATTCCCAGGCACCTAAATTCCGTCCGGTGGGCATGTGCAAAATCAACTGCTTCCTGGTACCTAGGTCACATCAAAGCCCTGCTGGGATTCACAAAGTAGGTGTTTCCCCCATCTGTCTCACCTGGAGGACACAATCTGGTGGATGGTCTCTGAGGTCAGCTACTGAATGGGGCCCTACACCACACATAATTGCATTCTAATAGTGAACTAGTATCTTCGTTATAGTTGATGCAAAAATGGTACAAAGCTGTGTAAACTTTTCCCCCTGTCATTTAAATCAGGCTCGAACTGTGTTTACCACTCCAGCCTCTGGAAGAACCACCACATTTGCCTTTGATCAAGGTGAGTTATCCTTGCTGCTTTTCCTCATTTCAGGCCTAATCCTTTGAGATGCTGAGTTGAAGATGATTGCTACCTTCAAGCTAGGAGTGCAGTAGCATGCTCCCTAAAGTTGTTCTGCTGGAGCAAAATCGGCAGCAATTCACCTGCTTGCACTTGCTGTATCTGACTTCTATAAGCGCTCTTCTATTCCAGTCACCTTTCCTCCCAATGCTTTCCTTGTTGCAGGGGCAGTGAATGACTCTGTTATAGGGAAGCTGTTCGTAGGTGAAGCAGCAGAGCGGTCTGATGAAGAAGAGCAAGAAGATTCCTATTTTTCTACTTAACTAAGTCCATGGTTGTAAATAGTTTAACACTTTAACTCTTTTACTGAATTAAAGGGCAAAATATTCCAAGGGGCTTCAGCCACCCCTTTCAACTTGTGCTCCCATACTTGGCCTTCACACACTGATACTTGGCCTGTAGTGTTTTAAGGTGTCCAATTATGTTAGTCTTGTTTCATTCATGCCTGTTGATGAGATTAGTAATGCTTGATCTTCTGTGTAAATTGAAACTCTGTCCCAATTCAAGGTGTATCTCTCACTTCCTCTTCTGGGGAAAATTTATAAAATACCAATTAGTGTCAAAAGTTTTGGTTTTTCCTTTTAAGGTAAAAATGATGTTTTAAAAATGGTAGTGTAATAAACCTCCAATAGGGTTTGTAATGAAATGGCCTTTTAATTTCCTATACTGAAACCACCTGTATTTTTATTAAATAACTCTTCTCAATGCTTTTCAAATGTCTCAAACTGTTTCGTGATCATGTCACTGTTACAGTAAATGATTTAAAGGTGTAATTATAATATCAGTTAATTAGCAGCTGCTTAAGGTTGTAAACCTGTACCCTTCAGATAGTATGTAGAATTTTTTTTAATAAAGCCTTTTTAAATTGGGAGGAGGAGGGATCTCTGGCCATGTAGGATCTGTATATGAGGCTTTTTGGAAAAAAAAAAAAAAAAAAAAAGTCCTACTTTTCAGCACCTAGGGCCTGACAGCAGGTGCATCTCTCTGCCTAGTTGTGATATCCTCAGAACCATCTAGGGAGGATTTCACTGTAGTGAGCCTTAATCTGTTCCTAACTGCCACAAGCTGAGTGTAGCTGTTACTTTCCTCTAGCTCTGTCTTTAATAGTGCAGGGTGAATTGGGGCAGGGTTCCCAACTTAATGTTTCTCAGGATGGAGGAAGGTTGGGCATGCCTCCCTTCTTAGCAGTGCCCACTTCAATAAGCTATAGGACTTGCCCTGCCACTTCTTGTACCTACCCACTGATATTGTAACCCTGCTATCACCTCCAGGGGATCTGGTATTTCCATAGGCAGAGTCTAGCTTTATACAAAGCTAGGGGGCTTAATTAAGGATCTGTTTCTGTAGCTTGCTGTGAGGATTAGTTCTGTTCTCCCTCCTGAGGTGTAGGCCGACTTTGCCAGACTCCCTGGTACAGGGCAGGGATTAAAGCCCCACCACTTCATATAACTGCTGACTGATATCACAGACTGCAAGTCTGTTCTACACTAAAAAGAAAAGGAGGACTTGTGGCACCTTAGAGACTAACAAATTTATTAGAGCATAAGCTTTCATGAGCTACAGCTCACTTCATCGGATGCATTTGGTGGAAAAAAAAAAACCACACGGCTGCTACTCTGAAACCTGTTCTACACTACACTCTGATAGGCTGAGGGATGCTTCTACATATCCCAATGAAGGGCAAACAAAAGGCAATTCAACTTGTTTTAACCTACAGTTATATGAGGTTCAGATGTCTAGTTTTGGTTGTGGTATGCTAGTTGAGGGGATTGGAATCAACCAATTTCACCATTAGAGAGATTTTACCTAGACCTCCTGCATTTGTGCCCACAACAGCAGCAGACCTTTTTAGAAAGCTGTTAGGTAGGACTTAAATCTCAGTTGGAAAAAAATATTTCACTTTAGGTAACTGATGGAGCAAGTTCATTAGGAATTCACAAAATATGAATGGAAAGGGTAGAGTTAAAACAAACATCTTAAACTTAAAATTTGTGTGAAGTACTTGAGTAAAGTAGAGTTTTGAGCCACACTAACTTATTTCCTGGACTATTGCCTGATTAGAGAGTGAAGAACAGGGGTAGAAGATACCACTAAAACAGAAAAGTCAGGCAGGTGCTGGGACAGATTTTAGTTAACAGTGGAACAAATTGAGGCAGGAGCTGTGGCTGCTGTAGGAAACAGCTTGCTGTAAGGAAGCTAGTCCATTGCTTTGGTAATTAGAGGCTTGCTTAGGGTTGAGGCCAGAGTAGAAGAATTACTACTTACGTCTTACAACACTCCTGCTAATATATTCCAGAATGTTGTTTGCTTGTGTGCAAGAGTGTTACACTATTCACTCACATTTAGCTAGGGATCTGGGGGTCATACTGGATCACATTCTGCTGTACTCCTTCCTAAGCAGTCATTTCCCATTTTGTGTGTGTGCAACTGATTGTTTCTTCCTAAGTGGAGTACTTGGCATTTGTCCTTATTGAATTTCATCCTATTTACTTCAGATCATTTTGAATTTTAATCCTACCCTCCTCAGCACTTGCAACCCTTCCCAGCTTGGTATGGTCTGCAAACTTTATAAGCGTACGCACTATGCCATTATCTAAATCACTGAGGAAGATATTGAACAGAAGCGGACCCAAAACAGATCCTGGCAGGACCCCACTCAATATATGCCCTGACAGCTTGACTGCAAACCACTGCTAAGTATGCTCTGGGAACCCTAAATATGGGTTTAGGGCTCACCATCTTTCCTCTTGATTTAGCACACATTTACCCCCCCCCCAAACAGCTGTTCAAACTTTCTAGTTTTCTACACACTCTCTATGGGAAAGAGTTACATAGTTCTATACACTTTACCTTCCATGGTAACAGTTAAAGCTTTGTTCCTTTTTGAAGGGAGAGTGAAGAGCTTAGGAGCAAAATAAGTAGGGTCATGAAAAACACATCACAGACTGAAATCTGGGCTTTTGTGTACTTTTACCCTATACTATACTCATTTCATGGAGAAGATCAGTGTTTCACAAACAGAGGAACCCTACCCAAAAGCGGTTTGCTGGGGGTTGCAAGGTTTTTGTAAGGGGGTCATGGTATTGCCAACCTTTTGACCTGCCTTCAGAGGTGGATGGCAGAGAGCAGCAGCTGCTAGCTGCTAGCCCCAGTTCTGAAGACAGCGTTCTGCCAGCAGCAGTGCAGAAGTAAGGGTGGCAATACCCTGCCACCCTTCTGTGCTGCTGGAGAGTGGCAGCTGCTAGTGAGGGCTCAGCTCTACAGGCAGCCGCAGAAAAGTAAGGATAACAATTAGGGCTGTTGACTAATTGCAGTTGTCTAAAAAATAATCATGTTGAATCATATCATTAAACAATAGAATACCAATCAAAATTTATTAAATATTTTGGATGTTTTTCTGCATTTTCAAATATATTAATTTCAATTACAACATAGAATACAAAGTGTACAGTGCTCACTTTTGATTATTTTAATTACAAATATTTGCACTATAAAATAAAAGAAATAGTATTTAATTCACCTCATACAAGTACTGTAGTGTAATCTCTATCATGAAAGTGCAGTTTACAAATGTAGATTTTCTTTGTTATGTAATGGCACTCAAAAATAAAACAATGTAAAACTTTAGTGCCTACAAGTCCACTCATTCACTCAGACAAATAAGTTTGTTTATATTTACAGAAGATAATGCTGCCGGCTTCTTATTTACAATGTCATCTGAAAGTGAGAACAGGCATTTGCACGGCACTTTTGTAGCTGGCATTGCAAGGTATTTACATGCCAGATATGCTAAACATTCGTCTGCCCCTTCATGCTTCGACCACCATTCCAGAGGACATGCTTCCATGCTGATGCCACTCGTTAAAAAAAATAACCTGTTAATTAAATTTGTGACAATTCTCCTCCAATGAGTGCAATGTCTCCTGCTCTGTTTTACCCGCATTCTGCCATATATTTCATGTTATAGCAGTCCTGGATGATAACCCGGCACGTGTTGTTCGTTTTAAGAACACTTTCACAGCAGAGTTGATAAAAAGCAAAGAAAGTACCAATGTGAGATTTCTAAAGATAGCTACTGCACTCAATCCAAGGTTTAAGAATCTGAAAGGGACGAGGTGTGGAGCATGCTTTCAGAAGTCTTAAAAGAACACTACTCCAATGTGGAAACTACAGAATTCGAACGACCAAAAAAGAAAATCAACCTTCTGTTGAAAGAAAAGGAGTACTTGTGGCACCTTAGAGACTAACAAATTTATTTGACAGGTTTCAGAGTAGCAGCCGTGTTAGACTGTATTCGCAAAAAGAAAAGGAGTACTTGTGGCACCTTAGAGACTAACTTAGTCTCTAAGGTGCCACAAGTACTCCTTTTCTTTTTTGCAAATTTATTTGAGCATAAGCTTTCGTGAGCTACAGCTCACTTCATTGGATGCATTCAGTCAACCTTCTGTTGGTGGCACCCGACTCAGATGATGAAAGTAAACATGCATCGGTCTGCACTGCTTTTGATCGTTATTGAGCAGAATCGTCATCAGCATGGACGCATGTCCCCTGGAATGGTGGTTGAAGCATGAAGGGACATATGAATCTTTAATGCATCTAGAACGTAAATATCTTGTGACACCGGCTACTACAGTGCCATGAGAACACCTGTTCTCACTTTCAGGTGACATTGTAAATAAGAAGCCAGCAGCATCTCCTGTAAACGTAAACAAACTTGTTTGTTTTAATGACTGGCTGAACAAGAATTACGACTGAATGGACTTGTAGGCTCTAAAGTTTTACATTGTTTTGTTTTTGAGTAAAGTTACGTAACAAAAAAATCTACATTTGTAAGTTTCACTCTCATGATAAAGAGTGTATTACGGTATTGTATGAGGTGAACTGAAAAATACTATTTTTTGTTTATCATTTTACAGTGCAAATAATTGTAATAAAAATAATAAAGCAAGCACTGTACACTTTGTATTCTGTGTTGTAACTGAAATCAATATTTGAAAAAAGAAAACATCTAAAACTATTTAAATAAATGGTATTCTATTATGGTTTAACAGCATGATTAATTAATTTTTCTAATCACTTGACAGCCCTACGGGCAAAACCATACTATGCCATTCTTCCGTGCTGCTGCTGGCGGTGGCTCTGCCTTCAGAGTTGGGCTCCCATCCAGCAGCTGCTGCTTTCTAGCTGCCCAGCTCTGAAGGCAGCACTGCTGCCAGCAGCAGTGCAGAAGTAAGGTTGGCAATACCCCATCCCCCTTTCCAATCACCTTGTGCCTCCTGTCCCTGCAAACCCTGTGGGTCAGGACCCCTGCAGTTACAACACCATGACATTTATAGATTTAAATATCAAATCATGACATTTATAGATTTTAAAATCCTATGATTGTGAAATTGACCAAATTGGAGTATGAATTTGGTAGGGCCCTAACAATAAGCTATGCCATTTAAAAGAACCTACCATGAGATTTTACTGCAATGGGGTAGAGCCATTTTCCAAAATTTAAACATGAATCAGTGTAACCAAACATCTGCTCTATGTTATGAGAACTAAATGCAAACCACAATGCTTATGGAGGCCAACACTATTACCATGCTTTACTGTAACTTGTTCTGCAGCACACAGCGGGGCCTGGGATGAACAAATGGGTTTTAGAAAGGCCAACTGGGTCTTCAGTACCATGTGTTAGAAATAATAACTTAGCAAGGATTTCTACTTTTGTTGCTTACCTTAAAATCCATACAATAGTCTTTCTGAAATCAAACTCTGGCTGCTGTGGAAAAGAAACAGGAAGGCTTTCACTGAGATATCATTAGCATAATCTTTCTTAAAAATCTTTATCTTCACTCATCCTCCTAATATTAAGCAAGGGAAGACATCTACTAATAGATCTCCCCCCCCCCCCCCGATTTCCACAAGGTGGCAGCAACATGCTGAGCATGGTTCCCTGGTGTTAGGGCTAGTGTTTTCCAGAAATTGCAGCTATTGCTATGTTTTGTTGTATTATTATGTCTTCATTTCCAAAATTGCAAGTCAGAATGGGTGGGGCATATAAGGTCACATTCCCTCCCCTCCCCATTTCTGCCCAGAGACACCTGACTCATTCCCAGGGCAGAGGCTGGGCTGTGGCTGCTATTCCGACTCACCACCAGCTTCTCCCTTCCTCACACAAGCCTGGGCTTGGCAAAACCACCATGGAGCTTCCCCTGGGTGGGCAGGGCACTTGGCAGCAGGATGCTGAGCTCTCTCACTATACTGCGGAGTGGATGGTGCTCCCACCTGCTCTCGGCAACGTCTACGGCACCTCACCCCTCTCCCCCACAAACAACTGGCCTGGCTGTACCCCTGTGCTCAGCATCTGTCCTCCCCTGCACACAGCTGGCTCTAGGATAGAGGCCTCTGTGCCCAGCATCTGTCCTCCATCTCTCCAACATAGCTGCCTCTAGCATTTTTTTGAATTAACATGCCCAAAATTACTCCGTTTTCATTGCCAGAAAACACTGGCCCTGCTGGTTGTTAGGATATAGATATTCAGGCCTGTCTGTAAAGGCCTAGACTCTAAGAATGTGGGTGTATTCTTATCACTTGGCTAGTTCTAGAGGTATAAAAGAAAGAATCAAAAATCTCTGTCTGCCGCTGTAAGGTCCTTCTCTTCCTGTGACAGTCTGAGGCCCTGTTCTTAGGATAAGGCCTTTGGCTAAGCAAAAGAGGCAGCCATAAGCTCACATTCTCCCATTCCAAACTAGTCACACATTGAAATCAGGTGCTATTGGGCTGTTAGGATACTGTCCTGGGAATGCCCATCGCCTCCAGAGGCCTAGAAGATGTAAAAGGAAACTGAGTTTGGTAGCATCCTGTCTGGCAAGAACTCACTTATCAATAGCTGGAATGTGAAATCCTCACTTCTGTATTGTTTTGTCATTATAGTTCCCACTTTGCTATTGTTTGTCTGTATAATCTCTGTCTGGTTCTGGGATTGTTCCTGTCTGCTGTATAATTAATTTTGCTGGGTGTAAACTAATTAAGGTAGTGGAATATAATTGGTTAAATAATCATGTTACAATATATTGGGATTGGTTAGTTAAATTTCAGGAAAATGATTGGTTAAGGTATAGCTAAGCAGAACTCAAGTTTTACTATAGAGTCCGCAGTCAATCAGGAAGTGCGTGTCGGGGGAGGGGGGGAATGGGAACAGGGAATGGGGGTGGGGAAACTGGAATCATGTTTGGTTAAGGGGGGGAATGGGAACAGGGGACACAGGCGTGAGGCTCTGTGGTGTCAGAGCTGGGAAGGGGGACACTAAGGAAGGAAACTGGAATCATGCTTGCTGGAAGTTCACCCCAATAAACATCGAATTGTTTGCACCTTTGGACTTCGGGTATTGTTGCTCTATGTTCATGCGAGAAGGACCAGGGAAGTAAGTGGGTGAAGGAATAAGCCCCCAACATTGGTGTGTATCATTGCATCAAATGGTTCCTGGATACATATTGCCAAAGAACAAAATGACAAATGGATCAGCACTGGAATATTGAAACTTTTTACATCATGTTTCTGCATTTGAATAATGTTTCAAGAGCAGAATACCACTGGGTACAATGAGCCACCACAGGTTCTACTCCTGTCATGAGAACTCAGTTTGAAGATGTAATAGATGTGAAAGGATCAGTTTGGGGGGGAGCTTACTATCTTTCCATAACCCAGCAAAGCAAAGGCCCCAGCTTTAGTCTGCCTGTGGAATACCACTGTCCAGCTGCGGTTCCAGACCATTCTACGTGGACAAGTAGCTAGAATTCATGAACAGCATGTTAATCCTACATGCTTTGGACAAGAGGAGCCATGTGTACTACCACTCAGCTGACAACCTTGCTTCATTTAGGCAAGTTATTTAGGCCTCCATTATTAACCAGTTCAGCTGTAACAATGCTGTAACCCTGATGTCATAATAAGCTATAAGTGTTATTAGTAAGAGACAGAGAGAATTCAGATGGCTCTGGAAATCATTTTGGCATCTTTACACAATGATCAGCTTGCCCACATGATGGACATCTGCCAGGGAAAGTTTGACACGATCCCTGCCCATATTTGGCATACATACTTACAGCAACACCTTACAAGTAACATCTAGCTCTGAAAAAAGAAAGTACCATCTCATTACTGTAGTGGAGGGGCTGAGATGTAATGTCATGCCCCTTGCAAAACACATGAAGTTTTACTGCCCAAATTAAAGAAGCCTGGTTCTGTAACTCAGAGGCAGAAGTAGACTCTTTCATTCCTGTGTATGGACCAGCCACTAGAGAAGGACAGAGCCACACAGGCTATCATGCAAGACAGATGTGTTCTTCCAAAAATTGTTGAGAGAGAGAGAGGGATGGCCAGAGTGGACCTGGTCCAGCAAATGCTTCCCCTAAGTACCAACATCGTAGATACTCACTGTCTCATTCTGTCACAGCAGCACAACTCAATATCCCCTCTCCCACCTATAAAGAAATATACTTTTTGTGCAACGATTTATTTACATATTTTACAATGAATCATATGCAACAATAATAAAGTGCATTGTTTAAAAATAAATTGCCTCAAAGTTCCAGAGTCCAGACTTGTGTTTCTCTCAGTGTGTTGCTGTTACGTGTTACTCTTCCCTTTGGTGTGAAGTTTTTCAGGCAGCATTTGCAAGTCAAAGCCAGAATGGATATAGCGGTAGATCTCCTCAGCCTTCTGCTGACTCACTTGGGCACAGGTGGCTATGTCCTTTGGGCAGCTGTAAAAAACATTACACAAAAGAGGATATTTCAGATGCTGCTCTTTGGGTTCCAGCTAGGTTCCACACTGGGGGAAATGCCAATTGGGACAAACGAAACAGGTGCTTGTTCAATCTGCTACAGGTATCTGCTAAAGTAAAGTAAGGGCCAAGAGATGCCAGGGAACTTTTCATAGTATTCTCTCACTGGGACTTGAGGGAACTCCCCGCCATCAGATGAGGCCAGCCCAATGCAGAGAACAACTTGGGACACTATGAGGTGAGAGCAAAGGCAGGGCTGAGGAAGGGGGCTTATGTCACATTCCAGAGCTAGGAAGGGAAGATTAGCAGGGAGCCTAGAGAGCAGTGTTGGGGGGAGACACCTGGAAGCAGTGAAGGAAGGAAAACACATTTTTTGATAGCCTCAAAGTGTGACCACCGACACTTATTGGTGGCTGCTCTGACAATTTTTTCCTAAAATACTTAATTAACTTTAGGAAAAACAAATAAATATGCACAGATACACACTCAAATCACTGTAATTTATTTATGTAAAGATTTCTTTTTCAAACTCAATCAAAATAATGTACTGTTCTTTACTGGACCTAAACAGAATAGAAACAAAAATAAGGTGCTTCACATGTTCTCGTCTTTTATTGTTGTTTCTTTTGCTTTTTTGGTTTCTGTTTTGTTTTAGACTTGCTAGTTAGTAAATGGCTAGAGTGGCTTGGGGTAGCAGTCTGCTCCGGTAGAACGGAGAAAGAATGCTGCTGTTCATGTGCCAACAGAAGTGAAAGGGGCTAAACAAGAAGCTCTCCGGTTCTGACTGACTATGAAAAGTGACTGCTGCTGTGAAAAGTGATATTTGTATGTCTGTTAATATCACTTTTCACAGAAGCAGTCGTCTAGCTAGCTGGGAGGCAGTGAAAATTGATACGAACATAAAAATATCAGTTTTCACAGCAAATTTACTCAGCCCTGGCATGCTGAGGGACAAATTAAGCCCTGGATGGGGACATGGGTAGAGAGGCAGCAGGGGCCAAGGGCAATAGGGAGTGAGGAGCCTGGGGTCAGCGCCCGAAGCCCAGGTCTGGGCCGAAGCCCTGAGGCCAGGGTCTGCCACTCCATGGCCGGAGCCTGCTACCTCCCATCTCAGGGCTGAAGCCGGAAGCCTGAGCCCCACCGGCCCCAGGAAGGTGGAGACTCACCCCAACTGCCTGCTCCTCCAGCGTTTCTGGCTCCAGAGGGGGGCGGGGTCCAACCTCGGCTGGTGGCCTAGGGGAGGAGTCACTGCTTCTCTCCCCTTTCCTCTCCCCTCCCAATCACTGCCCAGGAGGCTGTGGCCACAAGAAAAGCCCCTGGTGGCCACATGCGGCAACCATGGCTGCATTTGAGAAACGCTGTGTTCGGGTAACTTTATTATGAGCAGTGCTGTGGCTGAGACTGCTACCCCAAGCCATTCTAGCTGATTCCTGCCCTGGCAAGAGATCCTGTGTGAGAGGGCCAAGGAAGTGGCATGAAAAGCAAAGGCACAGAAGGAGGTGAAAGAATCACCTCTGCCAAATTCAATTTTCCCTGTAAAACGAATCCTGAGGTATTTGCAATGCAATCTACCCTGCCATTACCTGTTAGCCATCTTCTTCACAGAATCAAAGCCATGGCACATGTTCAGTGCAGCTACGTAGCTGATGTTGGGAATACTCAGATAGAACCGGAGAGCTTCTTGTTTGGCCCCTTTCACTTCTGTTGGTACATGAATAGCAACATTCTTTCTCTGTTCTACCAGAGCCAGATCTTTCAGCAAATGGGCAGATTCCTCTTGGCAAGAGCTGAAAAGGATTCGGATTCCAGCCCGGATTAAGGCTGACAGCATGGCGTCATAGTACTTGGTCCTTTGGAATAATCTTGAAGTCTCTCCTGCATATTTAGAATAGAAGAGTTCAGAATCAGAGTTTTCACAGAGATTAAATGCATTAAATGCATCCGATGAAGTGAGCTGTAGCTCACGAAAGCTTATGCTCTAATAAATTTGTTAGTCTCTAAGGTGCCACCGGTACTCCTTTTCTTTTTGCGAATACAGACTAACACGGCTGCTACTCTGAAACCTGATTCACAGAGATTGAATTCTTTTTAAATCTGGGATTGTTAAAAAGGAATATACATCAATAATCATGATCAGAACTTTGTAGGTTACAATAAGGTTACAATAAGATTGTTTTAGAGAACTCACTATATAAGATGATGAGATGAGGGAAAACTACTCAAACAAAGAGATGATTGGAGAGAAGGCTGATTTCTTGGAAGAGGGAAAGAGAAAACATGGCAGAAAGGAAGCCGTACCAAATACAAGGGCTAGATGACAAAATTCTAGGTTGAAAATGCAAAATAGATGAAGAGCAGTTAACATGAGAGACTGGGAGGAGTACTGGGGCAAGCAGTGGAGGAGAAGGAAGAGCCAAAGATGAGGAGTGATTATATAGGGCCATAAAGGTAGGGACTAGGTGCTTTAACATGAAGTGGTAAGAGATGAGTAGCCAATGAAGAAACTTGAGCAGATAAGTAACATGGATGGAGTAATGGGGAAGGAAAAGGAGGAAAGCGCAGCATCTTGGAAACAATGGAATGAGGGAAAGTGGACAGCATGTTACAGGAATGAACAATGTGTGCAACAGCATCAGTAATGGGATACTGAGGCACCTTTACATAAGTCAAGCCACTTATTTTTGTGACTATATAGAATTTAAGCACTTCATTCTCAGCGTCCATGTTCAAAACTTGCATCAATCCCATAGTCCTCTGCCGGTTTGTTACATGGGGCAGGGATCAGGAGCACTGGGGGTTACAGATTTAAGCATTTATACTTCACATAAAACAAAGCTACATTTACAAAAATGTTTGGTTTTAATAATTTAATACCTACAACTGCTGTATAGTCTCCTACTTCTCTCTCTGATTTCAAAGCAAGGCCATTGTCTACATAATCTGTTAGATACTAAATGTCTATTGGCAGCAACATGGCAATTTTGATGGAACAAGTTGCTGTCTTAATGCTAAGTACACTTTAGTTTAAAAATATTCAGTATGCTGTTTTGAGGGAACACTGGAATTTACCTTTACAGCACCATTTCAAAAAATATTTTCAGCTAAACAAATAAGAGAAGGTAAATTGCCTTCATCTCACTGGGCAAAGCTGGCTTTTGGCTGCTTCAGGGACTAGCATTGCTATGAATAAATAAAATAGGGATCATTATGTTTGATTTTGCAAATAACTTCACATCCATTTATAAAACCTTTCAATATACAGCAAATTATATTGCTCAGCTTGTAGCGATGGGTTTCTGGCTTTATTTCCATAAGACCTCACATAGGTTCTAAAACAAATGTTCTTAAAATTTCACTGATTCCAGTAATAGGTAAAGCCAATGTAACTATTAATTTTGCCAGGCACAGCAGCAGCGTGAATACTAGCTAACCTGCTTTAATCCTGTCCTTTTCCACAATCACACATATCCTCTCGAACACCCTCTGCAAATGCTGAATCCGTTGTGTAACTTTGTTCCTGTTCATACTGTTCAGCAGTTCTGACCGAGTTCTCCTTTCCACTGCCATTCGATTGCTCACAATGTAATCACAGCCTCCGAGAGAGCAAACCTGCACCTTTACTCCATGAATCGCTTTCAGGGAGGAAATTATATCTGATCCAGAGGAGATCTCATGACTGTCGACCAGAATGCAAAGGGAGGCTTTTCTCTCCAGAAGACCAGCTGAAACAGGTGGTGCAACAGCAGAATTTCCCTTGGAAGCAGAGCACCATGTATCTGAAGTGTTGGCACAGAGGTTTTTTGAAGAACCTTCCACCTGCAAACATAAAAAGCACACACTACACCACATTTGCAATGACAATATGGAGCAAAAGGATGGCACTCCCTAAGAATGTAGATTTAAATATAAAGGCTTAGCAGCATCAGGTTTTGTTTCATGCTCATCCTGGCATGCTCTCAGAAATCATTCACTTGCATCTTTTAATGAGAAATTCACTTTTATCTTGTTTGTAACTTTTCTGTACTGCAGAGACTTAAGCTTCAAGGTCAAAATTTCAAATCTGTCTGCCTAAAGCGAGGCTCCCAAATCTGCATGCAGGTACCAGATGAGTGGCCTGAACTTTACAAGTAACCGGCACTCAACAATACTACTGACGCTATCGGCACTGCAGGTGCTCAGCACCTTTGACAATCAGGCTGCTTTGATTTGGGTGCCTACATAAAGATTTAGGAGCCTAATTTTAGACCACCCAGCGTTTGATTTTGGAACAAGTGTACAGGAATTATAAATACAGAAATGATAACAGAACCCTGTTTTTGACCCCAAACTATCCGAAGCTCCCCATTATCGGAAATATGGTCATGTTCCTCAATGACTGTTAACTGAAAATTCTGTCAGCTCCCAACATCTTGACCTTGACCACCAAATGCATAGCGTATACAGCAAAGCTCCACTTAGCGATAAGGAGATATGGCCACTTCCCTAGTACTCCATTGCACTGTCCCTTCAACTTTCTCTCGAATGGCACCAGATTGACAGCCTTTATTACCACCTGTATTTACACCAGCACAAGAAGTTAATCGCTCAGGGTCAGGGCCCCAGTTTGCAAGGCAAATACAGAATACACATGAAGTGAAATGTCGGTCTTATGCCTTTGAAATAATACGCACCTTGAGTTTTGCCTGAAAATCCCCATCCCCTCTCAGCAAATCATTGTTGACAATAGCCAGCGAAGACAGCCTGCCTCTGCCCCTACTTTCTGGCTGAAAGTCCAGCACTTCAGACACTGAAGCCTTCAGGTTAATTAGTCTCTGATCCTTGTTCTCCAGGGGCTGATAAATAGAGTTCTTTCTATCAGGAGCTTTAGGCTGTCCAGGAGAGTCTGAAAGCAACGACTTGGGTATGTGAGCATGGCTGTAGTCTGTCCTGGGAGAAGCTGTTTTTACTGGCCTCTGATTACTGACATTTGTTTCATCCCCACTAGAATCATCAAGAACAATAATTCGGGACCTTTTCTTTGTTAATGGAACTGCACAATTTTGTTTTGTCTTGGCCTGGTTTAGTTTTACTCTGCGGCGAGTGAAGTATTGTTTTCTTCCACTAGCAGAGCGCTCATCCATTACAAGGTCAAAATTGACACACACTTCCTCTTCTTCACTAGAGTCACTTTTCCTGACACTTTCCTCTTCCTCCTCTTCAACACAGAAACTATCTGCTAAGTAAGCCTCATCTTGCTCAGGAATCTGGAAGGAATTAGAACATGATCACTTTGGCTTTGCACTATACGTAAGTGGTGTGCTCATTTATCCATTTTATACAAACTGCTGAATGCAAAACAGGTACCTAATATTTGAGCTACTTCCAGTGCCCAGTCCTACAGCCCCCACATGTGTGTGATTCCCCAGGGAGTAAATGGGAAACGTCAAAGTACTGCAGGCTGAGGCCCCTCATTTGTCACTAGAAAATATTTATAGTGAATATGACTGTAATGTAACAGGAGAAATTAAATGAGATTTACTGGCCAATAGTTTTAAGACTGAATTTTAAACAGGCAATCCTAATTTCAGTTTTCAGTATGTGTTATAGCTAAATATTTCAGATTACAAATATTTATTTTTTTGTAATTTCATTCATTCTAGAACCTCAAACTTGTACCCAAAAGACAAAATTTTTCAATTTTTTACATTAAACAATGCTGATGACACACAACTCATATTCTACTATGTATACAATGCAAATTCCACAACATATTCAAAATTGCTTCCACTAGGCCTATACAACAGATTTTACAATAATAAGATAGGCATTTTTCTAGATTTGTTTTCAAAACAAGCTATCTACTCTACACAACACATCTCAATGCACAAAGATTTGGGAAATGCAAAATTAAATTCCAGAATGCGGGCAAGTTCGGAACATAAGCTTCACAGTTTACATATACTCCACATTTGCAGATTCAGGAAAAAAAGTAGCTTCTCCACAGACTTTGCAGTCTGTGTGTGTGTTTATGCTTTGTGAAATTTATCTGCATGCAAGTATAGGAGACAAGCTTAATTGCCACGCTAGTTTGATTTTTCATTTGTAAATAGCAAAAAAAAAAAAAAAAGATTTCCACCTATAAAATCAGTATTATAGATGTCAGTTACTGCAGTGATGAGGGCAATGTACAATACTATATCGACTATGAAGAGGCCACTGGCAATAATTAATGCCACTGTCCATTTTGCATTGTTCAATAAATGAAAGAAGTCTAAATATTGAAAACCAAACCATTTAACTTCAAATTAGGTAATGACCTCTCTCTGATGGAAAAAAGAGTAGCATAAACTTATTGATGCATGCATGTCTATCAGTGCATGCTTTCTGGTCTCTTTTATAATGAATAATAAAATCATAAACTGGGTTTTTGCTAGAAAGAACTATTTAGGAACAATGGATTGCAAACAAACCTGAAAGAATGTTTAAATAGAAACACAGCCTTAAATAGGTTACATTTCTTGAGGAAAGCAGAGTCATTTCACTTCATACCTGTGAGAAAACTGTCATACTATTGAATCCTTTATGCACCATTTTATACCTGTTGCTGAGAGCTGGGCTACGCACAGATTTTAAATAAATTCCTTCCATCTCAGAATCTGAATAAAAATTATGAAAACAGAGATGCACAACATTTTATTAAGTGTTTAATTACACAATGGTTTTCCACCAACAAAATAAACATTTCCATAAAGGTATTGTCCAAAGTAATATTCCATAGCAAAGCAAGCTCTTCAAATTTTTCCTGACTTGATAAAGACTCAAGATTCTCCCACAAAATCCCCACATGCTCTTAGAAAAATAGGGGACTGGACCTACCCAGTCTTCTATCAACAGTGAACTAGGAATCACCCAATGAAATGAATAGGCAGCAGGTTTAAAACTAACAAAAGGAAGTACTTCCTCACACTATGCAGTCACTCTGTGGAACTTGTTGCCAGGGGATGTTGTGAAGGCCAAAACTATAGAAGGGTCTAAAAAAGAACTAGATAGGTTCCTGGAGGACTGGTCCACCAATGGCTATTAGCCAGAATGGTCAGGGATACAACCCTATGCTCCAGGTGTCCCTAGCCTGTGTTTGCCGGGAGCTGGGAGTGGATGACTGGGAATGGATCACTCAGTGATTGCCAGTTCTGTTCATTCCCTCTGAAGAACCTGGCATTTGCCATTGTGGGAAGACAGGCTACTGGGCTAGATGGACCATTGGTCTGATCCCATATGGCACATTCTTTTGTGCCATAAGATTTCTCCCAATAGGCAGACCTCATAAAGCTCATTATAGCTCCCAATAGAGAAGGTTGACATCATGTATCTGTAACATTCAAACCATCCACTTCTCCACTATGCAAGAAATGGAAATGGAAATCCCTGAAAATGGATCTAACCATTATCTCTTCATGGATCGCTCTGAAAACAGGGATGGCATTGTCAAAATCCAATATAAACAGGAAACAACTGAGACCTGAGCTGCAGAAGAAAACTCCTCAGTAACTGCCTTTAAGAATCTATCACACCAAAGTGAAGATGAATCCATTTTCCTACATCCTTCCCTCAAAGACAAAATTAACCTTCCAGACTCAGAGCACCTAATTATTTAACCTGAACATGACACCCTCCATTAGCATAAATTTCTTCCCACCTCCCTACATGAAATGTTTGTTTCCAAAGCTGGTGATTTCCAACATTTTGCCAGCCGATATTCCACAATCTCATACTTACTTCCTCCCTCATCCCCTTATATAGGACCATATAGAACAGGGGAGCAGAAAGTGGGAAATGAAACAGATGCAAGTCTGGCATAGTGTATAAAATGCATCCTTGTTGCTAAAAGAATAATTCAGAATAGAAAGCGGAATAGATTTTACAGGCCATCTGCCAGATCTATTACTCGGGGGGAACAAACCTCAGACAGCAATCTACTGGAGTAACCACTCACTTCACTTGTGATTACTAATTCCTTGGTCCTGCCTCATCCCCCACACAGCCAACGATTTGCACAAAAGTACTAAACAATTAATTAATCATCCCAGCAGAAAAACTTTGCTTCCTCAACTTTATCAGCAAGTTCATACCATTTTATCTTAAAAAGCACCTGATCATAATCCTCACTTTATATAAAAGCATTTTCCTAGGAGACCTGAAAGATCCAGACAGACCCCAATTGGAATGGAAAACTGAGGGTTTTCTACATTCATAATGGGGGGAAAAAAATCACTTAAGGAAGACAACCTGGTTATAATCAGTCAATCCTTGAAGAGCTTCTTCAACATTGCACGACACTGTCACACCCCAGAAGCCCGCAGGGAGCAATAAAATGCATTGTAAATCTATGTGGACATGAACACCAGGAGACACAGACACCATAGCAGGGTTAAATGCAGTGGCTATTGCTTTATTTAAAACTATTATCCAACTGGAGTGACCTCTCCAAACTACCCAGCAGGGTTGTTCCAATGCTGACCTCACCTGGCACAGATAGCCCTGGTGGATTATAAACTTGAGGGTGTGTGTGAAAGCCATGCCCCCTTCTGCAGCCTCAAGCCTACCGAGACTGGAAAACAAAGTGCTGACTTGCTCCCTTCCTTCACGTCATAGGTAGGAGAGATGAGGTGAAGGGAGCCATATGCCATGTCACACAAAGGTGACCCTCTCTCCATGCAGGGCTGTGCCCAGGACCAATAACCAGCAGCTGCATGGGTTACAGGGACCTCATATCGACCCTTTCTACCCTCCACCTGCACTGGAATCTGCCCAAGTTGTGACAATTGCCATTTGAACCCCTCAAAACCAGATCTCCAGAATATAGGAAGGAAAGTGAAAACCCACATAGTAGGTTGGTCAGTTTTGCCATATGGGAAAAATCCCTTCCAGACCCCAAAGCTAGTGATCTGCCTACCTCCCAGAATCACAAGAGATCCAGCAACTAGATTAAAAGTGAGGCTGAAACAAGGAGCTCACGAGGGCTACCCCCCGCCTAAGCAGCAAACTGTATCAATCCCTCACACTCCACCACCAACAGGAGCCAATCATCCAGCTCCAGCAGCAGGACTGGTCACAGTGCCTGGGGCCAGATGCTGTATGCGATTCCAAGCCCCCATGCCCTGGGGAAGGAGGGGGGAGAAGAAGAGAAGCAGCTGCCCCCACATAATGAAAGCAAATGGGGGAGAGAGAAAGGAAGGAAGAGGGGGCATGTGGAACATTGCCTCAGCTAAAATTCCTCGTCTCCACACACACCTCTCACTTCCACTAGAAAATCTTCCCCTTTTCTTCTCCAACACACCCTCCTTCCCATCCTTCTTTCTCAGATCTCACATACAACAATTGGACATTGTGTATCTCCCCCTTTTTACACATGCTCCTTTCACCGCATGGAAATATTTGGCCTTTTATGCAATATGTTCCTCGATAAAATATTTCTAATGGTTACCTGTGAGATCAGATCTTCAAGAGAAAAGCCAAATAAAAATCTCAAACACTGTTTTAATAGAAGGGAAAGCAATTTTCTTCATTTACCATTTAAAACCTCTGTGAACTGTGTCTCATCATTAAGGAATTGATTGAGTGAGGAGTTTAATTCATTCTCTGAATCACTCTCATCAGATGAAATATCCTCTGCCTCTTGTAGGGAAAGTTCAGCTTCTTCATCTAAAAATTGTCTGGTTGCACTCTATCAAAATGCAAACAAGTGAGTAATTTACAGTAGCATACTTCAGAGGAACTCGTATCGTAAATAAGTAAAATCAATTAATGAATTCGGGAGACACAGGGCTCTCCAATGACCACAGATTTTATATGTCAGACTTTGAAATCAAAGAAAGAGAAACCCATGAAAGAGTACAGTCAAAGTGCTGCAATTAGGTTAGAAAGGAGTAGCCAAAGTCAAAATGGGGGCTGACTCAAATGCTGAAAGCAGAGAGCATATAGTCCAGGGGTGAGCAAACTTTTTGGCCCGAGGGCCACATTGGGGTGTGAAACTGTATGGAGCGCAGGGTAGGGAAGGCTGTGCCTCCCCAAACAGCCTGAGCCCCACCCCCATCCGCCCCCTCCACGTCCCCCTCAGAACCCCTGACCCATCCATCCCCCCCTGCTCCTTGTCCCCTGACCACTCCCTCCCAGGACCCCCACTCCTAACAGCCCCCCGAGGGACCCACCCTCTATCCAACATGTAAAGCTCCTACCTTCAACATAAAAAAGTTGTCATCACTCTTTTGCCTTTTGACACCTTTTAGTTGTTTCCTGCAACGGCTCATGTCGCTATCCACAGTCCTGTTTGATTTCTTGTGAAAATCCATGCCCTCATCACTAGATAAATCTGACTAGAGTATGTTACAAAAACTTCAGTGAATAGGAAGAAGACGGTCATGTAACCATTCATAATGACTCAGTTTGCTATTCTTCAATATCAACTATTATCTAAGCAAGTGGTTCTCAAACTTATTTGATTGCGCCATCCCCTCTCTTTGTGACTGTAGTAGTTTATGCCTCCCTCATTCTTGCCACACAAGTACATATATGGCTGCCTACCTCTGAAGGCAGCACAGAAGTAAGGGTGGCATAGTATGGCATTGCCACTTTTACTTCTCCACTGCTGGTGGTGCTGCCTTTAGACCTGGGTACCTGGCCAGCATCTGCTGCTCTCTGGTTTCTCTCCCCCACCGCCCTCCGAATATCCCAGTTTGAGATTCTCTGACCTACGTAATCTGTGCATCTGATATGTTGATAATTATACTCCCACAAAAAGAACATTTATAGTAATCTTTATCTGAAATAAAGAAGCCATCCATTTTTGGGTGAAGGGAGAAGAAAGCTTATGTCATTGGGAAAAAAGATTAAGTGAAATATGATATGAAAACTTTGTGGGCTTATTGGTAGCACAACTCTCTTACTTTATTAATCCTTATAAGGAGAGAAGCTCTGTTCTTAAAACTGTGAATGTATAATTCATTGCCAGATACAACTACATATGCATCTTAAATAAGATATTTAGAGGACAAAGGGAGAGAAGAAAGAAACATTCTAGTGAGTTTGGGTCAGATGCTTTTGGTACTGGATCAGGCCCCTGATGAGCTAGCTCTTGAAGCCCAACAGGAATGATTTAGCTTTATAAACAACTTAAACAAGTGAATCTTTGTTTCCAGTTCTGAATAATATTCCATTTGATTAGGTTTTGCAAAAGGAAAGCCAAAACATCTATTAACTCATTGTCCAATTAACTTTTTAAACATAAAGTCTTAGAACCCCAAATCAGTTTTATTTAACAATTTGGTATTTTTTTTAAATATACTGCTAAATATAAATGGTATTTAAATTAAAATGGCTAAACTGATATAAATTGGCTTAAACCAATGTAAGTGTGCCCACACTAGAAGTAAGTACAAATTTAAATTAGTTTGTACAACAATTTTGTAAAATCAATGCAAAAACTGTGTAGACAAGCCCTACTTTAAATCATCCAAGCTATTGCAGAGTCTGCAGATATTTGCCTTCTGAAACTGAAAATTCGTTCTAGTTTTACTTTGTAATTAAAGGACAACATACAGACGAGCCGTGGAACTGAAATTCAACATTTCCGAGAATTGTATTGTCTTTGTTGTTTCCAGAAGGGCAGGGGCCACAGCAGCTGGCTCGCTGGGCCTCACTGCAGAGAATGCTAAATTTGCCAGTTAATGTCATTTGCAATGGTGGTTTGAGTGATGTGGAAGAGATCTCTTCAACCAGCAATTGGAGGAGACAGCTTTGGAGGCAGGAAGAGGGGAATGAGGGGGAAAGGGAGACACTAGCATAGCTAGTCTGCAAAATAATCTACCATACATACCCTAAAACTGGCTCCCCCAATTTTATTTCCCAAATGCTGTTTTTCTAAAAGTTTCAGATATCCTCTAAGACCTTTAGAAAAGCTGGACTTTTACCCTGAGAAGGGAGTATTTCAGAAATTAAGTTTGCATCCAAAAATGTGATCAAGAGCCGAAATCTGAGAAATTAATGATTAGAATTAGAATGAAGAGGTCATTTTGCAAGAGATGCTGTCCCTCAGCACATTTTAAAATGCACTGTAAACTTTACTTTGCATGCTTTCTGTTCGTGAGTCAGCATCCCTTATGGTACATCAATGCAGGGTTTTGTGTTTTTTTTTTTTAAGTAGAAAAGATTCTACAGTGATTGGGAAAGTATTTGCCATTTTAAAATCAGCTGAGTGAAATTGTGTTTTTTTAAACACATTTTCTTTATGTCTTGTTCAAGCATTTACTTACTGTGTTAAGTGGATGCCTACGTTTCTTGACAGCATGAACTGGTGATTCAAAATCGCTGTTATTCTTAACCTTGTGAAGAAAAATAAATTAAAATGTAATTACAGATTCCAGAAAGGAGTTTTGCTTTGGTGTTTGATGAAATTTTTTTTTTTGAATGACTCACATCAGGAGACTTCAAAACATTTCCTTTTTTCTTATTTTTCCTTTGGAAAACAATCTCTTCTTCACTTTCGCTGCTACTTTCTACTGAGGAGTGGCAAACAAATAACAAGCATAAGAAAATGTATTCTCTACAACACAATATAGCTCTAATCGAACAATCAATCTATTTGGCTTTGAAGATGACTAACAAAATAATTACTTATTGATGTATGTAGTAAGTATTGTTCCTGTTAACGCTGGTAACCAAAACAAATATTTTCCTACTGAGATATAAAGAAAGTGATGTTTACTGTGTATTTCTTTGCATTGAAGTAATTACCCATGCAGCACAGAAGATGAAGAGTGGAGGGAATAAAGTAAGAGAGGGAAAAAACCCATATTAGTAGTGAACAAGTTACATATTTATTTTCTTGTTAGTTGCCACATTCTTGTTTTGTTCCAGCACACCCTGAAGAGAAGTGGAACTGACTGAAAATTCTTCTTACCAAATCTGTAACAGTCTGTGTATTAATTTTCTAGTGAACTACAAAGAATTATACCCTGTTTGAGGTATTCTGAAAGAGTGCCATATTCCCTACACTGCCCAAAATATAGCTGTCCGTTCTGACTCTTACATGGAGTTCCTGAACAGACGGATGTTCTCTGATGAGTTTTCTAATTTGCCAGTAAGAGCCATCAAGAGGCTATTTTAGCAGTCCTTTCACCTTCTCTAATTTTTTCCTCCAAGGTGTGCCTGAGACTTGCTATAGTCACAGTTGGGCAGGGTTATTTATTTATTTAGGTACTTGCAACAGAATGAAGGCGAGGTGAACATTGGTTTTACTACTTTAGGGAGAAGCACTAATAAGTCATACTACCTAGCACTTCTATAGCAATGTCTTCAAACATTAAATTGTAGTGATCCTTAATCACTATATCTTCTTCTAGTTGGAAATAACTGACCTAATTCATTAATTCTAGTCTTTTTTACTAGGTTGAATTTGTTTATTAAATTTAGTTAATTTAAGTGTTTACTGAAGTTGCTTGCTCAAACATCCTGAAGACTGAACAGATACAGACATCGCACAGGGAGAAGTGAGAGTCCAAGCAATATGACTCAGCCAGATTCTAGAAGGAACCTAGGTTTCTGGCAAAAACAAATAAAACAAGAGACTTTAGAGAATCCACCAACTGGAGAGACTGAGCAAGTGCAGTAGGATCATGGGGGGGGGGGCAAAAGAAAGACTCTTCAGCTGCAGGAAGAGACTGCTCAGCAATGGGTTATTTTCAACATTTAAGAGTAATAATGAAGCCATGCAGCAAACCTCAGTATGCCCCAAGAATCAGGTTCAGTAACATTAGATCTTGATTTTTGTCAAAAATAGTTCAAGGTTATTTGGAGATAAGTGGGCTGGAGGGACAGAGGAGGGAAGAGAAGACTGATGGCCCTGATCAGTTGGGAAGGTTTGGGCTTTTAAGGACAGCATATGGAATTTATGAATTTTGTGGTATAGATGCACCTAGAACAAGGGAGAGATTTAGAAGATTACACACACACACACACACACACACACACACACACACAGAGAGAGAGAGAGAGAGAGAGAGAGAGACCTTTATAAACTGACATTTATAAAGGCAATCCACGTTCCAGCAAAAGTTATTGTCAGGAAATATTTACCATGCAAGTCAGTCACCATGCAATTAAAATTAAACAGATCTGTCAATACAATTTCTGTCCCATTTAGAACTAGGATACAAAAATGTGAAGGCATGGATTTAGGGGTTATAGAGTAACAGATCGAGATGTTTACAAATAAGACACTGAGAGGATTAAAGAGGCTTTAAAGGCAGCTACAGTCCAGGTAACTGCATCTCACATGTTCACATGATCAGTACCTGTAAACAGATTTTAGGGGTTTAATCTAGACCCCAATTGCTGCAGTATTCATCGTCATTCACCCTGAAACAGACACATTTAAATATGTATTCTGCATGTTAACCAAGTGAAATCTGAGGCAAGCTTTACAGAAACTAAAGTTCCTTAGGATTATGCTCACACATTTCTCTTCCTTCTCCCCTCAAAAATCAGATTGTATAATCCACTGCTGAGTCTGAACGCTGCCAATAAAAAAAACATTCTCAGCTGTAATCCAAAGGAACCCTTATTGAACAAAGAATAATTCTTTCATTTATGATAGCTCAAGGGTGGTGAGAAAATAATTTATTCCTATCAGTAAAACCGGTAGGAGTTATTAGCTGATGCTCTGGCAATCTGTGTACAACATTATCCATACTGTGTTATCCATCCAAGAGAGTTTTGGGACCATCCCAACATAGCCATAAAGGTTCCACCCTGGAAATCAAGGGGTTGTGCTTCTTCCCACATTCCTGATGTCACAACCTAAAGGTTCGCAAAAAGAAAAGGAGTACTTGTGGCACCTTAGAGACTAACAAATTTATTAGAGCAGAATTATTGAATTCTACAGGAAGATTTATTTATTTTTTTAAATGGAAGTATGAGCAACCTTTCAATTAACTACAACTGACACCTTACCTTCAATAGGAAACTTCTGGGAAACATGCAGCTGTTTATGGTCCAGGTTTTCAGTCTTTCCTGAGGGGAGGTCTGGTGTATCAAAAGCTGAATTTAGCACGACTTTAACAGTGTTGGTATTTACTTTATTTGTAGGCAAAATCTGGGGAATTTCCTGCCTGATTCTAGAAAAAGCATTCATAGAAATTCTTTTGAGGACTTTAACATTCCTAACCTTTCCACCTTTTGGTGTGGAAAATGCAGAAGCTAAAGAGTCATATGATCCATGTTCCTTTTCTTCTGTTAGCTTCATAGGAGAAATGATTGGGATACAGTTTTCAGTCAGTTTTGCTTGATTCGTTCTCTGATTTTGTGAGGGCAATGGTGTAGAAAAGTTTGTTCTTGCAATGCTTTCATCTTTCAATTTTGGTGGAGATGGATGTATCAAGTTATCATTTGATAACTCATTTTCACCTCTAGTAGGTTTAACATCTACATGAGTGCCCAAGATACCATCTGAATTTTGAATACTACCACCATTCATGTCTATTTCCTCATCCTCAGACTCTTGAATAGAAAACCCCAGATCAAAGTTAACGGAGAAAAGTTCCTGAGAACAGTCATAAAGATCTTCATTATCCAGAAATTGTTTGCTTACAATATCCAAATGTTCAGATATTTTCAAATTTCTGGTCCTACAGCTTATTAATGATTCTCTGGGGTTTGCATCACTGTCTAGAAAGCACTCATCTGAAATATGTTCATCTTCAAATAAATTTATGCTCTCATCTCTGTCAGTGGCCACATTTTCCTGGAACTTTTCAGAATCCTCTTTATACCCGTCAACTGAATTTTTGTCTGAAGGGCTATTAGTCAGAGCATGATCTACCATTGTTAGATTGTCCTTTTGAATTTCTGTGTGCTCTCCATTGTCACAGTCAAAGATGTCGTCCCAGCTAAAATCATTATTTGTCTTGCCAACAAAAGCCTCAGAAAGGAAGCTTGGTTCTGAAGGACAGTTACTAATAGAGGAACACAATTTACTGGGGCCATTTAATTCTGAGCATTTCTGAGCGGGAAGTAAAGGATTCTGGAACTCTGTGAAAGAGACAGAGGTTTTGCCCTGCAATCCCTCTGTGAATGTGTTGGAAATAACTTTTTGAAAAGAAACAGGCTGTTGGATTTCATCTTCTCTGGTTCTGTCCAATCCTTCACAATTATGAAGTTTATTCAAAGGTGGAGGAGACTGTGACAAAAGCCTTTTTACATTTGTTAATATTATTTTTATCAATGAAGGATCCTCAGCTGAAGTTGTGAGTGCAAATGAATCCAACTCTGCTTCAGGTAGGTAAAACAAGCTAGGTGAAACTGGTGATTTCTCCTCTGTGAAGCTACTGTAACCAGAATCTGCACAGTTTCTGTCCAGTGAACTACAGGCTTGATTTACAGATTTACATTCCTTTACTATTTCACTTGCACAACTAGTAACATTTCCACTGAGATTACTTGGGGCAGTAAATTCATTTAAGTGAAATGTCACATTTTCTCTGTTATCTGGTAGACTTTTATGTACAGTACATTCAGAAACAGCGTCCTCTGCAGTTGAAAAAGAATCTAAAATGTTAACTTCTGTACATGGTGCAGGCATTTTCAAATTTAATGCAGATGTTCTTTTTGTGGTCTTGAAGTTTGTTGTTTTAAACAGTGAAATACATTCTGTATCAAGTTCACTTAAGGAATATGAGCCAAGTTTTACTTTTGATCCTCGTGCCACGTTTTTTCTGGATGAAAATGCCTTCTGAGCCTTGGAGTTGCTGGTGGAAAGACAACTACTCCTTTGAGCATTTGAGGTTTTAATGTCGTCCATATTTAAATAAGGCTGAATTTCCAGTTCATAGCTGCAGTCTCCCTGGTGAGAAACAAACAAATGGAACATTTAAAATCAGATAAAAACAAACAGATTTAGGTTTACAGACATTTTAATAAAGCCATTTAAAATAAACGCCAAGATTCTAGGCCCAAGGTTTAACTACCCTTAAAAATGGGATAGAGAAAATTCCTTTGGATTCTAAGGCCACATTTTTCCAATGAAGTTTGCCTAAAGTTCAGTTCTTACATACATATTTAGGTATCCAGAGTTGAAAATTATGGCCTGAGTCTTTTTAAAAAACAAACAAAACCCACCAAAAATTAAAAGGTAGTATTTTCACAGAGAATATCATGCATTGTAGATTATGTTTCCTCTGCTGACTTAAAAGTAGCAGCTAACTTAAAATACAATTCTTAGAATAGTAGTTAACTTTTCTCCTTCATAACATTATCTGCATTTGGATTTTTTCCTTAAAATACCCATTTCTGCTGCAACCAGTTCAGCTCCACCAATGAGAGAATAAGCACCCTTCACCATCTGTGCTTGCGTCTCAACCCAAAGATCTGAATTTCAGAGTCAAGAGTGCTAGAATGGAAAGTGGCATGACCAAAGATTAAACCACCATAACTAAGTATTGGAGTAGATCCCATGAGTTGCTGGAATTATTACTGTGTCAGAAAGTCAAAAATTCTTAGAGCTATAGGACTTCTAGTCCATCTTGTGCTGGGAACTTGAGATCCAGGGATGAAAATCTTGTAGTGATGGTATCTTTAAGGAATATCTATCTACTTTCCATCCTTCCTTAACCGTCCAGGATATCTATTCTCCTTTTGGATACTCCCAAGCCAAGTGCCCAGTGTATAGTTTGTCCAGTGGGAATAACTGTAATGCCACAATATTTTGTCATTCTTGAAATAAGACTCTCCGAGGAATATGCCTTCCTCCCAAATTGTGCAAGCTGTCCATCAGCACAGATTAAAAAGCCTTTCCTCCAAAGTGGGACTTCTTGTAAACTACTGACAAAATTAGATATGCTGGAATTACAGTTTCAAACCCTCCCTTGACAAAGAGACTAACCCAAGTTTTCCAGAAGTGACAAGTGATTTTGGGCACCTCAAGTTTTTTGGTGGTCCACTTAAGACACTTTAAAGGGGCCCCAATTTTTGCAGAGAGCAGATGCTCAGCACTTTCAGAAAATTGGCCTTCCTGCAGCTGTATCAAATCAGTCACCCCAAATCACTAGAGACTTTTCAAGATCTTTGCCTCTTATTTTATGCACATGGGTGGTTCAAAAACTCCCTAGCAGGATCTAGCCGCTCTTCATTCACAGGGAATGCAAGCTCTCCCTCTCAATAGCTGTAGTATGCCAAACTCTGTGTAAGCTGGCTGTAACGGAAGTTTGTTTTCAAAACCAACCATTCTGCTCATTAGATAGTGAAAGGCTGTTGCCATCCATAGAAGAGGAAGAGATCAAGGCAGAATCATTTGTGGCGAATAATTAAGGGGGTGGAAGCTCCAGTGTTGGCCCTGCCTCTTCCTCCTCAGTCTGTTCAGGCCTTGCCTCTCAGGGGATGGAGTCCCAGAACTCAAGAATGCACACTTTCCTTATCCATAGGAGAAGGATCTTCTTGCACAAAGCTGACAAACTACAAAGGTGGAACTCTAGGCCAAATCCGTTCTGAGATGTCAAATCCAGAAAGAAGAACCTGCCCAGGAAGCATAACTCCAGGGAACAGACAATGCAGAGAAAGAAAACACAGAAGCTGTAGTAATATATTGTGGCCCAACAACCTGCAGCTTTCCTCTGCGAATCTGAAGTCTGTGTAGAGACTTGAACAGTGAGTAAGTCATGCTCTGATCTGACAAACCCAACAAGGGTTCCCTTTGTAAGGCAACAAAGGCTTTAAAACAATCTCTGAAGGAAAAGCTGGTTACAAAGACCCCACCAGCTCAAAGGATCCATTGCTTGGATTGGAGGAGGCTCTGTCAACCCTTGAAAACCCTAGAAACACAATCAGAACCAACCTGTGGCTCCAACTCCTTACCAAATGTGGAATACAAATGACTGGTAGGGGTCTTCTCTCTGAAGATGACTGTGGAGGAAACTGAAGCATTCAGAGCCTTTCGGACTAGATAATTTGATCTATTGTGTTAAACTACCTCATATCTTCAGACTTAGGGCTTGTGTACACTGGCACTTTACAGTGCTGCAACTTTCTTGCTCAAGGGTGTGAAACCCCCCACTCCCCCTCCGACCACAGCTGTGCCCCTCGGGGAGGTGGTTTTTTAGAGCGCTGGGAGAGCTCTCTCCCAGCACTCTGCTGTGACTACACAAGCCATGTTAAAGCACTGCTGCGGCAGTGCTTTAACGTTGCCAGTGTAGACTAGCTCTCAGTCCTGGATCCAGAGAATTTTGGATCCTTCCCTGAAAAACATCAATAGCTACTGCATACTAGAAGCTAATCAACAATAAAATATATAAAAAATCAAGTTTAAATTTTTGACCTCTCACACTCTCATTTAAATAAGAGAAAGTGATCAAAATTTGAACCTAAACTTCACTGTCATGTAAGGAAACCACAAGAAGGTTATTTTCTGTAACCACCAGCAAAAAGAAAGTAGTAATGGACAGGAAAGGAATTACGGAGGGGGCTTCTATACTGTGGATTTCAAGAAAACTGTACCCAAAACAGCATGTGTGTGCATTTACAACCCCCATCCCCCAAAAACTACTTATTACTCTGAAAAGAGTTCTGTCTCTTCTGTGACAGGGTATGCAATTTGTACAGTGTCTGCTGAGACAATATCATGAAGAAAAAAGGAAAGATATGAAGCTTTATCATAGCTTTTTAGAAACTCTGAAGAATCAATGACAGTTAACAAAAGCTATTAGTTTGTAATACACTTTCAGCTCTGGGATTCATTTTCATCAATGCTTGATAGACTTTAAAGGAATCTAAGATATAGAGAATTCAGCAGGCTTCATTCTTAGTTCTCTGTGCATTAAGTATAACTATATGCATGGAAAACCAATTTAAGAATCAAAAGGTAATTTGACAAATTAATATCTAAAGATATAAGTGTTGATCTCCCAATATCCAGTAGAATAAGTATAACGTACAGCCAATTTATACATGAGCTACTTAAAACAGGAATACAGAACGGTGTGTCATGTATACATGGCCAGTACTCAAAAATCTTCTAACGTCTAGGTTAATGACATTTGTCCTAATTTCAGGCTTACAGAGAGTTACATAAATGTTCTAGTTTGTTATAGTGCAGTGCTAAATCATACAAAATGGTTTCTTCAAACAAGACTGCTTACTACTTACTGATGGATGCAAAGACAGAGTTACAAAAGTTACATTTTAGCCTGAATACATACAATTTCTAAAGACTTAAAACGTCATCTGATAAACTACTCCACAATCTATCAAGTTTCAATAGTGCATCAGCTGCTCAGTAAAGTAGGTCATGAGAAAGAAGAAAACAACCCTCTCTCTCATATTATTGTATTAAACCAACAACCTTGTCTAGAATTATTAAGTTCAGTTTTTCCTAATACACAAAAGGCAAGTATACAAATAAATAAATACAAAAGTTCTAACATCTGAAATGGGCTTCTTGGCTGCATTTAAGGTGATAATTTATTTTAATTGTAATTCCTCTTTCTATTATGTAAGGCTTCTGTAGGATATCAGAATTAAAATTCACAAGAAAGACTCCATAACCTGCTTTGGACACATTTTATAGCTTAAGTCTAAAGTCTATATTAATAATTTTTTTTTTTTTTTACTATTTTAAAATTAACAGATAAATGCTACAAGACAATGGACTCTTTGTAAAAGTTATATCTTCCAAAAAACCAGGCTTGTTTAAAACTAAGGTATTGAAGTAAGACTAGTACTAGCAATTAGCATCAAATCTATTGTGATGAAACAGAAAAATAAATACTTATATTTCAATAACTTTAACCAACAAAGTGTAGGAAAGACAGGGCTTTGGAATGTTTAGGGTTTGGTGTTGTTTTTTTTTTTGGTGTTTTTTTTTTTTTTAAATGTTGGTTTCATTAGCTACCAAATGATGCATTTGGAGTATCGCCTTTTATGATGAGATTACTGGTTCTGTGGATGAAGGGAAAGCAGTGGATGTATTGTTTCTTGACTTTAGCAAAGCTTTTGACACGGTCTCCCACAGCATTCTTGTCAGCAAGTTAAGGAAGTATGGGCTGGATGAATGCACTATAAGGTGGGTAGAAAGCTGGCTAGATTGTCGGGCTCAACGGGTAGTGATCAATGGCTCCATGTCTAGTTGGCAGCCGGTGTCAAGTGGAGTGCCCCAGGGGTCGGTCCTGGGGCCCGTTTTGTTCAATATCTTCATAAATGACCTGGAGGATGGTGTGGATTGCACTCTCAGCAAATTTGCGGATGATACTAAACTGGGAGGAGTGGTAGATACGCTGGAGGGGAGGGATAGGATACAGAAGGACCTAGACAAATTGGAGGATTGGGCCAAAAGAAATCTAATGAGGTTCAATAAGGATAAATGCAGGGTCCTGCACTTAGGATGGAAGAATCCAATGCACCGCTACAGACTAGGGACCGAATGGCTCGGCAGCAGTTCTGCGGAAAAGGACCTAGGGGTGACAGTGGACGAGAAGCTGGATATGAGTCAGCAGTGTGCCCTTGTTGCCAAGAAGGCCAATGGCATTTTGGGATGTATAAGTAGGGGCATAGCGAGCAGATCGAGGGACGTGATCGTTCCCCTCTATTCGACACTGGTGAGGCCTCATCTGGAGTACTGTGTCCAGTTTTGGGCCCCACACTACAGGAAGGATGTGGATAAATTGGAAAGAGTACAGCGAAGGGCAACAAAAATGATTAGGGGTCTAGAGCACATGACTTATGAGGAGAGGCTGAGGGAGCTGGGATTGTTTAGTCTGCAGAAGAGAAGAATGAGGGGGGATTTGATAGCTGCTTTCAACTACCTGAAAGGGGGTTTCAAAGAGGATGGCTCTAGACTGTTCTCAATGGTAGCAGATGACAGAACGAGGAGTAATGGTCTCAAGTTGCAATGGGGGAGGTTTAGATTGGATATTAGGAAAAACTTTTTCACTAAGAGGGTGGTGAAACACTGGAATGCGTTACCTAGGGAGGTGGTAGAATCTCCTTCCTTAGAGGTTTTTAAGGTCAGGCTTGACAAAGCCCTGGCTGGGATGATTTAACTGGGACTTGGTCCTGCTTTGAGCAGGGGGTTGGACTAGATGACCTTCTGGGGTCCCTTCCAACCCTGATATTCTATGATTCTATGATTCTATGAGTAGTTACTACCTTCAGTATAGGTAGTTCAATTAATACTTTGCTATCTTAAGGTTAAGTAGATGTCGGTTAGAACTTTAATGAGCACTACAATGCCAATGTTACAACATTAAGCCTAGTGGCTTTTATACTGTATGGTGTATAAACAAACAGAAGAACAGATGTCATAATTAAACTGGTACATTCTATTCTATTTGAATTACATATAGTTGCACAGTTATCCTTTTAGCTGATCAGTTCACTTGTTAATTCTCAAGGACAAACCCACATTTGTTGGTTCTTCAGTACAAGAGTTTTTCCTATACTTGGAACAACAAAGTACCTTAAGTGCTACTCTGAAACATAGTGAATCCCCTTTTTAAATTTACAAGTAAATATTAACAATATTTTAAAAATATCAGAATGCTTTTAACATGCACTTAGTTAAAAAAAATCAATCTTCTGCATAAAATAATATGTAAGAAGCCAGCTATGCCGTCAAATATAAAGAAAACTTTCGGCGAAAGTCCAATAGTGTGCAACCCATCCCCCCTAAAATGGAGTGTTATTCTTAAAATACAGCCTTCTCCTGAAACCAGCTTCTTTAAAAACTTCTGTTCTCCTGGTTGATTTGGATAGAGAGGACAATTGTTCAGGGGAAAATATTATAATCCTCTTTAAAAAAGAAATAACTAGGTTTGTTTCAGTGGAAGTGGTTGCACTTTCTAGTATTTCTTTGATCTTTACTTCTGGTAAACAACAAAATGGACCTTACTAATAAGCTATAACAATAAAAAGGTAAAGTCAAATGATTCCTCAGAGAGGAGGATTCATAGCAGCAAAATATGACAGTCATGGGAGCAGCTAAAGTAGCCAGTATCCTCAATAAGAAAAGGAGTACCCGTGGCACCTTAGAGACTAACAAATTTATTAGAGCATAAGCTTTCGTGAGCTACAGCTCACTTCATCGGATGCATTTGGTGGAAAAAACAGAGGGGAGATTGATATACACACACAGAGAACATGAAACAATGGGTTTATCATACACACTGAAAGGAGAGTGATCACTTAAGATAAGCCATCACCAGCAGCAGGGGGGGAAAGGAGGAAAACCTTTCATGGTGACAAGCAAGGTAAGCTAATTCCAGCAGTTAACAAGAATATCAGAGGAACAGTGGGGGGTGGGGTGGGGTGGGAGGGAGTAATACCATGGGGAAATAGTTTTACTTTGTGTAATGACTCATCCATTCCCAGTCTCTATTCAAGCCTAAATTAATTGTATCCAGTTTGCAAATTAATTCCAATTCAGCAGTCTCTCGTTGGAGTCTGTTTTTGAAGCTTTTTTGTTGAAGGATAGCCACTCTCAGGTCTGTAATCGAGTGACCAGAGAGATTGAAGTGTTCTCCAACTGGTTTTTGAATGTTATAATTCTTGACGTCTGATTTGTGTCCATTCATTCTTTTACGTAGAGACTGTCCAGTTTGACCAATGTACATGGCAGAGGGACATTGCTGGCACATGATGGCATATATCACATTGGTAGATGCGCAGGTGAACGAGCCTCTGATAGTGCGGCTGATGTGATTAGGCCCTATGATGGTGTCCCCTGACTAGATATGTGGACAGAGTTGGCAACGGGCTTTGTTGCAAGGATAGGTTCCTGGGTTAGTGGTTTTGTTGTGTGGTGTGTGGTTGCTGGTGAGTATTTGCTTCAGATTGGGGGGCTGTCTGTAAGCAAGGACTGGTCTGTCTCCCAAGATCTGTGAGAGTGATGGGTCGTCCTTCAGGATAGGTTGTAGATCCTTGATGATGCATTGGAGAGGTTTTAGTTGGGGGCTGAAGGTGATGGCTAGTGGCGTTCTGTTGTTTTCTTTCTTGGGCCTGTCCTGTAGTAGGTGACTTCTGGGTACTCTTCTGGCTCTGTCAATCTGTTTCTTCACTTCAGCAGGTGGGTATTGTAGTTGTAGGAATACATGATAGAGATCTTGTAGGTGTTTGTCTCTGTCTGAGGGGTTGGAGCAAATGCGGTTATATCGTAGCGCTTGGCTGTAGACAATGGATCGAGTGGTATGATCTGGATGAAAGCTAGAGGCATGTAGGTAGGAATAGCGGTCAGTAGGTTTCCGATATAGGGTGGTGTTTATGTGGCCATCGCTTATTAGCACCGTAGTGTCCAGGAAGTGGATCTCTTGTGTGGACTGGTCCAGGCTGAGGTTGATGGTGGGATGGAAATTGTTGAAATCATGGTGGAATTCCTCAAGAGCTTCTTTTCCATGGGTCCAGATGATGAAGATGTCATCAATGTAGCGCAAGTAGAGTAGGGGCATTAGGGGACGAGAGCTGAGGAAGCGTTGTTCTAAGTCAGCCATAAAATGTTGGCATACTGTGGGGCCATGCGGGTACCCATCGCAGTGCCGCTGATTTGAAGGTATACATTGTCACCAAATGTGAAATAGTTATGGGTCAGGACAAAGTCACAAAGTTCAGCCACCAGGTTAGCCGTGACAGTATCGGGGATACTGTTCCTGACGGCTTGTAGCCCATCTTTGTGTGGAATGTTGACAGATTGACAGAGCCAGAAGAGTACCCTTAAGTCACCTACTACAGGACTGTCCCAACAAAGAAAATAACAGAACGCCACTAGCCATCACCTTCAGCCCCCAACTAAAACCTCTCCAATGCATCATCAAGGATCTACAACCTATCCTGAAGGACGACCCATCACTCTCACAGATCTTGGGAGACAGACCAGTCCTTGCTTACAGACAGCCCCCCAATCTGAAGCAAATACTCACCAGCAACCACACACCACACAACAAAACCACTAACCCAGGAACCTATCCTTGCAACAAAGCCCGTTGCCAACTCTGTCCACATATCTATTCAGGGGATACCATCATAGGGCCTAATCACATCAGCCACAGTATCAGAGGCTCCTTCACCTGCGCATCTACCAATGTGATATATGCCATCATGTGCCAGCAATGCCCCTCTGCCATGTACATTGGCCAAACTGGACAGTCTCTACGTAAAAGAATGAATGGACACAAATCAGACATCAAGAATTATAACATTCAAAAACCAGTTGGAGAACACTTCAATCTCTCTGGTCACTCGATCACAGACCTAAGAGTGGCTATCCTTCAACAAAAAAGCTTCAAAAACAGACTCCAACGAGAGACTGCGGAATTGGAATTAATTTGCAAACTGGATACAATTAACTTAGGCTTGAATAGAGACTGGGAATGGATGAGTCATTACACAAAGTAAAACTATTTCCCCATAGTATTTCTCCCTCCCACCCCACCCCCCACTGTTCCTCTGATATTCTTGTTAACTGCTGGAATTAGCCTACCTTGCTTGTCACCATGAAAGGTTTTCCTCCTTTCCCCCCCCTGCTGCTGGTGATGGCTTATCTTAAGTGATCACTCTCCTTACAGTGTGTATGATAAACCCATTGTTTCATGTTCTCTCTGTGTATGTGTGTGTGTGTGTATATAAATCTCTCCTCTGCTTTTTCCACCAAATGCATCCGATGAAGTGAGCTGTAGCTCACGAAAGCTTATGCTCTAATAAATTTGTTAGTCTCTAAGGTGCCACGGGTACTCCTTTTCTTTTTGCCAATACAGACTAACACGGCTGCTACTCTGAAACCTGTCAGTATCCTCAATGTGGTTCTACAGACGTTAAGAGGATCTCAAAGAACAAATGAAATACGAGACTAATAGATTAATATGAGTTGGAGTGGTTATATTGTAGAATGACCATTCTGGATTCAAATGATAGCTAGTTTGTATTACAGATGCCTGAAATGGTGGCTGCAACAATTTTCTCCTGTATGGAAGGCAGGCATAACGAGCATCTGAGGAAGTCTCCTGTAGCTCACATATTGGAGTTCCCAATAATCCACAATTCACCACTGTTAGAGTGTATCATCATGTATTTTAAAACTGTTCAGGTATGATTAAAAATATACATGGTCTAAACCTAATAAAATATGGATAACACAGACACATTGTTGGATCCCAAACTGTTTCAAATGTTCCTAAACCTTAATGCTTCTTTGTAAGGTTCCTAAACCTTAATGCGTCTAATACAGACATAGCCAACTGCTATCCATTCTACTGAAGCCTACAAAACATATACAAAAGCAGTTTGCTAATTTAAACTGTCAAAATAAATTACAATGTACAATAGTAAATTATCCCAATGCAAGGTTTATTTTTATACCAACAGTAGCAAGCCCCTAAAATGCCACCCTCTCCCCAAATAAGTAAGTAAAAGACTTAAATTCATAGATACTAAGGTCAGAAGAGACCATTCTGATCATCTAGTCCGACCTCCTGCACAGCGCAGGCCACAGAATCTCACCCACCCACTCCTATGAAAAACCTCACCTATGTCTGAGCTATTGAAGTCCTCAAATTGTGGTTTAAAGACTTCAAGGAGCAGAGAAGCCTCCCTCAAGTCAACCATGCCCCATGCTACAGAGGAAGGCGAAAAACCTCCAGGGCCTCTCCAATCTGCCCTGGAGGAAAATTCCTTCCCGACCCCAAATATGGCGATCAGCTAAACCCTGAGCATATGGGCAAGATTCACCAGCCAGATACTTCAGATAATTCTTTCCTGGGTAACTCAGATCCCATCCATCTAATATCCCATCTCAGGAGATTAGGCCTATTTACCCTGAATATTTAAAGATCAATTACTTACCAAAATCACATTATCCCATCATACCATCTCCTCTATAAACTTATCGAGTAGAATCTTAAAGCCAGATAGATCTTTTGCCCCCACTGCTTCCCTTGGAAGGCTATTCCAAAACTTCACTCCTCTGGTGGTTAGAAACCTTCGTCTAATTTCAAGTCTAAACTTCCTGGTGGCCAGTTTATACCCATTTGTTCTTGTGTCCACATTGGTGCTGAGCTGAAATAATTCCTCTCCCTCTCCTGTATTTATCCCTCTGATATATTTAAAGAGAGCAATCATATCTCCCCTCAACCTTCTTTTAGTTAGGCTAAACAAGCCAAGCTCCTTAAGTCTCCTTTCATAAGACAAGTTTTCCATTCCTCGGATCATCCTAGTAGCCCTTGTCTGTACCTGCTCCAGTTTGAATTCATCCTTTTTAAACATGGGAGACCAGAACTGCACTCAGTATTCTAGGTGAGGTCTCACCAGTGCCTTGTATAATGGTACTAAAACCTCCTTATCCCTACTGGAAATGCCTCTCCTGATGCATCCCAAAACCGCATTAGCTTTTTTCACAGCCATATCAAATTGGCAGCTCATAGTCATCCTATGATCAACCAATAGTCCAAGGTCCTTCTCCTATTCCGTTACTTCTAATTGATGCGTCCCCAACTTAAAACTAAAATTTTTGTTATTAATCCCTAAATGCATAACCTTACACTTCTCACTATTAAATTTCATCCTATTACTATTACTCCAGTTTACAAGGTCATCCAGATCCTCCTGTATAATATCCCGATCCTTCTCCGATTGGCAATACCTCCCAGCTTTGTATCATCTGCAAACTTTATTAGCACACTCCCACTTTTTGTGCCAAGGTCAGTAATAAAAAGATTAAATAAGATTGGTCCCAAAACCGATCCCTGAGGAACTCCACTGGTAACCTCCCTCCAACCTGACTTCAATCACTTAGATGTATGGTAATCCTTATAGGAGCCCGTATGACTTATTATTAGATGTATACAAACTGATAATCTGTTTACATTTATAATTCAGGGTTTCAATAATCATCATTTCGTCTGTAGAATTTCAGGGAGGAAAACATTATTCTTGTGCAAGGTTATTTTTAAAATTTAGGAAATTGAATATTACAACTATTTTTAATAACGAGCTTTAAGCAATAAAAGAACCTACATAAAAAAACAAGTCACTTATATAGAAAATAATACTTGCACAAAAAGAAAGTCACAATTAAATAATATAAGTCTTATGATTATGTGATTTAGTAACTAATGTGGCAGTCATGGAGTACCAGTAAGAAATTGAAAAAACCTACAGTGGCCAGAACAAAAATCAACAAGTGCTTCCAAATTAAATAATGTTGCTCAGTTGATACTGGTGACAGTGAAGGGTAGTATAGATTGTGAATACTGCTGCGTAATATAATACATCCACAAAAAGAAAAGGAGCACTTGTGGCACCTTAGAGACTAACAAATTTATTAGAGCATAAGTTTTCGTGAGCTACAGCTCACTTCATCGGATGCATTTGGTGGAAAAAACAGAGGAGAGATTTATATACACACACACACACACACACACACAGAGAAAACATGAAACAATGGGTTTATCATACACGCTGTAAGGAGAGTGATCACTTAAGATAAGCCATCACCAGCAGCAGGGGGGGGAAAGGAGGAAAACCTTTCATGGTGACAAGCAAGGTAGGCTAATTCCAGCAGTTAACAAGAATATCAGAAAAAGAAAAGGAGTACTTGTGGCACCTTAGAGACTAACAAATTTATTAGAGCATAAGCTTTCGTGAGCTACAGCTCACTTCAGCTCACGAAAGCTTATGCTCTAATAAATTTGTTAGTCTCTAAGGTGCCACAAGTACTCCTTTTCTTTTTGCGAATACAGACTAACACGGCTGCTACTCTGAAAAGAATATCAGAGGAACAGTGGGGGGTGGGGTGGGGTGGGAGGGAGAAATACCATGGGGAAATAGTTTTACTTTGTGTAATGACTCATCCATTCCCAGTCTCTATTCAAGCCTAAATTAATTGTATCCAGTTTGCAAATTAATTCCAATTCAGCAGTCTCTTGTTGGAGTCTGTTTTTGAAGCTTTTTTGTTGAAGGATAGCCACTCTTAGGTCTGTGATCGAGTGACCAGAGAGATTGAAGTGTTCTCCAACTGGTTTTTGAATGTTATAATTCTTGACGTCTGATTTGTGTCCATTCATTCTTTTACGTATACTTCAACAAAAAAGCTTCAAAAACAGACTCCCACAAGAGACTGCTGAATTGGAATCAATTTGCAAACTGGATACAATTAACTTAGGCTTGAATAGAGACTGGGAATGGATGAGTCATTACACAAAGTAAAACTATTTCCCCATGGTATTTCTCCCTCCCACCCCACCCCCCACTGTTCCTCTGATATTCTTGTATACAAAGCAGGATTAAGTATTATCTAGACCATCCCTGACAGTTTGTCTAATCTGCTCTTAAAAATCCTATGACTGAGATTCCACAACCTCCCTAGGCAATTTATTCCAGTGCTTAAACACCCTGACAGTTAGGAAGTTTTTCCTAATGTCCAACCTAAACCACCCTTGCTGCAATTTAAATCCACTGCTTTTTGTCCTATCCTGAAAGGTTAACAAGAACAATTTTTCTCTCTCCTCCTTGTAATAACCTTTTATGTACTTGAAAACTTATGTTCCCCCTCAATCTTCTCTTTTCCAGACTGAATAAACCCAATTTTTTCAATATTCCCTCATAGGTCATGTTTTCTAGACCTTTAATATTTTTTGTATTTTGTTACTCTTCTCTGGACCTTTTCCAATTTGTCCACATCTTTCCTGAAATGTGCTCAGAAATGTACACAATACTCCAGTTGAGGCCTAATCAGCATGCAGTAGAACGGAAGATCATGAGAGGAGTGATAGGAACCCGACACTGATACTTGTTTTACTCTCTGTGTGAGATGCTGAATAAAAATTATTTCCTTAGTAAGATGAAACCACCAGGGTGCAGTGGTGGTGGTCGTGGGGTGTGCCGGAAGCTGAGGCAGCATGCCAGGGGAGCACTTAACACATTAATGCCTTAGTATGCAGGCACTGGGTTCCCCCTCACAACAAGTGCACAGCCCCAGGTCCCCACAACTAAAACCCTCTTTCCCTGAAACCACATAACGTGCTAACTCCCCATGCCTCTACACCTGGCTGCTGATCTCCCCAATGTCTTTACTTTTCCTTACCTTAAACACAAAAAATCTGGAGCGTTAATAAAAATAAGAACCACCTGCATGTAAGGCCAGTACCAGTTTTAACATGTGCCTAGTTAAAATATGGCACAGTCTCAAACGATTTTAACTATCTGTCAACAGCATCAGAATGTTGGCAATATTCCAAAAGGGAACTACCATAATCAAAATGCTGTAATTTTTCTCCTTTGTCTACAGCTCAATTTCTTTCCCACTGCAATTTTCAAGATCCATAATTGTAATATTTACAATAATACTAAAGCACTCTATGGCACACACTTTATCCAGAAAGCAATTTTTTTTAAAATTCACTGAGCTAAAGAAGGGCAATACAAGTAAATACTATTGTAGGCAAAGTATTAGCCATACCAAAAGTATTCAATTAAACACTGTGTATATCTGCTCATGATCCTGTCCCGCATTCAGCAGAATTTCCAATTTTGAAAGAGCACATAAATCTGTCTTGTTCATTCCAGATAGAAAACATATTACTTTAATTATTTTCCTTTATTTGTACAGAAATACCTAAATTTACATAAATGTATTCTAATGATTAGTCTGGCCTGACCTTGTATAATTTAATCTTCAATATGTTTAAAAGCTATTAAACTGTTTTGGAGTTTAAGGGTCAACTTGGTTTGTTACCATGTTACACAGAAATCCTTGCTTATAGTCAGTAGAAAATCCACTCCATCTGCCCAGTTCTCGTTGCCTTAGTAATAAAGCCACACAGGCATTAAAAGCTTCCTGCAGTACATGTGTTTGCTACAAAGGGTCAGATATAAATATATATTTTTAATGTTCCAATTTGTTCTTTGAATACATGACAAACAGGCTAAAATGGATAACACTTGTATAAAATTTACTAGATTCTCAAATGCCATAAAACAAAATAAACTCAAAACTCTATTTAATGCAAGATTAAAATACAACAGAATCTATTTTTAGTTTCTAGGCTTTTTTTAAAAAAAAATTTAAATGTTTTAATTGTATTTGTTTAGTCATTATAGAATGAAAACAGCTGCAGGGTAAATTTGAGGTTTCTTCAAAATCAGATTAAAAGGGCACAATGACAGGAGAATGATAGTTTGTTTTTTGCCTCTTTGTCACAAGCCTATAAAGAATATACAAAACATCTACAGAGCAGGTAATATTTATTATTATTTATATTTATATTTATATTTATTTATATTTATTTATTTATATTAGACTATTCTAATATTGAATATAAATATTCAAATATTTATATTAGAATAAAAGTACTTTAAATTAGCACTGTTCCAAATAAGCGCTTAATAGTCTCACCACATACTTCTAGTTTATTTGCTGGTTTTGAAGAAAACAGTGTTGATTCACTTAGCTCTGGTCTACACTAGGCATTGAGGTCGAATTTAGCAGCGTTAAATCAATGTAACTCTGCACCCGTCCACATGACGAAGCCCCTTAAAGGGCTCTTAAAATCAATTTCCTTACTCCACCCCGACAAGGGTATTAGCGCTGAAATCGGTTTTGCTGGGTCGAATTTGTGGTACTGTGGATGCAATTAGATGGTATTGGCCTCCGGGAGCTATCTCAGAGTGCTCCATTGTGACCGCTCTGGACAGCGCTCTTAACTCAGATGCACCGACCAGGTAGACAGGAAAAGGCCCGCGAACTTTTTAATTTCAATTTCCTGTTTGGCCAGTGTGGCAAGCTGCAGGTGACCAAGCAGAGCTCATCAGCAGAGGTGACCATGATGGAGTCCCAGAATCGCACAAGAACTCCAGCATGGACCGAACGGGAGGTATGGGATCTGATGAAGTGAGCTGTAGCTCATGAAAGCTTATGCTCAAATAAATTTGTTAGTCTCTAAGGTGTCACAAGTACTCCTTTTCTTTTTGCGAATACAGACTAACACGGCTGCTACTCTGAAACCTGATGATGATGAGGTTGTAGATAGCTCACAGCAAACAAGCGGAGAAACTGGTTTTCCCGACAGCCAGGAACTGTTTCTCACCCTGGACCTGGAGCCAGTACCCCCCAAACCCACCCATTGCTGCCTCCTGGACCCATCAGGCGGAGAAGAGACCTCTAGTGAGTGTACCTTTTAAAATACTATATAAGGTTTAAAAGTCAGCATGTTTAATGATTAATTTGCCCTGGCATTTGTGGCTCTCCTGGATATACTCCCAAAGCCTTTGCAAAAGGTTTCTGGGGAGGGCAGTCTTATTCCATCCACCATGGTAGGACACTTTACCACTCCAGGCCAGTAGCCCGTACTCAGGAATCACTGTAGAACAAAGCATTGCAGTGTATGTTCTGCTGGCGTTCAAACAACATCCGTTCTTTATCTCTCTGTATTATCCTCAGGAAAGTGATATCATTCATGGTCACCTGGTTGAAACAGGGTGCTTTTCTTAACGGGACATTCAGAGGTGCCTATTCCTGTTTGCCTATGGCTGAACAGAAATGTTCCCCACTGTTAGCCACGCGGTGGGGGGAGGCAAAATGCGACCTTGTAACCCCCGAAAGCACATGTGCTATGTATGGAATGTTAACAGCAAGGTTTACCATGAAAGAGTGTACCCATTGTTCTATAAAAATGTGTCTCTTCAAATACCACTGTCCCTTTTTTTTTTTCTCCACCAGCTGCATGTGTTTCAAGGATCACAGGATTTTCTCCTTCCCAGAGGCTAGCAAAGATTAGAAAGCAAAAAAAATGCACTCACGATGAAATGTTCTCTGAGCTCATGCTGTCCTCCCACACTGACAGAGCACAGACGAATGCTTGGAGGCAATGTCAGAGTGCAGGAAAACACAAAATGACTGGGAGGAGAGGTGGCGGGCTGAAGAGAGTAAGTGGCGGGCTGAAGAGAGGGCTGAAGCTGAAAGGTGGCGGCAGCGTGATGAGAGGAGACAGGATTCAATGCTGAGGCTGCTGGAGGATCAAATTAATATGCTCCAGCATATGGTTGAACTGCAGGAAAGGCAGCAGGAGTACAGACCGCCGCTACAGCCCCTGTGTAACCAACCGTCCTCCTCCCCAAGTTCCATAGCCTGCTCACCCAGACGCCCAAGAACGTGGGGGGGGCCCCCCCTCCGGCCACCCAACCACTTCACCCCAGAGGATTGCCCAAGTAACAGAAGGCTGGCATTCAGTAAGTTTTAAATGTTTAAAGTGCTGTGTGGCCTTGTCCTTCCCTCCTCAACCACTCCTCCTGAGCTACCTTGGTAATTATCCCCCTATTTGTGTGATGAATTAATAAAGAATGCATGAATGTGAAGCAACAATGACTTTATTGCCTCTGCAAGTGGTGATCGAAGGGAGGTGGGGAGGGTGGTTGGCTTACAGGGAAGTAGCGTGAACCAAGGGGTGGGGGGTTTCATCAAGGAGAAACAAACAACTTCCACGCCGTAGCCTGGCCAGTCATGAAACTGGTTTTCAAAGCTTCTCTGATGCGCACTGCACCCTCCTGTGCTCTTCTAACCGTCCTGGTGTCTGGCTGTGCGTAACCAGCAGCCAGGCGATTTGCCTCAACCTCCCACCCCGCCATAAACATCTCCCCCTTACTCTCACAGATATTGTGGAGCACACAGCAAGCAGTAATAACTTTGGGAATATTGGTTTCGCTGAGGTCTAACCGAGTCAGTAAGGTCTAACTGCGCCAGTGCGCTTTTAAACTTCCAAATGCACATTCTATCACCATTCTACACTTGCTCAGCCTGTAGTTGAACAGCTCCTGACTACTCTCCAGGCTGCCTATGTATGGCTTCATGAGCCAGGGCTGGGTAGGCTGGATCCCCAAGGATAACTATAGGAATTTCAACATCAACAACGGTAATTTTCTGGTCTAGGAAGAAAGTCCCTTCCTGCAGCTTTTGAAACAGACCAGAGTTCCTGAAGATGTGAGCGTCATGTACCTTTCCCAACCATCCCACGTTGATGTTGGTGAAACTTTCCTTGTGATCCACCAGTGCTTGCAGCACTATTGAAAAGTACCCCTTGCGGTTTATGTACTCGCTGGCTTGGTGCTCCGGTGCCAAGATAGGGATATGGGTTCCGTCTATGGCCCCACCACAGTTAGGGAATCCCATTGCAGCAAAGCCATCCACTATGACCTGCACATTTCCCAGGGTCACTACCCTTGATATCAGCAGATCTTTGATTGTGTTGGCTACTTGCATCACAGCAGCCCCCACAGTAGATTTGCCCACTCCAAATTGATTCCCGACTGACCGGTAGCTGTCTGGCGTTGCAAGCTCCCACAGGGCTATTGCCACTCGCTTCTCAACTGTGAGGGCTGCTCTTATCTTGGTATTCTTGTGCCTCAGGGCAGGGGAAAGCAAGTCACGAAGTTCCATGAAAGTGCCCTTACACATGCGAAAGTTTCGCAGCCACTGGGAATCGTCCCAGACCTGCAACACTATGCGGTCCCACCAGTCTGTGCTTGTTTCCTGAGCCCAGAATCGGCGTTCCACCGCATGAACCTGCCCCATTAGCACCATGATGCCCACATTGGCAGGGCCCGTGCTTTGAGAGAAGTCAGTGTCCATGTCCTCATCACTCTCGTCACCGCACTGACGTTGCCTAATCGCCCAGTTTCGCTTTGCCAGGTTCTGGTGCTGCATATACTGCTGGATAATGCGTGTGGTGTTTAATGTGCTACTAGTTGCCAAAGTGATCTGAGCGGGCTCCATGTTTGCCGTGGTATGGCATCTGCACAGAAAAAAAGGCACGGAATGATTGTCTGCTGTTGCCCTGACGGAGGGAGGGCGACTGACGACATGGCTTACAGGGTTGGCTTACAGGGAATTAAAATCAACTAAGTGGGTGGCTTTGCAAGAAACTGAATGGCTGCCTCAAGGATAGAACTCAAAACTGGGTTTAGCAGGCTGTTGATTTCACGGAGGGAAGGAGGGAGGGAGGAGAAAATGAATACAAAACAAATCTGGTCTACTTCTTGTTTTGAGTCACTTCATCTATCTTTATACATCTTGCTGGCAGCAGACTGTGCATACGACCGCTAGCCATCGTCGCTTCCTGGGTGCTTGGCAGAAGACTGTGCAGTATGACTACTGGCCATCGTCTTCTGCTAGCTGCAGATTAAAAGACAGTGCATTGCCAGTAGGACTCCATTGCCATGAGACGAAACAGCGGAAATGACCTGGCTGAGTCACTCCCATGTTTGCCCAGGCGCCCAGTTAAAAGAGCACCCAGGACTATGTCAACGACGGCTGCCAGTCATACCGCACTGTCTGCTGCCAAAAGGCAATAAAGTGCTGCTGTGTAGCAATGCAGTACCAGTCCGCCAGCACCCAGGAGACATACGGTGACGGTTAGCTGAGCGGGCTCCATGCTTGCCGTGGTATGGCGTCTGCACAGGTAACTCAAGAAAAAAAGGCGCAAAACGATTGTCTGCCCTTGCTTTTACGGAGGGAGGGTGGGAACGGGGGCCTGACGATATGTACCCAGAACCACCCGCGACAATGTTTTAGCCCCATCAGGCACTGGGATTTCTACCCAGAATTCAAATAGGCGGTGGAGACTGCGGGATCTGTGGGATAGCTACCCACAGTTCAAAGCTCCGGAAGTCGACTGTTGCCTCAGTACTGTGGACACAGTCTGCCGACTACATGCACTTAGAGCATTTGTGTGGGGACACACACACTCGATTGTATAAAAACGCTTTCTACAAAACCGACTTCTATAAATTCGACCTAATTTCATAGTGCAGACATACCCTTATACAAACCATTGTTAATTTGAATTATTAATTATTAATTAACTAATGTAGTGCCCATCTTTAAAAAAGGGAAGAAGGAGGATCCTGGGAACTACAGGCCGGTCAGCCTCACCTCAGTCCCTGGAAAAATCATGGAGCAGGTCCTCAAAGAATCAATCCTGAAGCACTTAGAGGAGAGGAAAGTGATCAGGAACAGTCAGCATGGATTCACCAAGGGAAGGTCATGCCTGACTAATCTAATCGCCTTTTATGATGAGATTACTGGTTCTGTGGATGAAGGGAAAGCAGTGGATGTATTGTTTCTTGACTTTAGCAAAGCTTTTGACACGGTCTCCCACAGCATTCTTGTCAGCAAGTTAAGGAAGTATGGGCTGGATGAATGCACTATAAGGTGGGTAGAAAGCTGGCTAGATTGTCGGGCTCAACGGGTAGTGATCAATGGCTCCATGTCTAGTTGGCAGCCGGTGTCAAGTGGAGTGCCCCAGGGGTCGGTCCTGGGGCCCGTTTTGTTCAATATCTTCATAAATGATCTGGAGGATGGTGTGGATTGCACTCTCAGCAAATTTGCGGATGATACTAAACTGGGAGGAGTGGTAGATACGCTGGAGGGGAGGGATAGGATACAGAAGGACCTAGACAAATTGGAGGATTGGGCCAAAAGAAATCTAATGAGGTTCAATAAGGATAAATGCAGGGTCCTGCACTTAGGATGGAAGAATCCAATGCACCGCTACAGACTAGGGACCGAATGGCTCGGCAGCAGTTCTGCGGCAAAGGACCTAGGGGTGACAGTGGACGAGAAGCTGGATATGAGTCAGCAGTGTGCCCTTGTTGCCAAGAAGGCCAATGGCATTTTGGGTTGTATAAGTAGGGGCATAGCGAGCAGATCGAGGGACGTGATCGTTCCCCTCTATTCGACACTGGTGAGGCCTCATCTGGAGTACTGTGTCCAGTTTTGGGCCCCACACTACAGGAAGGATGTGGATAAATTGGAAAGAGTACAACGAAGGGCAACAAAAATGATTAGGGGTCTAGAGCACATGACTTATGAGGAGAGGCTGAGGGAGCTGGGATTGTTTAGTCTGCAGAAGAGAAGAATGAGGGGGGATTTGATAGCTGCTTTCAACTACCTGAAAGGGGGTTTCAAAGAGGATGGCTCTAGACTGTTCTCAATGGTAGCAGATGACAGAACGAGGAGTAATGGTCTCAAGTTGCAATGGGGGAGGTTTAGATTGGATATTAGGAAAAACTTTTTCACTAAGAGGGTGGTGAAACACTGGAATGCGTTACCTAGGGAGGTGGTAGAATCTCCTTCCTTAGAGGTTTTTAAGGTCAGGCTTGACAAAGCCCTGGCTGGGATGATTTAACTGGGACTTGGTCCTGCTTTTAGCAGGGGGTTGGACTAGATGACCTTCTGGGGTCCCTTCCAACCCTGATATTCTATGATTCTATGATTCTATGAAGAGCAACACCTTGGTTATTTAAAGTGGTGGCTCTGACTTGCATTTGCCTTAATCCTTCTATTATTAAGGGCTGTAAATTAACATTAGAGGAGAAGGATTAGTAGCAGTACATTTGGCTATCTATATTTATAGTAGGTACCTGGCAGTACCCCATAATAGCTGAGACTGAATGCATCCGATGAAGTGAGCTGTAGCTCACGAAACCTTATGCTCAAATAAATTTGTTAGTCTCTAAGGTGCCACAAGTCCTCCTTTTCTTTTTGAGACTGCAAAGTGATTTCACTTATAACCACACCAACACTGCTGTATTTGCAAACTCACTTTCTTAGAACACGGCCTTTTTAGGTTGCAGTTCTACAGGCTTGGTCTCTGCCTACAGGGTAATTCTCAGGAAGTTACAGTAAAACCCCTTCATCCATTGTTGAGATCAGTGAGGATGGGTAAATAAATATAACCACATTAAGGTGCATCAAAACATCTGAAACTTGACATGGCTGGAGTCCTCACTGAGGACTAGTGCCTTAGTTTCATTTGAAGAACAGTGGTCTTGATTAAAGAAAGTGATAATTTAAAAACTGCATCCTGACCACATATAATACGAAGTCTATAGGTGCATACCTAGAGGCACTATGCCTGTCCCAATTCAGGGCCACTGCACCTGTATTCCCCATTAGTAGTCCAGCAAGGACACGCACACTCTTAGGCTTCCAGCCCCGCAGCTGCTGCGTCTCAGGCAATGACACACGTCTCTCTTACTGCTGACCAGGGCATTTCCAGGTCGAACAGTTCCCTGAATTCACTGTTATTCCCAGCAAAAGACAATTTGCTTCAGCAGGCCTGCTTCACTTCTCCCCTCAGAGACTGTACAAAGTGCAATTGTCTCAGTTACATGGTACCACACAGTTCTTTCTAAACAAGCATATTTTATTCTTAAGGTAAAAGCTCTACAGAGAAAACATTAAAACCTATACAAGAACCTACATGCATGCTAATAATCTTACTAGAGGTTTCAGAGTAGCAGCCGTGTTAGTCTGTTTTCGCAAAAAGAAAAGGAGTACTTGTGGCACCTTAGAGACTAACAAATTTATTAGAGCATAAGCATGTAGCTCACGAAAGCTTATGCTCTAATAAATTTGTTAGTCTCTAAGGTGCCACAAGTACTCCTTTTCTTTTTGCGAATCTTACTAGAGATTCCCTCCATCTGTTTCCAATAACGGCTCTGGCAAGTGAGTCCTTCACTTCCACTCCTTCAACCCCCACCCCCCTTCTGTCCCCAAGAGATATCTTTTGTGGTCACAAGTTCATAACAGCCTGGGCTCAGAACTAGCTCTCAGGTCTTATGGGGCATCAGTAAGCCAAGTCCTTCCAACTCTTCCCTAAGGATTGTGGCCTTCCATGAACCAGAGGTCCTGCCTATTTGCTGGATCAGAACAAAAGCCCTGAATCAGTTTAAAGTGGGGCTATATATTCAAAAATCCTTTCCTTTGTCTGATAGTCTCTGGTGAATTCAGATTAGTTCTTTGAACTGTCCTTACGTCACAGGTGATCAGCAAACAAAAAGATCCTCCCCTCAGGGCAATGCTTCAAAGACAGTCTGTAGGTGGGGTTCTGCAATACCCTCCTTCCCAGTACTTCCTAGAAATTCCACTTCACACTTATTGTCTCAAAGAGAAACCACATCTGCTATATTGTTCAACACAGTCATTTGAAATTCACCTTATCTCCCAGAGACTGCATTAATCCTTTCTCCTACAGAAGTCCCATACAATTCCCCCCCACAAAGATATTAAATGTAATTCAATAAGGTTTAACTTAATTCCATAAAGTTTGCCCAGGATATTGTGCCACAGTGCCAATATGTTGATGCCTTGATCCTGCAAACACCTAAGCATGTGCTTCAAGTAAATGGGATTTTTCATGGTGCTTAAAGATACATGTGCATAAATGTTACCAGGATCAGAAACAGCTCGTAAATACATTGCTCAGCCAAGTCCGCACTTGTTGGGTCAAAGAAATTTACAAGCTTTATTGGCTAAGTCAAAATCTTCAAGACAACTGCTTCCCGATATTCTTATTTTCCTTTTAGATTTTGCATTAGCACAGAATCATAGAATATCAGGGTTGGAAGGGACCTCAGGAGGTCATCTAGTCCAACCCCCCTGCTCAAAGCAGGACCAATCAGCAACTAAATCACCCCAGCCAGGGCTTTGTCAAGCCTGACCTTAAAAACCTCTAAGGAAGGAGATTCCACCACCTCCATAGGTAACCCATTCCAGTGTTTCACCAACCTCCTACTAAAAAAGTTTTTCCTAATATCCAACCTAAACCTCCCCCACTACAACTTGAGACCATTACTCCTTTTTCTGTCATCTGCTACCACTGAGAACAGTCTAGATCCATCCTCTTTGGAACCCCCTTTCAGGTACTTGAAAGCAGCTATCAAATCCCCCCCTCATTCTTCTCTTCTGCAGACTAAATAATCCCAGTTCCCTCAGCCTTTGCGTTATTTTTGCATTTAATTTCATAACAAAATGTTAGTCCTGAAAGATTAAGAACTCCTTAACTAGTAAAATTTGAGAGCTAAGATTATTCCAGTATAATCAACTCATCCACAGAACTTTCCGTTCATTCTTCTCTTGTTAACAGCACGTGCAACATCGCCAAGTTAGTTTTGCCAAAGCATGCTTAAGTTTTGGAATTTCCTGACTTGACTAATATTGCATGCAATACTACTGCTGTTTCCCATTATCTCCTATTTCATGAGGGAATTCTGAATGTATGACTTGCCAGGCATGACTGACTCCTAGACTTTTAGGAGGTGAAGTAATGCCACATTATTTGAAAGGTTACGTTCCCTAGATTTTGGTTCAATCTATGAATTTGAAACCACGCTCTATTATTCAAGTTGATGCCAATATAACATTTTAGCAAATTTTAATTTTTTAAATTTTATACAATTACAATAGCTATATATTTAACATTTTACCTGAACTCAGTATACATATTGAGGAGGTGATTCCTGTTGTTCATCAAATAAGCACCAACGTAATGAGGCGATTACATTGGAATTGTGCCATCTCTCAAACTACCAGAGATGGGTATACAATAATGGACAGATTCTTGAGTGTGATATTCAATTTATACATTTAGATTTTTTTAAAATTTTAAAGGATGAAGGAAAACATCAATTAGGGCATTATATAACATTTTTAAAAGTCCCCTCCTCTTAAAACCAGTATTTTTTTAAAAATACTTATTTTACTTACAGATTATTTAAAAGTTAAATAGTTGTTTCAGCTGCCATCTTTCTGAGGTATCCAAATCCATTGCTGACAAGTCTTCCTTGTGGGGAGGGCTTTTGTTTTTGAAAGAGGGTAGTTGATTTATCCGTTAAAATGTGGGAGAGCTACACTAATTCCAGATCTCCTGTCTATACTCCCCTACTGCTGACCTATTATCGGCTCTGAACTCCCCATCCCTGCCCTTGCTTCTTGGATGAACAGCTTAGTTCTCAAAGTGCTGCCTGAATCCCATGCATAAATATGTCTCTGCCACTGCCACAGCTAACCAAGCCTTAAGACGTAGATGCAGCTACAAAGAAGATTAGAGGAAAGATTCTTACTGATGATTAGATTATAACAATCTTCTCTCCTAAAATAAAATCAGAAGAGCTAGCATTAGGACTCCACCTCCCCAGAAGCAAGGAGTGGCACAGCTATCATAGCTAGTATGACTAAGCCTGCTTTGACCTGGGAACATGGAACCCTGCGTCTCAAGGCTCATCTCCTAGTTCTAATTCTGCTTATCTGTCATTATCCCTTCAAGTTTCAGAGTAGCAGCCGTGTTAGTCTGCATTCGCAAAAAGAAAAGGAGTACTTGCGGCACCTTAGAGACTAACAAATTTATTTGAGCATAAGCTTTGCTCAAATAAATTTGTTAGTCTCTAAGGTGCCACAAGTACTCCTTTTCTTTTATCCCTTCAAGATCACCCAAGAAGAAAAGAAAAAGAATGTCAGACAAAAGAATGAATGCCCAGCACAGATTGGCAGCCGGTGTCAAGTGGAGTGCCCCAGGGGTCGGTCCTGGGGCCCGTTTTGTTCAATATCTTCATAAATGATCTGGAGGATGGTGTGGATTGCACTCTCAGCAAATTTGCGGATGATACTAAACTGGGAGGAGTGGTAGATACGCTGGAGGGGAGGGATAGGATACAGAAGGACCTAGACAAATTGGAAGATTGGGCCAAAAGAAATCTAATGAGGTTCAATAAGGATAAGTGCAGGGTCCTGCACTTAGGATGGAAGAATCCAATGCACCGCTACAGACTAGGGACCGAATGGCTCGGCAGCAGTTCTGCGGAAAAGGACCTAGGGGTGACAGTGGACGAGAAGCTGGATATGAGTCAGCAGTGTGCCCTTGTTGCCAAGAAGGCCAATGGCATTTTGGGATGTATAAGTAGGGGCATAGCGAGCAGATCGAGGGACGTGATCGTTCCCCTCTATTCGACACTGGTGAGGCCTCATCTGGAGTACTGTGTCCAGTTTTGGGCCCCACACTACAAGAAGGATGTGGATAAATTGGAAAGAGTACAGCGAAGGGCAACAAAAATGATTAGGGGTCTAGAGCACATGACTTATGAGGAGAGGCTGAGGGAGCTGGGATTGTTTAGTCTGCAGAAGAGAAGAATGAGGGGGGATTTGATAGCTGCTTTCAACTACCTGAAAGGGGGTTTCAAAGAGGATGGCTCTAGACTGTTCTCAATGGTAGCAGATGACAGAACGAGGAGTAATGGTCTCAAGTTGCAATGGGGGAGGTTTAGATTGGATATTAGGAAAAACTTTTTCACTAAGAGGGTGGTGAAACACTGGAATGCGTTACCTAGGGAGGTGGTAGAATCTCCTTCCTTAGAGGTTTTTAAGGTCAGGCTTGACAAAGCCCTGGCTGGGATGATTTAACTGGGACTTGGTCCTGCTTTGAGCAGGGGGTTGGACTAGATGACCTTCTGGGGTCCCTTCCAACCCTGATATTCTATGATTCTATGAGATCATTAGCAAACAGGATGGGTGAACCTCTGAGAAACTGAGGTTGCTAGCGGGCAGGCTTCACCAAAGATTTTGAAACCTCTTAGTGAAATGTTATCTGTCACACACTCCCGATTCATGATGGAATTGGCTTACAGAGCTAAAGCAAGTGGTATTCTCACCACGGGTGGTTTTATACATGGCTTTTTCTTTCAAGTGTTTTTTACACAAAGGATCTTCACTCTGCAGTTATCCCACACTACATAATTACACAAGATGTGCCTGTTTGCTAGCTTTGTTCTCACAGGTCACCCTGATTTACTGATGATTTTCAGCAAATGAGGCCGGAGGGAAGACAGTTAGACCAGCAGTGGCATAAGTCTCATTCCACAGCTGACTAGTTGCAGCAGAAAGCTTTGAAAACTCTTATGCTGTGTGGCCTGGGATGAAGCAAAAAGTCTTTTTCCTCCACCGTAGCATCCACAAAATCTTAGACAGAATATTTGCTTTGGGTGGAAGAACCTGGTAAATCCAGACTGCCTGAACTCAGTAGCTGGTCTGAGCGCGTCACAGTAAGACTGTGGAGAAGATTGTAGTGAGATGCCTTTGATCTTCTTGATTCTCCTAAATCAAGATATGGATCTGGCTTTGGCACAAAGATTGCGCTGGTCAATAATCTCCTCCTGACGGTGGATGACTAGGTGGTCCATGTCAGTATTAAATTAATCAGCTACTTTTAATACTGTTTATTGTAAGATATTGCTGACTTGCTTGAGGACCTTGGCAGGAACAGACTAGGCGGCCTTTAACTGGCTTCATTTTTTTCTCTCAGAGATCTCGATGGGTAGTTGTGATTGCTCTTCTTCCTAAAGAACTCAGATGCAGGGCGCTGCAAGATGTCATTCTGTAACCCCTCCTGTTCACGGCTAAAGTGATGATGGTGGGAACCAACCTCAGGAAATGGAATAGGCAGTATCAACTCCTGTGATGAGGGAGTGAATCTACCATTTGTTACTAGGTTTTGCAACTTAGGGTGATTCCAGACATCCTGCTGCTGTTAAACAAATTAAATTATACCTGTCACCTAGTCAGCTTTTAACCACCTGTGTCTGGTTAGAAGGTTGCAATCCTTCCTTTCAGATAAAAAACCTTGCCATAGTTATCCATGCCTTTGTTACCTCAAGATTGGACTATTGCAATGTGCTGTACATGGGGCTACTCCTTAAAGTCAAACTGGAGATTAAAGTTGGTGCAGAACACAGTGGCATGGTTATTGAGTGGGCATCTCACTGCCAACATGCAACACCAGCGCTCCAGGCTCCGCACTGGCTGCCTATTGGTCTCTAGGTGAAGTTTAAGGTGTTGGCTACAACCTTTAAATAGAATCCTGTGAAATTCTTTTTCTATTATAATCTTTCATTTTATTTTTAGGGAATTTATTGTCATTTCATTTTATCCCACTGGGATGACGGAGGGGTGGCCAAGTCAAACCGGAGCAGTACTGCAACACTGTGCACCAGATTGCAATGCCATTCACTAAAGTTCAGCCACCCCGCCAGGTTGGAAAGGCAGACCAGTCAAACTTGAGCAGCATTTCATTCTATTTCATGTCATACTTTAATACTTTTTTTTTTTAATTTCATGTTTTTTCATATTTGCGAAAAACACAAGGCTCTACCTATGAAGTCCTAACTGGCCTAGGTCCAGCCTAGCCGAGGGATTGACTTTCTCCCTGAGCCACCCTGGTCAAAAGAGGGGGCTGCTGAAAGACCGCTCTCTGTGAAGACCCCAAGATTCTGGGACTTGCTTCTCTGCTTCATCCGAAATGGCCTGCGTCCAGTACCTTCCAGGTATGTAGCAAAAAACATTGATTTGAAAGGGTTGTGGATGTGCTTCTTAGATGATGGCTGGCAGAGTTCCTGTTTGAATTATTTTATTGCTGCTGGGTTTTTGTTGCAATACTCATGAATCAGGGCACCTACAGCACTGCATAAGCATATTTTGTATTTAAATAAAATAAATAGGAAATTAATCCTCACAAATACTCAAAATGCCACAATCAAAATGTACAGTCATGATTACACACTAGAACAGCATTTATAAAATCTTCTACACCATGGTGAAGGATGGGGATCATACAAGGACTACCTTATGAGCCTTCTCCCACTTCACAATATGTTCATGAATCCAGACTGTGAACCCATGTTCTAGAAGGGTTTAAGACTTCTACTGTTCTGGGCTGAAATGGAGAAGATAAAGCTGGCCCTAAAATGTCTATTTATAATTTACCATTAACTCACTTTCCTGGCAAGAAATGCAACTGCAATGTCTCTATTCTTTCCCAATGATTAACCATGGCTGTTCAAGAAACTTTGGCAGCTAAGCAACAGATTCTAATGACCTAGAAAACTTCAGCACACCAAAGAGCCACATTTATGGATTATGCTGAAGCTAAACTACAGGAAAATGCAGAATAATGTCCAATTTAAAACTTCAAACTTTGTTAATACATCTGTACATAATCTCACCTACATATGCATTTTACTATAAACACCTAAATGCCACCAATCAATGACAATCTAAGGAAATCAATAATATACCCAACTTAATTTTCCTCCCTGTATATTTTATTGGTGTACTCTTGACCTTGCTCTAACCTTTTAGAACCCAAAAGAGAAGGTTCTGGCTTTCTTTTAGTATTTTATACTGTGATAATTAGAGCATTTTTGTGAGATATTCCTGAAGTATATTTTCAGTGCTTATATGGGATATGTGAAAATGATGAATTTGTGTAAGTGCATTTAATACATGCAAGTGATATGCAAGTACTTCTAAACTTTTAATGTTTTTGGAAGATTGGTATTGTCCCTTTTTGTGATTTTGTTATTATGTTGGTTCCTTGGTATGTGTTTAGTTCTCTTACTGTGGGTTTTCTGAAAAGTGATACCTGGATAAAAATAATTATTAAAACTAGAATAAATTTATGTCATAACATTCTGCAGAAAAAAACAAACACTTACCTTTTGTACAATAGTTTAATAGCGCAGTATAAACTTTTGAAAATAAAAGACTGCAAGTGAGGGATATTTTAAGATGTTCAGTTTTGTGAATATTTGCTTGGCCACTATGCCGTCTTTAAAAACTACATACATTTTTTCCTCCTTTCATCTTGACTGACAAAGATACAGAGACTAAAGCACTATTTGGGCTTGTCTACATGCGGAAAAGGTTGTGAAAAGCTAATGTGGAATAGCTATCATTCAGTATTAACCTAAACTGCTATTGCGGTTTAGATTAACCCACTTTTTAATCTAAATTGCAAAAAGGTACTCAGTGTGGAATAAGAGTGCCTACACAAGGAATTATTGTGGAACAGCTAATTGTGCATTAAATTTACACCCTAGCTATTTCATACTCACCTCCCTGTGAATTTTTGTGTAGATAAGCTCTTAAACATATTAGAATTTGCTTTTTTTTATTATTATGCAGTTGATGCATATCTATACTTGCATACATAGTCAAACATAGTAATTCAGAGAACCTACCTCTTCATGTCTCATCAGTTCTATCATTTCCATAACACTAATAAAATGGTAGCAACGATCTGAGTGGTCAACCAGATAGGTAGGAAAGGGACGATTCTGCCAAAGTCTCCACTCAGATAGGGAAAGTTCATGAGCTCCTTCCACTCGAGATACCTGCAGTTTCAAATAAATATTAACACAGATTTCAATCAGGCAATTGGTTCACAAAACAGAGTCCCAGTTCTCTATGGAAACCACCCTCAAATGTCCTGAACAAAAGAAAAGGCCTATAAACTTATTGTTATAAGGGGGATATGTCTGTTTTAATAAAAGGAAATATTCTCTGTTTTTAGTCTGAACTATGTATTCTGTACTACTTTCCAAGTAACCAAAAGAAACTTGTAACTATTGCCATTTGTCATGCACAAAGCATGCGAATCTAAAATGTGTGAGTGATAGATGGGGATCCTTATTTATTCTTTTGCATCAAGAGCGAGCCCATTGAGTGGGAGTCTTGGCTTCTCTAAGTTAACAGAGGGATTTCAAAATACCCATAATTACTGATCATCATCACTGAGGATATAGTCTCCTTTTTATACAAGAAATAAGTTTATACAAGTTGTTTGTATCCAACAGAAATAAGTTTCCTATGCCTATAATAGCAGCAGGAGACATGACAATATTCTACAAATATTTTAATTTACAGGAAGTAGGTCTCAGATATTAGAAAAAGCTCACATGCTGAACAATCTCTGATTACAATTCCCTGGTTCTTTCTCTTATAGATATCAGAATGTCCTTAAATTGTATTTTTTAGATAGGCTTCCTTAGAATCTTTTTAATTAATTTGATTCACTACCCAGAAGTCTTTGGGATTATTTTCCCTGTCAAAGGATTTCTTTGAATTGTTCTCAAATATATGAAGAAGAATCTTGGTCTGGGAAACTCATTAGGTAATATTCTGTCAGCATCTGGCATCCCCATAGCAGAAGTAGTTCAGATTTCTCTACAATATTACAATAACTTCTGATAATTTTACAGTGTAGATCAATTCTAATATTAAGGAAAAACACGTCCAAAAATCAATGGCAAAGATTCACTTCTGTAATTTCTTCTGGGTCTTCTAGTGACATTACATTTAAGTTTGAACTTACTGCTATTTCCTCCATATTTTCTAAAGTTTCAAAGTGACTTTGAGACAATATTGGTTCTTTGACTCCATCACTTTCTTTTAGTTTGTATAAGCTGTTCCATACTTCAAATTCCTCTGACGTCAGGAACCAATTTTCACGAGAGTCTGTTTGCTTTGTGCCTGCAAATGGGTAAAAATAAAAACATCTTTGGAAAAATAAATCTATGTAACAAAGAAAAAGACAGTGATTAATTAGGACCTCATATGATACCAGCCACAGAAAAACAAATTCCCATTGCCACACTGGTAGTAAATATTAACCTTTTCAGTCTTATTTTTCTTGTATATTAAATTTGTTTGCATTATTAACTTTTCTCCCAGAATCTTTATATCATCAGCAAAGAGTGTGTTTGAATTTGAAGGCCAGAGTGTTGGTTTTTAACCTGTGAGTGACCTGCATTCATGTGACCAAATATTGAGCTATACTTTATTATGGCTGGCGCTTCCAAATACGTGGGGAAATATATCCTCCACTTGCTGGAGGATTCTATGCTCCTTGAAGTCTTTAAACCATGATTTGAGGACTTCAATAGCTCAGACATAGGTGAGAAGTTTATTGCAGGAGTGGGTGGGTAAAATTCTGTGGCCTGCGTTGTGCAGGAGGTCAGACTAGATGATTATAATGGTCGCTTCTGACCTTAATATCTATGAATCTATCTATATGTCAAGGAAAAAGACCAAAGTATGGAAATATGGTATAAACATGAGTGGGTGGTTGATGAGGGGTGCCTAAGATTTAGTTATGTTGTTTGATTGATAAGAGGTACTTGTTATTGCAGATGTCTTCTGTAATGGATAAAATAAGGATCCACTGAAAGATGTTTATGTTAACTCCGTAAGAACAGGCAGTTGTCACAGTTGTCATTAATAATGACCAGATTTCAGAGTAGCAGCCGTGTTAGTCTGTATTCGCAAAAAGAAAAGGAGGACTTGTGGCACCTTAGAGACTAACAAATTTATTTGAGCATAAGCTTTCGTGAGCTACAGCTCACTTCATTAGAATCCTTTTTAGTTTATCAATCATGCAGCCTAAAGAGATAAAGAAAATTCCATCAATATTAGGTAAAAAAAAGTCAAAACAGGTCATGGTAAAATTGGTCATCAGAAGTATTTTCCTTCTGAAAAGGAATTTCTTTGTCTCAGAGGTTTTGGGAATTAGATTGGGAATTAACACTGTCAGCATTCGACCAAATACAGAGGAAGGGACCAAAATACCTTTTCTTCACCTACATCAAGTGGTGAAGTATGTCTTCTTTCTGTATTCTGGATAGTGCTGTACTAAACACTGATTGTTAATCTTTGATTACATAATTCGATTTCAGCCTGTTATTTGATCATCTCTAATTGCTATTGAATTCAAACATGCAGCAACACAAACTGAAATGGAAAGGCAGAAGAATCTGTTACAAGCAAAAAAAATTAAAATATTCTGTTTTATGGAGGAGCTAGTGGACAGAGGTGTGCGTATACTTATAAACGAACACTGGCAAGCCCTGCAGGTGGTGATAATTATCACACAGGGCAAACATAGTTCCTCAGTTAATCATATGTTGCCAAAAGACCAAGGAGAAAATTGAAAATATCAGATGGAATTATTGGAAAAGCCCTATTATTGCACTGTCTAAACAGTTAAAATCTGTTAAAACCAAACAACTAATTAATCCCTTGACAATTTTGGTCCCCGTTTTACCTATCAAGGGCATGTGTATGGGGAAGAGAGTACACAGGAAAGAACTAAAGCAATCTTTGAGAAGGAGGAAGAGAAAGGAAGCAGAGTACCCAAAATGCTAATTCTTGTCCTCAGTTGACACCTTATGTTGCCAACACCAAACTCCTGAAATGAACACGCTGGCATTGGGGGCATCAGAACAATGGAGTGATTCCTCAATTCGCAAGGGGCCTACCTACTGTTCCTAACTGTACTTTCCAGGTCCCTCACTCAGATGCCACAAAAATACACGATCTTCATATCTCAATTCAAAGGCTGGTTCATGACATATGATCACAAGGAAAAATAAACAGTAAAAGTAAGCTGGTTAGATGCAACTTTTATACTTCTATGAAAGGCATATTTGTCCTCAGTACATTACAGTACAGTAGGCATGCTTTTATAAAAACATGTAGTTTTTTGGATTATACATACATCTACCTAAACTGCTTTAAGTACACAACCACACAACACACATCACAATATTAATAAAAGCACAGAATAATTATTCAAATTTCACTTTATGCTGAGACACTAAAAAACTCCCACACCCCTAGAACAAACCAACCCCTCACACCTCACCTGTGAGAGAAAATGGGTCTTATAGTGGCATCAGACTTGGAAAAAGGAACTGGACCAAACACAGAAAGCAAATTTCAGGGTGGAGTTTCTTCCAACAACACCATCCTGCTTCCAATCATACAGTATTAGGAATCATCAACATAAGACACCCAATTGGAATCAAATTTAAAGGTACAGCTAAAGATCTGCAATATCCAGGGCCCAAACCTACTTGTTTTAACAGATTTAAAAAAAAAAAAAAAAAAAAAACAACAACAACTCCAAAAAACCATCCATCCAATTTCACCCATAAACTTAATAGGAGCCAGTGCAGTCTTTGGAGCAAAGATTAAATATGTTCCCTGCATAAAACATCTACGTAAACAGGCAGATTCTGTAGAAGTTGAAGTTTCTCAGTAGTTTATGCTTTTAAAATACTCAACCATTCATCCAATTGCCTGACACTAATCTTACTTCACCTCTAAACTGTTTAAGATTAATAAAGATCAACGTTTCTTAAAGACACTAACTTAGTGCCAGAAGAAAGCTGTTTATTACTTTGCTACGTTACAATCCATTACATAATAGTACCATGCATCAAGGTTCAGTGTTAGGAGGAGAGAAACAGAAGCACTAAGTAGCATAACCAAAGACTGGGTTTAAAGAAGGCATGACCTAAATAGTAGAGAGAAACAGTTCAGCTTTGTTTAAGTTTTAGGAATCATATTAGCCTCTTTTGCAGTATCGTTATGTTTCCAAAAATCCACAGAAAGGGAAATTGTTTGTAGTTGTAAATATAGGATTTAGAAAGCAAACTCCAGTGTCATTAAATGCTGTTACAAATTCAGTTTCAAGAGACTAAATGGACAAGCTAAATATTTAGCAATTTTTGGGGAGATGGAGACAGGAAGTAAGACAGACACTTTATAAATAAAGAGGGCTCAAGGTTGACCACCGCAAAAATGACATACCTTAAAAATAATCTTCTTGTTCCATTTAAGAGACACCACAACACTATTTGCTAAGTAACTGTCATATACATATCAACAGGAGCACCTATTCCAAGGAGCTTTCAGCCACCTGTAGTGGTGACTTGGGTCTATGGTCAGTCAGTCAGGTGAGCAACTTCAGTCAGGGTTCCCTTCCCTTCCCACCAATGACCAGATACCCTGAAGATTCTAACAGATATTCAGATACATAAGAACAAAAATTAGGCCCCAAATGAACTATTTACTCCCTTAGGAGAGTTAAGCCTCCCCGTTCAGCTGCTGAAGCCAAACAGATGAGACAGAGCTCAGGAAAGAAAAAATATTGCAAGTGTGCTACCTTCAAGTTGTCACTAACTTTAAAGAATAGTGAGAGCATGTGGAGGATCTCCTGTGGACTGGCTTTGAAACAATAATGCAATGATGAACAAGATTTGAGTCTCAGAAACCGGTACACAGATGATGTTCCTGCTTTTTTGTTTGCAATAATAAAATCTCACTCAATACAGAAACGTTATCACCTACCAATGGGTGCATTACATATAGATATACATGGATATACACATGGGAACAAGGAAGTCTCCAGAGCATCACAGTGGCATCACTATCTTGGAAATGACTGTTCCACTCAGACTGACGGTATAACTCGTATTTCTGACTCCTTCCTTCTGTTAAGATATTGTCCAGTAAGAATTCAATTGTTTAGAATGCATCTCAATATCTAAAGCTATGGGCAAATATAGGCTCTCTGCTCCCAAGTCTTTTAATTTTCCACAGAAATTAAGGAAATAAAACTGAAATTGGGTCTCTACTTGCTGTTTACTAGCCTTGCTATTTGATATCCAGAATATGTGTAAGCATTACTTTATGATATTAAGCAGAAGCTACCACCCTCAAAACAAAAATGCAACAGTATAGGTTAAACATGTACATTAATTCCTTGCTTCCTTCAGGATCCATTTAACACTCAGAACTCCCAAGATTCCCCTGTCCTATTTTCTCCACTTTTATACATCTATCCACAAGGCTTTTGTTGGAGCTGTAATCTCCGTTGGAGGACTGTGATTAGAGCTTCTTTCAAACTTGTCACTATCACTTCTTAAGTCAGTCAAAAAGAGTGCCACGCAGACAGTGGCTGACCATCAGCTGCTGGAAGCCTGGCAAATTCCCAACGCAGACAAAGCCTCAGGGAGGTAAGACTCTGAGAGGAGAGCTTTCAGAAAGAATCGAACTTGCAGGCAGCTGCTGCTCGAGGAAAGCGGCTAATTGTACATGCTCTACCAAGTGACACCTGAGTCTGGCATGGGAAACAGGATGGAAACGAGATGGAGATAGTGGAAGCAGAGTCTGCAAGAGAGTCTGGAAGTTTTACCAAGTTCCCTTTCTTCCAGGCCTTCTTAAAAGCTGGTTAAGAAACCAAGCCACAGAAGATTTAATCCTACTGAGTTGAAGAGACTGCAGGCCTCTTTCTTCAGAGGCTTACTTCTGAAGCAGGACAGCAGCAATTTTAGGATCCACTTAGACCAGGTACATCTCAAGTACCTAACCAGGACTCAAATTCAATGGATCTTCATCCTCCCAGGGGAAAAAGGGAATATATCAAGATAAGAGGAGATCCAGTAAGGGCCAGCAGAAAATGGCATAATGACTGTACTACAGGCTGGGCACCTAATTCCTTCCCCTGACCCTTGAGAATAAACATTTTTTAGTACAGTCCTAGCCATCTGAATCAGATGTTAGGCAGTACTCAGGCTACTGGAGGGAGGTGAGGGCTGGAGTGAAGATGGGGTTGCCAGAACTTCAGAAGTATGATTGACCATTGCCACCAACCCAAGTGCGTGCAAACAGCTCACTATCCCATAGGATGAGTGGGCCATTACAGCAAATACTACATCTAAAAAATAGCCTCTTAGATTACTCAAGTAATTAGGATCTCTGGTTTAAAAGAATAATAGATACTGTTCCACTCACCAGCAATTACACTTATCTCATAGGAATAAAAAATGTGCCAAGCATTCAGATGACACAGTGTGATTTCACACCAATGAGCAGCGTTGTACTAAAATGGAGAGGAATGGGGACGCAGGTTGGCACAAGTTCATATACAAATTTATTTGTAAAATGTCTTTGAATCAGTTATCAGCGATCCCTCGAGGTCAAGGATGATCTCTTTCACAGGTTTTATTTTTTATGGGTCCTTTGGTGAGTGAGGAATCTAATCCTTGAGCCGCAAACTCATTGGCAGACATTGCAGGTGGTGTTGGAAGTCAGGGTTGGGTGAAGATTGTTGTGTGTCAGTTGTCTGTCCTTTCTTTTCTGGCATTTTTCTGCAATCAGGGCAAGGTAATTTTCCTCAAAAGTAGATGTTCCTTCTTTGACAAGCCTTCACCACTTATCTCTATCCTGTCTCCCAATGTGTGGGGTCAATGCCGCATCTCTTGATGTTTATCTTGAGGGTGTCTTTAAAGCGTTTCTTTTGGCTTCCCAGTTTCTTTTCTCCTTTGGTGAGCTGGGCATACAGCAGTTGTTTTAGTAAGTGTACATCAGGCATGCACGCACAGTGCCTGCTCCACCTCAGCTGGTGTTGGATAATGAGGGCCTCAACACTGACGATGTTGGCCTCTGTGAGGACACTGACATTAGTGCGATGATCCTCCCACTTTAAGCTGAGGATCTTCCAAAGAAAGTGCTGGTGCTGGCATTCCAGGTTTTTCAGGTGTTTTTGATAGGTCACCCAAGTCTCACAGCCGTAGAGGAGAGTTGGGACTATTACCACTGCTTTATAAACTAAAAGTTTAGTGTGTGTTCTGATGTCGTGATTGTTGAGCCTCTAGAGAGACAGTCTGCCAAAGGCAACGCTGGCACAGTGGATACATTTTCACCTTTTTAAAACACCAAATTAAAGGATTCATTTGCAACAAAAGACACAAGATTTGTCACTACAAAAAATGTATCAGCACTCTTAAATAGGATGTAATTAAAAAAAAAATCAGACAAATTGACGTCTACTGAAAAAAAACATTTATAATAAGTAGGGAACTTTAGAGCTAAATAATAACTGTAAAAAAGATATATGTGACATAAGTATATTACTTTAATACAAAACCACAGATCAGAGGCTTATTCAAGTTCAGTACATGAATCCAGAAGAGTAGAGTATTTGAAATTACAAGTAAAGTTCTAAGTAAAAAAATTTGAAAAGGCGTTTCAAAATATAGTAGTGATTAAATTAATGGGAATAAGTAAACAAACATTTTACTATTAGCCTTATAATTTAGATCGTTGTCTACAACATCTAGAAATATTAGTTTGTTTGGCACAATTATTAGTTTGTATAGCCATAAGAATGGCCATGCTGGGTCAGACCAAACGTCCATCTAGCCCAGTATCCGGTCTTCTTGTCTTTGATCTCAGTGTCTCCCTACCCCTGTAAAATCTTACAAAACTCCATCTTTCTTTGAGAAAAGGGATTAGGAGGGATTTAAAAACATATTCTGTTTATGTAAATTTTCAGTCGTCCTGTAATGAAGTACCAGAATTCATTGACATTTTCTTTTAAGTTGTACACTACTGGAATGAGCCAAGTTGCTTTCAGAGATGAATTATCAAGTCTTGGGGGCAGGAGAAAAGAAGGGAAGGGGCTAGATTATGTCCTCTACAAAAACTTTTTGGATGAACCTAATCTCAAGTGGTAGAACAAGCAGTTCCCTGGACACAAGCTGTGGTGCTGATCACACCTTTACCTTTTCTAATGTATTAGAAGAAGGGCACTTTGGTTATTCCTATCTGTTCTGAGGGTCCCCCTCTTCTTACCAAACAAGAGAATGTGAAATGGCCAAAGGGTCTACAAAAGATTTAAGTATCTACATGGGGAACAAACATTTAATAATGAGTTCTTCGGTTTAAGCAGAGAAAGGTATAACATGACCCAGTGGCTATTAGCTGGTGCTAGACTGGAAATGAGGCATAATTTTTTAGCAGAGCATGTACAGGGTAATTAACCATTTGAACAATTTACCACAGTGGATTATCCATCAATACTTTTTAAAAAGTCAAGATTGGATGTTTTTCTTAAAAAGATCTGCTCTAGGAATTATGATGCGAAAGGTCTATGCTTGGTGTAATGCAGGAGGTCAGACTAGATTATCACAATAGTCCCTTCTAACCTAGAAATCTATAGTTCCAATGGGTCAAGTCTAAGACCTTGCCATTTTTCAGACTGAAACAAGAGCTCTGCAAATACAGGGAGCATTTCATCTATAGTTATCTGCTAAAATATGTGGTGAATTTTCAGCAGTTTTTCTATTATTAAAATTAGGCAAGAAAACAATTTCTGCCTAAGTTACAAAGCCTGATAAAGAGGCAAAAACCTTTTGATGCAATACTACTTGTTTAAGACCCAGAAAACACTTGGGAGTTGAATTAAGGAAAAGTGAGATAAGTAGCTGATTCACACTATTCACAGGGGAATAACTATGATTCAAGGATGCTGAAAGAATTGGAACTTGTATATAAACAAGTGGTGTCATCATAATATTGGAACTGAAAAGTTATGAGTAAAATAAATTACATTTTTTTTTACTAACAACCCATAATACTTATGAACAGTTTTGTGCATGTTTCAGTATCACAATGCAGTCAAGACATTAGCTTACACCAATGGTTCTAAATTTGTGGCCCAATCAGCACACAGCTGCGGTCCATGTGACATCCTCAGGGCCATACAGGTAGTATTGGATGCAGCCTACAATGGTAACTAGTTTGAGAACCACTGGTTACATAATATGTGTAAAGAAATCATCATAATCTTACTATTGCCCATGGAAAAGAGAGCGGATTTATGCTGGAGGGAGCTGGATCTTCTCTCTTTGGAAAGTGATCTTGAATTATTTGGTTCATATATTGCAGGAGTGATAAACATTTTGTGCAACTTTGGGTTTATTCCTTCAGGAATCAGACGAGGGCTTTGCTGGTAAAAGTGAAGCATTTTTTTTTCTGAAATTGCTTTGTAAATGCTCTTTTTGTTGGACTGGCTTTGATTGTAAATCTGTAAAACAGAGGATAAACCACTTGTTACTGGAGAGTTTCATCTTATAACTAGGAGAATTAAAAGGGCACTTGAACATTCAGGTATTTTTTAATACTTTTGTTACGTATTATATTTTTGAGTCCCCAAACATGTGTTACAAAAACAAAAGAATACAGGCCAAATTTGATAAGACACATCAAAGCCAGATTGTGACTCTTTACTCACATGAATCGCCCCAATGGAGTCAATGGAACTACTTGTGTGAGTAACAGGTTCACAGAGCTGTCGGTAAGGGGTTCACAATCTGACCCCATCTCAAGACGAACAGAGGAAAGGGAGAGAAAGATATGCATGACAATAATCAGGTCATCTGGTTACACAGAAAAACATCTTAAAAATTCCCATGAGAGAAAAAACAACCTAACAGAACAAAAAGACTGCCACTCCCTTTCTTCTCAGCCCATTTTTGCCTTCCCACTCACTTACTGCAGGCAACTAAAATGAGGTGAGGAGATGGCCTGACAAATTCATTTATGAAAACCATTCAGAGCATAATACATAGCACTGAAGAAAACACGGAGATGTCTGAGAACATGTCATCTGAATAAGAAACCCCCCAGTAAGACATAACTATAACAACAATAGTATTATACAGAATTTATTTTTTTTGTACACAGTATCAAAAGTGGGCATGACCCTTGGAAGGGGGAGGGGCGGAGAGTTTAGAGTAATCCAGGTTAAATACAATGTGACTTGGCCAAGTTTGATTTTTATTTTTCAGATTTCAATTAATATCAATATTTTTAAGCATTTTGGGGTTTGTTTTTTTTTAGATTTCTAGCTATTTAAATTTTCCCAGTTGTGCAAAATTATGGGGTTTAAAACTATAATAGTCTGTATATCCTTTCTTCACCAAGATGAAACTTATGTATAAAACACAACAATACTGTTTCTTTTGGCACCTTAGAGACTAACAAATTTATTTGAGCATAAGCTTTTGTTAGCTACAGCTCACTTCATCGGATGCCACAAGTACTCCTTTTCTTTTTGCGAATACAGACTAACATGGCTGCTACTCTGAAAACTATTTCTTTTGTTTTTCTTATTAAAAGCACAAAAGGAGAAGTCCAATAAGGTGCCAATTCTAAGTGATTTCTTCTGTGATGCAGACATCTGTCTAGTAGGACCAGACTGAGACAAGAGAGGCCATCAGCTGGCAACCACTTCTGGTCACTGCTAACTTGGACTGTATTTGAAAAGATTACTTATAAGTGAAGAATGCCAACTCTCAATCAGCTCCTAAATCATACAGTTTGCAAGAAGTTTTTGTTAGGTGATACTTTTTAAGGAGGAAAATCTATATAGGGAAACAAACATTGTGCTAGTAGGCCTGCATACTCCTTGAAAAATCTGTATGGAGTTGTCTGTCAACCATCCTGAATAATTTTTCAGTTTAGAATGTATGGGGCTGAGCTTTCACATGCCTCTTCTTACACTTGTTACCCCAACATCTTTGGATGTAAACCTGAGACCTGATTCCCCACTTCCACCATTCCTAGCTTCCTTCCAAAAGTGGTGTTTGAGTTCCTCTGACCAGCTTGTGCTAAAGTGGAATCTAAAGCTTACAAATGTATGATCAGAACGGTCTGCCTCAAAGGTTTCCATGCAATAACTTGAAGGTCACAGGAATACAACTGCTTCAAAAGGAAGCTTCAGCAAACAACCACATTAGTATCCCATGACATAGGGAGCTTTTAAACATATACAATAATCAGGCAGATTTTGTAGGTGGCACCTGAAAATATCTATTTATGACATATCTACTTAAACAACATATCGCCCACCTTTTCCTTTTCAAATACAGTTTGCCCTTCTGAGAGGTTCCTCTTAACAGACAGGAGTGATTAAGGATACCTTGTCTGAGAATCAAATCTTTGTCATCTCAAAGTCTAAGCCAGATACAAACATCATATCTTGGACTGGAACAGTATAGAGTGAGAATGTTAAGGTGAGATGGGATGCTCAGCTCTTTAACAGTCACAGGAGATTTCTATTTATGCAGATCTCCTCAGACCTCACCTCACACTCAGCACTGCTGTTCCAAGGTGCTTATCACTAGGGCTGCGATTTAGTCACGGAATCCGTGACTTCCAAAGATCTCTGTGACTTTAGGCAGCGCTGGATGGGAGCTGCAAGGTCCCCTGGCTGCCTGCGGAGGCAGGGAGCTGTGAGATACTCCTGCTGCACTCCCCTCCGCCGTGAGCAGCAGAGGACACCTGCTGCACCTCGCTGTGAGCAGCAGAGGACCCTGCTACAAGTGACGGGGGAGCCCGGCAGTTCAGAGCCACCAGCGGAGGGGGACCATGGAGCTTCAAGCCCCCACTCTAATGCCAGCTCTGCCACTAATTATTTTGTGACCTTGAGCAAGTCACAACCTTATATGCTTCAGTTTACCCATCTGTATAATAGGTATAATTACTTATCTGCCTCAAAGGCTTTGAAAGACTTAAAAAAACCTCAAAGAGTTCACCACCATCATCAAGCTCCCCAGGGTTTTAATCAATCTGCATGCAATTGTTTTGTGAGAATAGGTTACGAGACTGAAAAGTTGGAAAATACTACAGTGAGAGATTTCTTAACTCACCCGTTGTTCCCGTCCTTCTGCAAGTATGACAACAATTCTGCCTTTCCGCTTGCGCCCAGTTCGACCCATTCGCTGCACAAGACGAATTGGACTTTTTTGAGCATCAAAACAGATTATGAGGTCAACTTCTCCAATATCTAAACCTTCTTCTCCTACACATGTAGAGACCAGTGTATTATAGCCACCTTCACGAAAGCATTTTACCACCTAAAAATGAATTAAAACACATATCATAGATCTCCTTTACTGTCCTAAATAAATTCTCACCATCTTTTTACATTCCAGCCTGGTGATTAAAAATTTTTCAGCTTGTCTAAAAACTGTAGAAGCACAATCTACCTCCTTCCAAAACAGTTAAGTATTCCACTTCAAATTGCTGACTAACAAATGCTCTGTGTGTCAGTATTATCAATGTTATTCTACTCTTAAATACAGAATCACAGATGTTTCACACGTTATCCAGCCTCCGGCTACGACATATACAAGACAAACCTACTCCTACTAATCGGTTTCTCAATATTACAAATATGTATTTCTACTACTCCACTAAGTCAAGATTTTAGGGTATGTCTCACCTTTTAGAATTCCAAAAAACTAGGGAAAACAGCACTGTACTCAATTCATTCCACAGACATTTCTATTCTTTTCAAATATTGCATATTTGTTATTAAAAGAAATCACACAACAAAATTATTAAATGCAAATATTTTCTCTTTTATACATTTCTTTTTGGACAGATGACCTGAAAGAAAAATACTTTGCAAGTGGATGTCATGCTTCCCAGGGCTGAGAGATACCAAACTACCATCTGACTTCAGCGTGAGGAAGCCATGTCTGTATGCTGGGGGATCAGCTCCCGAGCCCCACTGACCACGGGCAATACAAGCATTCCCTCCTGTAGGCCTACGCAGGCCCCACTCTCTCTTTACAGGTTAGCTCCAACTGTCTCCCTGGAGTGTCCAGCTCCTGATCCACTAGACATCCGCAATATTCACAGATCCGCTACTTTCAAAGAACAATACATCCCTACTTACCACTTTCACCTCAAGTCACCACTCCACTTAACACACAGCACTTAGATAAGTGTATAGAGAAGTCAAGTATATGTTTATTTAATGTAGCACAGACATTTAAGTAATAACTAGGAGAAGCATTGGAAACAAATTGTTACATACAAAATAAAATCATAACATGCATTCTAGAGCCTAGACTTAATTAACTACTCTCACGTGTTATAGACTATTGCTCACGCAAAATCCTTTCAGTGCTTTACAGCCAGGCTGGCTATGACCCTCCTTTCATAAAACATACTGTTAGCTTGTCTTCTCAGTGAAGGATCCTATGTGTTTCTTTGCATCCTGATTTACCAGACTAGTTCTTTGGTCTTAGTGAAACAGGATACCCCTCCACTGAGTATGCAAATAGGCATTCATTGTGAGATACACAATACTTATGGCCAGGTAGAGAAAAAAGCATCTGTTACCTCCAGCCTGAAAGGAACATGTGCGAGGTCTGTCACTTCTTGGTGACTTGCCTCAGCTCCCAGACCTTAAGAACATAATTTTTAGTATAGATACACAACTCCTCAAATATTATCCATGCCTACATTTCACAATGATTATGATGACTGGTGGGCCCTTGGATCTCAGTAGAAACCACACGTCACCCTTTGGTGAACTGTTATGCATATATCTGATCCAGAGGATCTCTGTAAAATCCTGTGCACCCCTTGGACCCTCTCTAGTAGGCACCAAGAGGTCTCGAGATCACAGTTGTTTACCTAATACAATGGTTTACTTAGTACAGCAATTTACTAATGGAACTTAAAACTACACAGACATTTCTATACAATATATATTAGCACATCACATTCCCTACACCCATCTTCTCAAACAAGACTGATTATGTCTTTACCTCAAGCTGATCTTTTTGTGTAAAGCCCTTCATGCTCTTTCCTGTGGAGTGGCCAACGAAGGTCATTACTCTGACAATTGGCTGGTGCTGGGAAAGCATTTCAGCAATTTCTTGGACACTGTCTCGAAATGAGGAGAAGATCATAACTCTGGTATCACTGGGTTTGCTTTCAGATATGCTTTGATCTGTTTAAGACAAAAATAAGTCTATGAGCTAGAAAAGGATTTTATATCCACAATAAATAAAAAACACAGGGCCAGATCACCCCTTCTTTGGGCATGCGTAACTCCCATCACTTCAATAAGGATAAGATTGTACCCCAATGGATTTCATTTCATTTTTTTATTTAAAGTGTGCCCTTCCCATTTGTGCTATGAGCATAAAGTCATCCAAATTAACATAATGTTAAGAAAAATGACAATTACACACTTCCTAACCTATTAAAAAAGAAAACTCTCCTCATTCACTACAGAAAGGATACAGTCACTCCCTGGAACATAGCAGGCAGAACTAACACTGGCTCTGCTCTGGAATTTGATCCAACAGAGGGCCCTGCACTGAGAAAACCTTGTCCCCAGGTCACAATTTATTATAACGTATTGCTTTATAAAGCCCCAAAGTGCACTCAGTAGATGCCTCAAAATAAAATTAAGACATGGTCGTGCAACAAAGAATCTGCAATCTAATTTCAGAACCAAATATATAATAACCAAACAAAAGAGAGAACAAAAGTCAGGAGGCACAGGTGAAGTAAGGATGACTTCCTAGCAATAAAAATGTACAATACTCAGGAAAGGCTAGTGCACAGCATGGTAGAGCAGAAACATGGGGTTTAAGTTATAAATCAGGATAAATATCTTAGTTGATAAACAAATTTAGGTACTGATAGCCTTTATCAATTACTGCTAGAAGTCTGCAACTTCGGCTTCCTGGGTGAGCTCTCAGCTCAATGAGTAACAGAGCAATATGCTAAGCTGCATACCAGGACTTCTGTTATGCTGTGGCAGCCTCCAGACTGCAAGTTACTGAGTGTTGTAGAGTCATACCTTAGCTTGCCACATAACAACCTACCATGTAGACAAGCCCCTAAGAGGCAGTTGTCCTGCCACTATCTAAAGGCTCTGCTTTATCTACCATAGGGCTATATCCTGTCCCATTTATCTTCATATAGTCACATCACCTAAAAGATTGTGTTGCCTGTATTCATTGTTTATTTTAATGGTGCAGGTAAATTGCAACTGAATTTTATTATGTATTTGCACAGCACCATTTTGGGGTTAACACTGGGATTAAAATGGGATTAAAGCATGGTTTGTTGATCATTTGATGGGTAATTATCTGAGCTATAAGCAGTATGATTATGCAATTCTGTCTACTCCCTCCAGGTACTGAAAATACATTACCACCAGGTGACATAAAAGCCTGGGAGATCTTAGAAAAAATCAGCATTCACACCCGATCTTTGTCTAGCTCATGACTTACTGAAACTAACACTGCCTCAGGGCAATATCTAGGTCTAATTGCTGTCTGAAATGGAATACGGCAATTGTAAGACTACAGGTAATTCAAGAGTTCCTTTATCACAAACTTCTAACATCTTCCCCCCTCCAAAAGAAAAAAAAAGATAGATATAAACATGGAAATAACTAGCAAGACTGATTGTATAAAGAGTTGGTTTCTTGTGAATAGGCATAACACTGATTTGTTGGAGAGCTGCCGAGATCCATCTACGTTTCCATTCTGTGCCTGTTACTCTAGTATCTGAGTGCCTCCTGAAGTTAGAATTGAATATAGATATTTTTCACAAAGGTGTCTCTCTCTCTTTCTCACTTTCACTCCTCACTTCAACCAACAGAAACTGCATTTTATTTATTTTTCTTTTAATTGTAGGTGCCTGGCGCATTTGCGTGCAGTGAAATTTTGGGCAGGCAGAGTCAAAGAAGTGGGTTTTGCAATCTCCTTTGAAGAACCTGATGTTAGTAGCTCTCCTCACCTCTTCCAAGAGTGAATCTCAGATTCACAGGCCAGTTGACAAGAAAATGGTCTTCGGAAAATACAAGTTTCACTTCTGAGGTCAGCAATTCCCTTGTTCTTGTGGGATACAACCAACATGGAAAGCCATTCTTCAGGTAACAGGGACCAATTCCAGGAAGGGCATGGAAGTTGCAGACTGAAACTTTGACTATGATCCAATATTCAACAGGGAGCCAGAGAACTGAGTGGAGTACTGGTGTGATGTGTTCTCAGTAACTTGTCATGCGAACAAGAGTGGCTTTGTTCTGAGACTAAGTAAGATCTTCCAAGTGCTTATTTCTCTCCATCAGCACTGCCTCACTCTTTCCAGTATTCAATTTCAGCTGGATGCTGAGCTCAGACCTATGAATAGCTACGGGATGGTACTCGGTGTCTCATTTGAAGCTCTCATTCAGCAGGGTGTTGCCTGATACAGAGGTTGAACAGGATACAGGAACAGATGAATGCCTGGGAGACTCCACAGGTGAGTGTTCTGCTGGTGAAAGTAACCATAACCACGGCTCTCTGGGAGCAGACTGAGGGGATATACTGAATCTATCTTAGCATGATCCTGCTAACCCTGGCCATAGTTGAGGCGAGACAACAGGATTCCATGTCTGGCTGTGTCACATGCTGAGGCAAGGTCTAGTGATAAGTTTAAGTATCCTTGTTCTACAGAAAATCTTCTGTTAATGCCATCACTGTTCCATGACCTGACCTAAAGCCGGACTGGGATAGGTCCAGCATATCAGCTATATCCAGCTGAAGTTGGAGGCAGCCCTTGAATAATCTAATAAACTCTCCAGGTATGGAAGATGAGATACTGGGCAGTAGTTGACAAAGTCCACTGCATTGAGCAATTGTTTCCTTAAAAAGTGAAGATGTCATAATCTGACCTAGAGCTGCTGGTAAATTTCCCTGCCCAAAATAGGTGTTGGCAGTTTCAGCAGAAGAATCCCAAATGAACTTGACTCTTTCACTATCCAGAAAGGGATCAGACACACCAGGTGACTCTGTAATGCTTCTAGCAGTTCCTGTTGCATGAATGAGCTGATTTCAGAGAAGGAAGGAACTAGGTTCTCATTCATGCGTCTGTTGTATGGTTCCTGGTGTCTCAGGAATCCCGTCTCAACTGCAGATAATTTCCTTTGAAAAGGAAGGGGATAGGTTCTTTGCCACAGGAAATGCTGGGCTCTGGAGTCGAGTGGAGACATTGTATATTGCTGTGTTAATCCAGAATCTAGAATAGTTCAGTTTTTCCAAGGAGGAAAATTCTGATATCATCATGCAATTCAAAGATGTACTGGAACACTTTCCCAACATGACAAACACCTGACTTCAGTGTGAAACAGAAGCTGAGCCCATCTCTTCACACAGAATGCTAAAACAACATTTGTTCACTGTCTGGGATTTTATAAAATTAACAATTTTAATAATGATATCAAGGGTCTAGAGCAGGGGTCTCAAACATGCGCCCACGGGCTGCATGCAGCCTGCGGAGTTATTTGCTACAGCCTGCCAAGCTCCCTGATCTCCCCGGAGTTATTTCCTGTGGCCACCAAGCTCCCCTCCGCTATGCCGTCCCCCCACCCCCACAGCACGCAGCATTCCCATTCCTCTGCCTACCTCCAGGAGCTTCCTGCTGCCAAACAGCTGTTTGGCGGTGCTTAGCGCTTTCCAGGAGGTAGGGGTGAGGAGTGGGGAGCTGCACGCTCAGGGGAGGAGGCAGAGAAGAGGTAGAGCAGGGGCGGGGATTTGGGGAAGGGGTTGGAATAGAGCGGGGATTTGGGGAAGGGGTTGGGGTGGGGACTTTGGGGAAGGGGTGGGAAGAGATGGGACGGGGCAGGGCCTCATGGAAGGGGTGGAGTTGGGGCAGGGCCGGGGGCTTTTGTATATGTGTATGAAAAGGTGTCAGTGATGTGGCCCTTGGGCAAATGTACTAGTCCTCATGTGGCCCTCGTGGTGATTTGAGTTTGAGATCCCTGGTCTAGACTTTCAGGTTTCAACTTATTCTGTGCCAAAGCTTGACAATGAATCATGTAGTGTCTCGAAATTGCTGCTAATGTCACTTTCTTTACTTGTGCTATAACCTCACTGTTCTTTCCAGTCCTGGTTGCTGCCCCATTAGTGCACAGACCCCCACACGTCAGTTAAGACTTCATCTACTATAAATTTATCAAGAACCTTGACTATTTCCTCACCAGTGATTTGGGTTGGGATTTCTTTGCAAAATGAAAGTTCTTCAACTATTGTACTTGCTTTGACTTATCAATATCACATAACATAGAAGTTGAGCCATTTTGGCTATGTCTGGATTCATCAGGCTGCAGCGCAAAATACTGGCTCTTCTTAAATTGTTCCATCAACTGGTCCTGGATATTTTCTGCAAGGTCATCAGTACATCGATGAAGGGTATTGTTTGACATAGGAATTATTTTCAGCATCGTGGCTGCTCGTTACCGAGTCATAATTCTACACACGTCTATTGCTGCTGGAACTAGAAGGGTCTCACCAATGGTGTGTGCATGTTTACATTTTGCAATTCGCCTGGCCACAACATAAGATGCTTGTAAAGCTTTTTGAGTAACAGCTGCTTCTTTAGACATTACTTTATTGCTGCTTTAATTCTTCAAGTTTCTGAAGGAAAATATTGTTGGGCTCTTTTTTATGAATTCCAGATGTCTGATTTCTAAATGTCTCTGTAGTATCCCTGGCCTCATATTTTGATTTACTAACATTTTAAAACAAACAACACATTGGGGCTGTGGACTTTCTGCAGTAATATTGACACACAAAAATCCAAGCATAATGTAACTATAATTGGATTGTCTACTTTTCTTCTTTTTCTATTTAACATTATTAAAATCATCATCTTCAGCCAAACGTTTGCTACATGTAGGTTTAGCACGTGGTAAAAGTTGTTCCAGTAAAGGATATCCCTCAGCCCCTTTCCCCTAACTGCTAGTGCTACTGCTGCCACATGGCTTGCACTGGGAGGCTCTCTCTGCCTCTGCTCCAGCTGGGGTCTTTCAACTGAGAGACTTCCTGTTCAATGTTTCCCCTAGCCGGGAGTCTCTCTGCAAAAGGCTGCCTCCATGAGCAGATTTCAGAGTAGCAGCTGTGTTAGTCTGTATTTGCAAAAAGATGCTCTAATAAATTTGTTAGTCTCTAAGGTGCCACAAGTACTCCTTTTCTTTCCATGAGCAGAGGCACTCAACTCCTGCAGCAGCAGGAGCGTAAGACATAGACCCATAGATAAGACACAGGTGATTTTTAAGCCCAGTTTAATAGTCTCTTAATTAAAAGCAAACAAAAAATTGGGGTATCAATTAAAAACCTTTTCCCAACACTTGTGACTCCCCCATGAACCATTTATGGCTCTTCAAGGGAGCCACGAGTTATAGTTTAGTACTGATTTAGCAGATGCAAAGGTGGAAAGACAGGATTTCTTTATGTCTTCCACAGAGAGGGCATAGGCTCACAAAAATTCCTTGTTTGATGCTGTCTGCACCTGCCTATATTTTACACTGCTGATGTACAAATTCTCTTCCTCTGACTCGTGTCACAGACTGCAGAGAATCATGGAGATCTCTTGAGAAGGGTGGCACTTCGGTGTCAGTGTCAATTGCTGTGGTTATGGAATAGTTACAGTGACTCGCTTAGTTTTTGGTGACACAGAGTTACATGCAATGATGCTTTGGAATTTTACTGGGTCCGTGAGCTTCTGGGGGTGGACTAGTATGATTGATTCTTGTCTGCAGGAAGGAGATCACCAGAAGGTGTTTCTTGTATTCCCGGTATTTAGAGTCTGAAAATCTAATCCAGAGTGTGACTGGCTGCATGTGTGTAGGTCCAGAGATTACTTGGAAAAAATCAAGCATACAATGGGTAGAAGTGGTGGTTTTGGGTCATTGCAGCCTCAACACGGTGTTTAGATACACATGGACAATAAGCCTTGGAACAGCATCACTATTTCACACAGATTTCAGAATGGTAGCCGTGTTAGCCTGTATCAACAGAAATAACGAGGAGTCCCTGTGGCACCTTAGACTAACAAATCTATTTGGGCATAAGCTTTCGTGGGCTAAAACCCACTTCATTAGATGCATAGAGTGAAAAATACAGTAAGAAGAATATCTATTATAGCACATGAAAACATGGGAGTTACCTTACTAAGAGGGGGGTCAGTGCTAACAAGCCAATTCATTTAAGAATGAGAATAAGCCACTTCCACCTTAATCGAATTGGCTTGTTAGCACTGACCCCTCACTTGGTAAGGAAACTCCCATCTTTTCATGCACTATAATATATATTCTTCTTACTGTCTTTTTTACTCCATGCATCTGATAAAGTGGGTTTTAGCCCACAAAAGCTTATGCCCAAATAAATTTGTTAAGTCTCTAAGGTGCCACAAGGACTCCTCGTTATTTTGACTATTTCACACAGTATCTCAGTTGACTCCTTTTCAAAAGTCTATAGATTAGCAGGATGCCCATGTCGCTAGATTCACGGAGTAGGCTGGTGCCCTGTGTTGATTTTCTTATGATAAGACTGTGAATAATAAAGGGCTTCCTGATCTCTGATCTTTCGATGATCAACAGGAGCACTACTCTATGGTGTTTGCCTTGGTATAAGCATGTGCAAAGTAGCTGTTTCATGTTTTAATTTGATTGGCCACAAGTGCCTCCTGAACTGCTTTCTGGATGCTGGTTTACACTTCCTGCAGCTGTTCCTTCCAGGAAAGACCTGGACTGAGGAGAAGTGGTGGATGTATGCTGTGATGGATCAATGATACTGATGCTGTCCAAGATAGCCAGCATATGAATGACAAACATGGTACAGTAACTTACCCTCTGTGTTACAAAAGATTGCTTAATTATTTATGCAGTTTTTATTTATTATTTATAAATTTATTTATATTTATTTATGCAGATTTTAATTTTGCATTATAAACTGTTAATCTCTTGCTTAGAATTGATGCCTAGTACACACTATTCACCCACAAGGTTCAGAAATCTTGGTCCATACTTAAATATTAGAAATCTCAAACATTTGAACTGAATTGAATATTAATTGCTTTTAAGAGGTCTGGCAAGCCCTCCTGCCCGTGATCCTAAGTAGCCAGGATTTACTGATTTTAGGACACATCGCAGGGCCAACATGTTACAACCTATGAATCTTCAAAGATCAAGTGAAAGGCCAGAAAGAACCATATTATGATCATGGAATATGATTTCTGCATCAAGACAGTAAGTTCTGTCAGAGCTAAAATATCTCCCTTAGAAAGATGTCCAGTGTTGATTAAAGATCTTAACTAATGAAGAATCTACCGCATCCCTAGGTAACAATGTTACAATGAATTACTCTCACTGTGAAAAGTGTAGTAGTACTTGTGGCACCTTAGAGACTAACAAATTTTCCACCAAATGCATCCGATGAAGTGAGCTGTAGCTCACGAAAGCTTATGCTCTAATAAATTTGTTAGTCTCTAAGGTGCCACAAGTACTCCTTTTCTTTTTGCGAATACAGACTAACACGGCTGCTACTCTGAAACCTGTGAAAAGTGTGTGCCTTATTTCTAATCTGATTTTGTCATTATGCCTTTTTCTGCTAAATTAAAGAGCTGTCTACTATCAGAAATCTCTTCCCCTTGTAGGTACTTGTAGACCATGATCAGTCAGCTCTTAACCTTTTTCTTGGATAAACTAAATGTACTGGAGCTTCTTTAGTCTCTCCCTAGTTTTCCAGACCTCAAATCATGCCTACAGCTCTCTTCTGAAGGCTTTCCAATTTTTCAACATCTCCTTCGAAGCATGGAAACCAGAACTGAACACAGTATTCCAGTAATGGTCTCACTAACGCTGTATGCAGAACGAATAACCTCCCCTTCTCTTACTTGATATTCCCTGATTTAAGCATCTGAAGATTTTGTTCATCCTCTTAGCTCAGACAAGTAGGAGATGAGAAGATGAATGGGTGTGTTAACATTAATTATGAGCTGCTGCTTGGTAGATGAGCTGATTAAACTTTACTGGATTTGGAAATTTAACATAATTGACAGGGTAATGAGAGCACATATCCAGGCACTTTTTATGTTGATAAAAAAGGAAATAGATTATTTAGCACTACAAACAGCTACTATTGCAGAAAACTGGAAGGTGGCTAATGTCGCACACCCAACTATAAAAAAAAAAATCTGCTTCTCTGTTTCTGTTTGGCTACACAGAAAAAAAACAAATCTAAAATTTTTACTTTGTAGGAAGTTTCAATAAAATGTTTTCCAGACCTAGACATACAAAAAATGAACAATAAGATCTTTATAACTGAATAAATAATAAGCAGTAACATAGCGCCAGTAAAATTTCTGCAGTCTCTCAAACCTCAACTCTCACCACAAGCCTCTTACTTCTATGGTTATTAGCACAAATTATTTTATATATTATCGTGCTAAGCATACACCAAAACATCAAGCTTTATCTAAAATTGGAAAATTAGTGTTTTACTAACAAAATTATTTTTGTAATTTTGGTAAAAATTCAATGCTGTGACGGTAGAAAGATCTATAAATCAAAGAGTGCATTAAAAATAGTAATTTATAAAGACAAGCAGTTATACACTGGTTGAATAAGATTAAAAAATACTGTAACAAGCCTTACATACTGGCCTGAAATATTTTCCCCCAATTTTTAAGATATCAACACATACATAAATACTATTATGCTTAATTAATATTTCTGTAATATCATTACTTTGGCAATGCATCTTGCAAATTAAAAAAAGACAGTCCCTTTCCCGCTAACCTATTAAAAAGAGCATGGTCTCCTTCTCTGAAGGATTTGCAGTCTCTATGTACGTATCCAACACAAACACTTAATTGTACAATAATTAAAGTTGCTCAAGTAAAGCCATGAGCACCAACAACAATAGGAAATTCAGAATTATGTTACATCAAAACTACCACATAGTAAAAGACAGTTACCTTTTCCGTAACTGGTGTTCTTTGAGATGCGTTGCTCATGTCCATTCAACTTAGGTGTGTGTGCTTGCCACATGCACTGGTGCCTCAGCAGTACCCATAGGGGACCAACTCTGGCACCCCCTAAAGTGGCATGCACATGCTGTGGTATATAGGGCACTGCTGGTTCCCCTCACCCTCAGTTCCTTCTTGCCGGAAACTCCGACAATGGGGAAGAAGGGCAGGTTGTGGAATGGACATGAGCAACACATCTCGAAGAACACCACTTATGGAAAAGGTAACTGTCTTTTCTTCTTTGAGTACTTGCTCATGTCCATTCAACTTAGGTGACTCCCAACCAGTACCCCTCAGAGGTTGGTAGGAGTTCACGGATGTGTAGATTGCAACACAGCTCTGCCGGACCCAGCGTCATCCCTGGCCGGCTGAGTGATGGTGTAGTGGGCTGTGAACATGTGCAACGAGGACCACGTCACAGCTCGACAGATGTCCTGGATCGGGAAGTGTGCCAGGAAGGCTGCTGAAGATGCCTGCACTTCGGTTGAGTGGGCTCTGAAGATTGGCAGTGGAGGGACTCCCGCCAACTTGTAGCAGGTCCGAATGCAAGAGGTGATCCAGTTAGAAATCCTCTGCATGGACACTGGGAGGCCTTCCATCCTATCAGCTGTAGAGATGAAAAGCTGAGCTGACTTACGGAAAGGCTTTGTCCGATCTAGCTGGAAAGCCAGAACCCTTCTTACGTCCGAAGTCTGAAGGCGCCTCTCTTCACTAATCTCATGGGGCTTAAGGCAGAAGACCGGAAGGAAGATGTCCTGGCTCATGTGGAAAGTGGACAACACCCTGGGAAGGAAATCCAGGTGGGGCCGGAGCTGGACCTTGTCCTTACTGAAGACTGTATACGGCAGTTCTAAGGTCAGGGCTCGCAGCTCGGAGACTCGCCTCACTAACATCACCACCATCAGGAAAACTACCTTCCATGATAGGTGAGACAGGGAGCATAAGGCCAAAGGCTCAAAGGGTGGTCCTGTGAGCCTGGACAGAACCAAGTTGAGATAACACTGAGGGGCCGGCGACCAGACTTCAGGAAAGAGTCTCTCGAGGCCTCTAAGGAAACTTCCTATCATGTCATGGGAGAACACCGTCTGCCCCTGGATTGGCAGATGAAAGGCTGAAATGACCTCCAGATGCAACCCGACAGAGGAGTGCGCCAGACCCTGGGTCCTCAAATGAAGCAGGTAGTCTAAGATCGACTACTCCGAAGAATGCAAAGGGGAGACGCCCCGTTCAGCCGCCCAGTGGGAGAACCTTATCCACTTTGCCAGGTAGGTCTGCCGAGTTGAGGGCTTTCTACTCTTGAGGACCTTCTGGACCCCTTCCAAACAGGACTGTTCATCTGGGTTCAGCCACGCAACATCCATGTGGTGAGGTGGATGGACGCCAGGTTGGGGTACAAGAGTCGGCTGTGATTCTGTGACAGCAGGCCCAGTCGGTTTGACAGGGGCGGGGAGGGAACGCTGACAAGCTTGATAGAGTCCCGGACCAATGCTGGCGAGGCCACGCCGGGGCGATCATGATAACCTGCGCCTTTTCTCTCTTGATTTTCGCTAGGACCTTGCTGATGAGCAGAATCAGAGGGAACGCATACATCAGGCTTCCTGCCCATGGCAGGAGGAAGGTATCAGAGAGGAGCCCTTGCCCAGACCCCATCTGGAGCAAAATCTGTGGCACATCCTGTTCTGCCTGGTGGCGAACAAATCCACTTAGGGACTTCCCCACCTCTGGAAGATCATGCTGGCTACCTTCTGGTGAAGCACCCACTTGTGGTCAGAGAAGTCCCTGCTTAGGTGATATGCTAGTGTGGTCTTGGCACCCAGAAGGTGACATGCTTCTAGATGAATTCCATGGTTGATGCAAAAGTCCCAGAGACAGAGGGCCGAGGATTGCGCGCCACCTTGTCTGTTGATGTAGAACATAGAGGCTGCGTTGTCCATGAGGTCTCTGACCACTCTGCCCAAGAGGTGAGGTCAGAAGACCGTGTATGTACTGTGCACCGCCCTGAGCTCTTTGAGTTAATGTGTAGCATCGATTCCTCTGGGGACCACATACCTAGGGTCTGGAGGGTGCTGAGTGTGACCCCCAGCCGAAGTCCAAGGCGTCCGAAACCAACTCGACTGAGTGAGGAGTGCTGACAAAGGGAACTCCTTCTAGGACTTTCCTAGGGTTGGTCCACCATAGCAGCAAGATAATGGTGATGGTGACGACCTTCTCCACACAAGTCCACACAAGAGATCCACTTCCTGGACACTACGGTGCTAATAAGCGATGGTCACATAAACACCACCCTATATCGGAAACCTACTGACCGCTATTCCTACCTACATGCCTCTAGCTTTCATCCAGATCATACCACTCGATCCATTGTCTACAGCCAAGCGCTACGATATAACCGCATTTGTTCCAACCCCTCAGACAGAGACAAACACCTACAAGATCTCTATCATGCATTCCTACAACTACAGTACCCACCTGCTGAAGTGAAGAAACAGATTGACAGAGCCAGAAGAGTACCCAGAAGTCACCTACTACAGGACAGGCCCAACAAAGAAAACAACAGAACGCCACTAGCCATCACCTTCAGCCCCCAACTAAAACCCCTCCAACGCATCATCAAGGATCTACAACCTATCCTGAAGGACGAGCCATCGCTCTCTCAGATCTTGGGAGACAGACCAGTCCTTGCTTACAGACAGCCCCCCAATCTGAAGCAAATACTCACCAGCAACCACACACCACACAACAGAACCACTAACCCAGGAACCTATCCTTGCAACAAAGCCCGTTGCCAACTCTGTCCACATATCTATTCAGGGGATACCATCATAGGGCCTAATCACATCAGCCACACTATCAGAGGCTCGTTCACCTGCGCATCTACCAATGTGATATATGCCATCATGTGCCAGCAATGCCCCTCTGCCATGTACATTGGCCAAACTGGACAGTCTCTACGTAAAAGAATGAATGGACACAAATCAGACGTCAAGAATTATAACATTCAAAAACCAGTTGGAGAACACTTCAATCTCTCTGGTCACTCGATCACAGACCTAAGAGTGGCTATCCTTCAACAAAAAAGCTTCAAAAACAGACTCCAACGAGAGACTGCTGAATTGGAATTAATTTGCAAACTGGATACAATTAACTTAGGCTTGAATAGAGACTGGGAATGGATGAGTCATTACACAAAGTAAAACTATTTCCCCATGGTATTTCTCCCTCCCACCCCACCCCCCACTGTTCCTCTGATATTCTTCTTAACTGCTGGAATTAGCCTACCTAGCTTGTCACCATGTAAGGTTTTCCTCCTTCCCCCCCCTGCTGTTGGTGATGGCTCATCTTAAGTGATCACTCTCCTTACAGTGTGTATGATAAACCCATTGTTTCATGTTCTCTGTGTGTGTGTATATAAATCTCTCCTCTGTTTTTTCCACCAAATGCATCCGATGAAGTGAGCTGTAGCTCACGAAAGCTTATGCTCTAATAAATTTGTTAGTCTCTAAGGTGCCACAAGTACTCCTTTTCTTTTTGCGAATACAGACTAACACGGCTGCTACTCTGAGACCTTCTCCAGGTGGTCCCTGGACTGGGAGTAGACCGTCGCCAGCCACTGCTGCAGGGGTTGCATCCGGAGCCTGGCGGGGCACACCACATATGTACACGCTGCCATGTGACCTAGCAGATGCAGGCAAATCCTGGCTGTGGTCAGAGGAAATGCAAAGATTTCCGCAATGAGGTACATCAGTGTCCTGAATCTCTCCAGTGGCAGGAACGCCCTGGTGCAGGTCGAGTCGAGTACTGCGCTGATGAACTCCAACTCCTGTACCAGAACTAAAATGGATTTTTTGTCGTTTACCAACAGACTGAGGCAATGGCAGGAGGCTAACAGCATCGTGACATCCCTTTGTACCTGGCTCTGCCCTTGACTAGCCAGTCATCTAGGTATGGGTAGATCTGGACACCCCAACATCTGAGGTAGGCAGCCACCACAGAAATGCACTTGGTAAATACCTGCGGTGCTGTTGCTAGGCCAAACGGGAGGACCGCAAATTGATAGGGTTTGGGACCCACCGTAAACCGGAGGAAGCGTCTGTGTCCCTCGAAGATGGCAATGTGAAAGTATGCATTTTTCAGATTGAGGACGGCATACCAGTCTCCCGGATCCAGGGAAGGGATGATGGAGGCCAGGGAAACCATGCGGAACTTCAGCTTTGCTAGGAAGCAGTTCAGGTCTCGTAGGTCCAGAATAGGTTGTAGACTGCCCTTGACCTTTGGGATTAAAAAGTACCAGGAACAGAATCCCTTGTTCTTGAACTCTGGAGGAATTACCCCCACCACACCTACCTGCAGTAATCCCTCTACCTCCTGCATGAGGAGACCCTCATGAGAAGGGTCCCTGAAGAGGGACAGGGAGGGGGGTTGGAAGGAGGGGTAGAAAGTAACTGAAGGGTGCAACTCTGCACCACCATACTGAGGCCCATCTTTCCAACGTTATAGATGCCCACACAGGGAGGAAAGGAGAAAGGCAGCTGGTAAAAATAAGGGAGGGAGGATCCTCGGAATAGTCTGGTATGTCGCCCTCGGGTGCATCCTCAAAACGAGCGCTTGCCCGCTTACTTATTGTGGGTCGAGCTCGACTGAGAGGCCTGCGGAGGCTGTTGGCTAGGACGCTGCTGGTAGCCTCTGGACTTCTTATGGGGAAGCTCCTGGCGAGGGTGGCTCCCCTGACCCTGAGGCTCAAACCACTTGCGGGCAGGGCCGGGAACATACACGCCCAGCGTTTTAAGGGTCATGCGGGACTCTGTTTGGCCATGGAGCTTATTGTTGGTCTGTTCCCCAAAAAGGGCTTGCCCATCAAAGGGAAGGTCTTGCATCGACTGCTAAGCCTCCGTGGACAAGCCAGAGAGGAGCAGCCAGGATGCCTGGCGCATGGTGACGGCTGAGGTCATGGTTCAGCCAGCAGTGTCCACCATATCCGACGATGCCTGAAGCCTGTCCCGAGGCAAAGTCCCGTTTGGGACCTACAAAGTCTCTAACTATAGCTATGGGATTTATAAACACTAATCAAAAACTATATATAGTATAATACAGGACATAACTAGTTTGTGCAAACGACTATCTACAGCATTAGCTGAAGCAGCAACAGTTCCAGCACCATCACTGGTGGCAAGAAGGAATTGAGGGTGGGGGGAGCTGATGGCACCCTATATACCGCGGCATGTGCACACCACTCCAGGGGGCACCGGAGCCAGTCCCCTACGGATACTGCTGAGAGAAAAAATTCCAGCACCAATACATGTGGCAACCACACACCCCTAAGTTGAATGGACATGAGCAATCACTCAAAGAAGAACCAATTAACTTGGAGAGAGAGCACCATTTTTCTGCAACTATTTACCACACATACATCATCCATCACACTCTTAAGTATATGCATATTACATAGATCTAGATCTCTCTCTATATATCCATTCTGTACTTAAAGAATAAGTGATATAAATTTGAAAAGAATACACCGTACTCTTCATATATAACAAAATGGTTAAATTCCTACTTTAAGTATAAAATTCAATTTAACCTTACTATGGAGCCATGGTCAGTACCTCCATATATAAATGACATGTATACATACTCAATGTGATTGAATATACCCCTACACACTTGTAATAATCTTTGCACAAAGAATGCCTCGTAAGGCATCATTTGAAAACTCAATTTGCTGGTCAGTATTGTCTGATAAAGTATGTGTGGCATGATCGTACCCTAGTACGTCACATTCATGTAATATGATATGATTCCATGTGACCAGAGAGATGAGATCAACTTGCCAAGCTGGCCTACTTTAAATTTGTTTCTTCTTGCAGTCCTTAATTTTAGGATTCCTCCAACTGTTTTTTAAATCAATGGTTTCAGCACTAAAAACTGTTTTATTTTCAAACGTTTAACTTATGCTTCCTGATGCCAATGCATATAAAAATATATGGAGTAGGATTGAGGGGAAAGAGAGGTTGTTTTTGGTGTCATAAATTCTCAATGTTGCAAACACGATTGCTCTACAATAAGAAGTCTGAGAAATTCTGAAATTAAGACTGGAATCACTTTTTAAAAGTCAGACTTTTTAAGCCTAATTAACTTGATGCAGTTGAATCATTTAACTTTATCTGAAAGTGCTCTTTTCTCTGAAGCATCAAAATAAACATTTTGCATTATTTAAAGCACAAATATATGCACCGATTATCTTAGGTGACTTTTATGGCTTTTCACAGAACCCCAAATTAGGAGCGTCAAGTGTTGTATCCTTGAACTCCATAATGAAGAGTGATATACCTTTTCCTCCCCATTAACTGAAGTGTTCAGTGGGAGAGCTCTTCCAATTCTTCTTCCCAAGGAATGAACTTTTGCATAATTAAAATATGAATTTTAATTTTTAACACTTTTTAACAACACACAAAATAAATCCTATAAATCACACTAAAGTGAATCAAGTAAAAATACTACAAAGAAACAGAAAACTCAAACAGATTAATAACATATCTCATATATGAAGATTTTGTTTATTTTCTATCCAACCCATTCTTAAAATTTCACATTTTTCCTTTAGTTATGAAGAAGTCACTTTGTCTGAAAACTTTGTTCCAAGTTCTCTGCCACTCAGGAAGATGACATTGCATCAGTTCTTGTTTACACTTTAAATGTTTCCTGTACAACCCCCATATTAAGATTTTTTTTTTAAAATGAAAGCATAGCTTCAGGGGCATAATTCTGCAGAGGGAGTTGGATTCCACAGCCTGTTCTGTAGCCATGAAATCCTGGAACAAATGAGACCCCAGTAATAAAACTAAAATGTTTATTATCATTGTTTTAATATTTGATTATAGTTGTGAAAGAATGTATAATAAAATAAGGTTAACGTAACCTATAAGGGAATTTCACTTAATTAATTCTATGATGGCAACTTGTTTTTTCAGGGATTGCAATGGGGTCCACTCATTACTCTGGTGCTTCCTCAGCCTGTCTTGAGAATTAGCTCTGCCATTGAGTGTGCCCCCTTTATGTGGTGTATTGCCGCCGTGATTCCTGCTCTTGGACCCACATCTCTCCAAGGACCATGGTGTCCTCTTCAGTGACACAGCTCTCCGGCCGTGCCACACACTGTGATCCCCCCTTTCAGAGGGCCTGCAGTATACTGTTCAGCCAATTCCTGCCAATGGCAAACTGCAGTCCACAGTCTAGCCATTTCCCACGTGGCTCCAGCACACCCTTTACCCTTGTATCAGGGCCTCAGTCTGCAACCCCCCAGCAGTCAGCCAGGAGTTGTCTCTGGCTTCCTCGGCCCGTTTGCAGCACTGCTCTGCCCAGGGTGCTGGCAGTTCTCTTGGCCCTTCAGGGACATAGTCCTTCCTCCCTGGGCTCCCAGCAGAGAACTGCCCTACTCTGCCTTGTAGCTTCCTTTTTATATGGCCTTCTTAGCCCTGATTGGCTGCCTCCAGCACAGCCTCCCTAGGGCTGCTTTTAACCCCTTTTCTGCTAGTGAGGGGCAGCTGCCCCATCACAGGGATATTTTTTCAAGTGGATAAAATAAAGATACCTAGCAAAATATGCAAGCATTTCAATCAATTATGGAATTAGAACACAAAAACGGCTATACTGGGTCAGACCAATGGTCCATCTAGCCCAGTATCCTGTCTGCCAACAGAGGCCAATGCCAGGTGCTTCAGAGGGAATGAACAGAACAGGTCATCATCAAGTGATCCATCCCTTGTCGCCCATTCCTAGCATCTGGCAAAAAGAGGCTAGGGACATTTCAATTAAATGAATGAAACAATTAAAGAAGAAGATTATGGATTCATACCCAGATAGTATTATTAGATTATGTTTTGGAGACTAACATTTACCTGTACATCCCTTCCAAGATTTGAAGTGCTCTACTACAACTTCTTCTAATTTCTTTAATTTTGGATGACTGTAGATGATTTTATTTTTATTTGCAGGTCCTGTAAACCAAATAAAGTCATTTTAAAAAATATACTTATGTGTCTTTTTTGGAATAAGTATGTAAGAAGTTCTGTGAACCTTGTTTTCTTATTATACTTCTCTCTTCCAAGTCTGAGAAGCACCAATTCCCAACATTTCCAATCTAATTACAATAACTATCTAGCACATGAACTTCAGTAAACTCATTACTGAAGCACATGTTTGTTAAACCCAGTTTTTCAAGACCTGAACATTACTTTTGTTGCGGTCAAATTAAAAAAGTATTGCACAAGGTTAGTTAAGAGATTATAATAATAATTTATAGTTAAATTCTAACTGAACTTCAAGGCTTCAGACCTACAAAACTATGATTTGAAGGCAGATGGAACTGCTTAAATAGAACACATAAAAGTTGCAATGTAACTACCATCCAGTTTTGTGCACTAGGAAAGAGAGGCACCACACTGAATATCAGACTTATTTTGCATCACAAATCGTCAGCAATTAGGCTTTATGTTGAATAGAGCTTTTGCCAGATTTAAATTTTGAGGGGGAAAAGTGCTCTTCTAGAAAAAATGAAGTCAGCATATTTGCTTCCTGAAAAGGTAAACACCGACCTATTCTATTGTAAAGAAAATTTCCATTTGCTGAAGTCACAGATGTGTCTGAAAACATGTTTTCAAGTTGCCGATACAATTTCATGAAGTCCTCATTCCGGCTAAGTTCATTCCTGGCACGAGTCAAGCCTTTATAAAAAGATAAGATGGTTTAATATTCAAACTCTTGAGTAATCTTAAAGATTTGGTGTTTTGCTACATATAAACTGAATTTAATTTAGAATCAATTCCACATTTCCTTAACTGAAACCCAAATAGAATTTTCTGAAGAAGCTAAGGTTATTATGGAAAGGCTTATGTAATTGTGAGTCAATATTATTTCAGGGGGTGTTAGCGAGTAAGTACGAGGATTAAATACACATAACAGAAGTCTACATCCTGTTGAGGCAAATTAAAAATTATTATTAAAGAAGTCTTAAGCTTGTCCTTTTCACCAACAGAAGTGGGTCTAATGAAAGATATTACCTCACTCACCTTGTCTCTTTAATATTATCCAGTTTATATTAGGAAACTGGCCAGCTGTTGAAGATGCTTTCTGCACTCAAGGGGACCCATAGCTGAAAACAGTTGAGCTACTAGTGTAAGCAGGACAGTGTTACATGTCTTCTTGAACGTTTCTGTAACAGTGCAGAAAAAAGGTTTGTCCTGGTTACCCTAACAGCTGAACTATTGCCAGCACTGGTTCAAGGGAACCCACTGTAACTGAGAATGTTGTCAGTAATCAACTTCCCATTGTAGAAAGGGATTAAGGAACCAGTGAAACTGAAGAACTGGGAAAAATAATAAATGCATACTCCAGTGCATGCATCTACTAATGCAACAGTAATAGTCTGTTGTATTAGTAGATAGTAATAAAATGTCAAAGTAAGCATGTATGAAAGCAGTAATTGTAAAAATACCAACACATGAATGTCACAAGACACTAGCATATACATTAGTATTTGCTAATGATTTCTATGATCTGAGGCATTCTGTAAGGTTGTTGTTTTTTTTTTAAATTGGTATCAAACTTCACTCTTAGACAGCAGTAATAGCAGTCACCAATAACTCATTTAGTAATTTTGTAGCTTGCATTCAACCATCCAGAAATGCTAATGGTATCATGAAAACAAGGTCTCATGAGAGAGCTCCTGTCGGCTCAATAACTCCATATATCTGCAAGAAGCAGTAGCTATATCAGTGGGAGAAGCTCTCCTGCTGACATAGAGCTGTCTACACAGGAAGTTAAGATCGGTATAACTACATTGTTCACACCCTGGCCTGATGTAGTTATTCCGAAGCAAGCGTGTAGTGTAGACGTGGCCAGATTCATATTAGTTTATTTCTAAATTAATAAGGGTATGTGTACATTGCATTGGAAATCCAGGGTCAGACTCAGGTGTGAGCCCAACCCCACCGTACCAGCCACACACAAATCTTTCTGAATTGGGTCAGCAAGCACTCAGGACCTGGTTCCTTGGATTCATCTGGGGAGCATGTAAAGGGGTCCAAGCCCTAGTCCCACTGTGACTTGGGTCTAAGCCCCGTCATTTTGCAGTGTGGATGCAGTTCAAGCCACAAACTCAAGTCAGAAGGTCTGCATACTGCAGTATGGATACGCTAGCACGGTTGAGAGACCTGGGTCCCACAACTGTAGACCCAGGTTTACAATGCAGTATGGATGCACAAGCATACCAAGTCCACAGCTCAGGTCCCACAGACCAGGGTTTACAACACAGTGTAGACATATCCTAAGTGGTTAAAATATATTGTGCATCTTATTCTATGCATCTGATTGTTCCCTGAACCCTTTCTAGATATGTGGTTCTCAGCCTTTTCCATACTATGGCCCCATGTTACAAAAGAAAGTTTATGGACCAACATTCCTTTCCATCTAGCCACAAAGAAAGGGTGGGTGGCAGTGATCCCAGGTTGAGAAAGAGGTTACTCGCAAGTAACCGTTATTGCTTGAGTGTGACATCCCTGCACACTCAAACTTCTGTGGCTGGCATCTCTTGGCATAGAGCGGCCAAATCATCTTGAGAGCTATTTTGCCCCTTGAGGAGAATTCCAAAGGCTCCAATCACCCCTTAGTTCCTTGCCTAATTTTGAAATTATTGAACTGAGACTCAAAACAAGTGGAGGCAAGTTGATGAGGAGTGGGAATATGCAGAGGCAACATGCTTGATGAACAGTTACTGGTAAATCTCTTTTCGAGTGGCTCTGCATTCTCCCATTTGTGGGAGATTAGTGAGCAGTACGTCTCAGAAGATGGGATGAGCAATTCCAGATGAACAAGGACTTAAAAATGAGCATCACCTTTGGATGACAGATCAAGAGAGTATTAGAAGTGCCTACAATCTTGCTCTCCCAGATCAGACCTCAGTGAAGGACAACAATTTTTTTGCATCAAGACTATACAGTTTTTCAAAAAGAAAAGGAGTACTTGTGGCACCTTAGAGACTAACAAATTTATTAGAGCATAAACTTTCGTGAGCTACAGCTCACTTATCTGATGAAGTGAGCTGTAGCTCACGAAAGTTTATGCTCTAATAAATTTGTTAGTCTCTAAGGTGCCACAAGTACTCCTTTTCTTTTTGCAAATACAGACTAACACGGCTGCTACTCTGAAACAGTTTTTCAAGTAACTGCTTTGCATTTTCTATAAAAAAAATAGTAATGAAGCCTGTAATATGGGTACTGTGTTCAGATTAGTTAATACCTTTTGATATATCCAGATAATTGAACACGGGCAAGTCATAACAAGGGCATAAATGAGACTTGGGAAAATACAGACAGGTTAGTGACCTGTCCAAGATGGAAACAGATGGCTTGAGACTGAAAATGGGCACGAGGACACTGACCAAATCACATTTCTCATATGCTCTACAGTTTAGAGAGTATTTGCCATCTGGCCTGTATCTAACTAAGTCTGTGGGCTGAAAGGCTATGAGGAATGCCTTCTTCACAGATGTCTGCTGTATGGTACAGATGATACTCTGACAAACCAGAAGTCCCAAGAGCTTCGTGAAACAAGACTCCAATCCCAAAAGCAAAAAAAAGAGATGCATAAAGCAGAGGAAATATCCCATAACAGCTACATCCACCTCATGATGCCCACAGTACAATCATGTGTTGCTAGGAACAAATCCAGTTTCCTTTGGTGTAGCCATCAAAGCAAAGCAATTACCTCAAGCAACCTTAAGAGCCTCGGATCAACCCATCCATCATATACATCTTAGTAAGGTGATCAAGGGCTGTTTCCCTGAGATTGTGAGGGTAAAAGCTGAAATCACAACCCATGTAGCCTAAATGAACTCAAAACAGTTCTGAATGTTTAAAACGTAAGTGATGGCAATGTTAAAAGCAAGAGGTTTGCTTGGTCCAAAGTTCCTGCTTTTTGATAGGACCCACTAGACTTCTGGAGAGCATTTAAACAACCCAGAAGCCAGAGTATGTCAACTAAAGGAGATTCAGGCTCTAGCAGATTTTCTTACTCAATCCGAAAACAAAGATCCAGTGAATTGGGAAGATGTATCATATTCAAAGACAAACCCTGGTAAGGATTACTAACAACATCTTGGCTCCATGCCAACTGATCTGCAGACAGATCTTGTGAACCAACAGGATCAAAGAGAATACATAGAGGAATTCCTGATTCCAGCCCAAGAAAAGGGGCTTCTATCAAGGACATTAGGTCTTGTTTGACCATGTATCAGAACTGGAGACAATGAGTGGTCTCCTTGCCTACTCTCCTTGTACTACACAATACCCGAACAAGACCCAAGACAGACATCTGTGTCATTGTATGAAAACTCTCTTCAAAGTATCTGCCTGGACATAGCTCTCCACCCTACACCACATGAGTATTTGGTATTGGCCAAAGAGAGACAGCCTTGCAAGCTAAACAAAACAGTTCTCAACTCCAGAACACTGGCATGAAGCTTTCATCTGGGACCAGATCCACAAACCTTGAAAAGATAGGGGTGAAGTGGCAAGATAAATATCCCAGTCCACTATCTGGAAATATTCCTTTAGAGATGGTAAGGGAGGTGAGAAGGGACTCCCTTATATGCATGTGTTTCCTTCACCTTTTCCATCTTGAATGATCTGAGACTTAAGTGGCTCAGTTGTAAGTAGAGTCAAGAAGAGGTAGAACCTTTGTAAATCAGTGTTGTGAAGATCACTGATATTGCCTGGGTCTGGTATCATCCAGTTACATTTTTAAGAAGCCTGTCTGTGGGCCAAGGTCCAGATACGGAAATGTCAGGGCATTTTTTCATACACCTGGAAACTTGAACATTTCTACTGATTTCATCTGGAAGACTCCCACAAAAGGAACTTCTAGACCCTCAGTCAGCTATCTCTGCAGGAACTGAAAGTAAACCATCTGTAACCATCATCTTTGTGTAGTGTTTATCTGAGATTAAGTTTCTGATCCTGGAAAGAGTTCAAGACAGGAGATCTAGGTATAAGGGTGCCAACATAGTAGACCCCAAAGGATCAGGGGACTATTGTGCTCCCTATAAAAGCACAGTTAACCATGCCAGGTTCTCAACACCAGACTTAGCCTATCCAGTTAGGTCTGGGGATGCATCCTCTGAGCAACTTATGCTAGACAGAGGCCCACTGAATGTGAATATGCTGTATTACACTTAGACTAGTCCATCACCAAAGCTGACACTGGATGAGGAAAGCATCAAGGATCCTGTGTGCAATAACTGCACCTTTGGCAGTAAAGAAGGAATTAGAATCAGTTGGGACCATTCCCATTTTATACTCTCAGAACCCATCACCATATATATATGTGCATTAGGGAGGAGCAAGTGGCCCCAAACACTGCTCTCTAGAAGATTGCACAGCTTGATGCCAGGAGGTACTAATCCTACAAATAGGAATATGCAGAGGCCAGTCAAAGAAGAATCCAGGTTTTATACCACAGTAAGATCTTTTCTACACCATTAAAAATGGAACACACTATACTCCACTGGTGATGGTGAGAGAGGAAGATGTAGTGCAGACAGTTCAGGCATTTTACCATCCTGTACCTAACCCTGCAGAGCCAGGAGACATGATGGTAAAAACAACAGAGTGCTGCCCACACTATGTCTTCCATGGCTGCTATTACCAATAGAGCTGAATTGTTGGGGAATTACAGGTCTTTTTTTTTTTTTTTGGCCAGTGTAGACACTGCCTTAAAAACCTAATCCATTTCTGCATAGACCTTTTAATGGCTGGTTCTGTCTTTTTTCTGGTCTATTGCTGTATCGTGCTCTGAACTCTGATTGCATCTTCCTCATACTTCACTGATCTATCTCCATACACACATCATTGCTTTCCCAATCTAACTACACTATCTCATCTACAGATTATTTATTTCAAGTCTTACTTTGAGCATGATCTTTTCATCAAAATGTAAGCTGCAAAAAGAAAATATACAAATTTCATTTGCAACTCATTTGTTAAACTATTTTTGTTCTAAATAATTTTAAATACTCATATATACTTGGTACTCAACATAATATGTTTTTATTTCCTAGTAATTAATTGGAGGAGGAAATAAGGAGTAGAGATAGTCTGTTCGTGAATTCATTTTACCTTTTGATCCATCCATAATTCCACACAGGAAGATAAATAATGATCGTGTTCCCATCTGCAGCAGTAGTTCATAACCATGATACAAACTAATGCAAAGAGCAAAATCTCCTTCAATTACGCCCTGTTGTATCCCCTAATAAAAATAATTATGACACATTGGATTAAATAAAAGAGGTCAATAAGCAACAGGGATCATACTGCAATTTTTGATGCCAAAAATCAGTTTAACATTTGAAAAATGAAACTGCAAAAGAAAACAATACTGAATTGGTGGTCTGTCCCCCAAAAACCTCATGAACCAGGCTGGAAATGGTTTGGGAAAGTTTCCTAATAATTAATAAAAGTAACCTTTTTTCTCAAAGGAGTCGTGGAAGAATTTTGATAAAGGAATCACTTGAGAATAATGGACATTGGCAAAAATATTTTCAAAATACACCAATGTTATTTTGCTTGTCCTCTGGAATAAATTAACTATCTGCCTTATCAAGAGAGTACCATTTTGTTTTACTGCTTGTACTGCTCTTTTTGTTGTACTGCTTGTTGTATTTGGCAGGGTAGGATTTCCTTTACACTTACCCAACCAAAGCATCGAGTTGATAAAATTGTACTGGTTGTTATAAATTACATTCTCTGTTATGCTTAAGGCACTCATAGGACTTTTGGAAAACCATAAATGAACTGAGTTTCTCTGTATAGCTGTCACCTGGCTTACTGAATAAATGAAGGGAAGACTATTTGTGATTAGTAAAAACCCTGGGGCAATTTAGACAAGGAGGTGCATTAGCTGAATTTTCAGACCTCAATGTAATCTGGGCAGTTATATTTTACACGTCTAGTTCCCTATATAGTTTCAGATGGATACAATATTCTTCCCTCTTTTCCTAAATCAGGGGTTCTCAAACTGGGGGTCAGGACCCCTCAGGGGGTCATGAGATTATTACAGCGGGGTTCGCAAGCTGTCAGTCTCCACCCAAACCCCACTTTTTCTCCAGCATTTATAATGGTGTTAAATATATAAAAAAGTGCTTTTAATGTATAAGGGGAGGGTCACACTCAGAGGCTTTCTGTGTGAAAGGGGTCACCAGTACATAAGTCTAAGAACCAAGGTCCTAAATGGTCCTGCAGTGGTGTTGAGAATGGTTAAACAAGTTGGCACATTCCATCCCAGGGCTGCATATCTGTGGTAATTTCTATTTATAGTTTGTCAAGCATTTTGAGATCCATTGGTATTTTATGCACTATGTAAATGTAGGAGTATTACTACTTTTTATTGAATACTGTATAGTATAAACTGATTTAGCCAATTACATTACTAAGTAACATTTACCACATTGTGTGAAGAAGGGTTTTTCCGAAATTGATCTCTTGCTAGAATTATCTGGTACTTTGTAAGGCTGGGAATATCACGCTGTGCCAAAACTCGAATTTTAATGAGGCGGCCAGCAAATGTTTCCAAAACCTGCGGGTAAAACAAAAAGCACATATGTAATGCAAAGATAAGAAATAATTATGCTTTTTCAAAATGTTGTTTATCTATAATAAACAGTCAGCTTTAACAAACAGTTATCTGCCAAACAGAGATAAAATAATCAGAATTTAACTGACTCTCTTAGTTTGTAGGTAAAATGGTAATTTTGTACAGACTATTCTGTGATTAAATTCACTTCAGGATAGCTTATAGTATAGCAGATGGATACTGCCCACGTTATATCCCATTACAGTGTTCTCCACTGTCAGTGTAAGTTTCTTGTGTCTTCCAGAGTGTAAGTATTTTTTTTTAAATTTAATTCTGTTCATACACATCATGCAAGCCTGTTTCCACTTCAGTGGAGCAAGGGAAATTACCTGCTCTAATTCATCTTAATACTGTTTTTCTCCTTTGTTCCTTTGCCAAAGGTGGTCAGGATTTTTTTCCATATACTTAGTTTTGCATGAGCGTTAACTCTACAATTTTATTATTGGAATAATCAGATTTGCTCTAGACAAATGGCCTTTTCAATTTGTTGGTCCATTTGGGTAGCAGTATCGAAAGTGTCTTAGCACTCTAACACTATCACAAGTTTTCTCCAAAGACATCTTTGTTAATTTGACAAGAGGCCATTAACTCTGAATACATGCTAGCTGTATGCACTAGTAATCAGACTGAGGTAGTGTCTGTACTAACTATATTTACACAATTTCCCAGAGGTTGTAGAAGGAGCTCAGTGTAAAAGCCAGTGAAAGCTGTAACGTTCAGAAAGCTCTGGATGCCATACCTGTTTATAACCATTTTTGTTAAACATGTTGAAAAACGAAGCTAACTGCAGTAGTAAGTACAGGTCTGCTTGTTGGAATCTTGGGTACCAACAGCTCCCACCAGTTTTAACACTGGTTAAGGCTAAACCAGAGGGAAATGGTTTGGGAAAGTTTCCCCTGTGTCTAGAGTGAAATGTACTTACACCAGGAAATCAATATCAGATAAATCACAGTTTTAGAAGTAGAACCCGTTTATTCCAAATGTCAACTATTCCAGTTTTACTTTGCACAAACCTACAATATTCCAATCTCTAACTATGGTAATTATCAAGTCTACAATTCATCTACACGTACCCACTACGATGACAACTTAGTGTAGCTCTTTTTGCTCATTTGCTTCAACTTATTCTGGAAGTTGTATTGTTCTGGCTCCTTATTTTGCATTTGGTAGGTTAGACTTACTAGGGCACTTGAAGGCAAGTCCTGGGGGAGGGGGAACGATAAACTGCCTCCGCTCATCTACAGAGATTTCCTCCGCCACAGAATCACCAATGGGAAAGGAAAGGAAGTGGGAGAGGAGGGAGTGTAGCTTCAGTATGGGAACATATCTTCATCCTTGCATGTCACAGACCCGTTGGATGTGGAAAACCTAACTAGGGGATTATAAAGTCAGCAGACTAAGCAGCCCATTATGATGCGAGCAGTGGGCTGTTTATTGGAAAATGAGTCTGGGGCTCCAACTACTAACTTAATGCTCTGTTGGGTGGATCTGGGTCTGCTTCTCTTGCCTCCTTCCTTGGCCTTGAATTGAGAGACAGAAATGATCCACTGCTGGAACCATGATACAATGTTGAAGCTAATGCAGCAGATTCATGCAGCTTGTCAGTAGCAATTTCTACCTTGGTAGAATGGCCTTCAGATCATTGTGTCACTTGCTCCCTCCTGGGAGGAAATGAAGCAAAGCAGGAAAGATCAAGGGGATTGGTTGCTGCTCCAATGTTGGGGCTTCCTGACTTTTTTCTGGCTCAGGAGAAGGCAATTAGGGTGACCCCTTCCTGAGCTGGCCACAAAATGAGGAGAGCTTATTGTCTATGCACTGTCAGACAGTAAGTGTCAGAATATCAAGTTTTCCCTCTAGGCTTTTTTCTGCTTGATTGCTAGGCTACCGGGGCATATGCTGCTGTAGTACTTCAGGAAGAAAGGGAAGCCGGAATCCAATCTCTCTGTCCCAAAAGCCAGTGAAAAACACTTGCCCAGATTTCTGCATCAGAAATCAAAAACATTAAGGTTTATTTTAATTTAGAAAAAAAATCAGAACATCCTAAATCTCTTGCAGCAAGGAGTTCTTGTTCACTTTGCCGGTATCAGTGGAGGCAGAATAAAGGTGGCATATTCTTCAATTATACCCCGGGAGCCAATAAGTCAGTTCTTCCCCAAAGACCTATTGTAGAATCTGTAGGGACTTTATTGAGCTGAAGAAATACATATTCTATGGCATATATCAATGTAACTTGTAAATGACAGCCACTAACCACTAAAATTAACAACATGATGGGACTTGAGTGAGATCTGCATTACACATTGGAATAAAATATTTAAATAACATGATTTGAGCAGGTCAGGGGAGACATTTACTGGAATGGCGTGCCGTAAAATATTATATTCTAAGAGAAGCAATAACTTCCATAATGCAGTACTACTATTAGATCAAAGAAATACTTCAAGATGAGAACGTGAAAGACCTGAAGGCAAAAGTGTAGTGTGCATTACACCCAAAGACCTGTATAGTGTACATTAGTATTTGAATATAAGCTAACAAACAAACAAGATTTCTAACTAAAAAATAGCGTATGCAAAATATAAAGGCAGACATTTTTCCTTTAAAGGGAGCCAATGCCTGAGCTAAATTTTGATATCATAGCTATGGTTTTATGTACAGGTTTTTTTGTTTTTTTACGCTATTATTTCTTGTAATTAGATACGTCCTTTAAATTTTTCATTATGTATGTTTGTGTTTCATCTCCCTGACCTAATCTGCGGTATGGAAGAAACTAATATCCCCACTACACACACAGTATACAAGCACTGATTATCTGATCTAATCATGTTCTACAAAACAAACCAAGAATGACTATTATGAAAGACAGCAGGATTTAGTCACCTGGAGCTTCAAAACTGAAGCAGATAAGGACTGTAAACATAACCTACTTAGAAAAGTTACAGCAACATGCATCACTCAGATACAAGTGATTCATTACATTTAACTAATCTCCCAGTATTTGATTTAAATCAACTATAATTAAAAAGCAGAGTAACTGAAAATTATTTTAATCTTTCCAGGACATTTTAGTTATACACAATAGTATAAAAATATTTTTTTAAATAGAACTGTAGAATAAATAAATTTTCTTTTAAATTTAAATATGAAATTCTCAATAATGCCTGAGTATATTTATAACTCAATGAGATCAGTTAAAAAAACAGCTGAATATATTACCAACAGTAAATACAAAGACATGCATGCATAATTATCCCACTCTATCAAGTGGGAAAGTAGCCATGAGTGCAGTGGCATATGGTATCAAATTAAATAAAATATTTTTCCCTACTAAACAAAATCAACATAACTTTTACCAAATAAAAACTGATCAATTTCACCCCCACACCACCTAAGGTACTAAACTACAAAAAAGTTTCCCATGGCCCACTAATATCCTCAAGTATACATGGAATCATTTGAGACCTGAATTCAAATCGAGCATAGACTGCAGTATGGATGTTTTAATATACTTAAGAATATGCACATTAAGTCAAATCGGATATGAATTTTTTAAGAACCGCTGTGATCTCTCACTAGTACATGGCATTAATTTGTTCTCTTTCAGCCTAAATAAAAATAAAGGATGTGGGATTATTCCTAGAGATGGCAGATTTAGGGAGGAAATAAACCCTGTAATTAGACTGGTTATTTAACTCCACACTACCAAGTTTCCCGCAGTTAAAATGATCTCTAACAGTAGAAGAAGATCAGGAAAAAAAAGATTTAATACCTTGCACATAAGGAAGTCTTTTTTTGGGAGAAGGATTAGTTTGAGGGGAACTATCATCTTAAGAACATAACATAAGAACGGCCATGCTGGGTCAGACCAATGATCCTTCTAGCCCTGTATCCTATCTTCCCATAATGGTCAATAGCAGGTGTTTCAGAGGGAATGAACAGAACAGGGAATCATCAAGTGATCCATCCCCGATATGAACTCCCAGCTTCTGCAAATCAGAGGCTAGGGACACCCAGAGCGTGGAGTTGTGTCCCTGACTATCTTGGCTAAATAGCCATGATGGACCTATGCTCCATGAATTTATCTAATTCTTTTTTAAACCCTCTTATAGTTTTGGCTTTCATAACATCTCCTGGCAATGAGTTCCATAGGTTGACTGTGTGGTGTATGAAGAAATATTTCCTATTGTTTGTTTTAAACCTGCTGCCTATTAATTTTATTGGGTGACTTCTGGTTCTTGTGTTATGCAATTGATTGTATCCTCTTAAAAATAAAGATGGTAAGATCTAACCTACACCTGGCCTCCCATAATCACAGGAAGTTCAAAGTCTGACCTCCTGTCAAAACACAGGCCCTGGAGCTTCCCCAAAATAATTCCTACAGCACATCGTTTAGAAAAACATCCATCCCCACCTCCAGGGAGTGGTAGACCTTAAGGAAAGTTTGGCAAACAGAGGATGTTTATTGTTTTAAGGTATGTTTTCTCTTAAATGCTTTGAATTCAAGAAAATCTGGAACATTTTATCTATAGAACTACTAAACATTAAGAGACAAATGACACACTGCTATACTACCTTGAAATCCTTTTTTAAATTATCCAAAACTAAGTCGACATGCAAAGCTAAATAAACCCAGACTTGGTATGGAACTCATTGTAGTCTACCCAATAACAGCCCCTATATCCCTCCTTAGTTGTCTTTCTGATAACCATATACATTCATTCCGATCTTTCAGCCTTTCCTTACTTCTCCCCTGCTTTCTGGTCAGATGAATATAGATTATTCATAAAAAGATTCAAAGGCTTAGGTTCCTTTCAACACCTTGCAGTGATTTTTTTCTCTCCATATGAGGTTTTAAAGTTGTCTGAAGCTAAACAAAACAGAATCCACACAGTTTTCTTGCCTTTGTATTCATTAAGCTAAAAACAGATATCACATATAGTCTTGTATAACCAATTTTAAACTAAAATAAAAAGGAAAAAACGGTTACCCATCTTTCATAACTGTTGTTCTTGGAGATGTGTTCCTCATGTCCATTCCATTCTAGGTGTGTGTGCGCTCACGTGCACAGTGGTCAGAGATTTTTGCCTTAGTGGTATCCGTAGGGTCAGCTGTGGTACCCCTTTGAGTGCTGTGCTCATGTGCTGGTATATTAGGCGCCGCCAACCCTATGCCCTCTCAGTTCCTTCTTGCTGGCAACTCCAACAGTGGGGTAGAAGGGTGGGTAAGGGAATGGACATGAGCAACACATCTCCAAGAACAACAGTTACAAAAGGTAGATAACCGTTTTTTCTTCAAATGCTTGCTCATGTCGATTCCATTCTAGGTGACTCACGAACAGCATGCTCAGAGGTGGGCTCAGAGTTTACAGTCTAGCGGCTTGCAGTACTGCTTTATTGAAGCCAGCATCATCCCGGGTCTGCTGGGTAAGTGTGTAATGGGACGTGAACTAATGACAGATGACCAGGTGGCTGCCTACAGCTGTCTTGGATAGGCACTTGGTCTAGGAAAGCTGCCAAAGAGGCTTGCACCCGGGTTGAGAGGGCAGTTATAATCACCAGCGGTAGCACCTTTGCCTGATCGTAGCATCAGCGAAGCAGGCAGTGATCCAAGAAAAAATTATTTGAGCGGACACTGGATGACCTTTTATCCTGTCGGCCACTGTGATGAACAATTGCGTTGACTTGCAAAATGGCTTGGTCCTTTCAATGTAGAAGGCTAGTGCCCTCCTGATGTCTAGGGAATGCAACCTTCTCTCCTCCTCCGAGTTATGCAGCTTTGGAAAGAAGACAGGTAAGTAAATGTCCTGGTCCGTATGAAACTGAGAGACCATCTTGGACAGGAAAGCTGGTTGTGACCACAGCTGGACCTTGTCTTTGTAATAGACCGTATTGGGCGGTTCTGATGTAAGCGCCCTAATCTCAGAGACTCAGCGAGTAGATGTTATTGCAACCTAGAATGCGACCTTCCAGGAAACAAGAAGGAGAGAGCAGGAAGCCAAAGGCTCGAAGGGGGTAGGAGTTTCTGGTCCCACGGAGGAATGCCATGCAGGTAGTGGCGCTCGAGGCCCTTGAGGAACCTGGCAGTCATGTCCTGGGTGAAAACTGACCTACCCTGGAGTGGCAGATGGAAGGTCGAGGGCAGTGGTTTTCAACCTTTTTTTTCAGGCGGCTCCCAGTCAGCAGTGCAGCAGGGGTGCTAAGGCAGGCTTCCTGCCTGTCCCGGCACTGCCGACTACGCTGCGCCCTGGAAGCGGCCAGCAGCAAGTCTGGCTCCTAGGTGGAGACACACAAGAAGCTCCGTGCAGCTTTCGCCCCCAGGCACCACCCCCACCCAACTCCCATTGGACAGTTTCCGGCCAATGGGAGCGCAGAGCTGGTGCTCGGGGCAGAGGCAGTGCATGGAGCCCTGTGGCCCCCTTGCCTAGGAGCCAGACCTGCTGTTGGCTGATTCCGGGGTGCAGCGCGGTATCAGAAGAGGTAGGGACCAGCCTTCCTTAGCCAGGCAGCACCGCCAACGGGACTTTTAATGGCCTGGTCAGCAGTGCTGACCAGAGCTGCCATGACCCAGTGCCTTACATTCTACGACCCAGTACTGAGTCGTAACTCGCAGTTTGAAAACCACTGGCCTAGTGGATCTTGATAGACCTTGGAGCTTGAGATGCAGAAGGTAGTCCAGGATTAATTGCAGAGAGCCAAATGCCTTTGTCAGAGGTCCAACAAGCAAACTGCTTCCATTTGGCCAGGTCGGTCACTCTGGTGGAGAGCTTTCTGCTGCCCCAACAGGACCTGTTAGACACCAGCTGATCACTCCTGCTCCTCTACATTTAACCATGCAGCAGCCAAGCCATCAGGTGCAGCGCTGCCAGGTTCAGATGCAAAGACCGCTGTGGTTTTGGGACAGCAGGGACAGCCTAAGCGGTGGTTAATGGAGCAGCTACGGAGAGGTCCAGAAGCATGCCGAACCAGTACTGGTGTGGCCAAGCCGGCGCTATGAGGATCGTCTTTGCTGTGTCCTGCTTGGTCTCCGTGAGGATCCTGTGAATTAACAGCATTAGTGGGAAGGCATACAACAGAGTCCCTGACCACGGGAGCAGAAAAGCATCCGACAGGGAGCCTCTGTTGATCCCCCAAATTGAGAAGAAAACGTGGTATTTCCTATTCTGCCTAGATACGTACAGGTCCACCTGGGGATTCCCCCATCTCTGGAAGATAAGGACCACTTCCAGATGGAGGGACCACTTGTGGGAGGGAGGATCGGCCATGAACTGCAAGGTGTAATCTGAAGCTATTACGTCAAGCACTCAATGATCTGAGATCAGCCAAGACCAGGCTGACCAGAAAGGGCAGAGGTGATTGAGGAAAGAGTGGGAGGCTGGATCCTGGAAAGAGACTTGTGGGAACATGGTGTGTTTGTGAGATAGTTAAGAATGTTTATGAGGTAGTGAAGGTCGCGGTGAACCTTTGATGACCCTTTAATGAACCTTGAGAAAGAGTTACAGGCTGGAACGTGACCCAGATAGACTGGCAACACCAGATCCTGTTGACAACAGATAGCGGACAGCTGTGCTCCAATCAAGAGGAAGAATGCACGTGTACAGCCCGTGCTAAGGCTGCTCGACCAACAAAATGTCTCCTTGACCGGATGATGGACTTGGGAGGGGGTTGAAAATGTTATGTAAGAGGAGTGTATAAAAGCAATGAGGAAATAATAGATAAACGGCTTTGCTACCAACCATATTGGCTGATGTGCTTTGTCTGGCTCGCATGAGAACCCCAACAGAGACTGGGACGCCGTCCTCTAGCGCATCCTTAAAATGTCTGCTTCTATCCTTCTTGGCTCCCAGAAGGGCCAGGCTGATCAGATGAATGGGAAGACGACTGGTGTCGCTGCTTAGATCCCTTGTCTCTATCCTTTCTCCTGTAAGGGTTCAGCTGGGGAGTCCCCCAGGACCTCCTCAGTCTAGGTGAAGGAGGAGGATGGAACAGCTTCCTGGACTGCTGAGGGATATGAAGTCCCAAGGAGCAGAGGGTACAAGAGTCTTTAAAGTCGTGGAGCCTTGTGTCTGTGAGCTTGGAGAAGAGTCCTGCCCCTTCAAATGGGGGGTCCTGAATGGTGGCCTGCAGCTCCTGGGATAAACTGGAGGACTGCAAGCAGGAGCTGTGCCTCATGGCCACTGCAGAGGCGACCATCCTGGCCACTGAGTCTGTAGCGTCCCAGGTCATCTGCAGGGCGCCTCTCGCCACCGCTGTGCCTTTGTCGACCAAAGCAGCGAACTCCTGGGCTTGGTCCTGTGGGAGGGTCTCCTTGTATCTGTTAAGAGAGTCCCACAGATTAAAACTGTACTTGACTAACAAGGCCTGGTGGTTAGACACCTGAAACTGCAGGCTGGCTGTCAAATAAGCTTTTCTGCCAAACAAGTCTAGTCGCTTGGTGTCTTTGTTTTTCGGAGTGCCGCTGACTTGGCCCTGCCTGTCCCTTTCATCCACAGCAGACATGACCAGTGATGCCGCTGGAGAGTGAGTGTACAAATATCTGAACCCTTTTGCAGGGACGTAGTACTTTTTTCCGCCTTCTTAAAAGTAGGTAGAATGGAAGAGGGGGGCTCCCACAGTGAGCTGCCAATCTTAAGGACCGCTGGGTGGACAGGCAGCACGACCCAGGCTGTAGTGGAAGAGGATATAATTTAAGAGGTCAGACTTCTCCGCGAACTCCTCAATTTTTAAGTTCAAATTGGCAGCCACCCTTTTAAGGAAGGCCTAGTGCTCCTTGAAGTCGTCAGGAGGACTGCTCGTTTAGAAGGGATGCGCCACCACTTCATCCAGAAACAACAAGTACGAATGCACCGCCGGCGGGTTCCCCTTCCCTCTCTGGGGACAGCTCCTTACGTGTTGGAGTCTGCTGCACTGCCCCCACGTCAGATTCAGTACCATGTTCCAACTGCAGTGCCAGCAATGCCAGAGGCAGTTTGTCTGAGGTGGCCAGGGAGGACTAGTGGAAATATGGGACCGGCATCATCAGTACGCCCTGCGGATTCCAGTATGGTCATTGAGCAGGCCACTGTCCCTGCTGCCATGCCGCTGCTGCAGATGCCACACGGGTCTCACGGGTCGGCGGCAAATCACTCCTTCTTGGTGAGGGGCTGAATTCCCTGTCTGACTCGGACCATTGCCCTTCCGGCGACCAGGGTGGAAGGCCTGAGTCTGCTGACTGACCCTGGTCAGCGACCAGTGAGATGAGGGCGAGGATCTGTGCCTTCCCAACAAGCGATACCAAGGAGGTGGAGACTGGTGCCATGATTGGGAGCAATCCCGCCCCTGTGGGGACTGACATCTAGGTGAAGGTAACCTGCGCTGTGGCAATCTTTGGTGGGAAACTCGCCAGTACCATGGATACAGGGATCGGTGCCTCAACTCCAGTGTCCCATGCCTTGTAGGGAGAGAGTGCGGCATTGGGGACCTGGGCCTTCTGACCAGAGACCAAGAGTGCGGTGCTGGAGTCCTAGGCCGCCGAGATGGGGATCTACGCCTGAGGTCCCGAACCCAGGCCCTGAGTCTCAGAGCCCAGGTCATTTGACTCAGGCTTGTAAGGTGAAAAATAGTAGTGTAGACATTTGGGCTCAGGCTGGAGCCCAGGCTCTGAGGCCCACCCCCCTCCTCATGGGATTCCAGAGCCTGAATGTCTACCCTGGAATTTTTAGCCCTGCAGCCCAAGTGAGAGTCAGATGACCTGGACCAGCCACAGCCATGCTGTGTAGATATACCCAAAGAGATTACAGTTAAATGGTCAGCAAAGCTTCAGCTCTCTGTATGTATGTAATTCAACATTTCTACATCTGTCCATATGTGCAGCTTGGCTGCTTTTAAATACTACACATCCTGCAATCAGAAGAATCAAGAGTATGCATTGTCCTTTTATCATACGATGGCATGAAAAATGCTAGTGATGACACTCTAATCTCAGTTTGTAAAACTGAATAATTGCTTCTCTATTGTGTCTTGAGAACAACAAAAAGCACTTTAACTGCAGCACAATTCTCTCCAGAACAGCTGTGTTTCTTAGCCAGCACAGATAGAGTCTCGTTCAACTCCAGTCAATATTGCTGGAAAGGATGATGGCTAAGCAATGTATTCATGTTGAGCCTATCACCCTAGTATCTGGGCACAAACTGCATAATTTATTTAGGAGTATTGAAAACATATTGCTTAAGAGTCAGTTTATCCCTACAGCCTTAGCCACTATTAGATACATCAGAAATGCAATGCATGTGATTGTATGTATACATGTTATATCATTGTGTATCAAAAGAGCATCACATTGATCTGTAGCCTTGGGGTCCTTTTGAAGTCTTTGCTCCTGCTGCAGTCTCAAATAGCTACAGCAATGAAAGATGACTTTTTTCCAGCTGAAAATGGCTAAAAGCCTGTACCCCATCCTGTCAGATGATGACCTGAACACAGCAATGCATACCTGTGTGACTTCCAGGCTGGAGGTCTACTACAATTCACTATGCCTAGGTATAATTATGCAGATATTTACAAAACTTCAGTCGAGAATGCAGCCTGGCCCCCCAGAACACAAACAGTGGAATACAGCAGATCCCACTGGTGCTACCACACTACTAAAACAAATTCAGAGTCTGGTCTTAATTTTCAAAATCCTCTATGTAACTGTCTCAATAGTGACAGGTTTCAGAGTAGCAGCCTGTTAGTCTATATTCTATTCTATATAGTCTAGAATGTTAGTCTATATTCGCAAAAAGAAAAAGAGTACTTGTGGCACCTTAGAGACCAACACATTTATTTGAGCATAAGCTTTCGTGAGTTACAGTATCTGATGAAGTGAGCTGTAGCTCACGAAAGCTTATGCTCAAATAAATTTGCAAAAAGAAAAGGAATACTTGTGGCACCTTAGAGACTAAATAAATTTGTTAGTCTCCATGGTGCCACAAATACTCCTTTTCTTTTTGTCTCAATAGGACACCTCTCTCAGTGCAGTAATTCTCTTTTAAGTACATTTCCTCACAAGTTAGGAATTTGTCAACCTGAAGAGTGGAGCCTGCGAAAATGAGACACCAGGCTTTCTTGGCAACTGGGCCATGCCTTTGGCACCTGTGAATGCAGCTATCTAGAATGATGTTGTGGCCTTCAGAACTACATGCAAGACTCGCTTATTTGACTTGGCTTTCCTGCAGTCTCAGTTAAAAACAGAAAAGTAGCAAAAAAGAGGATGGACCAAAAGGAAAAGATGTCAAGAAGGAATAAAGGGATAAAAAAAGAGGAGAGAGAGGAACTAAAAACTAATTAAAACCCCCAAAAATGACACAAATCCACTGCCTTGAAGCGAGTAGAGAGGAAATAATGCAACGAGCCTTTTTAAGACTTGGATTTGATTCTTTACCAGGTACTTGGATACAACAATGCTGGGTGATGTTATAAGAAAAATACATATGGTGGCCAAATCTGTTTGAAGATTCTGCACAAAGTGCCTGGAATTCTGTGCAGACAAGACAGGATCTTGGGTTGCACCTCTGCTTTCCTAATTCCAAACAACATCACATATAGACCACATCACAAAAAAGTTCCTTTGTGCCCATTCTTAGACTGATTCTGATGGAACCCCGCCATACACACCGAGGTTCTAATGTGCCGGGGGTGGTCCCCCAGCTCCGCCCAGGTCCCGCCCCCACTCTGCCCCTTCCCCCAAGACCCCACCCCACCCTGCCTCTTCCTGCCCCCGCTCTGCCTCTTCCTGCCCTGTTCCACCCCCTCCCCCTCAAGTGCCCAGCCCTCGATCCTCCCCCCCAGCGCCTCCTGCATGCCACAGAACAGTTGATCTGCATCTGGTGGGAGGCGCTGGGAGGAGGGGGAGGCGCTGACCGGCGGGGCTGCCGGTAGGTGGGAGGCACTGGGGGGAGGGGGAGGTGCTGATAAGGGGGCAGCCGGTGGATGCTAAACACCCACCATTTTTTTGTGGGTGCTCCAGGACTGGGGAACACTGTGTAGGACAACATGGAGGCAGCATAGGCTGACCTGAGGCCCTGAAACACCATCCAGGCTAGGCCATGTGAGCGAGTGATGCAACGCAGGTGTAATGGCACAATCTGCTGCTTTGCTGTTACAGTAATATTTGCTGAAGCCATCACCCTCACTCTGCCCTTATTTGGGACTCCAATGTGTTCCCTGCTGTTTATGGGGGTTCAAGGGGGGAGAAGAGAGATGGGCAGAATTTGTGGGGGGGGTGGGGTGGGGCGGGGGAATGAATACACAGGATGATAAAACAGCTGAAGGTAGAGGAAGGAGAAAGGCCCAAGGGCAAAATCACAGGAAGGGAGTCAGAGTTGGGGGTAAGAATGGGATAGAGGCACTGCCAGATATTGGGAGAAGGAAAAAACACTGGGATGGGAAGAGGTAGAGGGGATAAAGGGTGAGCCACCTGCAGTGGTTGCAGAAACAGGTGTGGGTGACAGAAGGGCTTTTTCCCCCCTCCCTTTCACAGAATGGAACATCTCAGCACCCACTTCCCAGGGCTGTGTTCTTAAAGGCACAGTGCATCCCAATACCTAGACAAGGGAGCTCTTCTCCATCTGAAATGATGTACTGAGCTACTAAAAGGGACTTGATTCACGGAAATATTTTACACACACTCCTAAAAAAAATCAGAATTGTCATACAGGTTTTTAGAGTTGAAAAGAATTCCTTATTAATTTATATGTCTGCATAAAACTGCATAGCACTACATAAATGTGTCTTATCTGCTGTTCTGATACCCTGAGTTTGACTCCTTTTCTTGTAAACTATTGTAGAAGTAATTTTGCACCTTTTATTTATTTTTAAAACGCTTTTACAACTACTATTCTTAGCACTCCATTTATCTTTGTTAACAGATTAATGTCATTGTGCTATATAATTTGTATTTTAAAAACGAATCATTAAAATAGGGCTGTTAGGTGATTAAAAAAATTAAGCACGATTAATTGCACGATTAAAAATGAATCATGATTAATCACATTATTAAACAAGAATGGAATACCATTTATTTAAATATTTGTGGGTGTTTTCTACATTTTCAAATATATTAATTTCAGTTACAACACAGAATACAAAGTGTATAGTGCTCACTTTATATTTATTTTTTATTACAAATATTTGCACTGTAAAAAACAAAATAGTATTTTTCAATTCACCTCATACAAATACAGTAGTGCTATCTCTATCACGAAAGTTGAACTTACAAATGTAGAATTATGTACAAAAAATAAACTGTATTGAAAAATAAAACAATGTAAAACTTTAGAGCCTCCAAGTCCACTCAGTCGTACTTCAGCCAATCACTCAGACAAACAAACTTGGTTACAAATTGCAGGAGATAATACTGCCTGCTTCTTGTTCACAATGTCACCTGAAAGTGAGAACAAGTGTTTGAATGGCACTGTTGTAGCCAATGTCGCAAGATATTTATGTGCCAGATGCACTAAAGATTCATATGGTCCCTTCATCTTCAATCACCATTCCATATGTTCCATAGGACATGCTGATGATGGGTTCTATTCGATAATCAGTAGCAGAGCGGACCGATCCATGTTCATTTTCATCACCTGAGTTAGATGCCAGCAGCAGAAGCTTGATTTTTTTTTTTGGTGATTCAGGTTCTGTAGTTTTGGAATCTGACTGTTGCTCTTTTAAGACTTCTGAAAGCATGCCGCACCCCTCGTCCCTCTCAGATTTTGGAAGGCACTTCTGATTCTTAAACCTTGGGTTGAGTGCTGTAGCTTTTTTTTAGAAATCTCACATTGGTATCTTCTTTGCGTTTTGTCAAATCTGCTGTGAAAACGTTCTTAAAACAAATGTGCTGGGTCATCATCCAAGACTATTATAACATGAAATATATGGCAGAATACGGGTAAAACAGAGCCAAAGACATACAGTTCTCCCCCCAAGAGTTCAGTCACAAACTTAATTAACGCATTATTTTTTAACGAGCAACATCAGCAAGGAAACATATCCTCTGGAATGGTGGCGGAAGCATGAAGGGACATACGAATGTTTAGCATATCTGGCACGTAAATACCTTGCAATGCCACCTACAAAGGTGACATGCAAACCCCTGTTCTCGCTTTCAGGTGACTTTGTAAATAAGAAGCAAGTAGCAGCATCTCCTATAAATGTAAACAACCTTGTTTGTTTTAATGATTGGCTGAACAAGAAGTAGGACTGAGTGGACTTGTAGGCGCTAAAGTTTTACATTGTTGTGTTTTTGAGAGCAGTTACGTAACAAAAAAAACTACATTAAGTTGCACTTTCATGATAAAGAGATTGCACTACAGTACTTGTATGAGGTTAACTGAAAAAATACTATTTTTTTTATCATTTTTACAGTGCAAATATTTGCACGAAAAATAATATAAAGTGAGCATTGTGCACTTTGTATTCTATGTTGTAACTGAAATCAATATATTTGAAAATGTAGAAAAACATCCAAAAATTTTTAATAAATTTTAATTGGTATTCTATTGTTGAACAGTACGATTAATCACGATTAATTTTTTTAATCGCGATTAACTTTTTTTGAGTTAATTACGTGAGTTAACTGCGATTGACAGCTCTAATTCAAAATATTATAGTTACTAGTAGTTTTAGCAAATCACAGCTAAGTAGTTTTAGTATAACGTTTTCTGTGGTTTTTATTGTGAATTTGTAATTTGCAATTTTTAAATTCTAATTTTTATAGTAAGTCAGAGGGGGACAAACTACGGCCGCAGACCACACCCGGTCTGCAGGGCCCTTCCCTCTGGCTCCTGAGCTCCTGCCAAGGAGCGGGGTCAGGACAGGCTTATAGAGGAGCCAGCCCAACTCGCCGGCAGCGTGGTGAGCTGGACAGAGGCTAGCCTTTGGCCCCTCCCTGCCTCCCTAGCAGTCACAGTTCTCCCAGCATCTGGACAGCATGGCTGCAGCTCCAGCCGGGCAGCACGGCTATAGCGCAGCCAGACCTGGTGCTCCAGGGCAGTGCGGTCAGGGGGAGTTCCGGGGGGGAGGTGCAAGGAGCGGGGGGGGTTGCAGGGGGGTGATCAAGGGGCCTGGGCCCTGCTGCTGGGGACACAGGCAGAGCAAACCAGGGCTCCCCTCTACCTCCAGCATGCTTGGCCCTTGTCCTCAGCAGCCAAGCGCAGGCAGTGAGAGAGCCCTGCCAGACTGCCAGGGAAAGCAGCCAAACGAGCAGGGAAAACGCACAAGGAAAGGACTGAGCCCCCCTTCCCCCACCCCACAGGTAACATGGAGCAAGAAGAGCAGGGAGGGTTGGACAGGGGGCGGGGCACCCCAGGGGGCGGTCAGAGGGTGGGGAGCAGGAGAGATTGGATAGGGGTGGGGGTTCAGGGGGTGGCCAGGGGGTGGGGAGCAGGGGGGATTGGATAGTGGACAGGCTTTCTGGGGGGATGGTCAAGGGGCAGAGAGCACCCCTCTGCCCACCCCTGTAATAAGTTTATTCTTTTGGATCCAAAAGTCATGACATTACCAAAAAAATAAAAAAAAGGATTCTTTCCATTTGCCTTTTTGTTCCTGAGCCTTCAGGTGCAGTAGGCCCAGATCCAAAAAGGTATTTCAGCTCCTAACATCCACTGATTTCAGCGGAAGTTAAGAGGCTAAATAGCTTTGTGGATCTGGGTGTAGACTCATACTTTTTTTTTAATCTCTTCCAAAGAATGCATATACCTAAACAGGAATACAGTCCTATAACATTTAATGCTATTTTGGACTCCCTCCACCCCAATTTAAAAATTAATTAAAAATCCCTATTTCTGTAAGTAATTCCGCCATCTTGCAAACAGTGAAGTGAATGCTTTATATTCTTCTATTACTTCATTTGGTGCATACATAGATGTTGATTTTTCTACTGAATTGTCTTATTTCTAATTACATACTTTACTGTTACAGCAAAATATATGACATACATACTTGTGCTATGATACATTTCTGGGGTATTTTCATACTGACAAGATTATTGTTTTGTACTACTAAAATCAAAGATGTTTAAGAATGAATCCATTTTGTTATGTTACTCCTTTGCATTGTTGGTCAGGCATGAGGGCATAGTGCTGACCTCACCTAGTTTACCCTTCAATATAACTGAAGTGCGTGGTCTCTGGTATGTTTTTACAGCAGGTCGGGTAATACATGCTAGTTACCTCACGGCAAAAAACACACCTTATCACTAGTCAAACATAATGTAAGCTTTTTTTCACTAACAACACTAACATCACCCAGGAAAATATGACTTACAAACACATTAGAGAGACAAGGTAATATATTTTATTGGACCAACTTCACTTGGTCAGAGAGACTTCCTTTTGAGCTTATACTGAACACTTCTTCAGGTCTGGTACTCAGTGTCACAGCTAAATACAAGGTGGAACACACTGTTTACCTTAAAGTAGTTAACACATATTTCCAATAACAATTATGTAGGTGAAACCAGACAATTGCTATGCTCTTGTGTGACCTCATAGAAAAATGACAAAAGTCAAAAACACCGTATCATATGTGAGTGAACACTTCAGACAAAGTGATCATGCTGACCTATCTGACCTATTAGTCCTCATCCTCAAAGAAAACATGCACAACTAAAACCGCTCCAACACATCATCAAGGACCTACAACCTATCCTGAAGGACGACCCATCACTCTCACAGATCGTGGGAGAGAGGCCAGCCCTTGCTTACAGACAGCCCCCCAACCTGAAGCAAATACTCACCAGCAACCACACACCACACAACAGAACCACTAACCCAGGAACCTTTCCTTGCAACAAAGCCCGTTGCCAACTCTGTCCACATATCTATTCAGGGGACACCATCATAGGGCCTAATCACATCAGCCACACTATCAGAGGCTCATTCACCTGCACATCTACCAATGTGATATATGCCATCATGTGCCAGCAATGCCCCTCTGCCATGTACATTGGCCAAACTGGACAGTCTCTACGTAAAAGAATAAATGGACACAAATCAGACGTCAAGAATTATAACATTCAAAAACCAGTCGGCGAACACTTCAATCTCTTTGGTCACTTGATTACAGACCTAAAAGTGGCAATTCTTCAACAAAAAAACTTCAAAAACAGACTCCAAAGAGAGACTGCTGAATTGGAATTAATTTGCAAACTGGATACAATTAATTTAGGCTCGAATTACACAAAGTAAAACTATTTCCCCATGTTTATTCCCCCCCAACTCCCCAGCTGTTCCTCAGACATTCTTGTCAACCCATGGAAATGGCCCACCTTGATTATCACTACAAAAGGTGTTTTTTGGTCCACCCTCCCCCCCATCGCTGGTAATAGCTCACCTTAAGTGATCACTCTCATTACAGTGTGTATGGTAACACCCATTGTTTCATGTTCTCTGTGTGTGTGTATATAAAATCTCCCCACTGTATTTTCCACTGAATGCATCTGATGAAGTGAGCTGTAGCTCACAAAAGCTTATGCTCTTGTGCAGCTTGAAGCGGCGGGGTGTTAATGGGTTATAGATTGGGATGATTTAGTTGGTGTTGGTCCTGCTTTGAGCAGGGGCACTGTTCCCTCTACACCAGAGGTCAGCAACCTATGGCACGTGTGCCAAAGACAGCACGCTGCTGCCTGACGGGTCCCAGCTGCCGGCCCCGCTCCGCTCGCTGCCAAACCCAGGCCGGGACCCTGGCAGGCAGCAGCGAGCCGTTAAAAATCCTGCCCACCCCAGCCTGCTCTTCTCTGCCCCCCTCCCCTCCCCTCCCCTTCCCCGGGGCAGGGTGAAGAAGCTTGGTCCTGCTGGGGGCTGCTGCAGAGCAAGCAAGGTCCCCCCTCTCCCGCCTCTTCCCCCAGCCTGCTGGGTCCTGCCCCTCCCCCTCCCCGCCTCCAATCAGCGGATGGCCCCTGCGAGGGAGGGGGAGAAGCAGAGTCAGAGCAAAGCTGTTCAGGAGAGGAGGCCGAGAAGAGGTGGGGATGGGGCTGTGGAGATAGGGGGTGGAATCAGGGCATATCCCCTCCAGCCCCCCGCCATGAGCTGCTCTGGGAAGGGGGCTGGGAGCGCCCCCATGACCCCAGCCCATACCCACAGCCCTCTGCCCTGACCCCTGCACCCCCCTCACACACCCCAGCCTCCTGCCCTGACCCCTGCACCCCACACACACCCCAGCCCTAACTCCTGCCCCCCCACATACCCAGCCCCCCACAGCCTTTGCCCTGACTCCTGCACCCTCCTCACACACCCCAGCCCCCTGCCCTAACTACTGCACCCCCACACAACCCAGCCCCCCCACCCCATGTCCTGACTCTTGCACACCCGACATTCCCACCCCCACCCCTCGCACCAAATGGAAGCTGCCCAGGTAAGCAAACCACCCCCAAGCCTCCTGCGCCAACCCTGAGCCCCCTCCCTCATGCTAGCTCCTGGCCAGACCCTGCACCCCAACCCCCAGCCCTGTGCTCAGTGCACTCCCACCCTCAGCTCAGTGCAGAGAGAGAGGAAGAGAATGGGCTAGAACCAGGGAGAAGGTAGGTACCCACTGTATGTGGGCCGGGACCCAGACCGGCCGCGGGCTGAGTGGCAGCGGGCTGAGCCACTCAGCCCACTGCTGGTCTGGGATTCTGGCTGCCGGCCCCTTGCCAGCCGGGGTCCCGGCCGCAGGCCCCGCTCAGCCCGCTGCTGGCCTAGGTGAACGGAACCCCAGGCTGGCAGCGGGCTGAGAAGGCCGGCGGTGTAAGATCAGCATTTTAATTTAATTTTAAATGAAGCGTCTTAAACATTTTGAAAACCTTGTTTACTTTACATATGACAATAGTTTAGTTATATAACATATAGGCTTATAGAGAGAGACCTTCTAAAAAACATTAAAATGTATTACTGGTAAGCGAAACCTTACATTAAAGTGAATAAATGAAGATTCGGCACAACACTTCTGAAAGGTTGCCGACCCCTGCTCTCAGCTGTGCGCATGCACGCACACAGATCCTAAACCCCGCACACATGGCGAAACACTGCGCGCACAAAAATTTGCACAGAAGCACAATTTGCACAGAAGAAATTTTTTGCGCACACGGCCTGTCAAAAATTAGAGGGAACATCAAGCAGGGGGTTAAACTAGATGACCTCCTGAGGTCTCTTCCAACCCTAATCTTCTATGATAAATGGGACAAAATACAACGTGGTTTTACAAAAGGTAGATCGTGCCAAACCAACCTAATCTCCTTTTTTGAAAAAGTAACAGATTTTTTAGATAAAGGAAATGCAGTGGATCTAATTTTACCTAGATTTCAGTAAGGCATTTGATACCGTGCCACGTGGGGAATTATTAGTTAAATTGGAGAAGATGGGGATCAATATGAACATCAAAAGGTGGATAAGGAATTGGTTAAAGGGCAGACTGCAACGGGTCCTACTGAAAGGAGAACTGTCAGGTTGGAGGGAGGTTACCAGTGGAGTTCCTCAGGGATCGGTTTTGGGACCAATCTTATTTAATCTTTTTATTACTGACCTTGGCACAAAAAGTGGGAGTGTGCTAATAAAGTTTGCAGATGATACAAAGCTGGGAGGTATTGCCAATTCAGAGAAGGATCGGGATATTATACAGGAGGATCTGGATGACCTTGTAAACTGGAGTAATAGTAATAGGATGAAATTTAATAGTGAGAAGTGTAAGGTTATGCATTTAGGGATTAATAACAAGAATTTTAGTTATAAGTTGGGGACGCATCAATTAGAAGTAACAGAAGAGGAGAAGGACCTTGGAGTATTGGTTGATCATAGGATGACTATGAGCTGCCAATGTGATATGGCTGTGAAAAAAGCTAATGCGGTTTTGGGATGCATCAGGAGAGGCGTTTCCAGTAGGGATAAGGAGGTTTTAGTACCGTTATACAAGGCACTGGTGAGACCACACCTAGAATACTGTGTGCAGTTCTGGTCTCCCATGTTTAAAAAGGATGAATTCAAGCTGGAGCAGGTACAGAGAAGGGCTACTAGGATGATCCGAGGAATGGAAAACTTGTCTTATGAAAGGAGACTTAAGGAGCTTGGCTTGTTTAGCCTAACTAAAAGAAGGTTGAGGGGAGATATGATTGCTCTCTTTAAATATATCAGAGGGATAAATACAGGAGAGGGAGAGGAATTATTTCAGCTCAGCACCAATGTGGACACAAGAACAAATGGGTATAAACTGGCCACCAGGACGTTTAGACTTGAAATTAGACGAAGGTTTCTAACCATCCGAGGAGTGAAGTTTTGGAATAGCCTTCCAAGGGAAGCAGTGGGGGCAAAAAGATCTATCTGGTTTTAAGATTCTACTTGATAAGTTTATGGAGGAGATGGTATGATGGGATAATGGGATTTTGGTAAGTAATTGATCTTTAAATATTCAGGGTAAATAAGATTAATCCCCTGAGATGGGATATTAGATGGATGGGATCTGAGTTACTACAGAAAATTCTTTCCTGGGTATCTGGCTGGTGAATCTTGCCCATATGCTCAGGGTTTAGCTGATCGCCATATTTGGGGTCGGGAAGGAATTTTCCTCCAGGGCAGATTGGAGAGGCCCTGGAGGTTTTTCGCCTTCCTCTGTAGCATGGGGCATGGGTGACTTGAGGGAGGCTTGTCTGCTCCTTGAAGTCTTTAAACCATGATTTCAGGACTTCAATAGCTCAGACATAGGTGAGGTTTTTCATAGGAGTGGGTGGGTGAGATTCTGTGGCCTGCGCTGTGCAGGAGGTTGGACTAGATGATCAGAATGGTCCCTTCTGACCTTAGTATCTATGATTGTTATAATAAATCATGATAATAATTATTATAATAAATCCAGTGTCACTAGTTCATGATTTTGAGAGTTTAGAAAAGTTATGAATTTAAACTCCCAGGCTCATCTTCTGAAGGTGTTCATAGTACAAGAACAAAAGTTACAGCTCAGTATCCAGACAATTGCATATAGACTTCAATGGAATAACCTGGATAAAGCTCAAACTGGTGATAATGTTAGTAAATGTTTCAGCTGCAGCCAATAGTGATATCTTCACTAATGATTATACCTAGCTGTAAAGTTAAAAAAATATAACAGACGTTCAAGGAATTTTTTTTAATAATCTTACTAGTTAATTTAAATTATACTTTGCATCATTAATCGTATCATCATTTTTTTCCGTCTGCTATTTTTCAAAGGTACAGTGGTGGTTTCTGCAAGAGGTGGGAACAGGAGCCCTCCCTTCCAGAGGGAACCAATAAAGACACCCTAAGCAGCAGGAAAGAATACCGCCGCACAAAGATGTGTAGCTGTGACGTTTACAGAACACTTACATTGTACCATTTATTTGTGAAGATAAATATTTTTGGTTTTCGGGCAATTATACAGTTGAAATACAATCGAGTACTATTTAGAGCAGTTCATTTTAAGGTGCGTTTGAATAAAAAGGTCCATGGTTTCTAAAAGCGCGCTCAGACGCTTGTTTTGGCAAGAATGTAAGGCAACGCCAGCCGCGCCTTTCGCTGCCTTGTCACAACGGGCAGCTTTTCCACACGAGACCAAGCCCCCGCCCTCGCCCCCGTTGAGAAGGCAAGAAGCTGACGCATGGGGGCACCGCCACGCAAGTTGCGACCCCCGCGGGCAGAGGGCAGGGCAGCAAACGGCGGCGGGGACTAGGCAGCGCTACGAGCAGCGGGCGGCGGCGGCGGCGGCGGGGCAGCCCCCGCCCCTCGGCAGGGCGAGCAAAAGCGGCGCCCTGACAGCCGCCGCCGCCGCCAGGGACCCGGCCGCGGGGCGCGCAGCACCTCGTCCTCGTCCTCGTCCTCGTCCTCGTCCCCGGCCCGGCCCCGGCCCCGGCCGCAGCGCGCCCCACCATGCAGCCGGAAGCGGTCAGCTGCCGCATGAGCGGCGCGGCCGGGGAGGCCGGCGCCGCGGGCGCGATCACCCTGGAGGACCTGGACAGCATGGCCGAGGAGCAGAGCCCCAGCCACGGCTGCAGCCAGGAGGAGGAGGAGGCGGCGGCGGCGGCCGAGCAGCAGCGCCTGCTCCGCTACTGGCAGAGCGTGGGCCGGGGGCACCAGGTGGACGTGCCCAGGGGTAAGAGCCCGCCCGCTCGACGCGCTGCAGCCCGAGAGCGGCCAGGGGCTCCCCGCCGGCGGCCCCAGAGGTGGGGGGGTGGGGGTACAGCCCACCGCGGGTTCAAGAGACCAGGCGAAAGGGCGAGCATGGCGCAGAGGCCGTGCAGGATTAAAAGGGTTGCGCTGGGTGCTACAGCCCCACGTCTCCTCTTCCTCTCCATCCTCCGCTAGTTTTTCAGTCTGCCACCCTAGGTGTGTAAAACGGGAGCCAGGATCCAAGGCTCCCCCAACGACCCCCGTTGACATTTGAGGAGGTTAGTGCTCTTGCACCCTTTTTAAGGTAATTTAAAGGCCATCCCAAAATACAAATTTAAATTTGAGCCTTTCTGTACTGGTGTATTTAATTAATTTTTATGCAGTAAACGAATGTGCCTGTAAGCGATGACACAGGGGGGAGCTGGGTTAAACCTCTTAACAATTAAACAAACAGGTTAGGATTTAGCGAGATTACACAGAAGGAACGTGGAAGGAAGGAGCATAGTTATTAGGAAGGTGATATTCCAATTCTTTTAGGAATCTTCCAATACTGTCCTACCATTAACAAATTTTACTCTTGTTTTAAGGATTATGCAGTTTTTTTCAAAGGCTTTGTCTGTCTAGTGAGATTAAAAGAGAAAGGGAACAGGAGCAATGATCCTTCCAAGGAGCGAGCAGGGAAGAGATTACAATTTATGTTATCACTGTGACAGGTTTCAAAGTAGCAACCATGGTAGTCTGAATCTGCAAAAAGAAAAGGAGGACTTGTGGCACCTTAGAGACTAACATTTATTTGAGCATAACCTTTTGTGAGCTACAGCTCACTTCAATGCATCTGAGTGAGTTGTAGCTCACGAATCCTTATGCTCAATAAATTTGTTAGTCTCTAGGGTGCCACAAGTACGCCTTTTCTTTTTGTTATCACTGTGATTCTAACAGAATTGGCTTCCACACTGGTGAAACTGAAAATAACGTGTATACAGTTATAAGGCTTGTGTAGGTGAAAGTTTACTCTTGGAAGAAAGCTAATATATGCCTGTGACTGCAGGAAACGGGCAGGGGGTGGGCTGTTTAGATTGTGGTTCTATTGTAACTGATCAAAGAGCTTACACAAATGTTTTTGAAACAGTGACTTCTGCGAGGCTGCTGCTAAATATCTGGTTTACAAGCCTACTTTTACACCTTCTAATTTGTATTTATTGTCCTTTTACAAGTACTCCTTTTCTTCTTATTTTTAGTGTTTGTAGAAAGTGACTGATACTCTATTACTGTCACAACAGCAGGCCCGATAGTCAAACCAATGCCTGCCCACTGGACCATGGCAATGGCAAACCCCTCAATGTAACAAATACAAAAATTTTTCCTTTAGTTTTAAACACAGTTCCTTCACTATCTATCATCATCTGAAGCAGGAAACCTATAACTGCAGGTATTTCAGATTACTTTATTCCAACTTAAATAAGAGAATCCTTACAAATCTTTAAAAAACTGGCAAAACCAAGCCTATCCTACTTGCTTGAAGCATCCAGTTTCTGAATTTTAAAGTTATTAGCCAAGATATTTAATGCCATCATAATATAAAAGGCATTGTGTGTGCCATATACCTACTTAGATCAGTGTCTGCCAAGTAGAATCCTTCTCTCTTTTCTCAAGTGAATCATAGAATCATAGAATATCAGGGTTGGAAGGGACCCCAGAAGGTCATCTAGTCCAACCCCCTGCTCAAAGCAGGACCAAGTCCCAGTTAAATCATCCCAGCCAGGGCTTTGTCAAGCCTGACCTTAAAAACCTCTAAGGAAGGAGATTCTACCACCTCCCTAGGTAACGCATTCCAGTGTTTCACCACCCTCTTAGTGAAAAAGTTTTTCCTAATATCCAATCTAAACCTCCCCCATTGCAACTTGAGACCATTACTCCTCGTTCTGTCATCTGCTACCATTGAGAACAGTCTAGAGCCATCCTCTTTGAAACCCCCTTTCAGGTAGTTGAAAGCAGCTATCAAATCCCCCCTCATTCTTCTCTTCTGCAGACTAAACAATCCCAGCTCCCTCAGCCTCTCCTCATAAGTCAAAGTGAAGCCTACAGTAGGTCTGATGAATTTAGATCAGGTGCCTGGTAGGACATTTAGTATCTGGTGAATGTATATGCCAAAAAGACCCATCACAATTAGAGGTTACCGAATCTTCATGTTAACTGACTTCTAAACCAAGTCCCGTCAAATATATCAGACCAGTCCTACCCTCTTCCCACTGAAATCCCACCAAAAAGACTTGCTTCTTCTATAACACTCACATATTAGTGTCAACCCTAATTACCATTTTAATATTTAAATAATTGAACCCTCAAGATGTACACATAGTGCTGCAATTCACCCTTCTTCAGCCTGTCCCTTTCCATATTATTTCACATCTTATGTCATGTCTGAATGTTAAGCTTTTAAGGACATGTACTATATGGCTCAAGTACCTAGCACACCTGTGGGCACTATTTTAAGTAAATAAATAAATAAATAAATAAAATATATATATGCTATGCTAGTTTTTATGTATAAATCCATAACAAATGTTCAAATTTAAAAGCAGTTTGAATTGAGCAATATGTATTTTACTTCACAGTTCCATAATACAAATTGTTTGGCTGACATTCCAAAGACTTACCTTCAGGCTAAACATGAAAAATTTCCTCAAATGGAATTTTTTTAAAAAAAAAAGTCACTAGAAGGGGTGAAATAGAGCTTATAAAGAATACCTTATGCTACGGAGATACTTCAATATATCAAAAACCTTATTCCAACTACTCTCCCAAGATAAAGGTAAAACATATTACTATAAGCAGCATAGACAAGAATGTTATTCAGTGATTTAGCTTGAATTAATTTCTTTAGTACAAAATTTTTTTCTATCAACTCTCAATTTGTGTCATGTTATACATTTTATTGGACCAACTTCCACTGGTGAGACAAGCTTTTGAGCTTATACAGAACTCTTCTTTAGATCTGGGAAAGGTACTCCAAGGGCTAATGCAGCTGCACCGCTGTAGCACATCTGGTGAAGACACTCTAAACCAGTGCTTTTCAAAGTTTTTGTATTGATGAGCCCTCTCACATAGCAAGTCTCTGAGTGTGATCCCCCCTTATAAATTAAAAATGGGGAGCTAATGTAATTTAATGGGAACTTGGGGCTGTGAACCCCACAAAGCTGACAGCTTGCGACCCCCTGAAGGGTCACGACACCCAGTTTGAGAACCTCTGCTCTAAACTGACAGGAGAGAGCTCTCCCACTGACTTATTTACTCCACCCCTGTGATAGGCAGTAGCTATGTCATCTGGAGAAACTATCCTGCTGACAACGTGCTATCTACACCGGTGCTTAGGTCAGTGCAATTTACATTGCTCAGGGGTGTGGATTATTCACACCCCTGATCGATGTAAGTTGCATGGAAGTGGTAGTGTAGACAAGCCCAGAGTGTCACAACTGAACAGATAGTAATTAGCACCTACTCTAAGCGACTACTCAAGGTGAAGTGGCCCGTTAACATTTCCTGCAGTCATAGCACAAAAAGGGGGGTTAGTGGGTTACAGATTGTTGTTATAAGACATAAATCCAGTGTCTTTTTTAGATCATGATTTTTAGGGTCAAGCAAAGTTATGAATTTCAGCTCCCAGTCTTGTCTTTTCAAAGTGCTGTTCAGATTTCCTTTGAGGATGAGGACTGATAGGTCAGATATAGACCCATCGTTTTGTGAAAACTGTTCATCCACAGATTGTGTTGTCTTATTTTCCTGTGTGAGGTCATTCGAGAGCATAGCAATTGTCTGATTTCAAATGGTCCCTTAGAACATGTGCTAACTACGTGTATTAAACTATCTGTTCGAACTTGTATTTAGCTGTGACAAAGAGTACTTTTCCCAGACCTGAAGAAGAGCTTTGTAGCACGTAAGCGTCTCTCCTCCCAACAGAATTTGGTCCAACAAAGAGACAAGGTGGATGAGGTAATATCTTTTAATATCCTGAGACCAACATAGCTACAATTATACTGCATATCAAATTGTAAGTCAGCCTCCGATGATATTAAAGCAGGATCTGATGTTTTAATTACTAAGCAAAAAACTTAAGGTTTAAACCAGAGGTCAAAGTTAACCAATTAATATTAACATTTTCATTAACAGAGTTCTCTTCATTAGAAGATGACATTCAAGTCACATAAATAGCATAAAGCATGCATGTTCTTGGATAAAAATAATATAAAGAGAACTACGGTAAAGATCTAAAAATGCAACTAATTTTTCCACCCAACAGACATCTGCACTTGTGGTGTACAAGATGAAACTCAGTCCTACTAACAAATAGTTACTTACCTTCCAGTAACTGCAGTTCTTAGAAATGGGTTTTTCCACACACATTCCACTCAGTGTCCATGCTGGTGAGATTGGATTCTTTTGAACATCAATGTCTGCTAAGGCCACACTAGGTGCCCACCGTCGAGGACATGAAGGGTGGGGTGGCTGCAATCTAATAAAATCCTCTAGGAGCAGGAGTCCTATGAGTGGTGATGGAGAGTGCTTTGTAAAATCTGTGTGGACAACACATCTTGAAGAGCCACAGTTACTGTAAATAACTGTTCTCTCTTCTTTCAGGCATTTGCCCACACATTCTATTCTGTGACTAAAACGGTTGCCTGGAGGTAGGGTGCGCAGAGGCTTACCTGAAGAATAATTGTAGAATCTTCACTACCAAAACTAGCCTCCAACTTTATAGCTTGCATCAGGGATAATGAGTGGTAACGGTATGGACTGAACTCCATGTTGATGCCCTTCATCTCTCTGATATGGGGGTATTACCTAAGTAGGTCACCAAAGGTGCTTGAGCCGTGAATGAGCTTTCATCTGTCCAGGTAGATCTTTCTTAGCCAAAACTTGTCATAACACAATCAGAGACTTGCTTTGAGTCTCTGATGGCATAGGTTGCTCCTTAGCCCATTCCACAAATGCCACACACAGTCTAGATGTACACCTGAATGGCATGGTCATATCTAAATAAAATGACAGTGCTCAGGATTATCCAGCATGTGAAGTCTCATTTTACCTGGAGTGGAAGGCAGTTTAGGGAATGTGAAAAGACTGATGCAGAAGTTGGAAACCACCTTACACAGAAACTTAAGGTGAGATCTGAAAGTGACAATGTTCTTGTGAAAGAATGTCAGGGGGACCCCATCACGAAGGCCTGAATCTCTATTTCCCTAGCTGATGTGAAAGCCACCAAAGAGGCTGTCTTCCTCAACATGTGATAAAGAGACCAGGTAGCCAATGGTTCAAAGGGTGGACCCATCAGTCCGGTCATCACCAATTTGAGGACCAAGGCAGGAGGGGGTTCCCATTGCCAGACCTGTGGGGAAAGCATGTGAGCACCAAATGAAGAACCTTGTGGGGTGCTAGAAAATGGTACAGCCTTGTGCAGGAAGATGATTCACCAATGTGTCTGCCAGGTGTACTCATATCAAACTAAGGGTCAGGTTTTATTGTTTTACAGAAAGTAAGTAGTTCAGTATAGCTGAAATCGGGGCCGCTACCAAGCAAGAGCTGATGCTGCATTGCCCAGACAGAAACCCTCTTCCATTTGGCTCTGTCAGTCTGGGTAAGGGTTTCCTGTTTTGGAACAAGATGGCTTGAAATGCAGCAGAGCGTATCCTTTCTGTAGATGTTAGCCAGCCAGCACCCAGGCTATCAGATGCAGGATCCAGCCATTATTCTGTAAGACCAGATCTGATAAGGAGATGAGACGTCATCCTAAAAGGTTCACAAGGCTTGAGTACCAAAGCTATCTGGACTTTGCTGGAATTATGATAACCCAATCTGCCTCAATTTCCTCAAGACCCTAGGCATCATGGGTCTTAATGGAAAGGCAGACATCACACCAGGAGCTCACCAGAGGAAAGAGGCAGCATCAAAGAGGGATCCTGGGCTTGCGCTTCCCGTGCAGCAGAAGCTCAGGTACTTATGGGGCTGGTTGCAAATAATAGACCTTTAAGAAATTGACCAACCAGTCCATGCTGTGCCTGTTTGGTTGAGGTTGGTGTATCTACAAATCTTAGCCACCCTTGCAAAGACTGCAGGTGAAGTCTGGCATGCTTCCTGTGACATATGTCCATTCCAACGCATACCCCAAGAATCTGAGGCTGGTCATACTCAGGGTGTGTCTCAAGTTGCTCGAGGAAGGTGAGCACAGTCTGCAGTTTCAGAAAGGTATGCTCTAATATACCTGAAATGTAACAGCACCCCAATAAAGTATGCTCAGAGACAGGATCAGTATGGATTTTTCTTTGTTTACCCTGAGTCCAAGCACGGCAAAGAGGCTTAGTGTCCTTTGAAATAAGTCTGTCACTTGCTGGAAGGATTTTCCCTGTACCAGCCAGTCATCGAAGTAGGAATACACCTGGACTCCTTGTCTTCTCAGACAGGCCTCAGCTAGGACATGGGAAGTACACACAGGACTGTAGAGAAACCAAAGGGTAGGATTCTACTGTTAGAGACAAACATATCAGTAACCTCAGTTATTTTCTGTGAGCAGGATGTATTAGATGTGAAGGTAGGCATTTTGACGGTTGAGAGCTGGCAAGCCAGTCCATGGGATCCAGGGAGGGGATTACAGAGGCAAGAGTCACAATATGGAATTTGAAGCAATAGACAAAGGTGTTGAGATGGTGAAAACTGAGGATAGGTCTTCAGCCCCCCTTTTTTCTTTGGGATTAGGAAATAGTGGCAAGTGGGACAGGTGGTTGCCAAAAATAGGAACAGGAGGAGGATCTGCAGACAGTCTAGCCGGACTCTCAATGTACATGTCCAAACTAGTTTATGTCAGGAGCCCTGGAATGTGGGGCAGCAAGAAAGAATGTGGTGAAATCACTGCCTCTTCCTCCAGGCTCGGAGGACCGTTAGTGCAGATAGTGACTGTGGTCTGGCATATGGTTGCTATTGTCTCAGGTGCTTCCTTTTTGGGGATGAGATGCACAAGCCTAAAGATCTCAAAGTAGTTCTTGAATCTTTTAGGATGGTGGAGAGCCTCATCCATATCACTGTTAAAGATCTCACTGTCTTTGAATGGGAGGTCCTCCATGGTGACCTAGACTTCCAGTTTCATTTCCAATGCTTAATGCTACCAAGACCTCATCATCCTGGCACTGGCCATTGACCTGGTGGCTGCATCTGATGCATCAAGAGCCACTTGGAGCACTGTTTGGGCTGAAAGCTTTCCAGTTCCTCAAGCTGTCCTTTCCAGAGTCTGTCCCATAAAGGAAACTTATATGTGGAGAGCAGCACTTGATCCACATTCACCACTCCCAACTAAAGTCTTACTTGGTGTCACCACGCCTTCGTGGGTCACAAATGAGAATACCAAATTCAGGACAAGCTGCTGGAAAAAAGGGCAGACACACCCCAAAACTGGTGGTTATTCTTCCGTGAGATGTACCAAATCAGCAATAAAAGTAAACTTCTGTCTTACCACACTGGCTACCAAGAAGTCAGAAATGCAGCCTCCTTACATATTCCAGTCCTGGATTCAACACCCAGAACTAGACTTAAAGATGAGTGGTCCTTTGAGATCAGGAGAACCTTTTGTTTGATTAAACTGATTTTAAAGGGCCAGCCATACACAGGTCAATATATAACTCAGATCTTACCCAATAACCATACTGTTGCCAATCCTTTAGTATTTAAAAATCTAAAGATTTATTTATAGAATGACAGACAAACAGAAAAGAATTAAAATTGGTTAAAGGAATCAAATACATACAATAAATGAAAAGTTCTTCAATCAGGCTTGTAGCAGTGATGGAGTAAACTGCTGGCTTAAGTCAAAGCTCTGGTTGCTTCCAAATCATTGGAAGGTCCTCAGTCCCTTGGTTAAAATGCTTAGCATAAGTCCATAGTCCAGAGGCTAGAGCAGGAAAGCAGCTAAATGGAGATGTTTCCAGGGCCTTTTATAGCTTCTCCCAGGTGGAGGGAAACTCGTTCCAAGCAAAGCACTCAGCACAATTTGTGGAAGAGTACAGGCATACAAGATGGAGTTCAGTACCACGTGATCTAGTCACATGCCCTTGCGTTCTTCGATGAGTTATAGCAGCCATTACCCATTGTTTGGCTAAAACATCCTCAGGAATGTCCATCAGATCCATCAAGTTCTCTCAAGTGAAGGGAAACCCATTGTTCTCTCTGTGGAAAATTACAGGTAGCAAGATGGTGTTTGGGGTCACATTGGCAAGTCACATGTCCATGCATGATTTCGCTTAGTCACAGCAGAAGCCATTACCTATACTCCAGATGGAGTGTTCGTAGGAAAGTCCATTAAGTGTAGAGAGGCATCTCCCATAGTACATTGTGAATTAAGTGTTCCTTAATGAGTCATTTTAACTTGAATAATCCCTTCAAGATGTGCAGGCTAAATATCTTGTGGGTGGCTACCCAGGAGCAAACATTTGAAATCCAGGTATAGAGCCAATACTCCTAACTTCAAATACAAAAATGATACCTGCATACAAATACCACAGTCATATTCAGCAAATAATAAGTTTTCTATTGACACCTTATTTGACACATTTTGTACAAGATTTGCTGCAAACATATAACAGTGGTAGCAATAACGATCTACATGGTCATATTTTAATTTGACAATGTCACACTTGGGAATACACTTTCCTCCCAAAGACATCCGATTTCTTCAGGTCTTTCTCTTGAGAGCAAGGCTTTGGTTGGCCCTCCTGCTTTGGCTTCGCATGAGCCACCTGCAATACAAGAGTACCAATAGGTTTTCGCAGAAATATTCAAACACTTTAGCTAACACCTGATGTCTCCTGTTGAGAGTTTTTGATGTTGCTGTGACTAAGACAAGCCTATGCCCAATCAATTAGGCTGATTCGAACAGCCCATCATTAATGGGCATGGCCATTTGCCCCAAGGAGGAAGGCTACAGGATATCCAAAAGCTTCTGTTGATTCTCTTGGATGATTCTCCACAGCAAAATATTCAGCATCTCCACTATTCTCTTGAACAGGTGCTAGAAGACCTTTAGCTTGTCCATAGAAGCAGTGGATTTAGGATTAACTGCCTTATCTGGGGAGGATGATGAGATGGCTAAAGGCAGGTGACTTTCAGGAAATGGTCACCTCCACTATATTCTTCTCTCTCCATGAATTGAGGTTGAGCCAGGAGAGGGGCCTGGGCTGACAGGAGCTGTTTCTTTGGCAAGACAACCTTAGATGATGCTAACTTTCTCCAGTGCAGAACAAAAAACTTTGAAACCACAAATATTGTGTGAAATGGAATTCTTATTTTCCAACCAGCCCTACCTACAAGCCTTAGAAAAGCCACAGTCTAGACATTCTTAATAGAGACTTATTAGCAAACAACAGCTAAAATTGCTGAAGATTACTGAGCATGCTCAAGCTTCTCACATACCCTACCACTGTACTGGCCAGACTGCACGTGTGAATCCCCACAGAGCAACTGAGCATGTGTCATCCCGTAACAGCTCCAACATGTTACCATACTGCACATAAGCCATCCTCACAGAATGAGTGATCATGGTGCAGCCCATGATAACAGGGGCAAAGCCAGACCTTCCATGAAATGGCTGCTCCAGGCTGGGATGGAGCTGGGCATTGAGACTCAGCAGGGAGCATCTCTCTTTTGTGGTCTCAATGACCCTCCTGCTGGCAGCCAAGCAGCATGGAGAAGAAAGCTGTCTGATTCAAATGCAGAGAAGACAAAACCCAGACCTGGGGAAAGGAAAGTAGCTGGGAATGGGGACTAGAAGTCTGGTGAATCTGGTAGTGGGGGAGGAGAGAACCTGGGACACACTGAGCAAGGAGACTAGGGGGACAGGAACAAGTAGGCTTTGGGGCACAAACACAGAGTGGACAAGAAGCAGGGACTGGCAGGATGAGGAGCCTGGAACTAAATCAGTGGGGGAAGAAATAGTGGTGCAGGGGAAGGGAGACAGATCTGCCAAGGGGCTAGGTGTTCAGGGAGAACTGGGACTGGCTAAACAGAGAGACTGACAAGGAACCAGGGAGGGGAAGAGGTTGGGGGAAAGACTGAGATTGGATAAGGAGTCCAGTGGAGGGAAATGGACTGGAATCTGGGGGAGTGGGCATGGGAGAGCAGAGAAGTTGGATGAGGAGCCTGGAAAGGGACACTAGGACTGGCTGGGCAAAGAGATTGGGTCTGGCATGAAACTGGGTAGGCAAGAAGGAGACTGGAACAAGGAACTTGGGGTGGAGAAAAGACGCGAGTGGGACAGGACAGAAGGGTCTGTACCCACTAGAACACACTCCCCTGCAGAGTCTCACATTCCTCCGCTGTTAGCAACTATCTTTGAAACTCACACACAAAGTGTCTCTCCACCCCCTCTAGTGCTGACCCACATACAAGATGACAACCTACAACTGCTATCAGTTAACTCCATTAGCTCAAGTAGCAGAGGTCTATGCAGTGGATCTAAAAGGTTCCAACCTTGCAGAGGACCGATGTTGGTGTCCCTATAATGCCACAAGAGGGCACTTCTTGTTATTCAGTTTGCTTTTTTAAAAAGGAGCTAGGAAATTACATACAAAAACGTATTAAAAGACTATTAGGTGCAAAGTCAAGCACTCAGATGTTAATTCTGGCATTTCCTAGGGGCCCTGTGCCACCTTAATTCAGCCGCCTGGGTGCCAGGACTGTGATCACAAGCAACACACATGACACTTAAGAGGCTCATTTTTTTATATGCAACGCCCTCTCTGCTTACAAACAGAGCAAAGTAGTGTGCAAAATGCAAGTGTGCCAAACAAAACTGGTAGTTTTTTGATTTTAGACTTGCCAGCGTCTTACGTTATGGCATTATGACTAATCTTAAAATATTAATCCACTGTGAATTCTTTCTGCAGCAGGATGTGAAAAATTTACAAATCTGAAGTTATGAAACCTGTTTTGTCCTGATTCAAGCTTTTGTACATTACAGCTTCATTTTGTTAGAAAGTCAATATTTACTATTACTATTAAGTTGCATGCAGGAACTCCTGATCAGTTCCTTGACTGAAATCCCTTGTTTTGCTTCAGGGCTTTGTTGTTGTTTTTTAAACAAATACTCTCCTACTTTGAACTCCTTGTTATTAGGGAAGGCTTGTGTAAGGAGGCAGATATTGCACCATTCTCTGAAGACAGCCAGACAGTAGCTTAGTCCCATTTCTATGCCATCAGCTTCATCCTATGCTTCATCAGTCACATAATCCCTGCTGCTTGCAGCTAATAGTGGATCACAGGGAAAGATAGTGTTTTAGGGCATGTCTACACTTAGCTCTGGAGGGATCGATCCAGCAGGGGTCGCTTTATCTTGTCTAGTGAAGACACGATAAATCGACCGCCGAGCAGTCTGCCGTCAACTCCAGTACTCCACCAGAGCAAGAAGCGTTGGTGGAGTCGAAGGGGGGAACGTCAGCAGTCGACCTACCGCAGTGAAGACATCGCGGTAAGTAGATCTAAGTGTGTTGACTTCAGCTACGTTATTCACGTACCTGAAGTTGCGTAACTTAGATCGATCCCCACACCTCCCCAGTGTAGACCAGGCCTAAGATAGCTACACTCTAGCCCATTGAGGGCTTCAGAGGTTAGGACCAGAACCTTGAATTTGATTCAATATTGAATGGAGCGCCAATGGACTACCAGAGTAATGTGCTCTCATTTATTTCTCCTGGTAGGAGAAACAGGCTGCTGCATTTTGTGCAAGTGTAGATTAATTTCCAGAGATAGAATGAAAGTAACTGGAGATGACGAGATACTGTGGGTCACAATGACTAAACCAGTGGTTCTCAACCTATTTACCATTGTGGGCCGCAAATGCAGCTTTCTGTGTGTTGTGGGAAGCATACACACACACACACACACGTCATACGATTAACTAAAAAAATTAATCACAATTAATGGCACTGTTAAACAATAGAATACCAATTTAAATGTATTAAATATTTTTGAATCTTTTTCTACATTTTCAAATATATTGATTTCCGTTACAACAGAATACAAAGTGTATATTGCTCACTTCATATTATTTTTGATAAATATTTGCACTGTAAAAAATGATAAAAAATAGTATTTTTCAATTCATTTCAATTCATTCAATACAAGTACTGTAATGCAATCTTTTTATTGGAAAAGTGCAACTTACAAATGTCGGGGTGGGCGGTTTTACATAACTGCACTCCAACACAAAAAACAGTGTGCAACTTTGGAGCCTACAAGTCCACTCAGTCCTACTTCTTGTTCAGCCAATCACTAAGACAAACAAGTTTGTTTACATTTACAGGAGAAAATGCTGCCTGCATCTTATTTACAATGTCACCTGAAAGCGAGAACAGGTGTTCTCACACGGCACTTTTGTAGCCAGCATTGCAAGGTATGTGTGTGCCATATATACTAAGCATTGGTATGCCCCTTCATGCTTCGGGCACCATTCCAGAGGACATGATTCCATCCTGATGACTGTTTAAAAAAAAAAAAAAGTTAAATTTGTGAATGAACTCTTGGGGGACAATTGTATGTCTCTGGCTCTGTTTTACCTGCATTCTGCCATATATTTCATGTTATAGTAGTCTCGGATGATGACTGAGCACACTGTTTGTTTTACTAACACTTTCGCTGTAGATTTGACAAGACACAAAAGTTACCAATCTCAGATTTCGAAAGATAGCTACTGCACTCGACCCAAGGTTTAAGAATCTGAAATGCCTTCCAAAATCTGAGAGGGCTGAGGTGTGGAGCATGCTTTCAGAAGTCTTGGAAGAGCAACACTTGGATGCGGAAGCCACAGAACCTGAACCACCAAAAAAGAAAATCAGCCTTCTGCTGGTGGCATCTGACTCAGATGATGAAAATGAACATGCGTCGGTCCACACTACTTTGGATTGTTATCAAGCAGAACCCATCATCAGCATGGATGCATGTCCTCTGGAATGGTAGTTGAAGCATGAAGGCACATATGAACATTTAGCGCATCTGGCATATAAATATCTTGCGACGCCAGCTACAATAGTGCCCTGTGAATGCCTGTTCTCACTTGCAGGTGACATTGTGAATGAGAAGCGGGCAGCAATTATCTCCTGCCAATGTAAACAAACTTGTTTGAATGGCTGAACAAGAAGTACAATTGACTGGACTTGTAGGCTCAAGTTTTACATTGTTTTATTTTTGAGTGCAGTTAATTTTTTGGACATAATTCTACACTTGTAAGTTCAACTTTCATGATAAAGAGACTGCACTACAGTACTTGTATTAAGTGAATTGAAAAATACTATTTCTCGTTTTTTTACAGTGTAAATATTTGTAATCAAAAATATAAAGAGAGCACGGTGCACTTTATATTCTGTGTTGTAATTAAAATCAATATATTTTATAATGTAGAAAACATCCAAAACTATTTTTAAAATGGTATTCTATTATTGTTAAACAGTGTGATTGTGATTATTTTTTTAATCATGCGATTAATTGAGATTCATTTTTTTAATCGCTTGTCAGCCCTAATATATTACACACACCACACACACACACACACAGTGGATGTGGCCCACATATATAAAACCCATATAGTCTCGAGGATGTCACATGGGCCGCAGTTGTATACGGATTGGGCATGTTGAGAACCACTGGACTATGCTCTTATCTAGGTATTGTTTCCTGAACAGCTGTACATGTTGGGGTTTTCTACTGGAGAAGTGGGAGTGTCAACAAGCAACAAGGAGTATAGTAGGACTCAGACAATATGCTACTTTGTGATATGAATAAATAGAGTCTCAAATTTCCTATAATTTTAGAGGTGCAAAGGTAAGAGTCAACTGAGTATGCCCTTCTACACGGAGGTAACTTGGGCTCATTTATAACAAAAACACAAAAGCAAAGTGGGCCAAAATAAAACCACATGTGCTTACTCCTTATTTCTGTAGTTTCAATTCTAGAATTAAAAACATATGATGTCATTGCAGACATGGCAGAGCCAATCCAGCAACTGACCAGAAATAATCAACATCAGGAGAGGGAAAGTATCCCATTTACACTGGTACACCGCAAAGAAAAGGTAATTCTTTTCCTGCAAAGTATTTATTCTGCTATTTGAAATGAGTACACTTTGAAAAGCAATTTAATTGTATAAGTGTTGCAAGACTGATACAAACCTGGCCCTAATGTCTTAACAGTCTATAATTGAAGAAAAGGAGAACAGTGCACATAAGTGATTGAAATCAGTATGCCTAGAATGAAAGTTAGGTGACCCAAAACCACTTCAGTATGTGAACATCCCAAATCGGTAACTGAATGTGTACTTAAATTAAAAGAGTTTAAAGGATATTTTCCCTTTATTTACCTTGTAAAAGGAAATTCAAAATTTTGAATACATTTTCCTTTCCCAATGAAAATCCAGAATGTGTGTCTTGCCAGGTATGCAAGAGATGTTATTTTCAAATATAATTTTAAAAAAATAAAGTCAGCGTTTTCCCCAAGCAATTAGATTAAGTTCAAATTAAACAGAAAAAGTTAAAGTGAGAAACAGAGTATGAGATTTGTATGAACACCGCATAATAGCTACTGAAAGCTTAATAAAAGCTCAATACTTGGATATTTAAACTTCAAAAATAAGAGTCCAAAAAAAGACTGTCTTTGAGAGTGCTTTTGATTTGTGAATTTGCCATTTTGTACAATCCATGCTTGCTCTGATCCAGAGAACAGAATACCTTCTCTCTACTCAGAGCCTGGGTTAGCTACAGTCTAGTTCTGCTTTGCAGATTTCAGGAATACATATGTAGAAATTATCTTTAAAATGCCTCCAAAATAACATTTCCACTCCTTAAGACTATTTGAAATTCATTTCTAGTTTTCCACTTCCACTCTCAAAATGCATCACTAAGCTGGCTAATCAAGTGGTGGGGTTAACTTCTCTGTTTATCAGATCCATTGTTTTAATCAGAACACAAAGGCTATTACCAAAAGTGAGAGTAAAAAAACTTTTCATCAGATATTTAAAAGCAAAAAGGTGAAGCCAGAAGAGTTGGATTATCCATCTACAGCTAATTCAATTAATTTCACCTGTTTACAAATAGACAGTACTAGTTATTGGAACTACAACAAACATTCATTGCAAACAGATTTCAGACTATGGATTTTTCACCAATTGCATGTGCCATTTACTAGTCATTACAAATAACAGCATGGGCAAGCAGAAGGGGTCCAGGTTGGAGGAAAATGAGCAGAAGAATCTGTGCTCTGTAGAGCATACTCTCACCCAGAAGCTGGAATCTAACCCAAGATTCCTGAGCCTCGCCATTCTTCTGCTATCAGCAACTGTGCATCTCATCCCCCTCTAGTGAAAGTCCACATAGCAGTAGTACGATATGGTATCCTCTATCCGTTACTCCTTTACTTCAAGTGGCAAAGGATCTAAAGTTTCCACACCTACTGATAAACCAAGTTGGTGTCACTATGATGCCACATGAGGGAATTTTTTTCCTCAGTTGCTTTTTTAAAAGCCTAGGCAATTATAGCATTGTTGTAGTAGTGTTGGTCCCAGGATATTAGAGAGAGAAGGTGCGATTTAATAACCTCCTCCAGGGGGGAGGGCTACTACAGCTCCTCTTCCAGGAACCAAAAGCAATGGGTGGTGATTAAGGCCCCCTCCCCCAGTACTCCTTCCTGAGAAGACTCGCATCTACTAATTGAGACTGGATTCTCCAGAGATCAAGAGACAGAGAAAGTACTTTAGAATAAACTGCCTGAGTTTTAACTGACTTGAGGCTCTTTTTCCTGTTCCAATATACAGAACTTTCTGTTTAATGGGGCAGAGACTAATGGGTAACTTTTGGTATACATATAGGAAAGTACTTTTTTTATTTTATAAGTTCTCTCTCTAATGCTTTTAACCTTATGAACAAAAAGTGCTGTTCAAGAGCTGTGGGGTAACTTCTAACTGCTGGCAATACATTAGTCATAGTTCTCAGAAAAAAACAGAGCAGACACTGGTCTTTTAGGCAGACTGGCTTGCTGGGGATACCAGTGTAGATCAGGTAGTGCTGCAACCTTAAAACCTCTGTCAGGAGGGAGTGAGACAGTTCCCACCCAGGAGAGGTGATGGCTGGAACCTGGAAATCTTTAAGCAGGTTCCTGAAGAGACCATGGAGGGGGAATACAGGTGCAGTTATCCTAAAACTGTGACAGTTACATACTATTTTCCTCTCCAGGATCTGTGCCCCATTCAGTGGATGTGATAGAAGGTGCTCTGGGTATGAATCAAGACTGTGTAGTACAGGAGGTTGTCGATAGGACCCCTGTCTCATTTGTTGCAGAAATTAGAAGGTGTGCAGGAATGAGGCAGGGGATTGCAGGAAGAGAAAGATGGTCTCACAGTTAGCTGAATGATGCCCTGGAGAATCGGATTCTATCTCTGCCTCTGCCCCCATTTTCTTATGTAATGCTGGGCAAGTCACTTAAACCCAAACTTTTCAGGGGGTGTTCACTAATTGTGTTCCCCATTTTCTGGGTGCCCAACTTGAGACACATGAGTATGATCTGAATAAATGCTGAGCACTCACTGCTGCAACTGAAATCAGTTGGAGCTGTGCTTTAAACATATGAATTGTTATATAATGCTAGGTACACTGAAAAAATCATGTTGGCCTCTCAAATTAAGCACCCAAAATCAGTGGATACTTCTGACCTGTACTCTGCCTTCAGCTCCCCTTTGGTAAAATGGGCATAGTAATATCCCTTCATCTCACAGGAGTGTTGCAAAGATTAATTAATTATAGTTCATGAAGCACTCGGACACTGCATGATGAGTTCTATAGAAAAGTCCAGGAGGAAATTAATACTGTCTTTAGAGCTGGGTTTGAATAGTGTGGAACTAATAAGATGTAAAACCACACATTCAACAATGAGGATAAAACAAATACTGAATAGCTGCTCATTAAGTGAGTACTGTCCATCCTGTGCACTGAATGAGGCAGGAGTTCTGGGGGAAAAAATAGTAGGTCATCAGGTAATTAGAGACTGTACCATAATGCATAGGGGTAAGGGAGTGAATTAAGGTTTCATAAGCAACTCTCTTTATCTTTGAGTGCTTGACTTGAAACCTCAATGTTCTTTGAATATAGCTGGTAATTTACAGTAGTACTGCAAACTCACTGAATGCTAAATCAGTTTAAGTTATATTATCTTGCCACTAACCTCCACATAAATCTGTTTTATGATCAAGTTGCAGCACCATTGATTATGGCCCTTGTCAAGGTAATCATTGATATTGATTAGAATTAATGGAAAACTTGGAAAAAATGAATATCAAAATCTGTAGATGGCCCCACTACCAGAGTTAAGTTTTAAAAAAATCCTGCAACTTACCAGTGTAATAATCTTTTGAGGCAAGTGGCTAGCACGCAGCTATATCTCAGCAGACAATCCCGTTAGATAACCTTAGTGTTAGAGTTAGCTACAAAAAAGTGAACTAAATATTTAAGACTTGAAAAGCAATATTCTTTACATTTTTTTTAATTGAAACACCTAGACTTTAGTATAAATCACTAGTCTTTCTTTTCATTCTCCTGCCATGTAACAGTTAGTTTATTTCCTTTCAAAATAGGCAAAGGATCTGACTTAGTCATCTTAAACACTGAGGAGTTCTTTAAATTACCCATACCAAGCTTAACATCAAATTAAGATACTAACTCATTGTCTGATTTTTTGTTTGCAGTTTGGGGAAGTGCTTTACGAAAAACGTCAGTACGGAAAAGCTAAATGGGCTTGTATTAAAATGCAAGAAGAACAGTATGAACAGAGCATATGTCTGGGATTCATGAAGCTTATGAAATATATTTGTGAGCAGAACTCTTCAGGTAACTACAGATGCTAGTTTTGAATTAGAACATCTTCTGCTATTTATACTCCAGCACCTCACATCAATTCTAGTTTGATTTGCACCAACCAAATACACAATCCTTTATAGTAGGAACAGCTCCCTGTGACAGCTTCTTTGTATTGGAAATGAAAACAAACAAAACAAAAAACGCCCAAACTGAAATGCCTCCTTGCGCAAACATTTCAAAAGCACAAGTTTTATAATTGAGTGATCTCCAGCTTTCATTTCCCACTGGGTCCTCTCCCTTTCAAATTCTGATGGGGCTGGGATTTGTGATTTTTGTACTTACACTGAGCACACGATCAGCACTAGACAAATGAGTTTTTCCTGAAAGGCTGTCTGGATATTGGTAGTTCAAATATTTCTAAACTGTTAGAATACTACTGAAAAATTCTAAGTGTCAGTTTGCACAGCTAAAGGCCAGAAAAGACCATTAGATCATCTATTTCTAATCTGATCCCTTGTATAATACAGGCCACTAAATTTCACCCAAGTACCGCTATATTGAGCCAAATATGTGTTAGCCAACACAAGCTATCTTCCTTGTATTGGAAGGCATCCAGTCTTGATTTGGAAATTTGTTCCAATCATCACCACCCTCCCTATTAAAAATTTGTGCCCAATTTCCAATATAAATTTGTCTGGCTTCAGCTTCCATTTATTGATTCTTGTGCCCTTTTCTGCTACATTACAGAACCCTTTAGTACACAGAGTTTTCTCCCCCCAAAAGTACATATACACTAATCAAGTCACCTCCAGTTTTTCAACTTCCTTTCTAAAATGTGAACACCAGAAAGGGACAAAGCATCCCAGTATCAGTCTCATCAATACCCATATACAGAGGTAAAAATCACCTCCCTACTCCCATTCCCCTCTTTATCCATCCAAGGATTGCATTAGTCCTTTTTGCCACAGTTATCACATTAGGAGCTCACAATGAATAGCTTGTCCACTATGACCCCTAAATCTTTTTCATAGTCACTGCTTTCCAGGATACAGTCCCTCATTCTGTAGATATGGCCTGCACTACTAGATGTGTAACTGCATTTGGCTGCGTTAAAATGCAAAATAACGATCAGTAGTGTGTGTGTGTGTGTGTGTGTGTGTGTAAAAATATACATACAAATCTGTTAGATTAATAAACCTAAAAAGACAAGTGTTCAGAGTTAAGGCAGTTTGTGGAATAAGAGAATTATTCCTGTGTAACTCCATGTCTGGAGGCCCCTATTCTGCAATAAGAATGCTCCTATTCCAAATCCAAGTGGATTAAGTTATTTCAGACAAAGGTACTCTTATTGCAGAACAGCAGCATCCACTCATGGAGTTAATCAGGAATAATTAATCCGCTTTAAATTCACACAGTACGTTACTCTGAGATTAACTTTCATGTGTAGACAAGCCCTTTCTTTGCCAAACCTAACTATATCTAGACAGGGAAGAGCTCACAGAACACTTAATTTTAATATATTGTATGTACTGCAATTCCAAGGCACAGTGGAAGGTTAGTATCAACTAGCTGCCTCCAGCCAACAGCATCAAAAGCCACCACTTTCTAAATCTACTGAATTCCATTCTGCTATGAAAAACTTTTCCACTCTACAGTACTTTATCTATGCTTAGCTTAAGAATGTTCAATTTTAGTTTTAAAACTTCACACATATTGTGTGCAAAAGTTCTCTTTTGTATTCTCTAGAGTGATGGTCATGTATTTTTCTATAGGATTGTACTTGGGGATGACTATACCCATTGTGACTCTAGTGCATACTAATGAATCTCACTCAGAGATCACACGTTCAGTGACAGTCGCATACTACCTGCCTGAACTACTGCAGGAGCAGCCACCTCAGCCTTATGATTCTGACATAATTATTGAAGAGTGGCCTCCTACTGTTGTTTATACTAGGTAAGAAACATATTAATCCTGTTCTAGTAAAGCCTTAAGTAGTACAGGTCTCTTTCTATATATTTAAAATAGAATATGACAAATACTAAAAGCTAACATTGAAAAGCAAAGCATGTGTTCTATATATTTAATACCTCTTGTTTCAGAGACCAAAGTCAAAGTCAACTCAGGAGATAACTATTATATTCTGTAGACGGTTGTTGAGGTTACAGAAGTATTTAACTTTTTGAAGTAAATTAGTTACGGTGATACTTGTATTGGGCCTTTTTATAAAAAAATGGAACGATGAGTGCAACAGGGAATGTTACATCTGACAATTGTAAATTTTGGGTTAAGAAACATTTTGGCAGTTATCACCATATATAATACATACATTAAACAGTATCATTGAGAATCACCATAGAACCACTGGGAAGAGAAAAAGAATCTTCCAGGTATAGAGGGGACTTCAGGAAATGCAATAAAAGAACAGAATATAATTAAAAATTGGTTCTTGCAGGAGCTTCAGAGGAGTCACCAATGAAGACTCTATAATGAGAGAAATAAACTTCTTGGCAGAACTTCTGGAGAGCCCTGAGCTATGTTTGCAGAATATATTCATTGTTGCAGGATACACCAATCCAGCTGCTGCAAATCGACACAATGAAATATGGTTCCTGCAAAGACCGTAGCTTCCCATTTCTGATGCCTAGCATTATCCAAATTCAGTTTGTACACAATGGCACGCTTAAATTTGCAAGTGAATCATGTCAGGCTAGTCGACAGCTTTATAAGTCTTTGTGATAAACTATACACAATTTTTAATCCTATTTTCCTAAACTACATATCGCAGTCTATCAAATTAGCATGACAATACAATTTCGTTATTGAGCCATCAGGGTTAATATCTGAAATTTTACTGCCAGTTCTGAAAAAGTCATACACAATTTCTGATTAGTTACTTCAGTTTTTACAGTTTATCCATAATATTTCTGAGATTTATAGTACTTTTCAAACTGATTCATGTAATCTTTGTAAACAAGGTAAATTCAAGTCACAAAGGTATAGATCATAAGTTCTAGTGTTAAAAAACTAAACTGTTTTTAGATTTTTCAAATATTAACATATTAAATATTTTTCCACTACAGCATCTCTAGGGTACCCAAAACATTTAGCAGGAGATTTTCAAAAGCGCTCAGCATTGACCAAACTCTCCTCCCAGGGAAGACGATAATAAAAGTTGGGAGCAAAATTTGGTCAATGCTGAGCACTTTTGAAAAATCCCACCCTCGAGTACAGGTTTTCCCCACTCTTCTCAAAAAGATGTTAACCAAAGTATTTGTCACCTTTGAAATACAGAGTCCAGGATGCGAAGAGTCAGTTGCATTATTCATTCAAGTTCTGTAAGTAAACAGTTCAGTTCTTCCATTTTTTAAAACTCACTACCATACCCCCACATATGACTGAATACGGTACTCAGCAGACAGAAAATAGACATCATTCCTACTCAGCTGTTCAACTTACTGAGTGACATGAACTTTAAAAAGAGAGCTTTGCCTAGATATTCAGAATATAGTAATCAAGGCAGATTAATTGGCATCACAGAAACTTGAAGGGATAAATCTCCTGACTGAAATATTGGTATATAGGGGTACAGCTTGTTCAGGAAGGACAGGAAGGGCAAAAAATGAGGAGGTCCATAAGGGGGTGGGAGGCAGACTAGTTGAAAGTCTCTGAGTAAAGATAAAAGGGAGAGAAAAATGTGTGTGACATCATAATAGGAGTGAAATATAGACCACCAGGAAGAAGAAGCGGACAAGGAACCTCTAGAACAGACAACAGAAATATCAAACACAAGACCGGAGAGTTACAGCGGAATAACTATGTAGACATCTGTTGGAAAAGTAATATGGCAAAGCATAAGTTCTTGGAATGTACTGGGAACAACTTGGTGTTTCAGAAAGTGGAGGAAGTAACTGGGGGACAGCCATTTTAGATCTGAATCCAACCAATGGGGAGGAATTGGTAAGGAATCTGAGGGTGGAAGGCAATTTGGGAATAACTGATCAAGAAATGATAGATTCTAAGGAAAGAAAGGAGGAAGAGCAGCAGAACAAGGACACTGCACTTCAAACAAGCAGACTTTAACAAACCCATGGAACTTTACCTAAGTGACAGAGGAGTTTAGGAAATCTGGCAGTTTCTCAAGGAGACTATATTATAGGCAGAACAGCCATCTATCCCCAAGTGAAGGAAAGATAGGAAGAATAGTGGGAGGCAAATATGGCTCTTTAAGGATATGAATATCAAAAAGGAATCCTACAAAAAATGGAAACATGGACAAACTGGTAGGGAACAGTACAAAAAGAACACAGGCATGTAGGGACAAAATCAGAAAAGCTAAGGCACAAAGTCAGTTACACTGAGCAAGGGATATGAAAGGCGATAAGATGATGTTCTTTAGATATATTAGAAACAAGAGAAAGATGAAGGAAAGCATAGGTTCGCTACTTAGCGGGGAAAGAAAGCTAATAACTGATGACATCACCAAGGCTGATGTGTTTAATTCCTGTTTTGCTTTAGTATTCATTAAATACTCAACACAATTAACATTGACAACAAAAGGGAAGGAACACAAGCCAAAATAAGAAAAGAACAGGTTAAAGAATATTTATCTAATTAGATGTATTCAAGTTGGCAGGGCCTGACGAAATTCATCCTAGAGTACTCAAATGAGCTGAAGCAATCTTTGCGCAATTTGCAATTTTCTTTAAGATCTTCTGGAGGATGGGTGAGGTCCCATAGGACTGGAGAAGGGCCAATGTAGTACCTAACTTTAAAAAGGGAACAACGAGGACCTGAGGAATTCTAGACCACTCGACCTAACATTGATAATTGAAAGATCCTGGAACAAATTATTAATCATCAGTTTGTAACAACCTGGATGATAACAGGGTTATAAATAGCCAACATAGATTTGTCAAGAACAAATCGTGCCAAATCAACAAACTTCATTCTTTGACAGGGTTATTGTTCTAGTAAATAGGAGAAAAGATGTGATGTATCTTGATTTTAGTAAGGCTTTTGACACAGTTCCATATGACATTCTCTCAAGCAAACTAAGAAAAAGTGGTCTAAATTAAATTACTATAAGATGTGTGCACAACTGGTTGAAAGACCATACTCAGAGTAGTTATCAATAAGGCTGCAAATCTGTCATGGATTCCATGACCGTGGTGACTTCTGCAGTGGCCAGCTGCACCGGCCGCTGCTGGGGCAGTCTCGGGCCATTGCCGCCCCACTCTGAGCAGCAGCAGGAGTTTGGGTGGAGGGCAGGAGGGGGTGAGGGCTCTGGTTGGCGTTTACCTCGGAGGGGCTCCCCGGTAGCAGTTACATCCACCTCCCTTGGCTTCTAGAGGGGAGCACGGCCAGGGGGCTCTGTGCACTGCCTGCGCCTGTAGGCACTGTCCGCACAGCTCCCATTGGCCGTGGTTCCCTGCCAATGGGAGCTGTGGAGCCAGCGCTCAGGGAAGAAGCAGCGCACAGAGCTGCCAGGCCATGCCTCTGTGCCTAGGAGCTGAGGGAGGGGGATGTTGCCACTTCCAAGGAGGCGTGGAGCCAGGTAGGGAGCCTGCCAGCCCCACCCTGCAGCACCAGCCGGGGTCCTGGGCAACACCCCCCCCCCCGAACTCACAACACACCCCCTCCGCCCCCCCAAGCACCCGCTGTGCCACTCGGGCCCCCCCTCCCAACACCCACAGTGCCCCTCGGGCTGCCCCCCCACCCCGGGGGACGAACAGCACCCTCAGGCCGTTCCCCCCCTGGATTTAGTCAGGGGTATATAGTACAAGTCATGGACAGGTTACGGGCTGTGATTTTTTGTTTACTGCCCATGACTTTTACTAAAAATATCAGTAACTAAAACAGCCTTAGTTATCAATGGTTCATTGTCAGATGATGCGACATATCTAGTGGAGTCCCAAGGGGGACAGTGCTGGGTCTGGTGCTATTTAATATTTTCAGTAATGATTTGACTGATGAAGTGGAGAGAATGCTTATAAAACTTTCAGATGACACTTGGCTGGGAGGGGCGGCAAACATTTTGGAGGACAGGATTAACATTCAAAATTACCTTGACAAATTGAAGAATTGGTCTGAATTCAACAAAATTAAATTCAACGAAGACAAGTGCAACATACTTCACTTAGGAAGGAAAAATCAAATGCACAACAACAAAGTGGGAAATAATTGGCTAAATGGCACTACTGTTGAGAAGGACCTGGGAGTTATAGGGGATCACAAATTGAATACAAGTAAATAATGGGATACTGTTGCAAAAAAATACTAATATTCTGGAATGCATTAACAAGGTTGTCATATTTAAGACATTGCGTCAACTGGAGTAGTGTGTCCAATCCTGGGTGCCACACTTTGGGAAAGATGTGAACAAACTGGAAAATCCAGAACATAGCAACAAAAATGATAAAAGCTTCAGAAAAGCTAATCTATGAGAAAGGTTAGAAAAACTGGAATGGTTAGTCTTGAGAAAAGATGACCAGGGGGAGGGGGGGACACGATAACAGTCATCAAATAGGTTAATGGCTATTGTAGAGGAAGGTGATCAATTGTTCTCCATGACCACTGAAGGCAGGACAAGTAGTAATGGTGTTAATCTGCAGGAAGGGATATTTAGGTTAGGTATTAGTAAAACTATAATGGTAGTTAAGCTCTGGAACAGGCTTCCAAGGGAGGCTGTGGAATCCCCATCACTGGAGGTTTTTAACAATAGGTTGGACAAACACGATTAGAGACAGTATAGGTTTATTTGGCCCTGCCTCAGTGCAGGGCATTGGACATGATGACCTCCCAAAGGCCCTTCCAGCTCTACATTGCTATGATAGCTAGCATACAGCCTTATTCTGAAACCCATTAAGAAGTTCATCACATTACAACCGAAGAAGTGTATTCACAGGAAAAGTCCAGTGGTTAACTGTATACAATATTGATTAGATACATAAAAGAATTTTCAAAGTAGTTTTTAGATTACATTTGTTTCAGTGCCACATGACTCTCTGCTGCTTTTATGGATCCAGACTAACACAGCTACCCCTCTGATACTTGAAAGATATCTTGCGTTATATTAAGGGTAAATATATAGCTTATGCAGACCTATGAGTTTCAATACAGGATCCAGAGATGCAGTTAGATTTCAAAAAAAGAAAAGGAGTACTTGTGGCACCTTAGAGACTAACAAATTTATTAGAGCATAAGCTTTCGTGAGCTACAGCTCACTAGCTCACGAAAGCTTATGCTCTAATAAATTTGTTAGTCTCTAAGGTGCCACAAGTACTCCTTTTCTTTTTGCGAATACAGACTAACACGGCTGCTACTCTGAAACCTGTAGTTAGATTTCAGTTTCTGTCCAATCAATTCACATATGTGGCAAATACAGGAAAGGGGAGAAATAGGTGGTTTCACAATAGCTTACCAAGGTTTCCTGGCACACACTGAAAACCTTTGCATTTTGATTACTCAATAGTAATATTATCAAAACATGTTTTTGGCAATACAAACTTCAAAAATCTATAGGAAACAGTTAATGTCTATAGTCTGAAAGCATCAGTTTGTATTTAATCTACAGAGAAAATAAAACCTCAAACAAGTCTCAGTTGTTATGCAGTTTTCAGTTCAGTTACAGAACTATTTAACTACTTTTGTGGGTGTCAAGCAAGGTCACATAGAAACATTCTTGTTAATTTGTAAGCTACAGAAAAATCTTCCCACAGTATCTGAATGTGTGTTCTTCAACACCCAAAAACTGCAGTAAATTGTATAGTCGTTTTATGTAAAACAATGGATTAATGTAGAACATTAGTATTTATTATGAGTTGTGTTATATTGTTTTAGCTGCTAGAAGCACCAATTAAATTTCAAGTTTGAAGGTACACAGTATGACTATGGAAAACTATTTTTTCTGTAGATGGCCAATACACTAGTGGGTGCAAGGAGACATGGTTTCCTCATTTATACAGATTTCAGAGTAGCAGCCGTGTTAGTCTGTATTTGCAAAAAGAGAAGGAGTACTTGTGGCACCTTAGAGACTAACAAATTTATTTGAGCGTAAGCTTTTGTGAGCTACAGCTCACTTCATCAGATGCAGCATATTTTACAGGAACATTGATGAAGCTTGTTGAAATCTCGCTATTCTTACATACTAACGTTTGAGGAGACTGGGGAATATATTTCTAACAAGTCATAAAATTCACATTTGTCATGCTGTGGTACCTGCTTCCCATTAGCTGACTAGACATTTTATTATGCTCCTATTGCTATACAGTGGAATCTCAGACTTATGAACACTCTCGGGAATGGTGGTTGTTTGTTACTCTAAAATGTTCAGAACTCTGAACCAAACATTACTGTTGTTCTATCAAAAGTTTAGAACTGAACATTGACTTAATATAGCTTTGAAACTTTATTATGAAGAAAAATGCTGCTTTCCTTTTTTTTTTTTTTAGTAGTTTATGTTTAACACAGAACTGTACTGTATTTGTTCTTTTTTCCCTCCCATCTCTGCTGTTGCCTGATTGTGTACTTCCGATTCCAAATGAGGGGTGTAGTTGACTGGTCAGTTCCTAACTCTGGCGTTCGTAACTCTGCAATTCTACTGCACTTCCTCAAACCATTACTAAAGTAATTCATATTTTTAATGTGAAATGTTTAAATAGTTTGGACACAATATAATGTTAAAAGCAGCTAACGAAACTGCATCCATCCAATCACATCCTGGCAGTTTAAATATTTCCGCCTTAATACTGAAACATTGTTGCCCTGCCTACTTTGTACTTTTCAAACCAGTGTTAGTGCCTAAGAAGTTTAATCAAGTTATTGTGAAACTCAGGGCCTTGCTTATTTACTTTTACAAAAATAACTGTTTAACTAGGATAGGATACAGAGGGACCAAGACAAATTAGAGAATTGGGTCAAAAGAAATCTGATGAGGTTCAATAAGAACAAGTGCAGAGTCCTGCACTTAGGACTGAAGAATCCCATGCACCGCTACAGACTAGGGACCAAATGGCTAGGCAGCAGTTCTGCAGAAAAGGACCTGGGGTTACAGTGGACGAGAAGCTGGATAGGAGTCAGTGTGCCCTTGTTGCCAAGAAGGCCAATGGCATTTTGGGATGTATAAGTAGGGGCACTGCCAGCAGATCGAGGGACGTGATAGTTCCCCTCTATTCAACATTGGTGAGGCCTCATCTGGAGTACTGTGTCCAGTTTTGGGCCCCACACTACAAGAAGAACGTAGAAAAATTGGAAAACATCCAGCGGAGGGCAACAAAAATGATTAGGGGACTGGAACACATGACTTACGAGGAGAGGCTGAGGGAACTGGGATTGTTTAGTCTGTGGAAGAGAAGAATGAGGGGGGGATTTGATAGCTGCTTTCAACTACCTGAAAGGGGGTTCCAAAGAGGATGGATCTAGACTGTTCTCAGTGGTAGCAGATGACAGAACAAGGAATAATGGTCTCAAGTTGCAGTGGGGGAGGTTTAGGTTGGATCTTAGGAAAAAACTTTTTCTCTAGGAGGGTGGTGAAACACTGGAATGCGTTACCTAGGGAGGTGGTGGAATCTCCCTCCTTAGAAGTTTTTAAGGTCAGGCTTGACAAAGCCCTGGTTGGGATGATTTAGTTGGGGATTGGTCCTGCTTTGAGCAGGGGGCTGGAGTAGATGATCTCCTGAGGTCCCTTCCAACCCTGATATTCTATGAACTACAGAACTAGTGGGATTTTTCCAGCTTTGTTGCATTACTGCTGTAACTTGTTTTACGCTGTCCTTCACTTTCTCTGAAACTTGTGTCTTCTTTAATGTTACAGATTGTCATAAATAAAGCTTCAGATTTCATTGTGCATGTGGGTCTAACTTTTCAAGCACATTATGTGCTTAGCACGCATATACCAATATTATTTTTAAAAACCTGGACCTCTAACCTATTCTTACAGATGCTGAGAAATGCTATTTAACCTATCTATCTATCTCTCTCTCTATCTATAGATAGATATATAGATATATACACACACACACACTCTGGCCTTGCGAAGTTTTGCTCAGAACTTGTTGGGAGCTCTTAATTGGAAGGTGGACTTCAGACTTTTCTCCAAACTATTTGAAGGACAAGAATTGTTAAAAAGCATTTAAACAGTGTCAAATCAGATTTTATTTCCTTGTTGCTGTGATGTCAATCCTACTAGTTTCTTAATGGCATAGTCAGAAAATGACTTGTATAAAATAAGGTGACTTTTTAAAAAAGCTTTTCAGAACTTTCTGTTCTGCTTCAGAATCTAGTGGTGCACCTTTGCAGATCACCTTGAATCCAAAGCATATCTAGCAATGACAAAGCAAAATCATAAAACGTACAATTCTACATCTACAAGGACTAGTTAGTCTAAAAGATAAGCTGGTAACGATATTACAAAACCAAAAGGCGTTTTAATCTAGCTTTCCACCGACAAGCTACACACTCCTTGCCCAGCTTGAAAATATGGAATTAGTATGTACAAATAGTCTCGTCATGACTTTGCTACCTAGAAGCGGTCAGCCTGGAACTGCTATTCAAGGGTACAATGCAGCTAGAGGTGTAATTCCCAGCTAGGGTAGATGTGGTCATGCTAGCTTTGACTAAGCTAACTTGCTAAAAATAGTTGCAGTGGCGTGGGAGGCAGCACAGTTTAGCCACCTACGTACAATCCCATCCAAGACCCTAGGCACACACACTGGCAACTAGCCCATGCTGCCGCTCGCACCACTGCAGCTATACAGCTATTTTTAGCATGCTAGCACAATCAAAGCTAGCGTGAGAACGTCTATCCAAGATGGGAATTACACCTCCAGCTGCAGTACGCTATTCAGTGTGGGGAAGGTCTATTATGTGTCTGAAAAGTGCCTAGCACAGAGATGCCCTGATGTTACCTGGGCATCTCAGTGCTATTATAATAAAAGTCTTTAATAAGAATAGCCACAGAGGGTCACAAAATCTTGAGTGAGTTTCCCATGATTCCCACTGGATGCCCAAGATCCAAGAGTCAGAATAAACAACATAGGATGTTTTGGAAATAAACAAACAAAAACAAACAAAATGAAAAAAAAACGTCACACACACCACAAGAGGCATTTAATAAAGAGTGTCATGTGTGCATATTAAAATGTTTTCCCTCCCTTGCCCCCATCACCATGTGCACTTGAAAATGCTGCGATGGTGACTGGCCCCGGGAGGACAGAAGGAGCTCTCCCTCTTGTACACTTATCAGGGAAACCACAAACCTGTCCTCAGGGAGCGCAAAGGCCAAGGAAGGTAAGTGCCAGTGCGTGAGACATCTTGAGGGTCAGCAAGGTCATGGCTCCATCCTCTTTTGAAACAGGTGATGCACAAGTGCAATACTATCTCTCTGAAGAGATGTTGTAGTTACCTGAGCCAGTCCCCTGTGCCATCTGAGGCATTTTAACCTGCCTGTGTATTCTACAAGTAGAATGCAGGAGAAAACCAGTGCAGTACCCTTTCACTCTCCTACCTCCTTCACTGCAGCTATACTTAGTGTAGGTACAAAAGACATCTTACATTCCAAATCAAAACAAAAACCTCAAGTTCTCAGTGCCAAATCCAAAAAGGAAATTAACACATGACTGAAAGCATACTGGCACCCATTACAGAAAATAGTGTTTGGTTTACACAGATTTAATTAAACTGACACAAATTTGCGGTGGACACTTGTTTCAGTTTAGCTTAAATCTGCTCTAAATGGATTTAAATTAAACCAAAATAAGCTATGTTTAAGCTAAAATGAGTTAAGGGTTTGCACTGGTTTAAAACTTAATTTAATTAAACCAGTTTGACTGTCTCTTGGAGAGAATCTCTAAGATTAAAGATCTGAAAATAGCTCAAGGTTAAAAACTCTCTCCTAAATCTAAACATGTACAAATAAGAAAATGTTCTTCATATACTTAATAGGACTCCTCACATAGACCCTAACAAAACTTATCATTAACGTGGAAGGCAAACTACTCCAACAACATGGTGGATGATCAACTTTTAAAAAAATAAATACAACATTTGGAGAAAACATGTTACTAAATCTAGCAACTTTGAACATGTATAAACCTCATCCATTAATAAATACCTGATGATTTCTAGGAAGAGCCTCCGTTTTTAACTCAAGGAATTTGAAATTCATAGCTAGCAGACTGCTTATTTACTCATTCTATAAGAACTATTATTCTCTGTATAACTTTTCTTCACAAAGATAAAACTTCTATATAAAAACACAACAATACTACTACTTTTATTTTTCTTATTAAAACCATGAAAGGAGAAGTCCAACAAGATTCAAATTATAAATGATTACTTCCGTAATGCAGACATCTGTCTAATAGAACCTGACTGAGAACAGCCAGGCCACAGAACAGCCATCAGTTAGCAGCCACTTCTGTTCATTGCTAACCTGGACTGTATTTGAACAGATTACTTATAGGTAAAGAATACCACCTGAGCTCCTCGGTCATACAGTTTGCAATATTTTTTTTGTTAGGCAATACTTTTTAAAGAAGAAAAATCTATTTAGCAGTACACTTACAAAGCAGCTAAGAATCAAAAGTTAAATTTTTACAGGAAGGAAGACAAGCATTTGATTCAATACTCGCAGTATAGGAATAACTTTTGTGTAAATATAGCAATGAAATGGATAGCTTGAGAATTGTACCCATCATGTTAATACTCTTACACCAACCCACTTAAAATAAGCTGTCAATTTAGTTTAGGCTCAAATGTAGGTTTTGCAAGTTTCTTAATCGAGTAAGACACCATATAATGAGATTTCTATATTTTAATCCAAGTTTAATTTTAAACATTACTTCATGCTGTTGTGAAGCCAAACAAAAACTTAAAGCAAGTGTATCAGAAACATTAAGTGATACAGTAGTAACAAAAGTGAAACTGGCCACTCTGTTTTACTATCTGAACTAAACATAAGCAAAAAGCCAACAGCATAAATAATGTAAGTTAGCTTAACAGAGTACTTGTCTTAGTAGTTAGAGGCATTAACAACACAGATAAGGATTTTATTACTATTTCTAAAGTGACATGAGCTCTTTAATAGTAAAAAAAAAAAAAAAAAAAAAGTAGTAACTCACCCTGATGTAAGCGTTCTGAATTTCTGCTAGTTCTTTACCAAGTGGAACAACAAATTTTTCAACTTGTCGCTCATGAGAGTAAGGCTGAATATCCGGGGAATCTTCAGAACACAGCTCTATCTGTGCTATCAATAGGTTGGAAATAACTTCCTGTACAGCCTATGAAGAAGTCACAGGAAAAGAGTGTTTTACATAGTGTATTTTTCTTAATGTCATCTCACTGCTGTAAATCAAGTATATATGAAAGTTAACAACACAGGCCCTGTAAAACTATTTGAAATAGCAAAGAAAATTACCTGTATTGAGGGATCTGCAGACAGCAATTCATTTTTCAGCAGTCTCCACTACAACTAGGGGCCCTGATTGATCATTTCAGCCATTTTAAACATCAGACAAAACAACGTAGTCAGGAAAATGCCCTACCACATTATATACATAGCAAGTAAAACAATCATTAAAATAGCAATAAGAAAAAATATTTGAGTTAGAACTATTCTAGCACCATTTGTTAAAAACTTCTGCTATTAAAAAACTACGTCTGCATCAGCTGCCATAACCCTCCCTCACTCCACCTCATCAGGCCATTAGTCCAGTATAAACAGGTACATTAATATGAGAGGGATAATTTGTAACATTCATTATAAATGCGTTAAGAGTTTAGATCACTGAGTTTGGGAATTCCTTGTTTCCTCTGATACTATTTGGGAAAAGGTGGCATAACACATTCAGACTTGTACTGTACAGCAACATTAACAGTGCCACAGAAGCCACTTGTGCCTGACTAGGATCATGCAATTCTAATCAGCAAACTGCTGCTGCCAAGAGAGCAACACATGTGATGATCTCTCTTCTGGGGGGCTCTATTGAAGCCGCTCTAATTCTCAGTCCACTAATGCAGTACTTGACTCACCTTTGTGTCACTGCCTGGTGTGGCACTTAGAGCCAAGATTCTAAATTGGTTTGTGTATTTGCTCAGTTCTTTCACAACCTGACAAAAAAAACCCAAGAGTTACATTAATATCCTTAAAGCTTTTACTCTCAATGGTTTACATATGTGGAAAAATTAAAATTTAAAAGTTCAGAAAAGTATTCTCCACAAAGTTAGTGTCTAGCCTAGAAACAGAATCCAACAATAAATGATTGTCAATCCCCTCCCATCCCACCCCCAAAAAAACCCTTAGATTATGTGAACTGGCTTCAAGAGCCAACTCCGCATACTAGAATAGGGGTAGTCATTTTTTTTTGGTCAAGGTCTACATTTATTAGTCAAGACAGTGAACATCCAGACTCAAGAGAAAATGAACAAAATGATAATCATAAGTAAAAAAAAGATTGCGGGGTCCGTTCAAAAGCATCTGGCAGTCTGAATTTGGTCCGCGGTTTGCCTGTTGACTACCCCTGTACTAGAATTACTTGGGTGAGCACTGAAACGGATTATTACTGGATTCAGCAAGTGGATTTACAGCACACTAGCCAAATGAGCTGCCAAAAAGGAAATCTGGAAGGCCACTATGAAAGCCAGCCTTTGCAACCCGAGTACAAAACTAGTCTGAAATGATGAAGAAAATGGTATGACAAAGGAGCTGGACAAGAGGGCAAGAGCTGCATAAAACCATATGCACCCATCTGCCTTTCATTGCACAACTTGTTTTTATGGCAACTGGGAAAGAGGGAGGCTGTTCCTTTGAAGCCATTTATATTCCTGTTCCTTACCCAGATCATCTCCTAAAGTAAAATACACACTTAACATACAGGGCTACAAGCAGCCCTGGCAGCACAAGCATCTATTCTCCTATAGTACTCTGATATACTGTGACCAACAAGCAGTCTTCAGCTGTGTGGGGAAAAGTATGAGAACCACTGGAAGGGCACAGAAGAGTGCTACAAATATCAAATAGAAATTAAAAAAAAAATACAAAAAAAAGTCAACACATAGAAGAGGACAAGAGAATTAAATATACACATTAAAAAGTGATGGCAGTCATGTACAAGTACAGCAAGACAGGACAAGGAAAAAAAGCATTTTATATGCCAATTCCACAGCAAAGGTGACTAACAAAGGAAGCTGGGAACCACTACTCTGCATTAAGTAAGCTCACAAAATTCTCAATGAAATGTGAGTCTTGTTTCCCCACAACATAGGTAAACAATCACCGCAATGGTTAAAATAAAAAAAAAAAGCTACATTGGACTTTAATAGAATAAAAAAGTATGTAATCCTTTGTCAGATGCTCAGAAAGCACCACAACCTGTACACTTGCATTATTACAAAATGAAAACAAGTTACTAAAGGGTTTGAAATTCGGGAGGGCTGCAGGAAGGAGGTGGTGCAGCTATGGTGAACAAGCCTGTTCTCTGCTTTAATTCTAATAAAAATAGAAGCCTCAGCATTTTCCTTTATGTGCCATATTGTACAAGTCTGCTGTTTGTCAGTTTTCCTATGCAATGATCTAATAGGGAACCATCTAGTGCTACATCAGCTCACTGCAAATTTCTCAATACATGACTTGCTTTATAACTTTAAAAAGAAGTACTGATAGGGATTTAACCAAGACACTTCAATGCCTTTTTCACTGCATTAGACAAGACCTCAACTAAAGGGACAAAACTGGGTCATACTTGGCTCAGAATTTAGTTCAATTTAAGTAAAGTTTTTTCAGAAATGTGGTTTAATTTGCAATCTCTAAGATAGGAGACCCCAGTGGCAGCAGTTTAAATGTTTAATTCCTTGCCGATACGTGCCAGGTAGACTGCTGTATATTGTGTTCTCATAAACATACCTATGCCCTGTAGAAAAAGCCCCACCCTACAAATGCATTTTTAATTTTTTACAATCTAGGGTTTAAAAATTAAATTTCTGAAAAGAAAATGCAGTTCAATATCCAACCATACAAAATGCTTATCTCCCCATCTACTTAAGATTTCATAATACAGTTAGAACGCTCAGCATGCTTGTTGCATGCAATTTATCCATTACTTGTATCAAGGTATTGTAAGCCATAAAATAACGTTTTGTCTTTGTTGATTTCTTATCAAAATCCTCAGTTTAAAAAACTGCAGAGCAATCTACATTTGTGCTTAAATTATCTATGATTGCAAAAAGAATTGCTCACAAGATTATGCAGCTCACATTAGTCCACCATTACCTGGCAGTAGGCGTAGTTTCCAAGAGCTTTGTGGGCTTCATCAATAACCAGACATCTTATTTCTGCAGCAGGACAAGTTCCACGAGAAAGATCATTTACCATTACTTGAGGAGTAAGAAAAAAGACTCTCTTATTGTGCCAGATTTCCTTCCGATTGAGAACCTGGGTACCCCCTGGGAAAAAAAAAAAAGAGCACTATTACAGATTTAAATTAGTGGTTACCACTCAAGAGAGAAATCTTGGAGTCACTGTGGATAGTTGTCTGAAAACATCCACTCAATGTGCAGCAGTAGTAGTCAAAAAAGTGAACAGAAGGTTGAGAATCATTAAGAAAGGGATATCTCAAAAAAGATATATTGGAATTGGAATATATTCCCTCTGGGTCTCATGGCATTGGCCACTGTCAGAAGACAAAAAGAAAAGGAGTACTTGTGGCACCTTAGAGACTAACCAATTTATTTGAGCATAAGCTACAGCTCACTTCATCGGATGCATTCAGCTGTAGCTCATGAAAGCTTATGCTCAAATAAATTGGTTAGTCTCTAAGGTGCCACAAGTCCTCCTTTTCTTTTTGCGGATACAGACTAACACGGCTGCTACTCTGAAACCTGTCAGAAGACAGAATACTGGGCTAGATGAACATATGGCCTTTCTTATGTTCAACAGGGGAACATGCCTTTTTAAGTCTGGACAGTTTTATAGGCATTTCACCTGCTGAGTCACTCAAGGCCTAAGTTTATTGTAATCAGTATGAAATACTTCCCTTAAAACAATAGGACGGCCCAAAGATTCCCTGGAGTGTACAATCTCCTCTGATACAGGTGTCATAGCTCAAGCTCAAGTTTAGATCAGTGGCAGCTTGAAATAAGGAAAGTGAAAATTAGTTTGAGAATAGGGAACAGACTGTGTTATTCTAAGGTCACATCTACACTACATGATAGGGGAGAGATTCCCAGGTCACATACACATACTTGTGCTCACTCTCATCGAGCTAGCACAGGTATAAATAGTAGTATAGCTGTGGTAGCATGGGCAGTGGCACAGGCTAGCTGCCCTGAGCATAAACCCACCTGAAACCAGTGGCTACATCTTTGGCACAGCTTGTCACCGCCCATGCTGTGTCACCATTGCCCAGGCTACACTACTATTTATACTTACCTTAGTACTGACTGATCTAGCATGAGCATGCGTAAATAAGCTGGGAATCACACCTCTAACTTCACATGTAGACATACCCTGAAGATCCTCTAATCAGTGGCAAGCTACACAAAGAGGTATTACATGTTGAAGTTCATGCCCACCGTTGGCTTCAGGAAAGAAGGAAAGCTTTTAAACATGGATAATAGAGTTTTCTAGAAGTATCTAGTCCACCTTTTGGATAATAGGGTTGAGAAAAGATTACTTTGTGTATAGATTAAGCCAGTAAACATCACAGGTTTACAGTTTAGATAAGAGCTGTGGAGCATCCTGCTGAGCTGAAAACTGATACAACCTGAATTATGGTCTCCCTCCTGCTCCACTATAATTGAGAGTAGTTCATCACTAAGGCTGCGAGTCTGTCATGGAGGTCACGGATTCTGTGACTTTCCAGGACCTCCATGACTTCTGCGGCTGCTGGTGCAGCTGAGTCTGGGGGCCGGCCACTGGGGCGGCTCCTGGGCTGCCTGAGCAGCAGCTGGTGCCACTGGCTCTGGGCCATGTCATTCAGTTTCTTCAGAATTGATTTTTTTCTAAATTAAGTTTCTAGCCCATGTGGCAGCAAAGAAACTTCCAAATGTGACTTGAGCGTAAGTGAGCTGTAGCTCACGAAAGTTTATGCTCAAATAAATTTGTTAGTCTCTAAGGTGCCACAAGTCTTCTTTTTCTTTGAGCCTAACTGTTGCAGTAATGTCTGAGTCTGTAGGCAGCCTGATGCAATGATTCCCAGATATGAACTGCACAGTCTCCTGTTAATCTGATTAAAGTATCAATTTTGTGATGACATTTTAGCGCCAATATTAACTACAGATTAAGTGTTCACTTTAACTGACGAAATGAAGGTACAGAGTATTAATGAAAGAAGGAACAGCAAAGAAAAGAACAAAAGACTCAAACACAGGGGTGTAGGAGCTCCTGTTTGATGCTCAGGGTGGGGGTGGGAATGTGGAGGGTGCAAAAATCAGGGCATGGAGTGTGGGGGTGCTGGAGTCAGGGCAGGGGGCGCGGGGGGGCTGGGTATGGGGGGGTGCAGGGGTCAGGGCAGGGGGGCTGGGTATGGGGGCGTGCAGGGGTCAGGGCAGGGGGGGCTGGGCATATGGGGGGTCAGGGCAGGGGGTGCAGGGGGCTAGGTATGTGGGGGGCAGGGGGTGCAGGGGAGGCTGGGTACGTGGGGGGTGCAGGGGTCAGGGCAGGGGGTGCAGGGTACGTGGGGGGGCAGGGGTCAGGGCAGGGGGTGCAGGGGGGCTGGGTACGTGGGGGGGCAGGGGTCAGGGCAGGGGTGCAGGGATCAGGGCAGGGGGTGCAGGGGGGGCTGCGTACGTGGGGGGGCAGGGGTCAGGGCAGGGGGCGCAGGGGGGGCTGGGTACGTGGGGGGTGCAGGGGTCAGGGCAGGGGGTGCAGGGGGCTGGGTATGTGGGGGGCAGGGGTCAGGGCAGGGGTTGCAGGGGGCTGGGTATGTGGGGGGTGCAGGGGTCAGGGCAGGGGGTGCAGGGGGGCTGGGTATGTGGGGGGTCGGGTCAGGGCAGGGGGTGCAGGGGGGCTGGGTATGTGGGGGGTGCAGGGGTCAGGGCAGGGGGTGCAGGGGGGCTGGGTATGTGGGGGGGCAGCGGTCAGGGCAGAGGGTGCAGGGGGGCTGGGTATGTGGGGGGTGCAGGGGTCAGGGCAGGGGGTGCAGGGGGGCTGGGTACGTGGGGGGTGCAGGGGTCAGGGCAGGGGGTGCTGGGTACGTGGGGGGTGCAGGGGTCAGGGCAGGGGTGCAGGGGGGCTGGGTATGTGGGGGGGCAGGGGTCAGGGCAGAGGGTGCAGGGGGGGCTGGGTACGTGGGGGAGCAGGGGTCAGGGCAGGGGGTGCAGGGGGGCTGGGTACGTGGGGGGGCAGGGGTCAGGGCAGGGGTGCAGGGGGTGCAGGGATCAGGGCAGAGGGTGCAGGGGGGGCTGGGTATGTGGGGGGTGCAGGGGTCAGGGCAGGGGGTGCAGGGGGGGCTGGGTACGTGGGGGGTGCAGGGGTCAGGGCAGGGGGTGCAGGGGGGACTGGGTACGTGGGGGGCAGGGGTCAGGGCAGGGGGTGCAGGGGGGGCTGGGTATGTGGGGGGTGCAGGGGTCAGGGCAGGGGGTGCAGGGGGGCTGGGTATGTGGGGGATCAGGGGTCAGGGCAGGGGGTGCAGGGGGACTGGGTATGTGGGGGGTCGGGTCAGGGCAGGGGGTACAGGGGGGCTGGGTATGTGGGGGGCAGGGGTCAGGGCAGGGGGTGCAGGGGGGCTGGGTACGTGGGGGGTGCAGGGGTCAGGGCAGGGGGTGCAGGGGGGCTGGGTATGTGGGGGGGCAGGGGTCAGGGCAGGGGGTGCAGGGGGCTGGGTACGTGGGGGGTGCAGGGGTCAGGGCAGGGGGTGCGGGGGGAGCTGGGTACGTGGGGGGTGCAGGGGTCAGGGCAGGGGGTGCGGGGGGTGCTGGGTACGTGGGGGGTGCAGGGGTCAGGGCAGGGGGTGCGGGGCGGGCTGGGTACGTGGGGGGTGCAGGGGTCAGGGCAGGGGGTGCGGGGCGGGCTGGGTACGTGGGGGTGCAGGGGTCAGGGCAGAGGGTGCAGGGGGGGCTGGGTATGTGGGGGTGCAGGGGTCAGGGCAGGGGGTGCAGGGGGGCTGGGTACGTGGGGGGTGCAGGGGTCAGGGCAGAGGGTGCAGGGTATGTGGGGGGCAGGGGTCAGGGCAGGGGGTGCAGGGGAGGCTGGGTACGTGGGGGGTGCAGGGGTCAGGGCAGGGGGTGCAGGGGGGGCTGGGTATGTGGGGGGTGCAGGGGTCAGGGCGGGGGGGTGCAGGGGGGGCTGGGTATGTGAGGGGCAGGGGTCAGGGCAGGGGGTGCAGGGGGGCTGGGTATGTGGGGGGGCAGGGGTCAGGGCAGAGGGTGCAGGGGGGGCTGGGTATGTGGGGGTGCAGGGGTCAGGGCAGGGGGTGCAGGGGGGCTGGGTATGTGGGGGGTGCAGGGGTCACGGCAGGGGGTGCAGGGGGGCTGGGTATGTGGGGGGTGCAGGGGTCAGGGCAGGGGGTGCAGGGGGGCTGGGTACGTGGGGGGTGCAGGGGTCAGGGCAGAGGGTGCAGGGGGGCTGGGTATGTGGGGGTGCAGGGGTCAGGGCAGGGGGTGCGGGGGGTGCTGGGTATGTGGGGGTGCAGGGGTCAGGGCAGAGGGTGCAGGGGGGCTGGGTACATGGGGGGTGCAGGGGTCAGGGCAGGGGGTGCGGGGGGTGCTGGGTATGTGGGGGTGCAGGGGTCAGGGCAGGGGGTGCAGGGGGGCTGGGTATGTGGGGGTGCAGGGGTCAGGGCAGGGGGTGCGGGGGGTGCTGGGTATGTGGGGGTGCAGGGGTCAGGGCAGAGGGTGCAGGGGGGGCTGGGTACATGGGGGGTGCAGGGGTCAGGGCAGGGGGTGCAGGGGGGCTGGGTATGTGGGGGTGCAGGGGTCAGGGCAGGGGGTGCGGGGGGTGCTGGGTATGTGGGGGTGCAGGGGTCAGGGCAGAGGGTGCAGGGGGGGCTGGGTACGTGGGGGGTGCAGGGGTCAGGGCGGGGGGTGCAGGGGGGCTGGGTATGTGGGGGGTGCAGGGGTCAGGGCGGGGGGTGCAGGGGGGCTGGGTATGTGGGGGGTGCAGGGGTCAGGGCGGGGGGTGCAGGGGTCAGGGCAGGGGGGGTCAGGGCACCGCTCAGTGCTAAGCCCCGCCACCGGCCCGCCTCTGCCGACGGCTGGGTGAGGTGCATCGCTGGAGCGGCTGGCGGGGCGCGCGGGGGGGGGGGTCTCCGGGCTTCCGTGGCCGGGCGCCGAGGCCCCGGGGGGGCGGGGGGGCCCCTCCGTACCCGTCATCTCGGCCATGTGGTGCTGAGGGATGCCCATGACGCGGGCGCAGGCCTCCATCTGCTGCGCCACCAGCGGCTTGGTGGGCGCCAGGAAGAGCACCTTGGCGGAGGGGAACCAGCGGTAGAAGTTGTACAGGACCACGGCGGCGATGAAGGTCTTGCCGAGCCCGGTGGGCAGGCACACCAGCGTGTTGGCCAGCAGCGCCGCCCGCGCCATGCGCACCTGGTAGCCGCGCACCGGCCAGTTGGTGGGGTAGACCCACAGCGAGCCCGCCGCCGCGCAGAACCCGCCGCCCGCCCCCTCGCCCGGGCCCCGCTCGGCCTCGGCCGCCGCCAGCAGCACGTCATCGTCCCCCCCCGCCGCCGCCGCCGCCGCCGCCTCGGGGCCGGGCCGGGCTCGCTGGCGCCGCGCCGCTCCGCCGGGCCGAGGGTCTGAGGGTGCCCCCGGCGCGCGAGCCCCCCAGCTCTGGAACAGCGTCCTCTGCCCGCCGCCGCTCATGCTCCCAGGGACCGCCCGGCCCCTCAGTCAGCGCCCGCCAGAGCCCCCGCCGCCAGCTTGGGGCCGGCGCCTCTCCGGGAACGCTTGAAAACCTCGCCACGCTCTGAGGGCGGCCGCGTGAGCACCGGGCCCCGCCGCACGCTGGGAAGTGTAGTCATTTAGGGCCGCTCCCTGCGGCGGGAGGCACGGCCGCATGCTGGGAAATGTAGTCCTGGGGGGGCTTACCGGCAGCAGGCGCTGCGGCATGCTGGGAAATGTAGTCATGTGGGGGGGGCTTACCGCTAGCAGGCCCTGCGGCATGCTGGGAAATGTAGTCATGTGGGGGGGCTTACCGCTAGCAGGCGCTGCGGCATGCTGGGAAATGTACTCATGTGGGGGGCTTACCGCTAGCAGGCGCTGCGGCATGCTGGGAAATGTAGTCCGTTGTCTAAGAGCCTGACCAACTCCCCTAAAGGGAGGGCAAGTGCAACCCATGTGCTTGCTAAAGCCACCAGGACCCAGTGCCGCCTTCCCAAACGCTCCAGTCCCTGTGCATGTTGTTCAGGGACGCTGCGCTGGGAGACCGCCCACAGTATTGCTTCTGGACTGTCAACCATAGTACGTACCAGGCTGGAAAGTTACTAGCCATCACTTTACTCATGTCAAACTAGGCCATGGGGAACAGAACCGAACAGAAGTTATTCACCTATTTCACTGACCCGTCATGCTCCCGTTTAAAATGCTCTAATCAGGCATTTTATCAGACTGTCTCTTAAACCAATTTCCCTGATAATAACACAGTAAAGAAAGGTTTCAGAGTAGCAGCCGTGTTAGTCTGTATCCACAAAAAGAAAAGGAGGACTTGTGGCACCTTAGAGACTATCACATTTATTGGAGCATAAGCTTTCCGATGCATCCGATGAAGCGAGCTGTAGCTCACGAAGGCTTCTGCTCCAATAAATGTGCTAGTCTCTAAGGTGCCACAAGTCCTCCTGTTCTTAAAATGGACACGGCTACTCTACCTACCACCCCATCGGCCCCGCCCACCAAGCCCAGGCCACGCCCCGACCCCTTTGGCCCCTCCCACAGCCCTCTGGTCCCGCCCCCCGCCCCGGCCACGCGCTGCGCGGGAGCCCCTGCGACGGAGTCGGGGGCGCGGCGCAGCAAGATGGCGGCGGCCCCGCCGCGGCACTGGAGCGCCGAGGAGCTGCGCAGCGAGGCGCTGCCCAAGAAGGACCTGATCAAGTTCCTGCAGGAGCACGCGGCGCAGGCGGTACGGGGGGGAGGGGCCGGCGCTCGCGGCCGCTCCGCTCCCGCGCCCTCCTGAGGGCAGCTGCGCGAGGCGCGGCCGCACCCCGCGGCCACCGGCCCTGCCCCCCCGCCCCGCCCCGCCCCGGCCGGACCCCCGCGGCCACCGGCCCTGCCCCCCCGCCTCGCCCCGCCCCGCCCCGCCCCGGCCGGACCCCGCGGCCACCGGCCCTGCCTCGCCCTGGCCGGTCCCCCGCTCCCTCCTGCCTCGCCCGGGCCGGACCCTACGGCCACCGGACCTGACCTCCATCCCCTCCTCGCCTCATCCCCGCCCAGACCCCCCCGGCCAGAGCCCCGCTCCCCTCACCCCAGCCGGACCCTGCGGCAATCCCGACCTGCCCCCCTGCGCCTTACCCCGGCCAGACCCCACGATCCTCCCCAGCCTGCCCCCCCACCTGGACCCCATGATCCTCTACAGCTTCGCCCCCCCCCCGCCCCCGACTCATTGCAACCAGACCCTATGATCTTCTCCAGCCCAGACCCTCCAACTCACCCCCTGCAGGATCCCATGCCCACCCCTGACTCCCTCCTCTGGCCCGGTCCCCTGACTCCACCCCAGCAGGAGAACATGGCCACCTCCAACTTCACCTGGGTTAGATTCCATGCCCCTGTCTCTCGACTCCACCCCAGCTAGTCCCCGTGACACCCCCACCTCCGACTCCACCCTGGCCAGACACGCCACCCCAGGCACCCCTAAGGGTGTGACAGGTCAATCCTGTGAGAGCCCCCAACTCCCCGAGTGCAACCTGCCACCCCCAGCAATGCTAGCACCCCAGGCCCTTTCACGGCAGATTGCGGGCACGGAAAGCCCTGGCAACTCAGCTAAATTTTCCCCTCTTGTCTGTAGTTTCTTGCAGAACACAAGTTACTGGGGCACATAAAAAACGTGGCCAAGACTGCGACCAAGGATCAGTTAGTTACGGTCTATAACCAGCTCTTTGAAACTCAGGTGGGTACTTGCCTCTCCTAGGCCTGTATGGGACAAAGAGCCCCTTGTTGTTATAGCACTTGCTTGTGACTGAGAACACAGATGGTTTTCGTTCTAGCCTCATTTCCACGTTCTCCAAACCATTTGCCTGTTTGGCTGAATTGTTCTGTAGCTGAAGCATATTTTTGTTTTCGAACTTGGAGCAAAATTCTTGCTGCTTTTCATTTGAGTGCATGAAAATAGTGTTAATCTATTTAAAGGGACACTGTCAACTTCACAATCACACTTGCGTTGGAATAGCGCGTGCCTGTTGTGGCTCCTAAGGCAGTCATTTGTCACTGAAAGGTGAGATTTTTCTCTCTTCTTCGCTTTATATGTTTGACAGCACCCTCTATAGTCAGCTTCATCATTTGTTGATCCTTTGTTTTTCCTGTCTCCTGCACACTCTTGCTAATAATAGCAACAAAATTGGAACTGAAGAGACAGATAGTGTGTGCTCAGAGAGGAAGGGGCTAGAGGGGAAAGAGTCTGATACGGCTTTCAGATCTCAACAAGGGGCCTTCTGAATATCATTACGGGAACAGAAACACCCAGATATTTGATAAAAATAACTTAAAAAATCTGTGCATGTTATTTATAGGGTGTGCTATCAGAAACATTACTTGTTCAAGTTAAACCAAGTTAATAGAACTTTTTAAAAGGGTATTGCCACAATTCACAGAATAACACGAACATGGATGAAGTTTGATAGCTGACACTTGATATATAAGTAGTTCTCATTGAGTGATGGTTTTGCTGGGTTTTGAATTTTTCCTTTGGGATCAAAATCCAGATCATTTGAATATATATTTTTTTAATCTAGAGGAACATATTTTGATTGTGCATGCCCTTCAAAGCAAATTAAGATAACCAGTCATGCAAATACAGCCTGTGTATCTTCAGTTGTCAGAAACCTTGTGACATCTTTTATACTTTATAAATATCCTGCATCGTTATACATATTTAAATAACTCGTATTTCAGTTTGCAATGTTTTAGCCACCTTGATCCCAGGTTATTAGAGAGAGGTGAGGTAATATCTTTTATTGGACTAACGTCTGTTAGTGAAAGAGGCCAGGTTTTGGGAAAGGTATTCAGAGCGTAGCAACTAAGTACAATGTAGAACTGATTGTTTAGCATAAGTAGTTACATATTCTAACCTAAGAGACCATTCAAGGTGAAGTGGCCCTTTAGTACCCCCCACAACACACCTCTCAAGATCCCTGGGTCCTACACATGCCTATCACAACAGGTGGCATACCTCATCCAGTACACTAAATGCCCCAATAACAACTATGTGGGTGAAACTAGACGGTCACTACTCTCTTGAATGAACTCTCACAGAAAAATATCACCTGTGGGCAAACACTTTTCATGAAATGATCACCCCATATCTGACTTCAGTCCATTGTAGAGCCTTAATACTGCTGATTATTGGAATCCATGGTTGTTTCCCCTCCAGAACTGGTCCTTAAGTATATAAAAGCTGTAAAGTAGATTTTTTGACAGCCTTCTGAAGGATTTCCTATCCTAGTATGTAGCAGGTAATGATAAAGGCTTTCCTTACAGCGTTTTAAAGGCACAGAGTGTGCAGATAAAGTGACGGAACAGATAAAGAACGTCAAAATTGATGAAGACAAGGCAAAAGAAACTAAGCCTGAAGAGATTGTTGATGAGGTTTGTATAGAAAACTACTCTTTCTTAGATTAGGACTACTGCCTATGTAGTAGAACAAATGCTTTTGAAACCTTGAATGATAAAAGATAGAGAATTTGAGTGGGCTGGGTTGAGGGGGATTGCTAATAAAGCGTGCAACCTGGAATGGTTCCTTAAATTGATTCTGAAATTGTTTAAGCTGAACAGAACAGTTCTTGGAAGTGAAGTGGTATGGCGGACAAACGTTCACTAGTGGGATCTTTGGTTGGATGGCAGTATCCAAGCAGAAAGTGTTAATATTACTGCAAAATGTTTCTTTTATTGGTACAATATATCCCCTCAGCATTTTCTCTCTTGCTGGAATAGACACTAACTGGACAGGGGTACATTTGAGGGCCAAAGCCCCATGAAGACATTTTCAGTGATGTTAAGAGAGCTGAGCAGCGTAACATATACAAACTGGTAAAGAGAAATTGAGTGCTCTTGGTTTGCTTTCTCACCAGAAGTGACAGCTGTGAAGTGTTTATTTACAAGTTGTTGTTCGTTATAAGTCTGTATTTGTAGTTTTCTGGAAGACCCTCATCTGATTAAAAAATTGGACCTTGATTCAACTTCTCACTTACCCAGCATATTTTGAGCCAGTAGTCATTCTCATGCAGATTTCTCCCCAAAGTTTTAAATAACTTCGGCATCAGGACCAATCTTGGATTAGCATAGACTACATTTATATAACCGTTTCCTTCCCAAAGGATACTAAAGTACTGTACAGACTATATTAATTTAAAAGCATGTATGGGTGCTGTTCACCTTAGTATCTGAATGTGGTTCATTCAGTGGCTTAAACTCAATTAGCTTCAGTTGGTCCATCTTGTTCTTTGTTGGTAACTTGGGACGAGTCATTAAGATTGTGGTAATTCTCTATTTCTGTCTTAATTCAGGGTCCACCAAAATATACAAAATCAGTTCTGAAAAAGGGGGATAAAACTAACTTTCCCAAAAAAGGAGATGTCGTTCATTGCTGGTATACGGGAAAGTTACAGGATGGGACTGTCTTCGATACCAATATTCAAACAAGTAAGGTCACATGGATAAAAAGGTCTTGCAGGTTTAAAGAGTTCAGATGGTTTACACAACATATGAGTGGAAGAAATTAGCTGGAATGCTAATCACCAAGTTGTCTTTGTTTCTTAAATGCTTGAATAGCCTGGGTCCTAAGAAACTGCTTCTGCCCCGTGTCGTGTTGCAATCAGGGTTGTCTTGCTGTCAGTTCTTGGATGAATCTTTCCAAGAGAGAAAGCAGGGTATTCTTTGAGGACTCACTTCTATAACATGATCCCTGCATCTTGCCATAGGCTACAAATGGTATTTCCAGGCCATGGATAATGTGAAACATACTGATTTAGTAATGCCTGTGGCTCTGCAGAAGGGCAGAGATAAAGGATTTTAATTCAGAAAACTCTGTTTAGCTATAGAACCTGAGTGGTGGTAGCTTATTTAGCTGTCCAAGCAGACAGCTTGTATAATAATTATCAGTTAAATGCAGAGATGCTTGGGGGATAAGTGTGTAAAATACATAGCTTATGGGGGAGACAAGTGCTAGAAACATAAATTTTGCAGCAGTTTTATAGCACTGTTAAGAGTAATAAGTTGTAATTGCAATACTATGCAAGGTTCAGCTCATTGTTTTACAGTCTGTTTTTCCACTCCAGATGTTGTACATAAAATTGGTTCCCTGCTGATTTTATTGAACATGTTGCTTGCCAAATACAGTACTTTACTGCATTTCTAATACCATAGAAATAAATCTTCTCTGTTGTTACATCAATATCAGCTCTGGTGTTAGTGCAACTTCACTGGTTTAAAGAAACTATGGGCACTTGCATCAAGAGTGAATTTGCCCCATTGTTTGCTATTTAACTGCTATTTTGAATGATTAAATTATATGAAACGTGGGGAAATTCATTTATAGCTCATCTATAATAAATATCTTGGTGCAGTAGATATTTGTAGTGCATAACTGTAGTGGTAGTTCTAGTCAGAAATATTAGTGTGATCTAGTTAATGACTTAACTTTGGCCGAATAAATGCATCTACAAGTGTCTTTCAGGTTCAAAGAAGAAAAAAGGAGCCAAACCTTTAAGCTTCAAAGTTGGTGTAGGAAAAGTTATCAGAGGCGTAAGTAAACCACATAAAAGTCTCTGTGTCAAAGTCTGATGAAGTCCTTGGTCTGTAGGATTACCTGTTGGTGTGCATCTGTTGGGTGCTTCTCTGAATTATCTGGGGAAGAGAGTGAGTTAACAGCTCTTATGCCAGGAATATGTTTTATTTCAGTTTTTATATAAATGGCTTCATCTAACTTCCCAGAGCTAGGCCCCCCCATAACTAAACACGTGGACAGCAGTATTCGAGTGTATGATCTTTGGGTCAGAGACAGTTTGTTAGATATTTGTACAGCACAGTGAGCCTTGATTGGAGCCCCTGCGTGCGACAGGCTGCACTCACAAAGGAGTCTAACTGCTAGGGGTCCTACATCTAATAATATTCACAGCCCTGAGTGAGGTGCCTAAGAAAACGATTCTCAGAACTCAGCAAACTGAGCCAGGAAGCACTTAAGCAGAAGTGTGAAATGCAGAAGAAAAGCTTGGGGCTTAGGGCCCAGATCCACAGCGGTATGCAGGTGCCTAATCTGCATCAGTCCAGACCTTAGGCACCTGACTGACAGAATGGAGAGAGGCACCTCTCTCTGCTTGGAATTCTCCACCATGATACCTCTCCTGGAGTCAAGGCCTAAGCTAGATCAGCTCGCTCTTGTGATATGCCAGAAAGACAGGCCACCACCCCACTATAGCTAATAGCCCAGTGGTCAGGGCACTCACTTGGGATGCAAGGGTTCTGTTTTCAGATCCCTGCCCTGTCTGATTTAGAGCAGGGACTTGAAGCCAGGTCTCTCATGTTTCAGTTGAGTGCCCTATGGGGGAGGGGAGGGTTTCTCTGTATAAATAATATTCATTAGGCCAGAGAAAAAGAGAGAGTTAGCAAGTATCTCCATACCCAAATGGTTAGGGAGTCAAGTTCAAGGCCCTGCTCCAGTGAATAGTCAGGTTTTTTTAGATAGTGGACCAGCACAAACAAAGGAGATAGACCTGCCACAGAATAGACAGGCACTTGGTGATTAGGGCTCTCTCCTGGGACAAATCCCTGCTCCAAACCAGGCTGAGTGGCTGTCACGCAACCCAGGTTAGGACCCTAACCATTGAGCTGATGAGTATTCTGATACAGATAGACAGCCCCCAGAATTCCTAACTTTGCCCTGGGAGGTCATATGCAGGTTAGGTCTGCTGAGAGCATACATGCCAGACTGGCCCTGTAGGCAAGAGGTGCGGAGGAATGCCTAGTTTGAGAAATCCGATAAGGTTTGCCTGAGCGAGGGCTCTGACAAGCTTGCCCACCCATGGAAACCTATGCATGAAGTGGTGATTTAGGTGCCTAGAGGGTTTGGTGGCAGCTGAGTGGTAGTTTTGTGAATGTCAATTGTGCCTAAAGAGGCACCTAGGCATCCAAGTCCCTTTGTGCATCTAGCCCTACCACAATGCAAACTGACAGTATGTGCTGGTTCCAGTAACCTGACAAGTCAGTCAACATATCCTTATCTCCCGCCAGAGCCCCTCTTCTACCCACTCAGTCACCCCTCATGCCAAAGCTGAACAGACGAGCTAAACGGTATCCTGAACTATCCCCAAGCTCTGATGCGTGTCATTGTGTCAGAAGAACAGTTGCGAGCCAGTATGGTGTGTCTGGATTTCACTTCAGAACTCTGAAGAACTGATCACGCTTAAGTTTGATCCTTGCACAGGGCACAGCATGGAGCTCTGGATTGTCACTAGCGCAAGTGAAGGCTACTTTTAAAAGGATGGGTAGCTAAGTAAAGTCCTAGGTATAGTCCTCTGGGCAAAGCAGATGTGTCAAGCCCTTTACATATCTGCCTGCCTGCTTATATTGGAGAGCCTAGAGAATGGGGGCAGGTGTGGATGCAGCGTGGGTATGTCTGAGGAGCTGTGGGTGTATCCTCTTATAATGAGGTGCTTAGCTACAGGCCCTGCTCGTTGCCTCCCTTCTACTGCTGAATAGTAGTAACTTGGTGGCTGCCCTGCTGCATTTCTCTGTGCAGGATCAGGTTCCCCACCAGTACCATGCACGACTGCTGTGGCTCTGCATGGATGTACTGTGACAGCTACTTACGGAGGGAGACGCCCCCAAAATATCATTGGTCTTGTGCCCACTGCTGCAAGGAAACACTTGCTTCAGTTTTTTGTGATAAGCTTTAGTCTCTTGTTGTAACACTTCCATGCTTGGATTGTTGCCATACACCTCAAACAGCTGAGATCTGAACACCACCTGTTATCTGATAAGCTGATACTGTGCTAAACTCTGAACACTAGCTATGAGGTTTGGCACGGGGAGGGACAAGCACTGAGAGATAAAATTAGTTATCAAACTTTATAAACCCCGGATGGATAACTGCTTATCTGTACATCCCAAAATAAATGGAATCTGTGAAAACACACACTCTGAGTTTCATACTCTTTTTGAAATAAGAAAGATTTGGCCTATTAGTATCTTCACATCAGGGGATACTAAACTTACTAAACTTCAGAGGCTAGTTTCCACTGTACTGTATGTACCTGGGCTATAAATCCAAATCAGTGGCAGTAAATCCTAGAACAGCTCTTGAGCAGGTGTTATTGTGGAACCCGTTTTCATTTTTTAAAAGGAAAAATCCAGTTGTCGAACACTACTGCTTGGAAGGCCATGTGCAGTTAAGCTGCAAGCTGGGAAGGTTTACTTGTGTGTGTTCTGGCTCAGAGCCCAGGTACTTAAAAGGATAGAGTTGGAAATGTGGAAATTACTTTTTTTTTTTTTTTTTTTTTGAAGTTCATGTTACAACATACTTTCTTTTTTAGTGGGATGAAGCTCTGTTGACAATGAGTAAAGGGGAGAAGGCTCATCTGGAAATTGAACCTGAATGGGCTTATGGGAAGAAAGGGCAGCCTGATGCCAAGTATCCTTTTACTTGAAAATATGAACAGGATTGAATGTACCTTTTGGAAACGTTCTTGTTATTCAAGTCTCTTTGCAGTAAGATTTTCCCTCTGGAAACATATAACCAAGGCAAAGATGGATTTCTGGTGGGGTGTACATTGGCAACATGGTGCTTGACTTGAAGAACAGGACCATTTTGGAGTGTGCACTCTCTCTCAGCAGCGCCTGCCGTGCACACTTGTTTCAGAGATTGTTGCCTCTGCTTAGCAGTTAATACAGTGGGAAAAGAGCAGACTTGTACTACTGGCTGTCACAAACGCGCGCTTGGCAGGGCAAAGGCCCTGCAGGCAGGGATCTAGCAATGGAATATACATTTGCAGTCACGGGTTGGCTTAGGGTGGAAGCCTAAGTGAATATGGGTGAAATTAATGTATGTATGTATTTCAAAATGCTAATGACAGTTTATGCTTTAAAAGTGTGTCCTAGCTGAACTAGGAGCAGCACATCCTAGCTGAGGCATGACACTAGTTTGGGAACAGGGATGACTTCCCATTCTTCTGTGGTAGCTTCATTGGCATAGTTCTTCCTCTCTCCTCTGCATATAAATATGCATTCCCTTAAATGTTTCCACCTCTAGCACTGAAACAAATTCAGTGGTCTATCTGGGGACCATATGAGGGTAGTAAAGAGGTAATTTGCTGTGCTTTAAATGAAGGGGAATCAGATTCTATTAGAATTCTTTGAGGGGATGGACAAGGGGGGTCCAGTGGATAATATAGTATACTTGGACTTTCAAGAAGCCTTTGACAAGATTCCTCACGGGCTCTTAAGCAAAGTAAGCTGTCATGGGAAAAGAGGGAAGGTTCTCTCATGGGTCAGTAACTGGTTAAAAGTAGGGTGACCATATTTCCCTATGCTGAATACAGGACACCTGTTAAAATAACTCGTATTCAAGCAAGTTCAATGGCAATCAGTCAGAACTATGCAGTACAAACATTCAAATTAACATCAAGTTGACTGAGCCCTTGTTAAAAAGAAATACTGTAGTTGGATTCTTTTTATTTACCTTATCTTTAAAGCTTTAGGGCTCACATGGGGAGAGGTGACGCACACACTCCTGTACACCTCTCTCTCACGGTGTGGGGGTGACCAACCGATCTGACCCTCCCTGACCAGCTCTTTCCACCGTCAGTGCCTGGCTGGGCCTCTGGGACAGACCCGCCTCTCCTGGTACCTGGCACCATGTCTTCCCGAGGCAACACGGGGTGGGGAGAGGGAGGCATGTTTTTAAGTTGGGACACCTGCAGGGGGGCTTAAATATGGGACTGTCCCTTTAAAAGGGGACATGTCGTCACCCTAGTTAAAAGACAGACACGCACAGTCAACCTGTGGAACTCATTGACAGGATGTTGTGAAGGTCAAAACTATAACTGGGTTAAAAAAAAAATTAGATTAAGTTTATGGAGGATAGGTCCATCAATGGGTATTAGCCAAGGGGGTCAGGGATGCAACTCCATGCTTTGGGGGTCCCTAAACCTGTGACTGCCAGAAATTGGGATGGGATAACTGGGGATGGGTCACTTGATTGCCCTGTTCTGTTCATTCCCTCTGGCACTGACCACTGTCAGAAGACAGGATACTGGGCTATATGGACCATTGGTCTGATCCAGTATGGTCGTTCTTATGTTCCTAACGGTCGGGGTGGGAGAAAGAGAGAAGTCTGTTTTCATTGCTTCAGCAGCAAAGAGAAGAGGAAATAGTGAGATTCATCTGCGCTTATGTTCCAGAATGCCTCTGGCCGGAGGACACAAGGAGAAAACGGAAGTGGGTGACCTTGCTGAACGCTCCCTATATCCTACTTGTCTCTTTTCCTTGCTAGCTATTTGTGCTGCTGGTAGGAGGGGGAGAAAGGGAAAATACGCCCTTTGTCTCCAGCATCTCAACTTGTGCCCCCTGGTGACTTGTCTGCCTGGTACGAAGGTTGCGGATCTCTTGAGGCATCTAGATAGACTTGTGTGTAGTGCTGGGGAGGAGCCGGTGGTCGTGGTACATGTAGGTACCAATGATGAAGGGAAGGCTCGGAGAGACGTCCTGGAGGCCAAATTTAGGCTGCCAGAAAAGAGGCTGAAACCCAGGACCTCTATGGTGACATTCTCAAAAATGCTACCAGTTCCATATGCAGGGCCAGGTAGACGGGCAGAGCTTCAGAGTCTCAATGTGTGCATGAGACGATGGTATAGAGAGGAAGGGTTTAGATTTATTAAGAACTGGGGAAACTTTTGGGATGGGGGAGCCTATACACGAAGGATGGTCTCCACCTAAACCAGAGGTTTCAGAGTAGCAGCCGTGTTAGTCTGTATTCGCAAAAAGAAAAGGAGTACTTGTGGCACCTTAGAGACTAACAAATTTATTAGAGCATAAGCTTTCGTGAGCTACAGCTCACTTCATCGGATGCAAGTGAGCTGTAGCTCACGAAAGCTTATGCTCTAATAAATTCATTAGTCTCTAAGGTGCCACAAGTACTCCTTTTCTTTTTACCTAAACCAGAGTGGATCCAGGCTGCCAACACTTAGTTTAAAAACTGCTCTGCAACCTTTTTAATGTTAAGAGATTGGGGGGGCAGGGGCGGGGTTGGGAAGCTGATGGCTGCAGAGGCGCACGTGGGTCGGACAGAGGCTTGTCTTAGAGGAGAGTCTATTGATGCAGATTCTTGAGGGTTTAGTCAGGAGGAGGGGATGAAAAAGGACAAAGTATGGCCAGATCAAATGAGAAACATTCACGAAGAATCTGGCACATCAGAAAAGGGCAGACAAATAAACAGCGACAAGTTTTTAAAGTGCTTGTACACAAATGCTAGAAGTCTAAATAATAAGATGGGTGAACTACAGTGCCTCTGTGTTAAAGGAGGATATTGACATAATAGGCATCACAGAAACCGGGTGGAGTGAGGACAATCAATGGGACACAATCATTCCGGGGTACAAAATATATCGGAAGGATAGAACGGGTCGTGCGGTGGGGTGGGGAGTGGCACTATATGTGAAAGAAAATGTAGAATCAAATGAAATAAAAAATTTAAATTAATCCACATGTTCCATAGAATCTCTATGGATAGTAATTCCATGCTCTAATAAGAATATAACAGAAGTATAATTTTACTTTGTGTAATGACCCATCCACTCCCAGTCTCTATTCAAGCCTAAATTAATTGTATCCAGTTTGCAAATTAATTCCAATTCAGCAGTCTCTCCTTGGAGTCTGTTTTTGAAGTTTTTTTGTTGAAGTATTGACACTTTTAGGTCTGTAATCAAGTGACCAGAGAGATTGAAGTGTTCTCCAACTGGTTTTTGAATGTTATAATTCTTGACCTCTGATTTGTGTCCATTTATTCTTTTACGTATTATCGACCACCTGACCAGGACAGTGATAGTGACAATGAAATGTTAAGGGAGATTAGAGAGGCTATCAAAATTAAAAAAAATAATAGTGGGGGATTTCAATTATCCCCATATTCACTGGGTACATGTCACCTCAGGATGAAATGCAGAGACAGAATTTCTCGATATTTTAAATGAATGCTTCTTGGAGGAGCTGTTACAGGAACCCTCAAGGGGAAAGGCAATTCCTGATCTATTCCTGAGTGGTGCGCAGGATCTGGTCCAAGAGGTAACTATAACAGGACTGCTTGGAAGTAGTGACCACAATATAATAACATTTAACATTCCTGTGGTGGGAAGAACACCTCAACAGCCCAACACTGTGGCGTTTAATTTCAGAAAGGGGAACTATGCAAAAATGAGGAGGTTAGTTAAACAGAAATTAAAAGGTACAGTGACTAGAGTGAAATTCCTGCAAGCTGCATGGACACTTTTCAAAGACATCATAATAGAGGCTCAACTTAAACGTATATCCCAAATTAAAAAAACATAGTAAAAGAACTAAAAAGAGCCACCATGGCTTAACCATGTAAAAGAAGCAGTGAGAGAGAAAATGGCATCTTTTAAGAAGTGGAAGTCAAATCCTAGTGAGGTAAATAGAAAGGAGCATAAACACTGCCAAATTAAATGTAAAAATGTAATAAGAAAAGCCAAAAAGGATTTTGAAGAACAGGTAGCCAAAAACTCAAAAGGTAATAACCAAATGTTTTTTAAGTACATCAGAAGCAGGAAGCCTGCTAAACAACCAGTGGGGCCTCTGGACAATCGAGATACAAAAGGAGCACTTAAAGATGATAAAGTCATCGCAGAGAAACTAAATGAATTCTTTGCTTCAGTCTTCATGGCTGAGGATGTTAGGGAGATTCCCAAACCTGAGTCATCTTTTGTAGGTGACAAATCTGAGGAATTGTCACAGATTGCAGTGTCACTAGAGGAGGTTTTGGAATTAATTGAGAAACTTAACAGTAACAAGTCACCGGGACCAGATGTCATTCACCCAAGAGTTCTGAAAGAACTCAAATGTGAAATTGCAGAACTATTAACTATGGTATGGTCTGTCCTTTAAACCAGCTACTGTAACCAATGACTGGAAGATAGCTAATGTAATGCCGCTATTTAAGAAGGACTCTAGAAGCAATCCTGGCAGTTACAGACCAGTAAGTCTAACATGGGTATCGGGCAAATTAGTTGAAACAATAGTAAAGAATAAAATTATCAGATACATAGAAGAACATACATTGTTGTTGAAAAGTCAATATGGTTTCTGTAAAGGGAGATCATGTCTTACTGATCTATTAGACGGGTTTCACAGTAGCAGTTGTGTAGTCTGTATTCGCAAAAAGAAAAGGAGGACTTGTGGCACCTTAGATACTAACAAATTTATTTGAGCATAAACTTTCATGAGCTACAGCTCACTTCATCAGATGCATTCAGTGGAAAATACAGTGGGGAGATTTATATACATAGAGAACATGAAACAATGGGTGTTACCATATACACTGTAATGAGAGTGATCACTTAAGGTGAGCTATTACCAGCAGGAGAGCGGGGGTGGAGGAGGGGAACCTTTTATAGTGATAATCAAGGTGGGCCATTTCCAGTAGTTGACAAGAATGTCTGAGGAACAGTGGGGGGTCAGGGGGATAAACATGGGGAAATAATTTTACTTTGTGTAATTACCCATCCACTCCCAGTCTCTATTAAGCCTAAGTTGATTGTATCCAGTTTGCAAATTAATTCCAATTCAGCAGTCTCTCCTTGGAGTCTGTTTTTGAAGTTTTTTTGTTGAAGTATTGACACTTTTAGGTCTGTAATCAAGTGACCAGAGAGATTGAAGTGTTCTCCAACTGGTTTTTGAATGTTATAATTCTTGACCTCTGATTTGTGTCCATTTATTCTTTTACGTAGAGACTGTCCAGTTTGGCCAATGTACATGGCAGAGGGGCATTGCTGGCACATGATGGCATATATCACATTGGTAGATGCACAGGTGGACGAGCCTCTGATAGTGTGGCTGATGTGATTAGGCCCTATGATGGTGTCCCCTGAATAGATATGTGGGCACAGTTGGCAATGGGCTTTGTTGCAAGGATAGGTTTCTGGGTTAGTGGTTCTGTTGTGTGGTGTGTGGTTGCTGGTGAGTATTTGCTTCAGGGTGGGGGGCTGTCTGTAAGCAAGGACTGGCCTGTCTCCCAATATCTGTGAGAGTGATGGGTCGTCCTTCAGGATAGGTTGTAGATCCTTGACGATGCGTTGGAGAGGTTTTAGTTGGGGGCTGAAGGTGATGGCTAGTGGCGTTCTGTTGTTTTCTTTGTTGGGCCTGTCCTGTAGTAAGAATGCTTGATAGAGATCTTGTAGGTGTTTGTCTCTGTCTGAGGGGTTGGAGCAAATGGACAGTCTCTATGTAAAAGAATAAATGGACACAAATCAGACGTCAAGAATTATAACATTCAACAACCAGTCAGAGAACACTTCAGTCTCTCCGGTCACTCGATTACAGACCTAAAAGTGGCTATTCTTCAACAAAAAAACTTCAAAAACAGACTCCAACGAGAGACTACTGAATTGGAATTAATTTGCAAACTGGATACAATTAACTTAGGCTTGAATAGAGACTGGGAACGGATGGGTCATTACACAACGTAAAACTATTTCCCCATGGTATTTCCCCCCCTCGACCCCCCCACTGTTCCTCAGACGTTCTTGTCAACTGCTGGAAATGGCCCAACTTGATTATCACTAAAAGGTTTTTTTCCCCCCTGCTCTCTTGCTGGTAATAGCTGACCTTAAGTGATCACTCTGGTTACAGTGTGTATGGTAACACCCATTGTTTCATGTTCTCTATGTATATAAATCTCCCCACTGTATTTTCCACTGCATGCATCCGATGAAGTGAGCTGTAGCTCACAAAAGCTTGTGCTCAAATAAATATTAGTCTCTAAGGTGCCATAAGTCCTTCTTTTTCTTTTTGATCTATTAGAATTCTTTGAGGGGGTCAGCAAACATGTGGACAAGGGGGATCCAGTGGACATAGTGTACTTAGATTTCTAGAAAACCTTTTACAAGGTCCCTCACCAAAGGCTCTTACATAAATTAAGTTGTCATGGGATAAGAGGGAAGATCCTTTCATGGATTGAGAACTGGTTAAAAGACAGGGAACAAAGGGTAGGAATAAATGGTAAATTTTCAGAATGGAGAGGGGTAACTAGTGGTGTTCCCCAAGGGTCAGTCCTAGGACCAGTCCTATTCAACTTATTCATAAATGATCTGGAGAAAGGGATAAACAGTGAGGTGGCAAAGTTTGCAGATGATACTAAACTGCTCAGGCTAGTTAGGACCAAAGCAGACTGTGAAGAACTTAAAAAAGATCTCCCAAAACTAAGTGACTTGGCAACAAAATGGCAAATGAACTTTAATGTGGATAAATGTAAAGTAATACACATTGGAAAAAATAACCCCAACTATACATACAATATGATGGGGGCTAATTTAGCTACAACAAATCAGGAGAAAGATCTTGGAGTCATCATGGATAGTTCTCCTAAGATGTCCACACAGTGCGCAGCAGCAGTCAAAAAAGCAAACAGGATGTTAAAATCATTAAAAAGGGGATCAAGAATAAGACGGAGAATATCTTATTGTCCTTGTATAAATCCATAGTCCCACCTCTTGAATACTGCATACAGATGTGGTCCCCTCATCTCAAAAGAGATATACTGGCATGAGAAAAGGTTCAGAAAAGGGCAACTAAAATGATCAGGGGGTTTGGAACAGGTCCGATATGAGGAGAGATTAAAGAGGCTAGGACTTTTCAGCTTGGAAAAGAGGAGACGAAGGGGAGAGACGATAGAGGTCCATAAAATCGTGAGTGATGTGGAGAAAGTGAATAAGGAAAAGTTATTTACTTGTTCCCATAATATAAGAACTAGGGGCCACCAAATGAAATTAATGGGTAGCAGGTTTAACACAAATAAAAGGAAGTTCTTCTTCACTCAGTGCACAGTCAACTTGTAGAACTCCTTGCCTGAGGAGGTTATGAAAGCTAGGACTATAACAGGGTTTAAAAGAGAACTGGATAAATTCGTGGAGGTTAAGTCCATAAATGGCTATTAGCCAGGATGGGTAAGGAATGGTGTCCCTAGCCTCTGTTTGTCAGAGGGTGGAGATGGATGACGGGAGAGAGATCACTTGATCATTACCTGTTAGGTTCACTCCCTCTGGGGCACTGGCATTGGCCACTGTCGGTAGAGAGGCTACTGGGCTGGATGGACCTTTGGTCTGACCCACTCTGGCCATTCTTATGTTCCCAGAACTGCAAACAGGGCTAATGGAAAGCAGACAGGGACATCCATTGCAAAACTGCTCAGCAGACTCCTAGCCTTGCTCCCCCTCTATGGCTGATGGATGGTTGGAGGCTACAGTTCTCCCCTTGCTCCTACTTCGTGGCTCTTTTTGGACCTGCAGCTCTGCCAATGACACATGTTGATGCTCTGTCCAGAATCTTGTGCTACTTTTGCCCCTCTTCCTGCTGGAAGCTGAATCAGCAATATTAATAGTACCCTAAAATGAGGAAGATTTATGGCTTTATGCTGCTCCTGACTTGCTTACATCACTACCCTAGCTGGGTTTTACGAGGGGGAAAGTCTCATGCCACAAGTATTTTATTAAGACCTTGTGAAATCTACCTGCTCAACCGTTGGCACTGAGTGTTTCGTATGGTCACTGCTATGTTACAGATACAGTGAATAATTTAATAGTTTGTTTTCAGCATGTAAACTGGTGGGGGTGAAAACTTTTCTTGCTAGAGGTTACTGAAATGTCAAACTTCGAAGTGTCAGGTTAAACAACAGGTGGTAAGTCGCAAGTTATGTCTAGCCAATTTATATATCCAACTGGATTATGTTAAAATGTCTTTAACTCTTGTGCAAACAGGATTCCTCCAAATGCAAAGCTCTTTTTTGAAGTTGAATTGGTGGATATTGATTGACATGAAGAACTTGTTTCTTTAGTGCTGTGAATTCATCGATAAGTGAGAAGACGTCTGCCAACTGCAATTCTGTTCTTACTGCTTCAGGAAATGTTACAACTATGGCCTTCTGTATTGAAAATCATTTTGTTTTTTCCCAATCGCTGTACAGTAAAACATCACTAAAGAAAATAGATTATAGATGCAGGTAGTTTGACTTTTTTTGTCCTTGTGCTTCCATACTTCAGTAAACTTATCTGGAAAATCTGTTCTGCAGTGGAAGCAGACATTGAACAAATCCAACTTACAAATAAACCCAATCTGTTGCAATGAGGGGAAGGGAAACCCACTTAAATTTTGTCAGCATTTTTCCTTCCACATTGGCCTGGGTGCTAAACCCTCCCTTCAGTGCTGTTGTACTTTTACCTTCCTTTAAGCCCCTAACAGTGCCTGGTTCAGATCCACGTAAGCTGTATGTGTATTTCCACTTTTGTAGTTTGGCTCATGGAAAACACTATAAGTTGAACAAGGAACGTATTAGCCTTACCACCCTCTTACTGCAGTTGGCTAAGTTGTCTTTAGTTTAGCTTTCTGATCACAGCAGTGACCCATGTGGATTTTTTTAGTGGTCAGCTAAACTGGACTCCATTTGGAAATGGGGGAGGGCAGAAAGAAACTGAGTGCTAGGAAATAAATCAGTAAGAACCTCATAGTAACTTTCCAGGCATTGCTCAAAATTTAGCTGAACCCTCTGGAGGTGATGGCATCTGGTTCCTCTTGACCTTTTTAATTAACCATTGGAACAACTGACCATGGGTTGCTGTGGATTCTCCATGTGACAATTTTAAAATCAGGAATAGATGTTTTGTGAGTTGTGGTAAGGTACTTAAATGTTCTGTGCAGTTTCCCCATTTATGAAATGCATTATGTGCTTACCTCATTGTTTTAAAGACTTTCACATACACAATCTAAGGTGGCATCTATGGTTGATTTGCATTTGTTTTTTATACATAGGAAGTGTGGCATCCCACGTATTGCAGTATTGAAAGAGGACGAGGTCCATGGGCTGGTATTACAAATACAGATTTTACAGCTCAGTGAAGTCAGGGAGCATGTTTGCATCAGGCCTGGTCAGGCAAGCACCACAGTCCCATCTCATTGCTCTGGTTGTTGCAGGTTGAGCACTGCAGAACACCAACTATGTTTTGTAGCCTTGATTTCCTTTGTAGGACTCTTGTATCTCTGCTTCAGAATTTAGGCCTAGATCTTCTCAACTGAACTGAACTGTCTGGCATTTGGGGATGTGAGGCAGATCCAGCAGAAAATTACATTTAAGTTTCACATACTCAATACTGCCATACTAGTCTCTCATGGAGGTTTAATATAAGGTGTCTGGGTGAGGATGGGCAAATTCCTTGAGATTTCCCCCATAAGATTCCCAGACTGTTAACTATGTGTGTCACTCTGAACCTTATATCTGCAGAAAGACATGGTAGGTGAGGTAATATGTTATTGGAACAATGTCGTTGGTGAAAGTCAAACTTTTGAGCTTATACAGACTCTACTTAAGGCCTAGGAAAGGTATATAGCCCTCGTCTACAAATAGCAATTTGTCAGCATAACAGGCTTTGTCTACACTAGCACTTTCCTTGTTAATGCTTTTGTCACACGGGTGTGAACCACCCCACCCCCGAACAACAAAAGTTTTAATGCTGGAAAGTACTGGTGTGGACAGGGCTTCATCAGCAGGAGCCCCTCTTCTGGGAACAAAGCTACTGCCCCTTGTCGGGGGTGGTTTTATTTTGTGGTCAGGAGAGCTCTCCCGGTGACAAAGAGCAGCTACGCTACCTGTTGTAAGGTGTGCAGTGTAGATGTAGCTTAAGTTGCTCAGGGAAATGCACACCCTTGAGCAACAGTTATACCACCATAATCCCCCCGTGTAGACAGCGCAATGTTGATAGGAGGGCTTCTCCCATCAACATAGATACTGCCTCTCCATGAGGTGGAGTATTGACACTAGAGATGCTCTCCTGTCAGCATAGGGAGCACCTTCACTAAGTAGTACAGGGGCACAATTGCAGCCCTGTAAGTGTAGACAAGCACTTAGCGTCACAGCTAAATGCAAGGTAAAGCAAATTGTTGCACAAAGGAATTAACACATTACAAGAAACCATTCAAGGTGAAGTGCGCAGTTAACAGTTCCCCATCAGAGGACAAAAAGTTAGTGGGTACAGATGGTTCTAGTACAGGGGTTCTCAAACTGGGGGTCAGGACCCTCAGGGGGTCTCAAGGATATTACATGGGGGATTGTGAGCTGGCAGCCTCCACTCCAAATCTGGCTTTGCCTCCAGCATTTATAATGGTGTTAAATATATTAAAGTGTTTTTAATTTATAAGGGGGGGTGGCACTCAGAGGCTTGCTATGTGAAAGGAGGCACCAGTACAAAAGTTTGAGAACCACTGTTCTAGTAAGCCTTAAATCCAGTGTCTTTATGGGAGTCCATAATAGCTACAGATGTCAGCATGAAGTGATGGAAACGGCTACAACTGTAGTTGAGGGCTCTTGTTCAGAACATCACTAGGGCTTACAATGCGTTATCATCCAACTTAAGTTCTCAGCCAGTTTTGGCTTTTTTTTTTGTATAAATAAAACAAACACACACCCAAGCTGTGTGACAGCACCAGCTTTCAGCCACTGCCATTCATTTAAAAGGAACTGTTAGCTTGTAGGTCAAATCCTTTTCTAGTGTATCAAATTATTAATTTATGATTTGATACCTAGCTGCAGGGGCTGTAAACAATTTTTCAACAGTAGTAAACAAACCAGAATAAAAGACTTAGGAGCCATTAGTAATTAATGGTACCTAATTGAAATCATGCTTAGGCACACAAGTCCCTTCCAGTTCAGTCAAGAAAAGGTTTTTCTATTTTTAAGGTTTAGGTGCTGTATGTGGACAGAGGTAAATAGTTTCCTGAATGCAGTTCAGGCTCACATGGCAAATCCTAAATCTAAAACTAGATGAGCCCAAAGCACTCTTCTCCCATACTTCCTTCCCCCTAAACTAGATGAAACTTAAAAGGTACATTTGCACCTCCACTGTATAGAGGTTTAGTGCAAACATCTTCACCTATCCCCCACCACTTTTAATTCAGCACAGTATGTGCTAGAAGAATGATATTCAAAAGTGTGCTCTACAAAGCTGAACACTGGAGGTGGCCTCTCTAGAAAAGAGTAAATGGAGAACCCCTGTGCTGCAGAAGTTCAGTGTGCCCTTCAACTTCAAAATACCAGTGGCTTGTTAGCTTAAATTTTGGTGTTCAAACCCATCTGCATTATAGGAGAGCAAAGGTCAATGTAGAACCTCAGTTAATAGTACTTCCAATACTAAAAAAAATAGTATTTTTTAAAGGATGTTTTAGCCCCGAGTTAGTTACGCTAGTAGTTGTAGTTGCATTGTTAAGGACATAGGTACATCTACACTGCAATTAAACACCCATGGCTGTTGTGTCAGCTGACTTGGGCCTGGGCTCAACTGTCAACACTGCAATTTGATAGCCCCATGAGTCTGAGGCAGCTGACACACGCCAGCTGTGGGTGTTTAATTGCAGTGCAGACATACAAGTTTTTCAACTGCATAACAATGAGTTTTTACATTCACAAAGTTTTAATAGGATAGCAAAGAGAAAATCCAACAAAGCTCAAAGAATTACTGAATAGTTCCTTGGTTTTATTACAAAAGAGAATGATCACTTTGATCAAAATGAAAAAGTTTACTCACAACTTGTACATGAGAATTCTAAATTACATCCACCCCAAACACCATAGTTTCAGTGCCTTTTTAAAAAAGGGATGCAACCATTTTGCACTGCATTTAATTTGTGACTTTATGTAAAATATAAAATACACATTATAACTTTCAAATATTGACATTACTGTATACATTATGATCATGGCAATAGATTCATTAGGGCACTGCTCACTTGAACCATGAAAAATTTCACAGGAGGAGCCAGGTAGGAAATAAGGTTTTTGGATAGTGAAGAGGAGAGCAGGTAAAGATGAAACAAATTAGAAGGGGCTGCTCATGTTCATAGACCTTTCCATACTGTTCATCTCTTGTATTGGCTACTGTGACAAACACTGGACATCATAATTTCCTCATTGCTTAAAAGATTATAGCTTGAAGGATTTAAAAATACCTACTGAAGCAATGCTAAATCAAAAACAGAACAAAACAAAAAAAGCCTCCAGATAATTTTTCCATAAGTTAATGTGGGAAATAAAGTTGCATTTATGGTAACTAGCAGTGTAGAGAGATCAATGCATCATTTACCAACACACAAATCTTGCTTCACGTACTCTGTGAACATGGGCTCGTTTCACATGCAAAAGGACAAAACTGCAGGGATTACGATAGTTCATTTGTTCACATCCCTAATTTAAAAAAATATATTTTCATACTCCATCTTTGCTGAACCACCACAATGAACTCCAGTCTCTCTTCTGATCAGGTTGGAGGGGGAGCATAATACTGTCCATAATTCCAGGCATTCTGGTAGTTGTACTGGAAAAGAGACATCATGGGGAAAATGAGCAGAAATCATTTTTCAAATATATTTGTTAAGTTGCAGTTTCAGACTTCCTCCACACATCACGCCAGGAAAGAATACTTACCCTGCACTAACTGGGATGATTTAGTTCGGGTTGGTCTAGATGACCTCCTGAGGTCCCTTCCAACCCTAATCTTCTATGGTTCTATGACTGGTTCTTCAAGGTGGTATAGTCAGTGTGGATCTCACTGTAGGAGCACATGCACCACAAGACTGGAATCTTTTGAACTGCTGTGGCCATCAGAGCTGCATGTGCACCTTGTGCCCTCAAGCGACAGCATTAAGGGCAGGGAGGCCACAACCTTCCAGCAGCTCCCTCACAAATCAAAGCCTGCGGTTGGTACAGACTCTGGAAAGTGGGGTTAGAGGCAGATCATGGGATCTGTAAAGACTGCAATATCTCAAAGACCCGCAGTTACTGTACAGTATATACCATTCTCTCAGAGAGTACATGTCAGTGTGGATCCCAACACAGGTGACTGGCAAGAAGTCCCCTCACTGGATAACGGGAATGAGAAATTTTAAACTATTTTAGTCAAAAACTGAAGCATCGTTCCGTCACGGGCATAATGTTTGACCATTTGGTCGGTGGGTTCCTACCTGGCAGATCATATATTTATGAGTTTCCTTAGGTATAGGACAGGAAAAAAACCTCTCCTCTTTGTACAGGGTGCTGAAGGAATTAGCTGAAGAAATCTCAGAACAACCGGCAATATTTCCAAACTCATGGATGACCGGAGAAGTCCCGGAAGACTGGAGAAGGGCTAATGTGGTGCCCATTTTTAAAAAGGAAAAAGAGGAGGAGTAGGGAATTATAGACCAGGCAGCCTGACCTTGGTACCTGAGAAACTACTAGAGCAACGTATAAAACATTCCATGTGTGAATACCTGTAGGACAAAGGGGTGATCACCAGCAGCCAGAATGAGTTTACCAAGAACAAACCGTGCCAAACCAGCTAGATTTCCTTCTCTGACAAAGTAACTGGTTCAGTGGATAGGAGGAATGCGGCAGACATAATATACTTGGGATTTCAGCAAGGCTTTTGACAGTCCCATGTGACATTCTAATAAGAGCTGGAGAAAGACGAGCTCCCTGGAACTACCAGTAAGTGGATACATAATTGGTTAAATGCACACAAAGAGTAACTATTAATGGAATGATGTCGGATTGGAGAGAGGTCTCAGGTGGGGTTCCCAGAGATCTGTTCTGGGTCCAGTGTTCTTTAACATTTTTATTAATGACCTGGATGTAGGAATAGAGATCAAATTTGCAGGTGAGACAAAGCTGGGGTGAAGGGAGTGGGTTGCCAACACTTTGGAGGATAGAGCTAAAATCCAGAAAGATCTGGATAAATTGGAGACCTGGACTATAGACAACAAAATGAATTTCAACGAAGATAAATGAGGTGCTACACCTAGGGAAGAAAAACCAAATGCATAAATACAGAATGGGGGATAACTGCCTTGCAAGCAGCACTGCTTAGAAGGATCTGGGAATTGTGGTAGATCACAACCTCAACATGAGTCAGCAAAGCAACGCTCTTGCAAAAAAAGCAAATGTAATTTTAAGTTGCATGAACAGAGGCGTAACATGCAAGTCACCGGAGGTGCTAGTACCGCACTTCTCAGTGCTGCTTAGAGCTCAGGTGGAGTCCTGTGTCCAATTTTGGTGACCAATGTATAGAAAGGATGTAGCGAAACTGGAAAGGATCCAGAGGCACGTGACAAAGATGATCAAAAGGACAGAAAGCAAACCGTATGAGCAAAGGCTAAAAAACTGGGTATGTTTAGTTTAGAAAAGAGGAGATAAGGGGGAAGACAAGATATGGTCTTCAAATACTTGAAAGGCTGGCATCAGAAAGATGGAGAAAAGTCATTCTTTCTTGCCACAGAGAGTGGGACAAGAGGCAGTGGGTTCAAACTACAGCATAGCAGATTTAGACTAAATCTCAAGAAAACCTTTCTGACTGTAAGAATAGCAGGACAATGGAACCGACCTCTAGGGAGTTCATGGAAGCTCCTTTACTGGAGGTTTTCAAAAGGAGGCTGGATAGCCATCTGTCTTTAGCCCCAACAAATGCTGCATCTTGGCAGGGGGTTAGATTAGATGATCTTGCATTCCCCTCTAACCCTATGGTTCTGGATTCTATAAATACCAGAAGTAAAAGCCTCTTCCCCTGTATTCTGGTACTACCTCCTCTTTGGCTCCTAGATGAAGCTACAAAGCTACTTCTGTGTGCAGCAGGCTCTTGTGAGAAAGATCCAGTGAATGAAATCGGATGGAGCAGCCATGGGCACTGATCTCCAACACCCACCAGTCAGATGTTATGGCACACCCCACCTGGTAGAATGGGGTAAGGCAACTTACAAAGGTTACATGTTCTGAATGAGCCCTAAGCCAACTCCTGACAATCCTGTCAAGTTTATTAATGTTCTACTAGTGCTGAGTGCGTCACTAAAGAGGAGGAAGACATGTCCTGGCATATCTAGCCTTTATCTTTCGAGGGTATCAGGCTGCTTGGTGGGATACAACTGGTTGCTCTATATCATCTGAGGTTGGCAATGGCTATAGTACACATTTCCAAGCAGCACAGGGTAGTCTTCAGACCCTTTGGAATGCAGAGCATTGTCTGTGTGCTGGCTGCACAATTCCATCCCCTCAAAGAGTAAACCCTATATCATGGCCTGTACCTCTTGGGAATCACTGACATCTGGAGCCATAAGGCATTTCATATAATAACAACGATAGCCATGGACCTGGCTGCCATGTCCAAAGCATCCATGGCCGCTTGTAGGACCATCTTGGCTCCTAATTGGACCTCTCTGATTACCTCCTTGAGCTCATTCCTGTTCTCTGATGGAAGCTTGCACAACAAAGGCTGTTGCTATGTCCCAAGTTAGAAAATTATATTTGGCCATAAGGGCTTTGTAGTTTGCCACTCAGACACGCAGGAAGGCAGAAGAGTAGGCTTTCCTCTCAACCCAACAGAGTTTCTTTGGGTCTCTATCTCTCAGGGTGCTCGTTAGACTTTTCTCGCACTGAGTCTGCCAACGAGCCCAGGATGGGGTGGGCATAAAAATATTCATAGCCTTGTGCACAACTTGGTATCACTTCTCCACTCCTTTTGCTGTGGCCAGGATAGCAGCAGGTTGATGCAATGAATAGCAGACAGACATTCTTGAAACAGATGTCAGTCATACCAAAAAAAAAAAAAAATCTTGTAAATTCAATATGCTGACATCAAGCCAGGCCAGGTGAAGAGAGGTTTAACCCCACTAAGGCATTATGTCAAACCACACTTCAGTTATTGCAATTGGCAATCCTGGCTGGGCTTGGTGTCATCAGCATATCAAATTTAAGAGATTTCTCTTGGTTAACTGACATCTATTTCAGGAGTCTCTGCTATTCTCTTAAGCAGATTTCAGGATGTCCTAAAGTCAGCCGGTGTTGGGGTCATTGCTTTGTCTTGCGATTAGGTTGAAACATCCTTACAAGGCAAGGTAAGATTGTGTTGCTCCTCTGATCCTATGTTCAGGAATTCCTGGCTTTCTTCCTGGCCCACTGTCTGTGGTCTAGCAAGCCACGCCATTGAGGAGTGCAATCTCATCCTCTTCCTAGAATGGGATGGGGCTCTGCTCCTGGAATTATGCAAAGGAGGTCCCCAGTAAACCCAGGAAGTCAATGGTAGTATTCCATATGGATATGGCTGGCTTGCCTGATGATGGCAGTCCAATACTAATCCCCATGTGGCTGCAGGCCCTAAAAGGAGCGTCACCTGGTCTATCCATGGTCTCACAAGTTGGCCTGAGGAGAGAAGATTCCCTGCTTGAGGGAGGTGAGAAGACATGTTCCTGTGATAGTGGGGAAGAATAGATTTCTTCTAGCAGTGATGCCAAGGCATACGACACACTCTGTATATCAGGGTCCAGGACAGTGGTTGTCTCAGTAAAAGGGTCATTTTCAACATGGGAAAAGAATCCTCCAAATATGTGTGCATCAGTGCTGTCAGTGACTGTTGCAGGGATCAGTGCTGATGGTTGCAAAGTGTGTGATGCTGTGATGGTTAACAAGGAGCCATCTCTAGCTCTAGATTTAGTGATCCCCCTGCCTCCCCTCAAGGCTTTATGCAGTCTTTCCCCTGGAAGATCCCAAGCCCTGCCTAGAGTCTCTGCCCTGATGTTTGGAGTAGCCTCTCGACACCAGACTTTGCTACATTGATGTCTGCATTTGCTTTGCCACCAGCCTTGGGCATCCTATGTCTACTGGAGGGGGTACTTGTAGATGTTTTATCTGGTACCCGACTCCTGGATCCAGAGAGGCCCTTCACTGACTGCTCCAGTGAATGGAGCTTCAGTTCAGCATCCTGCAACTCCTCAAAGAAAATGATTGGAATACACCAAACATATATCCGGTGCATGATTCACTCCCAAGTAGAAGAGGCATATGCTATGCCATCCATTAGCAGAATTAGCCTGTTGGGTAAAAGAGCAAGGCTTGAAGCCTGAAGATTTGAGAGTCCGCCATTAGGTAGGCGGTTGAACCATGCTATATGGGGGCATGTCCAACTTCAGGAATCAATCTATGTGGGTCATAGTTTATCTGTTGTTTCTACAGCAAGTAGAGTATTTTGGAAAGTTCTGAAGCGTTTAGTGGGAGCTAAAGCCTAACAGATTGGACAGTCGCTAGGTTCACTCTTGCTTCCATGGGCAGCGAGAGGAAATTAAGGGAGGGTCGCAGTTGCCCTGCCCCTACAGGGGCGTGAGGCAGCACAGAAGGCACGTACACCAAGGCTGGCACCCACACAGACACACTCAATGGCGTAATGTGTTTCTCGCTGACGAATAACTGTAAAAAAGCAAGTCAGACCTCAGGTAAGCGTTGAGGCATTTTAAGAAAAACTCACTAACGTTGCAACCCTGAGATAGCCTTTCCGCAGAAATGTGTAGTCCTCCACCTGCAGGGCAGAAGATTCCAGCATGAAGAGAGGCTGATTTCCTCAATTGTCTGTGTACTTTTTGGGTCTTTTTTATGCAAGCAGGCCCGTATAAGAAGAGTCAAGTCACACAAGAGCCAGCTATTGCAGTCTTTGCCACTCTTGGTCCACTACAGAGGAACAAATTCACGTAAAGGGGCAGTGCGGGTGCAAAAGGAAAAGAGGCAGAACCACAGTTATCTGAGACAGTAAGTATCTAGCTGCAGATAAATAAGTTCCTTGGGGGCAAAAGAGAGCACATACATTCAGAATGTACAGTCATGGAAAGTGATCACCTCATACCCACCTGATACCATGCATTATAATTATATGCAACCTGATTTGCTTGCATATCTCCATCCATCATTTGGGTAGATGCCAACGTTGCATCATCTGTATGTGCTTTCTTCTCATCTGGCTCCTCTGATCTGCAAAATTAAACAAATGTATTCTGTTTCACAAACTTTAAAACACTGTCTAGAAAAGCTTTACTTCCTACACGAATGCATATTTGTATACTTTATAAGAATCAAGGTGATGTTTTCAAGTCTGGGCTTCTAAGGTGGAAATCCAAAGATGGAATCCAATTTTGAGAGGTCAGGCATATGCTGCTCTCGCTGAAGTCAACAGGAGCTGTAGATGGCAGCACCTAATTCTTAGAAACTACTCGTTCAGATGCCCAAATATGGATGGAGCTACTCAGCTTTAGGTAATCAAGTTTAGACCCCACACATTAGTTATTTTTGGCAGCAGTGCTCTTTAGCCTGTCTCTGCCCTGTAACTTGTTCCTTACTCTGCCAACAAGTCCTTTATGTTGAAGAAGGGAATATTCTAACATTGCTAAACATTTGGGGGCACACTCTTAACCAATACAAAAATAATGGGCGATGGTAACTAAGTACAGTTCTAAACTGAACACCTCCTTTCAAAACAGGACGCATTTTCAGGTTTAAGTGATGCCCAGGCCAAACTTCAAGGAATTCTTCCTGAGATGCCACACTCCATGTTATTTTAACTACATGTAGTAATCCTCCATGCCTGGCAATTTAGGTTAGAACTGTAGGGTGAGCAGTGGACTGTCACTTTCCTTTGTTGGAAACAGTTCCAGTCTTGTAAGGGCAATCTCTGAAACTATCACAAGTAGACTTGTGTGCAATGCTGTGATGTGTCTTTCAAGGTCAGAAAGTTACTGTAGAAGGGAGGTGGAGAGGCCCAGGGAGTAGTTATGGGGCACTCTGTCCCCAGTACTCATCTGTCTGAAAGTAAAGGGAATACATGTGCTTGATCAATGGATTTTCCTGCCTCCTAGGGTTATTTCTGGAGATAGTCAGGTCTGGCTGTAGTCACATTGACTGTTTGGACTGAAAAGAGATTCACACCTTTGCAAGATCTGGGCTTGCTCCTGGCATTCTGGGTCCAGGTTTTGCCTCTGGTTCTCTCTTGTATGAGAGAACACTTGTTTGGCATAAGAAACAGCCTCATGGGCCAGGGTCCATTCACACACTGAATGTGGAAATAAGTCTGTGCGGTGTTTAATACCTTCCTGGCATCTCATCTTATCCTGAACACCATGTCTTTTGTAAGATCATGGATATTGTCGCTCTCATTATACACAGTGGTAATATAGGACATACTTTAAAATGCTCTAGTTTGTTGAAAGGATATTTTCTCCTGGTATCCTTTCACCTACAAATAGTTCCAAACCAACTACTGAGATTCCTGTAGCTGTCAGGCATCATCAGCAAAGATTAAAATCCTGAGCTCCAATCTAAAAAGGCTCAAAGAGTAAAAGTTGCTTTGAGACATGTTAATTTAAGATTGGCATCCCTCACTTCAGAGTTTTAAGGACCAGGTTATTCCACAATTTTTCCTCGTACTCTATTTAATTCTTGCTCCAAAAAATGATTTTGTACAGGGGACTTTAACTTCATGATCTAACCAGTCACAGGTCCTGGCACAAGATGCTTGATGCAGCTTCTGGAAGATTCTTTGACCATTTTAATTATTCTTTTGGTTATTGTGAAAAGGCCAACTGAATCCAGGCTACAGCTTTTCAACTAGTCATACCCAAGACTTCTGCCCCAAATTCAGATATACATTTTGTTTGCAGGATTAAAGACAGGTACATTAACCCCTTGCTACTCCCAAGAGTTCAAGAACTTACTTTTATTAACTTTCAAGTTATTCCAAAAACGAACACACACTTTTTACTCATTGACTTTTCAATATTATGTGAAGTTTATTCTAGATTTTAAGTATGTCATATTAGTGGGGTTTAATTTATGCAAGTTAAGTGCTAGCTGGTAACGTTCCTGTTCATTGGCATGTACTGCTCAGTTCAGTGCTGGCCTGGCCTCATCTGGAGGACTATGTCCAATTCTGGTCACCAGCATAGAAAAAGGATGTAGCGAAACTGGAAAGGATTCAGAGGCTTCATCCATTCAACACATCCCACAAATCTTTTCTAGATCAAATGATGTTTGGAAGCCAATTCTATTTGATAATTTTCACTCAATTTTTCTAGACATGTAAACTGTTAGATGTTTTCATCCTAGACTTTTCATTACTCCAAAGGAATCCTGAGACTGAAATTTTTGGCTATTTGATCTATGCAGCCAGAATATCTAAAACCAACATTTGGAATAATTAGAGATGCTTTGGAGATGTAATCATTTTCAATTGTACTAAGTCTTCTTTTATACTCTTGATAACCAGGGCCAAAATTTTCCTTAAATCAAAACTGACCTCTTTTGTAAAGCACCTTGAGATCTATGGATGAAAGCCCTCTGACTGTGAAAGTTTTCGCTTGGAAAGTCTCGTGGCTGGTGAGATGAAGGCAGCTGGGGGACTAAGAATCAGCCAGCTGGTATTCTATAAGGAAGAACTTGCAATGGGAGGGAAATAATGTGTCACCAACACCATTGCTAGCTTTTCCTCTGCCTTCAGACAGTCATCCCTTGTGGCTTCCTGGTCTTGACTTGCTAGAAATGAGGCCTGCATGCCCCACTGATGAAAGCCGGGCCGCAAGAACCACCCCTTGTGAGAGGTGTCTGTCAATGGAGTGTCTCAGGAAGCAGGTGAGATGCGCAGGAGGAGGTGGCTCATGAAGCAGAAGGACTTCTTCAATAGGATGCCTGTGGAAACATCTGGGATAGAGGATGCTAGCTGACTACAGTGGCACCAGAGGAAGATGGAGGACCAGCTGCTGTAGGGGGAGGAGACTGGTTGCTGGCCACCTTGCGCAGTAAGCAGTGCTCCACCTTCCACCCAAATTCCCCATCCATCGAGGTGAAGAAACGGTACACTGTATTGGCAATGAGAGACGAGGAGCAGACCTCAACAGCTCTGGACAAGGTGCCACAAGCCCCTAAGGCTGGTAGGCTCATAGTCATGGCACCCAAGAGGAAGGGGTATAGGGTATTGGTGTTCAGGGACTGCTGAGGGGTACAAAGGCATTCATCTGCTGACCCGATATAATGTTCTGGGAGGTGGGCTGCCTGCCTGAAGCCTGCCTCCAACATATTACGCAAAGGTTGCTGAGACTTATCTGTCCCTTTGATTGCTACCTTGTGCTGCTCATCCACGTGTGCACTAGCAGATCAGCAGTGACTACCAGGCTCTGGGAAAGAGGGTGAGAGTCAGGAGCTCAGGATGTATTCTTGTCTTATCCTTCTGGTTGAGAGTAAGGGCCTGGGCAGGCACACGTGCATCCTGGAGATAAATGCATGGCTGCGCTAATAGCGTCAGCAGAAGGTTTAAAACAAACAAAAGGAAGTATTTCTTCACACAGCGCATAGTCAACCTGTGGAACTCTTTGACAGGGGATGTTATGATGGCCAAGACTAAAACAGGTTTCAGAAAAGAACTAGATAAGTTCGTGGAGGATAGGTCCATCAACGGCTATTGGGCAGGGATGCAAAACCATGCTCTGAAGCGTCCCTCGCCTCTGTCTACCAGGAGCAGGGAATGAGCGAGAGGGGATGGATCACTTGATGATTACTTGTTCTGTTCATTCCCTCTGAAGCACCTGGCATTGGCCACTGTCGGAAGACAGGATACTGAACTAGATGGACCTTTGGTCTGACCCATTATGGCCATTCTTTTGTCAACAGGAGGGCTTTGGCTTCCTTGATCATGGTATGCTGTTCTGGAAGAGATGGGACCCCACCTGACCAAGAAGAGGGAAAGCATCTTTGAACATCGACATCCCAACCTAGGGAGGAGGGCTTTAAACTAGGTTCAAAGAGGCAGGTGATAAACCCCTCCCCAGGTAAGCGTAAAAAAGGCAACCGTAACAGAGAGCTAGATGTTGGGAAGTGGGGACATGGAAATTTACAATAAGATCACAAGAGGCAAACCAGTGGGGGAAGCCGCTCAACATCTTAGATGTCTACACACAAATACAAGGAATATTGGGAATAAACCAGAAGAACTGGAAGCATTAGTCCCATAAACTAAATTATAACTTAATTGGCATCACAGAGACCTGGTGGGATAAGTCGCATGACTGGAATACTGGGATAGAGGGATATAGCTTGTTCAGAAAGGACAGGCAGGATAAAAATGTTGCATTATACATCAAGAACATATACACATGTTCTGTGGTCCAGAAGCACGGCAGAGGAAGACCAGTTGAAAATATCTCTGAGAAGATAAAAAGGATAAAAAAAAGGGGTGATGTCAGGGTAGGATCTCCTACAGACCACCAAATCAGGAAGAGGAGGTGGATGAGACATTTCTAGAACAAACAAAACATATCCAAAACACAAGACCTAGTAGTAACTGGGGACTTTACCTACCCAGATATCTGTTGGAAAAGTAATATGGCAAAACACAAAATTTCCAATAAGTTTTTGGAATGTATTGGAGACAACTTTTTGCTTCAGAAAGTGAAGGAAGTAACCAGGGGGGAAGCTATTTTAGATTTGATTCTGACCCACGCGGAAGAATTGCTTGCACACCTGAAGGTAGAAGGCAATTTGGGTGAAAGTGATCATGAAATGATGATTTCATTATTGTGGAAAAAAGGAAGGAGGGAGAGCAACACAATAAGGACAACGTACTTCAAAAAAAGCAAACTTTCATGAACTCAGAGAACTTGTAGGTAAGATTCCATGCAAAGAAAATCTAAGGGAAAAAGGAGTTTAGAAGAGCTGACAGTTTCTACAAGTGACAATATTAAAGACACAACAGCAAACTATCCCCATGTGAAGGAAAGACAGAAGACTTGTAAGAGACCAATATGGCTCCGTCAGGTGCTTTTTTAAAGACATGAACATCAGAAAAAAATCCTACAAAAGGGGAATCAGACAATTGATAAGCAGGAGAACAAAAGAATAGCATAAGCATATGGGGACAAAATCAGACAGGCTAGGCACAAAATGAGTTGCACTTAGCAAGTCACACAAGAGGCAATAAGAAGAAATTTTTTAAGTACATTTAGGAGCAAAAGAAAGATGAAGAAAAATGTAAGTCCTCTCCTCAATGGGGAAAGAAAGCTAGTAATAATGACATCACAAAGCCTGGGGTGTTCTATTTTGAGGTGCCTATTTTGCTTCAGTCTCCACTAAAAAGGTTAATGGTGACCAGATACTCAGCACTGTATTCAGAAGAGTGGGGAAGGAGTGAACACCAAAGTAGGGAAAGTACAAGTTAAAGAATATATTGATAAAGTGGGTGTATTCAAATGGGCAGAGCCTGATGAAAATCATCCTAGGGTATTTAAGGAACTAACTGAAACATTCTTGGTACTGTTAGCAGTTATCTTTGAGAACTCCTGGAGGAGAGGTGAGGTCCCAGACAACTGGAGAAGGGTAAACGTACAAAGAGGAACAAAAAAGAACCCAAGGAATTACAGACCAATCAGCCTACCTTTGATACTTGGAAAGATACTGGAAAGATAATTATTACACAATCAGTCTGTAAGCACCTAGAGGATGATAGGGTTATAAGGAATAGTTAGCATGGACTTGTCAAGAACAAATCATGCCAAACCAACCTAATTACTGTCTTTGACAGGGTTGCTGGTGTAGTGGATGGGGATGGGAGTGGGAGCATTAGACATGGTATATCTTGATTTTAAGTAAGCCTTCTGAGACAATCCCACATATTCTCATAAACTAGGAAGATGTGGTCTAGATGAAATTATTGTAAGGTGGGTGCACAACTGGTTGAAAGCCAGTATTCAAAGAGTAATTAGCAATGGTTCATTGTCTGGTGTATCTAATGAAAATATTGAATAGTACCAGACCCAGGGCTGACCTCTGTGAGACCCCATTAATGACTGAAAATTTGTAGATGACACCAACTGGCATAGGTTGCAAGCACTTTGGAGGATAGGATTAGAATTTAAAATGACCTTGACAAACTGGAGAATTGATCTGAAACAAGATGAAATTCAATACAGACAAATGCAAAATCCTTCACTTAGGAAAGAAAAAAAAAATCAAATGCACAACTACACAATGGCTTAGGTGCTAGTACTACTGAAAAGGACCTGGGGTTATAGTGGATCACAAATAGAATATGAATCAACAAAGTGTGCAGTTGCAAAAAAGGCTAATATTCTGGGATGTATTAACAGGAATGTCATATGTAAGACAAGAAGCAACTGTTGTGCTCTACTCGGCACTGCTGAGGTACTGTGTCCAATTCTGGGGCCACACTTTAGGAAAGATTTGGACAAATTACAGAGTGTCCAGAAGAGAGCAACAAAAATGATAAAAAGTTTAGAAAAACCTGACTTATGAAGACAGGTTAAAAAAAACTGAGAAAAGAAGATTGTTATCAAACCTCCCACACCAATCTTCAAACATGTTAAGGAATGTTATGAAGACGACAGTGATCAATTGTTCTCCATGTCCACTGAGAGTAGGACAAGTAGTAATGGGTTTAGTCTGCAGGAAGGGAGATTTAGATTGGGTAGCAGGAAAAACTTTTTAACTATAATAGTAGTTAAGCTCTGGAATAGGCTTCCAAAGGAGGTTGTGGAATCCCCATCACTGGAGGATTTTAAGAGCAGGTCGGACAAACACCCCTAAGGGATGGCTTAGGTTTACTTCATCCTGCCTCAGTGCAGGGGGCTGGACTTGATACTTCTTGAGGTCCCTTCCAGTCCTACAGTTCTATGATTCTATGGGGGGGGGGGGTGTTGGCTTATGTTTTTTTTGTTTTGTTTTGTTTTACATTTCCAGGAATTCTAGCAGCTTCCAGCATAAGCATTTGAGTTTAAAGTACTTTTGGGATGCCAATGCTGTAAATTAAGGCAAAAAACATTACAGTCAAGTCAGCGATATACCTAGATACACTACATTCTATTTGATATTTAGCACCACTCTTTTCTTCTAGGCCTCCTGGGAAGACAGTACAAAGCCCAAAATAGTTTAAAGGTTTTTAAAAAAAACAACTGAACTTGAAAAACCCAAAATACTTAATGATGAGTATGGGGCAGTCAGTGACGTTCTCCGAAATTTTTTAGAAACATTTCAAAATGTTTTGTTCCAGATACACTACACACAGTCTATATACTGACTTCTACAATACCCCAGGATCCTGTCTTTGCTATCCTGGAATCAAAGCAATACCACTATTGCATGAACTATTAACTGACTTAGGAGCATGAGGTGAATACAGTTCATACCCATTTTCTGCTTTCCTTTTTAAAGAATCCTGCTCTTTTAGAAGTGTTTGATGTTCATCATAGGCATCCAAAAGCCTGGGGGAGAAAAAGAAAAAAAAACACACACACACCCCCCACAAACTTTGTTTAGCATGCATGTTAAATTTTCAAAACAGTACAGCCTGTACATAATTAGGCTACTAACCTGTACATCTTCTATCCATTGTCAAAGGATGTTTTATAGTGACAATTGTTAAGAATGTCTATTTCAGACAGTAAAAATTCTGTATTACTATGAAACTATGGAAAGGTAAACTAATTTTTTAAAATCAAATTAAGACCAAGATTAAATCTATTCACTATTACGTGAGGAAGACCAAAAAGCTTGCTAGTTTGAATTATTTTCATAATGCACAGCATGTTAATATAGTAAAGAACATTTTCAGTGGAATGTGAAGACATTTTCCCCCCCACAAAAATACCAACCTACCATTACTTACAGTTGTGTTTATATTAAGCATTTATACTGCACCATAAATGTGCATGGTGTTTTACATGTGTTGCTATAATTCATATAAATATCTAAAGACCTTTCACAAATAGTATGAAAAATAGAGGAATTCAGTGCTGCATGAAGAGCCATATAGCTATCAAGTAACAGTGTATAAAGCAGCCCATCTTTCAATAGGTGCAAAAACAATTATGTTTCCTAGATATTTCATTTATATTTTAATTTCATTTAATATAGACTCAGTTGCTGGTTCAGATTCCTCTTACTACTGCAGTTCAAAAGCTGACAGACCAAAACTGCTTCTTCCATCAGCCATCTCCTTTGACACAAGTAGGTCTGGAGTTCCATCCCTGTTCTTTTCGTTCAACACATCACAGATATTTTGCCCTGCAGCACCGTATCAGAACCTAAAAGCTTGCCTTCTCTTAGCCAATTTCCTTCCTGTGATTTACATGCATAGTTCCCATGAAAGTCAGTGCATATCAGAAGGCAGAATTTTACCATAGGCTATTATTGGCAACATGCAATGCAGAAAAGCTAACTTATGGCTTGGAAAATCCAAGCCAAAAACAGGAAAATTACACTTCATGGTAATATTGAGAATGAAGAGGATAAAAAAAGTATTTAATTAAAAGTTGCATTTTTGTAAATGTCTGATGCCCAGAGAAGGCTCAATGCACAGCATACAATTAGAAAGCCTGTGATTTCTGAACACTTTAATGATACTAGTCCTCAAGGATAAGCCAAGTTAGGGCAAGTTTGAAAATGTAATATGGGCAGTTGTGGGTGAAGTTAGAGTACCCCCCCCCCAAAAAAGCATTGAACACTTTTATTCATGTCCTCTTTCAAGAGTATTCCCCACTATAAAGCCTAGACAAATGGTCTCTTACCACAGCTCTCAAACAAAAAGACAACACTCTTTTGAGCTGAGAACAAGCATGAGACAAAATGGCAGCTTTTCCAGAAAGTTGTTAATACCTGAAAATAGGAACTTAGTATGAATTTGTCTGTCCTCAACTCTAACAGTGTCATAATTGCAGTGCTAAAATAGTAGTTTAAGGAGCATATCTAACTAACTCTTCTCTCAAAGTTATAAACAGCACCTCATTTGGTGACCCCATTACAGTTATAGTGTAGATTAAATCTTACTTGTTGACGTCAGAACCAAAATCTTCCAGAAATTCCACTTTTCGTTGAGAAAATGTAATCCTCATTTTTATAGACAATGCACCATTGACAGCTTTGTCAAAACATGTGAGGATGTTTTCTTCATTTTGTTTAAGATCCCCACTATATTCCATTTCAAGTAAGTTGAGATACAATTTAGTGTTCTCCTGTGGAAAAAAGTTAGTTTATTGTAAAATAGTGTTTGCCCAAGTACATCTCCAGCATTTCTTTCGTATCAGTTCAACAGCTCTGTGCACCAGTGTCCTACATTGTAAACAGATGTTATAGTGTAGTCAGTACAAAGGTTTCCTGTCCTAAAGAGTAAACAAAGGTGCTGTTTGTCCTGTGTCATTTTATAAATAGATGCCCATGGTCTACAGTAAATCTGAGGGTATGTGTATCCTTGTAATTAGCATGAGGGCTCGAAGCCCAAGCAGTGCTGGCATCCAAATGAAGTGGTCCAGCACTAACACTACCAATGGTATTTAATAAATTTCTTCCATGCAATGTCAGCATTCCTGCATTGTTCATTATTTTTGAAAGGGAGCAGGACAGAGAAAAACAAAGATGTCTCAGAACACTAGGGGAATCATGGATGCTATCTGAAGGGTGAAAGGCAAGATTCATAACCTGCAAATCTGGCAACGTCAGCTTAGAGGGACTGGTGTCTCCATGTGGCAATAAAATGCTTTACATACAGTCTTAAAACCTGTCATCATTGTTGCCGTGTTTTAATGCGCTGACTAAAAGGAAGAAGAAATTAAATATCACAGGACTGTTTATAAAGCCTTCAGGAAACACATACTTTGTCTCTCTCAATGGCTTCCAACAGCACTTTTCTTGCTTTTGGAAGGTTCTTCTGAACTTTGAAAAGATGTCGAGCTAATTTGATGGCATAAAATGACGATTCACCGCTTGATTTAGCATTCTTAACAGCTTCCTGAAGCAGGTGTTCAGCTTCTTCCATGTTTCCATGTCGGCGTTCTAAGCTAACTCTTCGCAAGTGAACCATTGCAAGTCCCAGAACACACTCTTCAAATGTTTTCAAAATTCTTCTTGCTTCATTTATGTTTCCTAAAAATGTTGGGTAAATATTTAATGCAGACACCAACTCTTAAAAAAAAAAAAAAAATCACTGCCAGCAACAATCAAAAGGCTAACTTAACTAGAAAAGCCTTACCCTGCTGTTCTTCAAAGGCAGCCCATAGCATATGAACCATTGGTTTCTTAGGAAGGTGTATTGTACAGGCCCTGCTGTAGACATGTCTCACTCCTTCAATACTGTGATTCTCCATATACTTGGCATACTACATTTGAAAACAGAGTATAGATTGAATAATTTAAAGCTTATTTTTGGTCTTTAAATACATGACAGAACGATAAAATTCTTTTGTTTAAACCCATTCAGCACCTTTATTGAACCACTAGACTAGTTTCTGTAAGGAAGGACGTAGAGAGGCAACGAAGTTGGCATATGCAGCAGTCAAATCTGGTTGCAAGCAGACCATCTCCTAATGCAACAGATATAGTTATATATGAACAACATTCAACAAGAGTACAAAAGGTTAGTCACTAGATCAATGTTTGCAATCAGTAAGAATTCATTAGTAAATCACTTCCCTTACCTTAATCCAGAAGTCCTCATAGAGGGCACATGAAATAACACATCTTTCAAAGAGGACCACAACTCGCTCATGCGTCCCATTTTCTATCTCAAATTCTAAGTATTCTCTCCAGTTTTTCAACTGGGCTTTCTCCAAAGGTTTTACATGGAAGTAAGGTCGTTTTATCTGCAACAGGTGAACAACATGGGAGTCAAATTCAACAACTTATTCAAAAATATACAGCAAGATAAACTGTTTGGAAGTTATTTTATATTTGAATTTATACCAAGCCCTCTGACTTTTCAGAATAATAATCTTATGTAGGCTATCCAAATGTCCAGATCTGAACGGACTTCAGGGCATGACTAATTTTAAAGGGATGCTGTAATTGCCAATTCAAGTTTGGGCCAAAATCTAGGTCTTGTAAGAACAGCTTTTCCAAAATAATCTTTTTTTAAATAAATCACCCACAACAGTAATGCTGTTAGTAATTAATCAATCCTCTGCCTTGTCTGCAACCCAAACATAGCAGCGCTAAGAACCTGTAAGAGACTAAGGGGAGATATGATAGACGTCTATAAAATCAAGAATGGTGTGGAGAAAATGAATAAGGAATGTTATTTATACTTTCACATAACACAAGAACCAGGGAACACCCAATAAAATTAATAAAAACAAACAAAAGGAAGCACTTCTTCACACAACGCAGTCAACCTGTGGGACTCATTGCCAGGGGATGTTGTGAAGGCCAAAACTATAGCGGGGTTCAAAAAAGAACTAAATACGTTCATGGAGGATAGGTCCATCAATGGATATTAGCCAACATGATCAGGGAATCAATCCCATGCGCTGGGCGTCCCTAGCCTTTGTTTGCCAGAAGCTGGAAGTGGACGACAGGGGATGGCTCACCGGATGACTGGAAAAAGGCTAATGTAGTGCCCATCTTTAAAAAAGGGAAGAAGGAGGATCCTGGGAACTACAGGCCGGTCAGCCTCACCTCAGTCCCTGGAAAAATCATGGAGCAGGTCCTCAAAGAATCAATCCTGAAGCACTTAGAGGAGAGGAAAGTGATCAGGAACAGTCAGCATGGATTCACCAAGGGAAGGTCATGCCTGACTAATCTAATCGCCTTTTATGATGAGATTACTGGTTCTGTGGATGAAGGGAAAGCAGTGGATGTATTGTTTCTTGACTTTAGCAAAGCTTTTGACACGGTCTCCCACAGCATTCTTGTCAGCAAGTTAAGGAAGTATGGGCTGGATGAATGCACTATAAGGTGGGTAGAAAGCTGGCTAGATTGTCGGGCTCAACGGGTAGTGATCAATGGCTCCATGTCTAGTTGGCAGCCGGTGTCAAGTGGAGTGCCCCAGGGGTCGGTCCTGGGGCCCGTTTTGTTCAATATCTTCATAAATGATCTGGAGGATGGTGTGGATTGCACTCTCAGCAAATTTGCGGATGATACTAAACTGGGAGGAGTGGTAGATACGCTGGAGGGGAGGGATAGGATACAGAAGGACCTAGACAAATTGGAAGATTGGGCCAAAAGAAATCTAATGAGGTTCAATAAGGATAAGTGCAGGGTCCTGCACTTAGGATGGAAGAATCCAATGCACCGCTACAGACTAGGGACCGAATGGCTCGGCAGCAGTTCTGCGGAAAAGGACCTAGGGGTGACAGTGGACGAGAAGCTGGATATGAGTCAGCAGTGTGCCCTTGTTGCCAAGAAGGCCAATGGCATTTTGGGATGTATAAGTAGGGGCATAGCGAGCAGATCGAGGGACGTGATCGTTCCCCTCTATTCGACACTGGTGAGGCCTCATCTGGAGTACTGTGTCCAGTTTTGGGCCCCACACTACAAGAAGGATGTGGATAAATTGGAAAGAGTACAGCGAAGGGCAACAAAAATGATTAGGGGTCTAGATCACATGACTTATGAGGAGAGGCTGAGGGAGCTGGGATTGTTTAGTCTGCAGAAGAGAAGAATGAGGGGGGATTTGATAGCTGCTTTCAACTACCTGAAAGGGGGTTTCAAAGAGGATGGCTCTAGACTGTTCTCAATGGTAGCAGATGACAGAACGAGGAGTAATGGTCTCAAGTTGCAATGGGGGAGGTTTAGATTGGATATTAGGAAAAACTTTTTCACTAAGAGGGTGGTGAAACACTGGAATGCGTTACCTAGGGAGGTGGTAGAATCTCCTTCCTTAGAGGTTTTTAAGGTCAGGCTTGACAAAGCCCTGGCTGGGATGATTTAACTGGGACTTGGTCCTGCTTTGAGCAGGGGGTTGGACTAGATGACCTTCTGGGGTCCCTTCCAACCCTGATATTCTATGATTCTATGATTCTATGATTGCTGATCTGTTCATTCCCTCCAAAGACCTGGCACTAGCCCCTGTCTGAAGACAGGATACTGGGCTAGAATGGAACATTGATCTGACCCAGTATGGCCATTCTTATGTAAAAATTTTGATCAGGATCCTCAGATCAGGCATGGCCACTTTGCACGGTACTGACAGCATACTATGGTCCCAAAAGGAAGCATTCACCCTGGTGCAAGGGTGATCCTGCACTGGTATATAGCAAGCCCTGTATACCATACACCCTCTAATCTGCTGGCATGGCAAGGAAAGGGGGGAAAGTCCCATGGTCAGACCTCCCCTCTAGTTTTTGAGCCTTTATGGCTACTACAGACCACTGTAAGGTCGTACAGACCTTGCGCTGCTCAAACACAGAACAGAGAACTCAAAAACAGACTAGAATCTGTGCAATGCACGAAAGAGCTTAATACACCTTTACACACTGCCTGACTTACTCTTATTTGCTCTGGAGTACCTTCTCCACTGTTTTGTTCATGATGAGCTTTCCATTTAAAATCATTTTTTTTCCCCCATAAGAATATAAGAGCGGCCACACCGGGTCAGAACAAAGGTCCATTTAACCCAGTATCCTGTCTTCCGACAGTAGCCAGTGCCAGGTGCCCCAGAAGGAATGAACAGGGAATCATCAAGTGATCCATCCCGTCGCCCATTCCCAGCTTCTGGCAAACAGAGGCTAGGGACACCATCCCTGCCCATGTCACAATGTCCATGTGAAATAATAAAACCACTAGTTTAAACCTACAGAAAACTACTGCCAGATAAAGAGCAGCAAGAGCAGGAATTCCCCATGTCTCCCATTCCCTTTAATGAAACGTGAATGTCACAGCCCAATTTGAGACCACTTAAATGCAAACATTAGACATAGGCAAGTTCTTCCTCTTTAAAAACAAAGAAAATTGAAGGCAAGAATAATGTCCTGTTGTTTACATGGTAAATGTATGAATTCAGAAGTTGAAGTTCCAAAAGTAACTCTGCTTCACTGAATATATACAATTTCATATGCCTATTTTGATTGAATACTTAGTTTAATTACTGTTTGTTATAAAGCATGCAGCACAACTTGGTGTGATTGGATGAATAGTTAGTTCAGGGGTAGGCAACCTGAGGCACCTGAGCTGATTTTCAGTGGCACGCACATTGCCCGGGCCTTGGCCACCAGTCCAGGGGGCTCGGCATTTTAACTTAATTTTAAATGAAGCTTCCTAAACATTTTAAAAACCTTATTTACTTTACATACAACAACAACATTTTAGTTATATATTATAGACTTATAGAAAGAGGCCCTCTAAAAACGTTAAAATGTATTACTGGCACGCGAAACCTTAAGTTAGAGTGAATAAACGAAGACTCGGCACACCACTTCTGAAAGGTTGCCGTCCCGAGTTAGTTTTTGCCCGTCTCAACAGAATTTCACAACTAAAATTCCCAACAGAGCAGTATCAGATATTTGCACCTAATTGCACTCTTTATAATTTCTATCTTGCTGACAACTTAATTTTTAAATATACTATTATAAGAAGCTTTTGTTTTTATTGACTAGTTTTAATTCTGCAATATTCCACATTTATGAAGCAGTACCATCTTTCTTATACATGGTACGAAAGACACTATATATAAAGTTTACATACTTAGTAAAATGCATTTTCCCCACGTTGCCTCTCTCAAAGTAAAACTTATTACCTACCTCACAGGGATGCTGTGAGAATTAGTTATTAATGTTGGTAGAGTTTTAAAAAAGTACTCTTACTGAAGATGGGAAAACCAAGGAAATGAGGGTAAAACCATTTATTTGCCCAAAGCTTTACAGTAATTCAGTCAGAATTAGAAACACCAGGAGTTTCTGGTTCCCAGTCCCATGTTCATGCCTTTAGACCACGCTGCCTTTCATACAAAAAAGGCTATCACAAGAAAACTTACTCCTTCTTCAAAGGTCCACCTCTTGCTGACTTCATGTTCATTGTGATTGAACATTTCTTGATGAATCTCTTGGATTCTATGTCTCATGTTTTCTATTTCAGTGATTAGCTAAAGATACAGGATAAAAGCAAGTGATTAATACTGGTCTGAAAACTATCAAGTTTACAATTGTATTATTGATGTGATCTGCATAAATTAAAATATAAAAGATACACAGCTATTTCAGGTGCTGTCCTGAACAAGTGGGATAAGAGTGCATATTGTCTTAGCTCTCAGTGTAATGGCCCTGAGGAGGTCTTGGATCCACTGGTCCGCCTCTTAATTTCTGAAGTGATATTAATCTGACATGTGTCATATCCAAATAGGATTCCATCTCTAGTTTGGTACAACCCCAAATGGGCCCTTTTTTCTAGCTGGTTCCACACTTTTGCATGCCCTTCAAGGAGCACGGATCTGCACAAGCCATTACTAAACAAATAAATAAAAACTTCACAAAACATGCCGTAACGCTTACCCCATTTATCTGAAAGAGTCAACATTCTGCTAAAATTTTGTAGATCACTTAAGATTAAAATGTTAATTGCATTGCTTTCAAACCTAAGTAATCTAAGGGAGATCTCTTCTTGTCCATACAGCCAATCACAACTAACTGCTGCTCTTTGCCTCACATGTAGGAGATGACACTCTACATTATGGGATCAGCTCAGCCAAAAACATAGTACACTACGTGCAAATAAAAGAAAACTCTCCTCTCAGCAGAAGCAGATAGAACAAACATGCAAAGGTGTTCCTCAACCTCGCCCGCACATTTACCTTTGCAGGGTCAGTTATGTCCTCAATTCCAGAAGGAAGGTCATCTCCGGGTGGTGCATCATCCCCACTATGGCCATTGACAGATGCCAATTCCCGGCGCAGCTGAATAAACTGCTCAGGAGTTAGAAGGTCTCGAGGCAAATTATTTTGTGTGTGTTCTTTAAACCTGCAAAAAAAATAGGATTTGTTCACCTAACAAATACACATTTTTTACGTGTTATATTTTAAAAAATATACTCACTTATTCTAAGTTTCAGAGTAGCAGCCCTGTTAGTCTGTATTCGCAAAAAAGAAAAGGAGTACTTGTGGCACCTTAGAGACTAAGGAATTTATTTGAGCATAAGCTTTCGTGAGCTACAGCTCACTTCATCGGATGCATTCAGTGGAAAATACAGTGGGGAGATTTATATACACACCCAGAGAACTTGAAACAATGGATTTTATCACACACACTGTAAGGAGAGTGATCACTTAAGATGAGTTATTACCAGCAAGGGGGGGGGGGGGGAGGAAAGAGGAAAACCTTTGTGGTGATAATCAAGGTGGGCCATTTCCAGCAGTTAACAAGAACTCTGAGGAACGGTGGGGGGAGAAATAACATAGGGAAATAGTTTTACTTTATGTAATGACCCATCCACTCCTAGTCTCTATTCAAGCCTAAATTAATTGTATCCAGTTTGCAAATTAATTCCAATTCAGCAGTCTCTCGTTGGAGTCTGTTTTTGAAGCTTTTTTGTTGAAGGATAGCCACTCTTAGGTCTGTAATCGAGTGACCAGAGAGACTGAAGTGTTCTCCAACTGGTTTTTGAATGTTATAATTCTTGACATCTGATTTGTGTCCATTTATTCTTTTACGTAGAGACTGTCCAGTTTGACCAATGTACATGGCAGAGGGGCATTGCTGGCACATGATGGCATATATCACATTGGTAGATGCGCAGGTGAACGAGCCTCTGATAGTGTGGCAGATGTGATTAGGCCCTGTGATGGTGTCCCCTGAATAGATATGTGGACAGAGTTGGCAACGGACTTTGTTGCAAGGGCAGGTTCCTGGGTTAGTGGTTCTGTTGTGTGGTTGCTGGTGAGTATTCACAAAGACGAGGACGTTACTCACCTTGTGAAGTAACAGAGGTTCTTCAAGATGTGTACCCCTGTGGGTGCTCCACTTTAGGTGTCATTGAGCCCCTGCACTCATAGCCAGAGATTTGTGATAGCAGTGCCCCAGTTGGGATGCATAAGCACAATCCCCGTCTCATGCCACTTCAGGAGGTTAACTGGCGCTGTGCGACCAACCCCCACATCCCCCCCCCCCCCCGTTCCTTCTCTACTGCAGAGAGTCTGTATATGATAGAATTCCGAAGCAGAGAGGAGGAGGGCGGGCAGTGGAGCACCCAGAGGAACACACATCTCGAAGAACCTGTTACCGCACAAGGTGAGTAACTTCCTCCTCTTCTTCGAGTGGTGTTCCTGTGGGTGCTTCACTTTAGGTGACTTCAGAGCAGTGCCCTCCGGTGAGAGGGGGCTTCGGAGTTGAAGTCATAGCAGATGAAAACAATGTACGACCAAACAGGGCATCAGAAGATATGTGCTGTTACAACACATAGGTTTCCGTAAACGTGTGCGGAGAGATCCAGGTTGTGGTCCTACAGTTTTCCGCAATAGGGATGTTGTTGAGAAATGCTATGGAGGTTGAAAGACTCCTCGTAGAATGCATACGGATCCCAGTAGGAGGTTGTCATTTATACTGGAGATAACAGAGTTTGATGCAGTCCAATATCCATTTGAATAGGTGTTGTTGGAAATGGTGTGCTCTTTACAGCATTCGGTGATCGAAATGAATAATTTTGGAGACTTGCGAAAAGATTTTATTCTATCAACATAAAAGGCGAGAGCAGACATCCAAGGAGTGTAGTCTGGATTGTCTACTCTGTGGTTTTGGAAAAAATGTAGGTAAGTATATAGGCTGGTTAAGGTGAAACGATGAAGCCACCTTAGGCAAAAGCTTAAGATGGGGTCTGAAGATACTTTATCTTTAAAAAAGATCATATAGGGTGGATTCCTCATGCGAGCAGCTAGTTCTAACTGTCTGGCTGATGTAATGACCACTAGAAATGCAACCTTCAGAGAGAGGTGTAGTAAGGAGCTTATAGCTAAGGGCTCGAAAGGGGGCTCGGTGAAGGCATAGAGGACTAGGTTGAGGTCCCATGGTGGGGTGGGTTTTCTCACTTCCAGATGGGAGTTGGAGAGACCATTTAGAATCATAGAATATCAGGGTTGGAAGGGACCTCAGGAGATCATCTAGTCCAACCCCCTGCTCAAAGCAGGCACAATCCCCAAATAAGAAGCGTTTAGTGATGGGATGCATGAAAGTAGAGAATCTGTCAACTTTATGATGAAATGTCATGATGGCCGACAGGTGTACATGGGTGGAACTCATGGAAAGTCCCATTTAAGTTCCAGTAGATAGCCTCCTTAACTCTTATTTTAGACTGACGTAAGTACAGTCTGTTTGCGTTGGTACCATGATTCAAATAGTTTCCATTTATGTCTGTAGGTGTGTCGGGTAGTTGCCCTACGACTGTTTAATATGTTTTGAACTTCTGTGGAACTTGTCATTTCAGATCCCGAGAGCCATGTAGTAACCAGGCTTTAAGATGAAGTTTTTGGGGATCTGGATGGAGGATGCGCTCTGCATCCTGCAACAGAAGTCGAGGCAGAAGGAGGAGCGTGCGTGGGGGACAGAGCGACATGTGGAGAAGGTAAGAGTACCATGTTTGTCGTGTCCATGTGGGAGCTATGAGGATCACTCTAGATCCATCTTGCTTTATCTTGTGGAGTACACGGGCTAGGAGGGGGGCATTCCACTTGATGAGGAAGGCATCGCCCAGAGAGTGTCGACAGAGTCCTGTTCTGGAGTAGAACTGGGGACATTTGAAGTTGTGTGCGGTTGCAAAGAGGTCTATCTTTGTGAACCCCCACATCTGGAAAAGATCTTGGATGACCTGTGTGTTCAGCTCCCATTCGTGTTCTTAATAAAACTTTCTGCTCAAGGTATCTGCTGTGTTGTTTTGTAAGCCAGGAAGGTACAAAGCTAAACATGGACATTGTGTTTGATGCACCATGCCAAAGATGCATGGCTTCCATACATAGGGAGTGTGACTGCACTCCTCGTCGATTTATGTAAAACATGGTGGCTACATTGTTCATGAGGATCTCTACCATTTTGTTTTGGATTAGTGGTAGGAAATGAGAACAGGCATTTTGAACCACTTGGGAGTTCCAGCAGGTTGATATGAAGCTAGGACTCTGCTGGAGACCAGCGGGCCTGTATAGAATGTGCTTCGAGATGTGCCCCCCAGCCTAGGAGGGATGCATCCGTGGTGATGGTGAGCACTAGCAGATTTTGCAGAAACTGCACACCCATGCAGACACTGGCCGGATTGGTCCACCATAGCAGGAAGTCCTTGACTGCATTCGGCATAGTGAGGAGTTTGTTTATGCTGTGCCTGTGGAGAGCATAATTTGTCCGTAACCAGGCTTGAATGCACTGCATGCGTATCCTTGCATATTGAATGACGAAGGTCGTGGCAGCCATGTGGCCTAGGAGTTGCTGGCAAGTTCTGGCAGACACCTGCAGGCTGTTCCGCGCTGTTAAAGTTTAAGGCGGTTAGAGTCAGAAAGTGTTTTGTTGGAAAAGAGGCAGTTGCTCTGAGTGAGTCAAGGTCTACTCCAATGAATTCCAGGCTTTGGACAGATGTTAGGGTGGACTTTTGTAAGTCCTAAGGAGATAAAGAGGTGTATTGTATGTTGGTCGGAACATATGGCTGCCTGCAGAATTGGTGCTTTCAGCAGGCAGTCATTCAAGTATGAGAATATCATTATTCCCTGTCTGCATACGCAGGCCACTACTATGGCGAGTACTTGGAAAATACTCGCAGTAAAGCGGAAAGGCCGAACGGTAGAACTTTCAGTACAAAGCGATCCTGTGCTATTGTGAACTGCAGGAATTTCCAATGTGACGGATGTATCGGTATATGAAAATATGCGTCCTGTAGGTCAAAGGCTGAGAACAAGTCCACTCTCTCTAATGTTGGGATTATGGTGCTTATTGTGACCATTTTGAATCTTTGTGCTTTTACAAACTTGTTTAGTTGCCGTAAATCTACATAGGTCTCCAACCTCCTGTTTTTTTCTGTGTGAGAAAGTAGTGGGAATAGAACCCCTTCCTGCTGTACTTGGTCGGTACGGGTTCTACTGCTCCCAGGGATATGAGATGGTTCACCTCTTCCTGCAGTAGATGTTCGTGTGAGGGGTCCCTGAAGAGGGATGGGTAGGGGGTTTGCACATAAGGGGGATGGAGTAACCAGTTTTGATGATTTCTAATACCCATCTATCATGCTGATGGACTACCAGATGGGGCAGAATAGAGAAGTAAGTGATCCCCAAAAATTTTGCCATTGACAGATGGTGCCAGCATTGAGAGAGATGGGATTCTCGAGCCCTCGACCAAGACTTCAAATCTACTGTCTAGCTGTTAATGGCTGAGAGTTAGTAGTCGAGGAAGCAGATTGTCTTCTCCTCGAAGTTTTCTTTTTCCACCCCGTTGGTCATAATACCTATTCCACTGAGTATACTGAGGGGGTTGGAACCGTTGAGGAGTTTGGTAAGTGGTCTGCCTTCTCTGGGCATCCACACACCTAGGAACAAGACACCGCAATGTGGCCCTCAAGTCTTTCAGGATATGCAATGTCCGTTTTGTCCACAAAGAGTTGGCGCCTTCGAAGGGTAAGTCTATGGTGGACTCACTGGCTTTGGGAAACCGGATAGATGAAGCCAGGAGGCTCTCCTCATAACGACTGCTGTTGCTATGGATCTTGCTGCAGAATCAGTGGAGTCAAGGGCAGCTTGGAGCAGTGTTCTGGTGATAAGTTGGCCCTCTGAGATGAGTGCTTTGTATTGATCCTTTTTGTCATCTGGAATAAAGTTTATAAATTCCGAGAGACTTACATAATTATTGTGATCATATTTTGCCAGTAGGGCTTCATAGTTGGCAATTCTCAATTGTAATGTCGCAGAGTATGCTTTACGGCTGAATAGGTTGAGCCATTTCCAGTCTTTATCATACAGGGTATTTCTATAGTATTGTTGTTTACCCCATTCATTCACCACGTCAATAACGAATGAATTCGGCATTGGATGTGAGAAAAGGAATTCGGTGTCCTTGGCTGGCATGTAATACTTATCAGACCTTTTACAGGTAGGTAGAATCAATGCTGGGGTTTGCCTGAACAACTTCACAGGGTCCATAATAGCATCATTCATGGAAAGGGCGACTCTGGATGAAGTGGATATGTGAAATGTGTCCACTAGCTTGTAGCGAGATTCCTGGACCTCTTCTAGGGAGATATCTAGGGAAGTGGCCACTCTCTTGTAGAGATCCTGGAACTGCTTGAAATCGTCTGCTGTGGTGGGGTATAATTATGTCATCTGGTGAGGAAGATGAAAATTGAATGTCAGCTGGTTCGTCTGGGTCCGAGAATTACTCCTGTTCTTGGGCCCCTTATTTGGAGATGGCAGAAGGTGCCTTTGATGGCAATATGGGTGGTTGAGGGCAGAGTGTTGGGTACTCCCTGTTGTTGCTGCTGTGAGTATGGAGCCCATGGGTGCCAGAATGGCCACTGCGGTTGGAAGGGCATGGTAGGCCCAACCAGGGTTTGTTTGTAAAGTTTACAGGGAAGCCTATGCTTAGGGGGAACTGTGTGGCGGGAGCAGCCACAAGAAAGGAAAGCTGTGGCGAGTGTCCGATATCCTCCTCTCCATTGTCCTCCTCACTAGAGAATTGCATTGAAAACTGTGGAGAGCTGAGTTGGCTTAGTACCGCGGTACCACTGGTGCTGAGGAGACTGTGGTACCAATGACACAGATAAATCTGTGAGACACAGGAACTGCTGTGACGTATCTGGTCTCAGTACCGGTGGGATGGTGGAGCTCAGTACCGTGTGCTGGAGTGAGCTTATCGGCGCAGGTGTGTGACTGGTGTGCCTAGTACCAGCAGTAGGTGGCAGCATTAGCGCAGGAATGCTTGATACCGATGGCTGGCTGGCTGGCTGGCTGCTGTTGGTGCCGTGGCATGGGATTTCAATTTCCCCTTAACGCCTGTGGCAGAGCTCGACTGCTTTGGAGCTCTGGGCTTCTTAGTACCATCAGGACGTGGTCTGTCAGCTGTTGATATGGCCGGTGCAGTCGGTAATGAGAGCATCTGGCCACTATTGGAGCGCCTTTTCTTGGCCTACTCCGGAATCAGGGACATGGTGTCCCGTTTCTTTGCTGCCCTCGACAGGTTGTTCAGGATCTTTTCCCGTGAAAGAAGGGCCTTTGTCCAAGGTGGCAGTCGGCGATTTCTGGCCAGGAGGGGTTCGTACCTCAGGCTCAGACGCCGAGTGAAGAGATTTCTCCATAAGGGAGAAACTTTAGCTGTAAATCCCTTGCCTTTCTCGTGTGGGCTTTCAAGTTTAGACAGTACGAGCACTTTCGCAGTACATGTTCCTCACCAAGACAGCAGACGCATTAAGAATGTCCGTCTGAGAGGGGTATTGAAAGCTGGCAGGTAGTGCAGTGTTTAAAACCTGGAGAGCCAGGCATGTCTCTGAGGGAGCTTATTCTCTCAGTGATGCGGAGAGATATAAAAGTATAGTGCCGCTGTGATCAGGAAGACTGGAAAATTTATGGTCCTATGAGGAAAATTTTTATTTATTTTTTAAAAGGACGGGGATAAGGTAGAAGGGGGGGGGGGGGAGTCTATTGTATTCTAACTAAGAACTACTGCTAAAGGGACAGGAAAAAATTATTTCTAGCTGTGAGGCGCTGCTGAGTGCTCCAACTTGAGCCAATGGCGGTAGAGAAGGAACTGGGGTCAAAGGAGGGGAGTTGGTCGTACAGCACCAGCTAACCGCCTGAAGCAGCGCGAGACGGGGACTGTGCATGTGCGGCCCAACCGGGGCACTGCTACCATAAATCTCCGGCTATGAGCACAGGGGCACATCATCATCTAAAAGTAGCACCCACAGGGACACCACTCGAAGAACCGACTATTAACACAAGAGGATGGTTTAAGAACCTAGAACTCTGCTGGAGATGCGACTTCTCACACTGTACATAATACATAGGTAATATCTACCAGGTGTGCAAAGCAGCTTCCTGTTTCAAAAGATTCAAGTACCATGAAGGGCAAACATTAAGGAGTGGCTTGTAACTGAATACCTGTGCAAACTGTGGTGGGAAAAGGCTACCTGCTCAGTGAATAGGACGGCACGGGATGTTAATTCTCAGAGAATGATCACTTGCTGGGAATTCCTAACAAAAAACTTCTTTAGAAACTACTAAGAAGACCGCTGTACCTCTTAACTAGAGTTTCTGGTTTTTAATGTTTTTACCCTATCCAAACACACACAGATATTTACTGTTTAAAACTGAATAAAGTATTTTTATTAAATTAGTTTATGGTACAAAACAGTTCAGCTGAGTATTGCAGCAGGATATGGAATCAGAAGTTGAACAACAAAACTTTCTGGTAAGATGCATCCTTTTCTGGGTTCATCACATTTTTCTTCCTGCTAACAATTCCCACACCTTCCTTTTTACAGAAAAGTTGGTCACAGGGAAATTTGTGAATTTTGACATTTTTGGTTTTTCCTCTGGACACCAGTTCCTAAACTTTGCTTCAGTGCTCCAAAGAATAAAAAGATCTCAGTCTGCACAACTCTCATTTGGGGGAAGGGATAACTCAGTGGTTTGAGCATTGGCCTGCTAATCCCAAGGTTGTGAGTTCAATCCTTGAGGGGGCCATTTAGGGATCTGGGGCTAAAATTGGGGATTGGTCCTGCTTTGAGCAGGGGGTTGGACTAGATGACCTCCTGAGGTCCCTTCCAACCCTGATATTCTATGATTCAGTTGTTTCACAGCTCCAGGCAATGCTGATTTAAATACATTCTGTCATTTAATACATTTTATTGTGTTGTACATTTTGCATCAGTTTGAAGTCTTGCTGCTCCAGAGATCACTTCCATGGCTCCCTAAAGAGAAGTCTCTGCCTATTCTTAATGAAGGTGAAAACATTTTCAGTCTCTAATTTTCTATTAGCCCTAGTTTTATTTATTTAAAGAAATGCTAGCGTGTGAAACAGTGCACTCATAGTATCAACGTAAGAACTACAATGTAGGTTATTAAAACACAGATGGTAGAATAAGACATACACAAATGTATTTGCTTATAATTAAGTAGTGAAGTTTACCCAGAAGCTTTGTTTTTTTGGAGCGCCAATCACTTTTATTACTAGCTTAAGAGTAATAACTTTCTAAGTTCCTGTTTGGATTGAACAATTTTGAGTTTTACAAAAATATTAAACATTTATTTATATTTACACCTATTTAGCACAGTTAATACTATGAAGTTAACCAAGGCTTTAAGTTGTCCTTACCTCTGGAAGTGATGGCTATAGAGCTGTGTTGGAATCCCCAGGATACGATCATATATAGCTGTAACTTCTCGTAGGTTGCCCTGTTCATTTTCCCAATTTATATACATTTCCCATAGTCTGTCAGAGCGGAAATCTGTCCCTGCAGCTAAGACTGCATGTTCATAGGCTCTGAAAAAATGTTTAACAGCCATTTCTGAATGTAGTACCTCTATTCAAGTAGCAAGAAGAATTAGGTGGTTTTTTTTGTAAGAGCCTTTGAATGTTTTATTTCGCTTTTACTGCATTCTTTTGGGGATTCAAACAATACATGTTACCAAGTATGTTCTCTAGATATTTGATAAATACAAGACCTTTTTAATAAGCAGCTCTACAGTGATTTTTCCTAATATTTTCACAATAAAAGGAATAAGGGCAACATAAAAATAAGCCATAAACAAGAAATCAAACCACTAAAACCCACGAGGAGTTTCTCTCTAAGAGCTTAGTCCCAAGGCTCTGAGGAGTGAATGGAACTATTTTATCAGACAAAAATGGAGACATTGATAAAGCTAGATGCTACTTCAGCTTTGCTCAAATGTGTAAAGATTTTTACTTCTTCATGTAGCTACATATCATTTACAACTGTGTTCATGTGTTTCTTCCTTTTTTTTTTAAAATATAAACACAACCAACTTACCCTCTTACAGTATTATTAGTTTCAGGGTCAATAGGATCCAGGGTCTCTTTTAAGAAGTTTATATAATGTATCCAAAGATCAACACTAAGAGGTATTGCCTGTAGCCCTCTCCGATACACCTATGAAGAGAACATCATAAACTGTACTTCAAATATTTAATAGCGTCCTAAGAGAGAGGCAACACTGTGTTATCCGGTGAACCTTAGAAATACTAATTACTGGAATTTTGTTTAAATAATCTACCATTACCATTTGGGTGGAGGTTGGATAGAACATGGCAATGTTCTGATCTCCACGTGCAGAGTCTTGATCTTCAAAGCGCAGCGGTCCCTGCATTCTGACCAGGTTGTGTGGGCAGGCTTTGGGGTACAGACCATAGGGCACAGACCCATTAGAGCATCACTGACAGCGTCTGACCAAAAATGCAATAAGATGTAGCAATTGTGACCAGCAAACCAACTATATTGTTTTGAAAATGAGAAATAAATGTAAGTGACAGAAAAGCCCTGCCCTACTTGTTAAGCTGCAGTGTAATACAGAGGCTTGCACTGCAAAGCTTGACAAACTGTAGAGGTTTAACGCACCTGCCAACAAAGAGAGAAAATATTAGCTACAAATGCCACAAAAAAAGTGACAAATGCAAACAAAATCCCTATAAATCTGACCATATATGGTAGGTACTGGCAGCCAAAACGACTTGCAGTGGTTTAGTCATCATTTGGCTTACAGGACCAAATGGTGATAGCTATATCCAGCTACCAACGTACCTCATCAGACTGTTTAATGTTGTCATGTCGCTTTTCAAGGTCTGCATACTTTTTCCAATATCCATAGCAATATGGATAATGTGTGAAAAATCTGTCAAATGCTTTCCTGGCAGCCAGCAAGTGGTTCTGTAAGAAATATATAACAGAACTATAACTTAAGTTCTTAAGAGAAAGAATTCATGCTCTTTTCTAGTTCTTTGAAACTAACATGGAGGGCACCATTCCAATTCAAACATAGAAAGCCATGTCGTAGTATCAGGTGCTTTTCCGTAGTTTTATAAATAACTTTGAATATACATGAGCACAAATAATTACAACACTAAGACCTAAGCTAACTTAAGTTACAGGTCTACAAAGTTGCAAGCAGGCACAGCTTAAGTATTCCCACACTACTCTGCTAGCATCTTCAATCAGAACCTGCTTCTTTCCACCTCAGCCACTGCACTTGATTCTTTAGACAGATGTTCCAATCCTCAGCTAGCTGTCAGTAGGGCTCTGAGTTTTCAGTGATTCTATAGACAATGACATCTATATAACTCATCAAGCCATGGAAACAAAAAGTTTCACACAAAACTAGGCTAGCATTTGAACTTTTATAAACAGACTGAGAAAAAGCCATTATCTGTTAATATCTGATGTCTGCATTACAACCTGCATCAGTTGTAACATTTGTTGTAACACCTGTAAATCATCATCTGAGTGCTAAGTACTGGACAAGCAATATTCATCTACTAGCTTGATTGTAATGCAAGTAAAATGAGTATGTCTTTGTAGCTAGGTGGAGCTGCTCTTTAAAAGGATTTTACAAGATATAATGCTATTTTAAAAATCTAATTAGAAAGTTTCACAATATTAGTGCTCTCAAGACTTAATCATCTTTATTTTTTCCTCTCAACTAGTTGAGGACATGGCACAATCACAACTAGCCACAAAAATTGGCCAGAGCTGCAGTGTTCCCATGCTCTGATTGTCCCTAACCCATGACTGCAGAAGTCAGGGCTGGATCACTCAATAATTGTCCTGTTCTGTTCATTCCTTCTGAAGCATCTGGCCTTACCCACTGTCAAGAGACAGGATACTGTGCTAGATGGACCACTGGTCTGACCCAATATGGCCTTTCTTATGTTCCCTTTTTTAAGGGGCTAGAATTCTACATGCATAAAGCACAGAGATTTGAGAGCTGAAGTCAGAGCTTGTACCCTTAAGAAAGAACATGGCCCAGTAATACAGTAGAAATCCAGAACCACTGTCTTGAAACAATATCTGCCAGGGACTGAAATACAACTTTAAATTCAAGACTGGAATTAGAGGACAATGCCTTAATTCATCCTTCTATGCATTTTGGGGAAAAAGATGTACTAACCTCCTGCTCTACGTACTGCAGCAGATATACCCAGCCTGTGAAATCCTGGGGATTCTCCTCTACCACTTTCCAGAACTTCTCATATTCAGGAGGGAAATGAGCCTCAACATCAGTCGTGTGTAAACTTTGAATATTTGGTATTCCACTCTCTTGTGTGGTCTCCTCATTTACATCAGGAGAGCTATCGGGAGACTGTTCCATCTCTGTGACACTCATAATCTCTGTACTAAAGTCCGTAAGCTGCTCTCCTGCTGCGTCAGTGCTGTTGACTGTGTTGTCATTACTTAGGTTACAGTCATCCTCTGTATGATCTGAGTTCTGCATAACTGCTGTTAATGTTGTTCTGTTGAATGATATCCTGTGGAAATAGATTAAAGGGTATCATCTTCTAGATGCCAGTACAATTGAGCTGTCAATTTTGAAATTGTCCTACTTGGTGTAGCAAAACATTCCATGTAATTCAACTGAACTACAGGAAGAAGGTAATTTTAAAAGATTTATAATCAATTCCATTTGCTTGTAAGAATATATCTTCTTTTAGAAGTAAAACATTATTAAATAACCAATAAACTGCTATGTTGCCTCTGATGAAATGAAAAGGAGTGCTCAGTATCTCACTGCAAGTAAAAGAGCTGGCAACTGTGTTCTCAGGTGCATCCACTATTTTTTAAATTAACTGATTTAATATGACTCTTCTGTACTGCTATGTAAAACCAAAAGAAGAAAGTTCACAGAAGCCTACAGCCTTCAGAAACAAAAAGGATTTTAACCGACAATGGAACAAATCTCTAGCTGTGCAACATAACTGACCATGGATTAATCCAAGTTAGATAAAGAATTATACTTGAATGAAGTGTGATAACGATGTTGGTCCCAGAATATTAGAGACAAGATATTACCTCACCTATCTTTTACTGGACAAACTTCTGTTGGTGAGAGAGAAGTTTTCAAGTTTAAACAGAGCTAACCTGAAGAAGAGTTCTGTGTAAGCTTGAAAGACATCTTTCTCACCAACAAAAGTTAGTCCAATAAAAGATATTACCTTACCAATCTTATTTCTCTAGTTATACTTGAACAGTTTACTTTCAACTATCTGAGAAAGCCTAAGTGCCTCACACATTCATCTGCTTTGTCACAAACTTAGACTTTCCACACTCACTAGCACCATTCATATTTACAGAAACACTGACAAGGATGGGCATTTCTAGACTTTTGGGGAGAGTCAGCTGCAACATCTTTTGTAAATATCCCATGTAGTGATCCAGGTATTAGAGCCAACCACTGCAATTTCCTTGTAAGAGGTTGAGGTATTTTACCCTGTATAAAATATCTGTTTAAGTCAATTTACTACTGCTAGTTAATACAGAATACTATATTCCAGGTACACCCCAAAGTACATCATCGACTGTAACTTCTAGATGATTTGGCTCAAATTACGATTTCACCAAGAAAAAAAATTACCACCATCAGCAACACATTCGTCAGGTCTGAAGCTAACTAGACAGGATCAAACAACATAGGGTAGCAAAAAAGATTTGGTCCAGACCCTGCCACAAAGACTTTCTTCCAGGCGATATTCACAAGACAGAAGCTTCTCCCTAGTCCTCCAGGAGGGATTCATACATCTTCCCACTCTGCGTCCTTGATATTCCCGCCAAGTGAAGCGGCCCAAACCAGCCCACGCCAACAGACGCTTGCCTGGCACAACTCAGCAGCATGCTGCATCATTGCTTGCTGCTGTCTCTGCTGCATCTAAGACTCTTACAAGAGAAGTCTAGATCTCAAGGATCCTGCATTTATCTTTCTCTGAACCTAATAGGAGATCAGTGCAAAGTCAGAAGAACCCAATCAGCTCCCTAGTAATAATGGACTTTATCACTAGAGTTTCATAGATTCCAAGGCCAGGAGGGACCATTGCAATCACCTAGTCTGACCTCCTGTATAACAAAGGCCAGAGAACTGCCCCAAAATAATTTCTAGAGCTGATCTTTTAGAAAAACAGCCAATCTTGATTTAAAAATTCACAGTGATGAAGAATCCACCTCAACCCTTGGTAAATTGTTTCTTAATTACTCTCACCATTAAGAATTTATGACTTAGTCTAGCTTCAACGTCAGGCATTAGATTGTTATACCTTTCTCTGCTAGAATGAAAAACCCATTATTAAATGGGTTTCCCCATGTACATACTTACAGATTAATCAAGTCACCCTTTAACCTTCTCTCTGTTAAGCTAAGCAGATGGAACTCCTTGAGTCTATCACTAAAAGGCATCTTTTCTAAACCTTCCATTATTATCATGGCTCTTCTCTGAACCCTTTCCAATTTATCAACATCCTTGTTGAACTGTGGGCACCAGAACTTCATTATATACCATCCCCCACTTTTTGTGTCTTCTGAGAACTTTCAGTGATGGTTTTATGTTTTCTTTCAGGTCACTGATAAAAATGTTAAACAGCCATGGGGTCAAGATCTGATCCCTGCAGGACCCCACTGGAAAAATACTCAAGCAGTATTTCTCCTTTCAATTAAAACAGATGCATTCTCTCCTATGCTACCTCATCCTCAACAAGAATTGCGTAACTAATATGGCTCTCGTCTAAGATAGGAACTCCAGATATTGTCCAGGCTCAGTTTTCTATACCTATCTTTTCAGTCTGAGGGACCTTTCCTTCCTTCACATTCACAATCCATGCCCAATCCTTCAAAGCATCTGTAGATTTTATACCAGCCTGATGGTAACAAACATGACTCCAAAACTTGCAATCAGGAGGTGATGCTCCTAGACTTCCTAGTATTGGAGGTGGAGGGAAGAAATCCATCTACAAATTTTAACTGTGGGCTTATCTACACATACAGCGCGTAGTGAAGATGCTACCTATTCCAATGGGAGAGACTCTCCCATTGGCATAGATACTCCACTTCCCCAAGAGTCAGTAGCCATGTCGACAGGAGAAGCTCTCCTGTCAACATAAAGCTGTATACACCAGGCGTTCGGTTAATATACCTGCATCATTCAGGGGTGTGGATTTCCAGACCCCTGAGCGACAGTTATACTGACATAAATCTGTAGTGTAGACCGATCCTGAGTTTGTAACCAGGCTGTAACAAAAATTAACACGTTGTTCCTAACACTGCAGCTATACTATGTTTCCAACTGATTTATCAGCAAGGGAGTACCAACTGCAGATGTAATCAGGTTCTAGATAGGACTGTCAACATACATACAACTGGGCTGGCAAGTCCTACCACCTCTCAGGTCCCTTTCTGTGGGAGAATATTCCAGCCATCCTCAGCACATTCAGAATGAAATCTAAACCCCACTTCTTGAACCTAGAATTACTGTGACTTGGGAGGGAGAAACAAAAAACTGTGTATTCAATTCAATAAGTAAATACTCAGATATCATGTTGAGAAGTACAATAGAAAAAGCCTAGACAGAAAGCATACTGCACCAGTGAAGAAAACAGAGTCCTGTGTCCCTGGCACCAGCAGCTGAGACTGTGTGAGACAGCTGCCCAAATTTCCCAGAAAGCACCAACACAAATCCAACTGTGCAGAGTAGTGTGAAAAGGCTGACATGGTTGATACATGGCATACCAGAAAAGGGCTGCTTTTTGGAGCCTCTGAATAATGTTCAGTGGAACTGTCAAATGAGTATGTCTAAACCTGACCACACTTACAATGATTCTGTCTATGGTGAATACAGTATAAGCAAAAGTCTACCACATATAGATCACTGCATTACTGACTGGGCCTGATACTCAGCCACAATACTTATGACTGTTAGTATAAAATAACTGGTTTCAGAGTAGCAGCCGTGTTAGTCTGTATTCGCAAAAAGAAAAGGAGTACTGTTAGTCTCTAAGGTGCCACAAGTACTCCTTTTCTTTTTATAAAAAAACTATTTTTCATTTTAAAGCTCCTTGTTTCTCTTGCCTGTAAAAGACCGCATGTATCCTTCACCTTGTGTATTTTGTCAACATGCATTAGCACGTCAGTAAATTTTAAAAGGAGTGAAATTATGTCTGGGAGGGACTACTATACAGTCTTGTAGTAGAGACAGTTAACAGCATGGAGCAGACAACTTTTTTTCATAATACTCCAGAAAAACATTTCAGCCCTTACCCTCCACGCCCCTTTCAAAAGTTGAGGTCACAGTAATCACACCCAGGTGATTACACAGGTCAAGCCCTATCTGCCCTTGCCATTGACCATGCTGGAGAACTGCAAATTACAGACACGCTGGCTGAATGAATTATAGCCAGGCTTTTGTGTCCTGCTGGAAAAAACCTTGATACCAGAAGCATCAAGCAGAGACAGATTGCACTGTTGGGCAAGAGTACAGGGGAAAAGCACTGGGTTAATGTAAACTCTTAGTCAGCCCTAAGTTTCTGAGAAAAGAGCCTTTGAGTCAAACTGCACCCCAAAAGGTGTATTGCATGTGATCGTCAAAGATTCATAACTCAATCAATTCTCTCCAGAACAAAGGCATTTCCAAGTAAGGATGGTAACTCTATGCTAAGTTTCACTTTCAATTTGCTTTCAGGGTATTTCAAGCTATAGAATATCCACAAAGTTCACATGTGGGTTTTTTTTGGTTTTGGCTTTGTTTTGTTTATTTTTAAATTGGAAAAGTATTTTTCACTCTCCCCATAATCAGAAGTGGCTACACCATTTTTGCCTAAACTTGGAAAAACAAGGGATAAAACTGCAACGTAAGCACGCTTAACTGTAATGGTCACTCCCTCTCTTTCTACAGTGTTGCAAACCAGCTTGCTGGTTAGGGGTTATTAGTAAGGGTACTCACATAATGGTCTAGGTTTCAGAGTAGCAGCCATGTTAGTTTGTATTCGCAAAAAAGAAAAGGAGTACTTGTGGCACCTTAGAGACCAACATTTATTTGAGATAAGCTTTCGTGAGCTACAGATGCATCCGATGAAGCGAGCTGTAGCTCACGAAAGCTTATGCTCAAATAAATTTGTTAGTCTCCAAGGTGCCACAAGTACTCCTTTTCTATAATGGTCTAGGAAAGTATTACTTTAGTAACATTTTCCATATAGCTTGAAATACACATACTATTTGTAAAACTCTCAATCATAAAGGTCCCTGGCATCAAAAAGGGCAAATATTATAATGTAAAAAACCTTTGAGAAAAATGCAGCATTTGTATGATAGAAATAGTTTTGTAAAATTCCATTACTATACTGCACAGCATACTATATCTATTACATATCTATTACAGTATAAAAGACTTTGGTAGAAGACTGATTACTAAGTTTCCATTTTGCCAATATATAGCATACTCGAGTGATTTAGCAATTTCAACTGCAATATTAACTGGTTTTAAAAATTAGAAGTAGTGAACTAAGCCATCATATTATTTTATAAGTGCTTAAAATCTACTAGCCATTTTATTTTTAACTTGCAAAACAAGAGTAGACAAGTGCTGGGGCAGAGCAGTGGATTAAGAGCAGAGCAGGAGCTCAAGTTTTGGAAGTGAGAGATCATCCTCTCTGTGGAGCTCACAGAGAGGGAGAGGAAGCCAATAAATATATGGGGCATAGGGATTCTCCTCTTGTATTTGGTGATGAGATTCACTACTGTGCACCATTTGAGCTGATATATGGCTACATCATCACCAGAACAGCTCAAACAACTCATCAGAACCTGGTTTTGAGTAATTAATATCCAGTGTGTCCAATATATTTTAGATTAAAACTTACTCCTTGAAATTACACAGCAATTAGACTATTACACTGTAGTTTTCCTTTAAAACATTTAACATAATCAGTGATGCTACATTAGAACACCAACATCCTATAATACATGCATTCTGGAAGCAGATTTTTTTTTTTTTGGTGAATTCCAGAGATGTGCCTTTTCCTCACACATGGTCTCCATGCTTCTGTCGCCGTTTGTTACCAGTTACTATTGAGAAGCTGTTGACTTTGGGACTAAAAATGCCATTTTGAGAGAAATAAAACCCACTTGCAAAATTCAATAATTTTAAGCAGTTTTAAAACTGATTTCATTCATGTATTTTTTAAAGAATCTCCACCCTGCAAGAATGCAAATACAATCTCTGTACTAATTATTTCTTCTTCCATACAGTAACATCTTCCCTCTGTTTAAGGAGAAAAATTGTTTACCAATATTATCAAGAACGTCAAAAAACTACACAAATAGAATTTGTTGATGAAGTGAAAAATTGCTGCACATGCTGATCTAGAGTGGACTAAAACACACTGTAGGTCCTACACAATATCACTTATTAAACGTTTCTCTGGGATTAATTCCACCTCAAAACACATACAAAGTTATTTAGCATATGCAGAGTATTCAGAATATTTCTTAGGCCTCTTGAAGATATCCATTCAGTACTGAGATCAATTAAAAAAATGTCACTGAAAATCAAAGTGGAATTTCAAGGGGAAGTTGAATGTTTGCCACTCCTTTCCAACACATAATAAAGCAGTAACACTGTGAACTGTTAGTACAGTACAGACTGCATGGTTGAAGGGAAACAGATGTTACCAGTTGGAGCTTGAATACACAATCTTAGCAAACTCAAAAAAACCAAAACACCTGAAATGTTTGTAAGCAGTTACACGAGTATGGTATATAACAGGGGTGACCAAACTGCAGCTCCTGAGCCACATGCAGCTCTTTCACAGTTTAAGTGTGGCTGGCAGAGCCCCCCACCTCCCCATTCTCCAGCTTTTTTTTGGGGGGCCCCCCATGGGGAGGAGAGTGAGTGAGCTCCGGATCTCTGCCTTGAAGCAGAGTGGTGGGGAAGGGGGGTCTTGAGGCTTCTGCCTGCAGGGCCCACCTGCCAGGCCTTGGGCTTCAGCAGGAGCGGGGCCCCGACAGGTGCCTCCCAGGGGACAGAAGCCCCGAGCCCTGGCAGGCCCATGCCAGCTCTCCAACTTCGGAAGATTGTCCGATGCGGCTCAGAGAGTCAGTAAGTTTCGCCGCCCTCCCGCTGTTCCCCCAAAGTCCCCCCTCCGCTACAACCCCATTCTCCAGACACCCGCTAGCCCTCAATTCCCCTCATTCTCCAGGCGCCCTATCCCCCACTACTTCCCTCCCCATTCCACAGAGCCTCCCCCTGGTTCCACAGAAGCCCCCAGTCTTCCTCAATTCCCCCCCATTCCCCTGGCGCCCCCCCCCACAGTTCCACAGATGCCTCCGGTCCTCCTCAATTCCCCCCCATTTCCCAGGTGCTCCCCCCTGTGGTTCCACAGATGCCACCGGTCCTCCCCAATGCCCCGCATTCCCCAGGCACCCCGCCCCCGGATCCACAGACCCACCCCAGCCATCAATTCCCCCCATTCCCCAGGTGCCCCCCCGGTCCTCCTCAATTCCCCCCATTCCACAGACACCCCCCGGCCAGCAATTCCCCAGGTGCCCTGCCCCCCACTACTCCCCCCCCCGTCCTCCTCAATTCCCCCCCATTTCCACAGATACTCCCGGTTCCACAGACACCCCCCCGTCCTCCTCAATTCCCCCCCATTCCCCAGATCCTCCGGTCCTCCTCAATTCCCCCCCCATTCCCCAGGCACCCCCCGGTCCCCCAGACAGCCCCCCCAGTCCTCCTCAATCCCCCAAATTCCCCAGGCACCCCCCCGGTCCTCCTCAGTTCCCCCCCCATTCCCCCGGCACCCCCCCGGTTCCACAGACGCCCTGGTCCTCCTCAATTCCCCCCCATTTCCACAGATACCCCTGGTTCCACAGACGCCCCCCAGTCCTCCTCAATTCCCCCCCCATTCCCCAGGCGCCCCACCCCCCGGATCCACAGACGCGCCCCCAGCCCTCCTCCATTCCCCCCCATTCCCCCGGCGTCCCCCCAGCCCTCCTCCATTCCCCAGGCGCCCCCGGCCCACCTCCATTCCCCCCCCATTCCCCCGGCGTCCCCCCAGCCCTCCTCCATTCCCCAGGCGCCCCCGGCCCACCTCCATTCCCCCCCCATTCCCCAGGCGCCCCCCCGGTTCTCCTCAATTCCCCCAGGTGCCCCCCCCGCAGTTCCACAGACGCCCCCCGGCCCTCCTCCATTCTCCCCCCATTCCCACAGACGCCCCCCAGCCATCAATTTCCCAGGTGCCCCGCCCCCCGCCACTGCCCCCCATTCCCCAGGCGTCTCCCCCCGCGACTCCCCCCGGTTCCACAGACGCCCCCCTCCCGCTGCCCCCACCATACTCCTGGCGCCTCCCCGCAATTCCCCCGCGTTCGCCCCGCGCGCCCCGGCCGAGGCTCACACGGCGCTGAGCAGCGGTTCCCGCGCGCCCCGGCCCGGCGCTGACCTGGCGCGAGGCTCTGTGCCATAGGCCTCTTGCGGCCGCACCGCCTCTGCCAGACCCTGCGGGAGCGCGCACTACGCCTGCGTGCCAGCCCTTCCGAAACGTGCCTGCGCATGCGCCACCACCCCGAAAGGCGACCGGACATCGCTACGCACGTGCCGAAGGCCACAGGCCGAGGCTGCGCGTCGCCTGTCCCGTAGAAGGCACGCGCCAGCGCTCTCGACCTTTGCTGTGCGCATGCGCCGTCCCAACGTGGGGCTTGGCTATTGGCTCCACCCCCCCCCGTGGCCGGGCTCAGGCGGCGGGGAGGCGCCACGGGCCGAGCGGGCGGGGGTCGACGTGTCGCCTCTCGCCAGGGCGGCCCCCCCCCGTCTGCCCCGCCCAGGGCCCCCCCCGTGGCCTTCGGCCCCACTCTCCTCTGCCCCCCGCCAGCTCCCGCCCAGGGCCCCCCCTGCCCTTCGGCCCCACTCTCCTCTGCCCCCCGCCAGCTCCCGCCCAGGGCCCCCCCCGCCCTTCGGCCCCACTCTCCTCTGCCCCCCGCCAGCTCCCGCCCAGGGCCCCCCCCCGCCCTTCGGCCCCACTCTCCTCTGCCCCCCGCCAGCTCCCGCCCAGGGCCCCCCCCGTGGCCTTAGGCCCCACTCCCTTCAGCCTCGTGCTAGCTCCCCCACGGCCCTGGGCCCGCCCCTCCCTCCCCCACAAGTCCTCAGCTCCACTCCTGCTAGGTTGCCCCAATCCTGGGCCCCACTTCCACCAGGCCCCCCTGAAGTGCCCACACTTCCACTGCCGTTCCACCTGTGTTCTGCAGTCATATGGACCAAGGGTTTGTGAAAAAACACTCAACTACTGCAGTCTGCTGATAAAACTGTGAAAAGCGGGTAACAGTAGTAGTTAGCCTTCCACACATTCAGGGACCTGTACCCACTGTTTGTCATGCTGACCAGTAGTGTCATTGTTTGCCTGTACTCTCCCCATCAAGTTGTCATCTTTCTTATACTTAGGTTGTAAGCCCTTTGGGGGCAGGGACTGCATTTTTAAGAACATAAGAATGGCCATACTGAGTCCAATCAATGATCCATTTAGCCCAGTAACCTGTCTTCTGCCAGTGGCCAATGCCAGAGGGAATGAACAGAACAGGGAATCAAGTGATCCAGGCCCTATTCCCCCTTCCCAGCTTCTGGCAAACCGAGGCTAGGGACACTTCAGAGCTTGGTTTTGCATCCCTGCTCATCCTGGCTAATAGCCCTGGACCTCTCCTCCATGAACTTATCTAGTTCTTTTTTGAACACTGGTTTAGTCTTGGCCTTCACAGCATACCTTGGCAACAAGTTCCACAAGTTGACTGCATTGTGTGAAGAAATACTTCCTTTCATTTGTTGTAGACCTGCTGCCTATTAATTTCATTTGGGGACCCCTAGTTCCTGTGTTATGAGTAAACAACATGTCCTTATTTACTTTCTCCACACCAATCATGATTTTATAGACCTCTATCATATTCCCCCTTAGTTGTCTCTTTTCCTAGATGAAAAGTCCCCGTCTTATTAGTCTCTCCTCCTAGGGCAGCTCTTCCATACCCCTAATAATTTTTGTTGCCCTTTTCTGAACCTTTTCCAATTCTAATATATCTTTGAGATGAGGCAACCAGATCTGCATGCCGTATTCAAGATGTGGGCGTACTATGGATTTATAAAGAGTCAATATGATACTCTGTTTTATTTATCTCTTTCCTAATGATTCCCAACATTCTGTTTGCTTTTCTGACTGCTGCTGCACATGGAGTGGATGTTTTCAGAGAACTATCCACAATGACTCCAAGATCTTTCTTGAGTGGTAACAGCTAATTCAGACCCCATCATTTTTGTTGTTTCTGTACAGTACCTAACAATGAGCCCCCATCGGTGACTGGGAACCCTAGCTGCTACAACAGTGCAAATACTAATAGCAGTTAAAGGAACGTTCAGATGGCTGTATGTACAACTGGCAGCGGATGATATGTGGCCAGTAGGAGATCATCTCATACTCTTCCCTGCTCCCACTCCCCTTGGAAGTAAACATTCATTAAGAGCTGAGAGGCTTGTGCTAAGGAGCTAAAGGTGGGGAATGAAAATCCTGTCAAATAATATCTACAACTAATTTTCCACACACTTATAGTCTCATAGTATATCAGGGTTGGAAGGGACCTCAGGAGATCATCTAGTCCAACCCCCTGCTCAAAGCAGGACCAATCCCCAATTTTTGCCCCAGATCTCTAAATGGCCACCTCAAGGATTGAACTCACAACACTTAATTTAGCTCCAGCTATATCTGTAACTGAAGTGGACACAAAAGAACAATTTGTACGGTTTCCTTGAGCTCACAATTTGAGGCAGAAAATACAGTTTTACACTTTTAACCATCTTACTGTTTAGCACTATTGCCCATGAAACAGAACCTTGCTTCATGGTAACATTCATCCTTTCATAATACCCAGTGTAAACCAGAACTTTACAGATAACACTAGTCTTTGTTGTATGTTTAGTTGTCCATAAATGATTTTGCTTTTACATCCAACAAAGGGAGAGAGTTTTTGAGTGAAACACAATGTCACACTTTTACAGAAATAAATCCATTTATTTTTTATAACATTCCTTTTTCTTTTTAAAATGAGTACAGTACTTATAGCCGGAGAACTCTGAAAAAAGCTATTGAAGACCTGGCACTATGCTGTTGAGAATTACACACCTGGGCTAAGAGAGAACATCTTTATAAACATTTGACAGATAAAGATTAAGTTTAGTGTTTTTAAACAAAACTAGGGAAGATACATTTACCACCTGGAAATTTTTTTTAAGACAAAATGTGCGTTTCAAAATCTGTAAAAATTACTTCCTAAATTTTTTTTGTCATCATGCTTCATTATAACCTGTTAAAATTTTACATCTGTGCAGCTGATTATGCCCAACTGTCGAACAAATGTTACATCAATGTAACAGGAGCAATAGTAAGCTAATAGTGCACAATCATAAGTGGACTGATTTAAGAAATATATATTTTTCACAAATGTCACATAAACCCCTGTTTTTGGTACCATATACATCACTCAAGGATTTTTTTTCCACTTACGTAAGTAAGGCTAAGTGAGAAAACATGTCAGAACATGATTACATAATAAAAAGTATATTATTCATTACAAATTTCATATCTATTATTACATACAGGTTACTGTGCTGTAATTTCTAAAGAAGAGTGCAAATGAGCAGGACTGACTTCTCTTTAAAGACCTTACATACTTCCATGTGGCCTGCAAGCAACACTGGTGAGGACAGTTCATGAATGTTATACTGATTTGGTGTAAATGTGCTGGTACAGGACAGTGAGGTGCTCTACAGGTTGTCAATAAAGGCAGCCATTCTAGTTTTCTACATGAAAGTGCAGGCACTGTGAAAAAGCAACTTTAGAATTGTTTCACTTGTCTTCATGTAAACAGTTATCAGTCTGTCATATAGTGTATGTATTGACTGAGCTACACACACATACACACCGTTTATTTTAGGTAGCTATATCAAGAAATTCTTCTAAATTCTTTTTGATGTGTGGTGGCTGAGATGCAGCCTGGATTAACAGGCTTTGACCCATTTGTGCAAAAAGTGCTTTTGATAATTTAGCTGTAGCTGTCCGAATATTTCCTCCAGCTCCAGGTAGCGAGCCACTGTTTGTCATATTTCCTAAGAGATGCCATAGGACAACTAAAACTTTCTGCTCTATAGCATGAGGCTTCCGTGGGTATAGCTCCATAACAAGATCTGAAAGAATTAAGAGAACACAATGCAACTATAATTACCATGTTGTAGTATATTATTTGTATTTTATTTTCAAATACAATGACCTCTATGAATCCAATTTAAATAGTATCGCTTGACAATCATCTCCCCCTCAGAGCTTTTTAAAAGTTATAACCATCTAGCACAAGTTAATAATTGTAACCATTCATTAAAAAATAATGTCAGATAAACTTAGAAAAGGAGGACACATTTTGAGGTAGGGTTATTATAACTTTTTTCATTATTATTCATTTCATTATTATTAATCATAATCATCATTATGTATCAGTATTGCAGTTTGTGTGTTAGGATAACAGAGTGCTGGACAACAGCAGCTTTATCACCAGCATGCTGACCAATGGATCACCAATTAAATCACTCCCAAGTAAACCTCAGCAGTAAAACTGGGCCTAATTGATAGATTGGGATGGTCCCAGGAGAGCCCCAATGGCTAATCAGCCCATTACTAAAGAGGTAGAAAAGGCATAGGAAGGAAGTGCTCAATGAGAAAGAAAGACTGCCAAGTTTTTCAGGGTCAGAGCCCAGAGAGATCTCTGAGTGGGAAGATATCTTCTCTCCATCTGTCTCGGCTCACTGAGCTAAGGAGCGTATGCTTTTATCAATACAGATCTGCAGAAGTTGGTAAGGGTGTTGGGGAAAACACTATCAATAAGTCGCACCAAATGTTTGACAAAGGAAGGTCTCTGAGCAGTTTGTGGCTAGAAGACAGAGGAGTGGGGTGATGCTGTCACTCTAACCCACTCTTCTGAGAAACCTGACAGAGTTCCACATGTTCTGCAACACTTGGGCATAACAGATAGAACTAAAAATACTGTGGCATTACAGAAGCCCTATAATATAAATATCCATAAATAAAATAATTTCCCTACTTAAGATTTAACGACTTAAAAGCATAAATATTACAGGCATATTTTCATCTTGTCACCAGAATGCATAGCTATACAGTGCCATTAATTTTTACTAGATCACCACCACCACCCTCACAGGGAAAAAAACACACAACCTGATATGCAAATGTTCTGGAAATTCAGCTTCATATGTAAAATGTATAAGAAAGGCCATACTGGGTCAGACCAATGGTCCATCTAGCCCAGTATTCTGTCTTCTGACAGCAGCCAATGCCAGATACTTCAGCGGGAATGAACAGAACAGAGAACTATCAAGTGATCCATCCCGTCATCCAATCCCAGCTCCTCACAGTCAGAGACTAGGAACACCCAGAGCATGGGGTTGCGTCCGTGACCATCTTAGCTAATAGCAGTGGTTCTCAAAGTTCTGATAACAAAAATTACTATGACCCCAGGAGGGTGGACTGAAGCCTGAGCCCACCTGAGCTCCACCACCCCTAGCAGGAGGGCCAAAGTCTGAGCCCAGCCTCCTGGACAGCCGGACCAAAGCCAAAGCCACTTTAGCAAAGCTTTTGACATGGTCTCCCACAGCATTCTTGCCAGCAAGTTAAAGAAGTATGGGCTGGATGAATGGACTGTACAGTGGATAGAAAGCTAGCTAGATTGTCGGGCTCAATGGGTAGTGATCAATGGCTCCATGTCTAGTTGGCAGCCGGTATCAAGTGGAGTGCCCCAAGGGTCGGTCCTCGAGCCGGTTTTGTTCAATATCTTCATAAATGATCTGGAGGATGATGTGGATTGCACCCTCAGCAAGTTTGCAGATGACACTAAACTGGGAGGGGAGGTAGATACGCTGGAGGGTAGGGATAGTATACAGAAGACCCTAGACAAATTAGAGGATTGGGCCAAAAGAAATCTGATGAGGTTCAACAAGGACAAGTGCAGAGTCCTGCACTTAGGATGGAAGAATCCCATGCACTGCTACAGACTAGGGAACGTATAGCTAGGCAGCAGTTCTGCAGAAAAGGACCTAGGGGTTACAGTGGACGAGAAGCTGGATATGAATCAACAGTGTGCCCTTGTTGGCATTTTGGGATGTACAAGTAGGGGCACTGACAGCAGATCGAGGGACGTGATCCTTCCCCTCTATTCGACTTCGGTGAGGCCTCATCTGGAGTACTGTGTCCGGTTTTGGGCCCCATACTACAAGAATGATGTGGACAAATTGGAGCAAGTCCAGCGGAGGGCAACAAAAATGATTAGGGGACTGGAACACATGACTTATGAGGAGAGGCTGAGGGAACTGGGATTGTTTAGTCTGTGGAAGAGAAGAATGAGGGGGGATTTGATAGCTGCTTTCAACTACCTGAAAGGGGGTTCCAAAGAGGATGGATCTAGACTGTTCTCAGTGACAGCAGTTGACAGAATGAGGAGTAATAGTCTCAAGTTGCAGTGGAGGAGGTTTAGGTTGGATATTAGGAAAAAAATTTTTACTAGGAGGGTGGTGAAACTCTGGAATGCATTACCTAGGGAGGTGGTGGAATCTCCCTCCTTTGAAGTCTTTACGGTCAGGCTTGACAAAGCCCTGGCTGGGATGATTTAGTTGGGGATTGGTCCTGCTTTGAGCAGGGGGTTGGACTAGATGACCTCCTGAGGTCCCTTCCAACCCTGATATTCTATGATTCTGTGAAAAGTCTGAGCCCCATCATTCAGGGCTGAAGTCCTTGGGCTTCAGATTTGATCCCAAGCAGTGGGGCTCAGGCTTTGGTTTCCACCCTGGGTGTTGGGGCTCAGACCTTGGCTTCAGCCTCAAGCCCTAGCAAGCCTGAGGCCAGCCCTGGTGACCCCATTGAAATGGGGTCCTGACCCACAGTTTGAGAACCACTGGATTAGTCTAATGATCTCCCACCTCCTTTAGAGTACTGATAACAAAAGATAATTCAGCCAGATATTCATGATTATACTTACGCAACACCCATCTCCCCCCTCTCATTTAGTATTGAAGAATATAATCTCAAACTGTAGTACACGCTTTAGGTGTTTTGTTATAGGTGATAGGAAATGTACAGCCAATGAATTTGAAACTATATTCCTAAACTATTAAACGTGATGTGGGACCACAATGAAGCTACAAGAGACATTATCTGCCCAATTGGTATATGAACACTCGGGGCAAATTTTAAATCTGATTTTAGGCCAAGTTGAACATCTGGTCATTATGGAGAGCATAATTAATGAATCTTAGTTAGGTAACAATTGGCTTGGGTGTTGCTGTTATCGCTGCTATTGTCATTTATCTTCCTAACAATATTTTAACAATGTTAGTCAGAAGATCTAGAAATGTGAATCCAGCAATACACAAGACAACTGTTTCCAGAGTGAGGTATACTTACAAGTCTATTTCTGTCTAAATCATCATGTCCAGGGCATCTATCTAATACACTCTTAAAAAAAATAAAATATACTACTAGATTAAGATCCACTATCAGAGTATGCTGACCCCTTTCAGAGGAAATGCAGCCCACTTTGCCTGTTACTCAGCCTGGGTCTCCAGTAGCGAGAGGCAGTGTTACATCTTTAGTCTTCAAGGACCGTGCAATAACAGGATGAGAGCAAGGCCTGCTGTGAAAACCACTGTGTCAATGGGAGAAAGACTTGGAAGAGAGAACACTCTCTCTGCAGGCAAATCTGAAGAGGAACAGCCATGGCTGCAGTTTTCTCCTGACAGGGGCCTCAGGAATAAGTCTACAAAGGGCTATGGTCAGAAGCTGGTAAGAGGGCTAGCCATGAGGGATGGAAGGACTCTTCCCATACCCTAGTGAAAGGACTGTGGAGACCTTCTGCAGCTAAGGGGTAGAAGACTGTTGCAAACCTGATACAAGAGAGGGTGGAGAGTTACTCATCCTGAGCATTAATTGTAGTTCTTCCCAGCCAATGGGAGTGCAGAGCCAGTACTTGGGGCACAGGCAGTGCACAGAGTCCCGTGGCCTCCCTGTCTAGGAGTCAGACCTGCTGCTGGCTGCTTCCGGGGCACAGCATGGTGTCAGAAGAGGTAGGAACTAGCCTGTCTTAGCTGGGCAGCATCACTGATGGGACTTTTAACGGTCGGCGGTTCTGACCAGAGCTGCCGCAACCCAGTGCCTTACATTCTGCAGTTTCTCGTTGGACTCTGTTTTTGAAGTTTTTTTTGTTGAAGAATTGCCACTTTTAGGTCTGTTATTGTGTGTCCAGGGAGCTTGAAGTGTTCTCCGACTGGTTTTTGAATGTTATAATTCTAGAATTAACACATTCAAAAACTAGTCTGAGAACACTTCAAGCTCCCTGGACACTAAATAACAGACTTAAAAGTGGCAATTCTTCAACAAAAAAACTTCAAAAACAGACTCCAATGAGAAACTGCAGAACTGCAATTAATTTGCTAACTGGACACCAAATTAGGGCTAAATAAAGACTGGGAGTGGATGGGGTCATTACGAAAACTAAAAACTAATTTCCCCATGCTAACGTCCCCCTACTGTTATTCACACCTTCTTGTCAACTGTTTGAAATGGGCCACCCTGATTACCACTACAAAAGTGATTTTTCCTCATGTTGATAATAGCAAACTTTAATTGAATTGTCTCGTTAGAATTGGTAAGACAACCCCTATCTTTTCATGTACTATGTATATATATCTCTTCCTACTGTATTTTCCACTCCATGCATCTGATGAAGTGGGTTTTAGCCCACGAAAGCTTATGCCCTAATAAATTTGTTAGTCTCTAAGGTGCCACAAGTACTCTTCGTTGTTTTTGCTGATACAGACTAACATGGCTACCACTCTATCGTTTAGGTTATTATATGGCCCCCTTTGCAGGAGTATCTGACCAACTAATGTGTCTGCTCCTTTGGCTTAAAAAATACTATTTCTTCTGACAGAGAACATGCGGCATGAGAATCGCTGCATGGGCTATGAGCATGATTTCTGTGGCTGCAGGGTATTTGTGGCAAATGCGATATTCTTGTTGTTGTGACAAACAACCACTTGCATCAAGAAGCGAGTTTGGCGAATAAAAATGGAATACAAGTAAAAGTGAACTTGCAAAGCAATATGTAACTTTACCAGCAAGCTTTTCAGTCATATCTTGTTTTGCTTTTCCATTCAAAAACTGGGCCTTTGTGCAGAATGGTTGGAGAAGCAAGTAATTATCTAAATTCAAAGAATAAAAAATGTTAAAAACCATCAGAATAATCACATTTATACAACAGTAAAGTATGTAGGCAAGTTAAAATGACTATATGTAAAATCTTCAGTTCACAATTTATTAAAATAAAACGGCTGAACCAAAGTGACTTAAGGTAGAAAGTCTCTTTTTTCAATGAAGAAGATCAAAGAATTATTTTAACTTGTGAATTTTTATGAATAGCTACAAGATAACTGATTTCTTGTAAGGACTAACTACTACATTACTGCAGAGTTAGAAATGTACATGGCAGCTAAGGCCACGAACATCTACATTACTGTCCATTGGCCTAGTCCTCAAAGTTATAGCATTTAAAAGTATTAAGCAAAAGTAATTACAGTTAGGGGCACTCAGCCATCAATTTGCAGGACTGGACCCTTCCTGACTTATATAAATTGACTTACAGCAACATTGTTGCATCATTTTATATGCTGTGTAGGATTGATCAGGTCAAACAGCCTAAATGATGTGAATGTGCAAAGTGAAAAAGGTAATGGATAGCCTCTGTTTTTTCACACTTCCTAACAGCAAAGTCAATCTATGCTTAGCGTATCAATATACTCAGGCCTTGGCTACACTTACAGATGTACAGCGCTGTGAGTTAAACCCACTTTCGTATAGCTGAGTAGAGAAAGCGCTGCAGTCTATCCACACTGACAGCTGCCAGCGCACTGTGGTGTCCACATTTCCAGCTGCATTAGGAGGGGTTCATTATGGGCAGCTATCCCAGCATTCAAGTGGCTGCAACGTGCTTTTCAAATGGGGGGGTGGAGTGGGATGGAGTGTGACAGGGAGCGTGGCGGGAGAGAGAATGGTTTTTGGGGTGCTGAGAATGTGTCAGCATGCTGTCTTGTAAGAACAGGCCCCCTTTCCTCCCCTGCCTCTCTCTCACTCACTGAAAGCAAATGGCAACTGTTTCTTTTTTTCTCATAGATGAGATAAGCAGCTGCTTTCGGAAATGGATCCCACCTTCCCCCCCCGCCCCGCCTTTCTCTTTAAACAAACATTAGCTGTCGGCACTCCAAACGGAGCCCCCCTGCCTGCCTCTCACTCATTCAAAGCAAACAGTAGCTTTGTTTGTTTTTTTTGATAAGCAGCCCCCCCCCACCCCCCGGGAAACGGAGTTTTGAAATGGCACATCCGCATCTGGAGTTCACAACAAAACAAGAGAGGACACTTCAGTTAAAAGGATTATGGGGAGTTTCCGGAGGTCAATCAGTGCGTAATAACGTAACTCCTCGTTTACACTGGAGCTGGAGCGTCTCAGCCAATGCACAACCGTTGTTAATCCTCTCGGGGAGGTGGAGTACCAGCAGCGCTGTAGCCGTGGAGACAAAGCGCTGTACATGCCTTGCCAGTGTGGACGGGGCGTGAGATACAGCGCTCTGGGTGGCTTTATTGCACTGTAACTCGCAAGTGCAGCCATGGCCTCAAACCTTCTCCTACCCACCATACATATACAATGGCTTGGTAGGAACAGTTTTATAAAGACTGGCTACTTCAACAGTTAATTACCTAAATGTTGACAAAGAGCTTGAATAACATTTGTGGCAGCGGCATAGATCCCTGGATTCTTGGAGTTCAGGTTGTTGTCTACCATGGCTGGAATCAACATGTTGATAACAGGTGATAAGTTATCTTTCAGCAAAGGAATCATCTTGTACATTGTCTCTAGAGCTACCTGATTTACTTTGCTGTTGGAGTCATGTAAGCGAGACTTGAAAGCGTCAAAGATCTGAAAAAAGTGTACAAATATCACAGGAGTTAGAGAAGTTTCATGTTTTCTCACACATATGAGTAACTTGAGTGGTACATTTTACCCAAACAAAACTTTGATGTGCAGTCATCTGGGATTTTATCCTTTTTACCAAGGTAAGATGGAGTTTGATATTTTTATACTGTATATAGTTCAATTTTATCTCAGTTCATATGTATTCTAGTCATTCCCAGACAACACAATAAGGTTAAACTAGCCTTCTGTAACTTCTGATCTGAAACTACACAGCATATTTTCTGTGCTACTGTTGTTTTTAAACAAGGCTACCCATTGAAATAGACTGAATCCCTACATTTTGCATGAGAAGAATAGAGCATCCCCCTCCCATAGCATTTCAGAGACATGTTTGTGCAGTGTTAACACCGTGGGGCCTTGGTCTATGATTTCAACTCCTACGTGCTACCGCAACACAAATGATAAAGAACAAGTACGCCAAAGTGGTTTTTGCCTTCCTGAAGCAAAGACAAAACAGAAACAATAACTATTTCTATTTACAGACTTTTAAGGCCAGAAGAGACTATTATGATCATCTAGTCCAGTGGTTTTCAACAAGGAGTATGTGTGCCCCTCAGAGTACACCTAGGTCTTCCTCATCTAGATATTTGCTTAATTTTACAACAGGCTACATAAAAAGCACTAGCAAAGTCAATAGAAACTAAAATTTCATACAGACACTGACTTGTTTATACTGCTTTATATACCGTACACTGAAATGTAAGTACAATATTTATATTCCAATTGATTTATTTTATAATTATATGGTAAAAATGAGAAAGCAAGCAATTTTTCAGTAATGTGTGCTGTGACACATTTGTATTGTTATGTCTGATTTTGTAAGCAAGTAGTTTTTAAGTGAAACTTGAGGGTACACAAGACAAAATCAGACTCCTGAAAGGTGTACAGTAGTCTGGAAAGGTTGAGAGCCACTGTTCTAGTCTGACCTCCTGTATAACACAGGCCATACACAGAACCTCACTGAGTAATTTCTGTATCAAACCCACAATTTTTGTTTGACCTAAAGCGTCTCTGTGATACTAACAGAACAGCCAACTTGTGGGTGACCCATAACAACTTAACAAGAGGCATTGAAATGTAATCAAGACGGTCTACTTGTATGTGGATTTCAAAGAGATGTACTAGACCAGAATTGTTAACCCATTTATTTGTAGTAATAGAAATCAAGGGTAGATGCTAACTGTATGTGTCTGTGTTTACCTGTATCTTGTTAGAAGCATAAAAATGTGATCTAATTAGCTGTAGATGCTAAATCCTGTTCCTGTCTTATAATTAGGACTGTCAAGTGATTACAAAAATTAACTGCGAATAATCGCACTGTTAAACAATAGAATACCATTTATTTAAATATTTTTGGATGTTTTCTACATTTTCAAATATAGTGATTTTAATTACAACACAGAATACAAAGTGTACAGTGCTCACTTTATATTTATTTTTATTACAAATATTTGTGCTATAAAAAACAAAAGAAATAGTATTTTTAAAAAAAAAAAAAAGAACAGGAGTACTCGTGGCACCTTAGAGGCTAAAAAATTATTTTTCAATTCACCGCATACAAGTACTGTAATACAATCTCTTTATGATGAAAGTTGAACATACAAATATAGAATTATGTACAAAAAAAACTACATTCAAAAATAAAACAATGTAAAAATTTGGATCCTACTAGTTCACTTCTTGTTCAGTCATTCACTCAGACAAACAAGTTTGTTTACATTTTCAGGAGATAATGCTGCCTGCTTCTTGTTTACTATGGCACCTGAAAGTGACAGGCATTACAAGATATTTACGTGCCAGATGCGTTTAAGATTCATATGTCCCTTCATGCTTCAGCCACCATTCTAGAGGACATGTGTCCATGCTAATGAGGGGTTCTGCTCGATAACTATCCAAAGCAGTGCAGACCGATGCATGTTCACTTTCATCATTGGAGTCAGATGCCACCAGCAGAAGGCTGATTTTCTTTTTTGGTTGTTCGGGTTCTGTAGTTTCCACATCAAAGTGTTGCTCTTTTAAGACTTCTGAAAGTATGCTCCACACCTCATTCCTCTCAGATTTTGGAAGGCACTTCAAATTCTTAACCTTGGGTCGAGTGCTGTAGCTACCTTTAGAAATCTCACATTGGTATCTTCTTTGCGTTTTGTGAAATCTGCAGTGAAAGTGATCTTAAAATGAGCAACATGTGCTGGGTCATCATCCAAGACTGCTATAACATGAAATATAGGCAGAATGCAGGTAAAACAGAGCAGGAGACATACTATTCTCTCCCAAGGAGTTCAGTCACAAATTTAATGAACACATTTTTTTAAACAAGCATCATCAGCATGGAAGCATGTCCTCTGGAATGGTGGCCGAAGCGAGAAGGGGCATACGAATATTTTGCATATCCAGCACATAAATATCTTGCAATGCTGGCAACAGAAGTGCCATGCGAACGCCAGTTCTCACTTTCAGGTGACACTGTAAATAAGAAGCCAGCAGCACTATCTCCCATAAATGTAAACAAACGCATTTGTCTTAGTGATTGGCTGAACAAGAAGTAGGACTGAGTGGACTTGTAGGCTCTAAAGTTTTACACTGTTTTGGTTTTGAGTGCAGTGACATAAGAAAAAAAATCTACATTTGTAAGTTGTACTTTCAAGATAAAGAGATTGCATTATGGTATTGTATGAGGTGAACTGAAAAATACTATTTCTTTTGTTTATCTTTTTACAGTGCAAATATTTGAAATAAAAATATAAAGTGAGCACTGTACACTTTGTATTCTATGTTGTAATTGAAATCAACATATTTGAAAATGTAGAAAAACATCCAAAAATATTTAATAAATTTCAATTGGTATTCTATTGTTTAACAGTGTGATTAAAACTGCGATTATTTTTTTTAAGTTAATCGCACGAGTTAACTGTGATTAATCAACAGCCCTACTTGCAATACTTCATTACTGTATTCTATTGACTCCAAGATCAGAAGGGGATATTAGCATTTAGATGGAACTTGTGATGTAATAATATTATTGTCCTAATCTCTCCTTGAAACCTGTAATTCCACATAGTAAACCACTTGTGATCTGTCTTGTTAGTTTGAATGGCTAATTGCCTTACGTAAACGAATGCAATTAGTTTACCTGTGTATGCATAGGAAATACAAGATTAGCATCATAGTAACAATTTGCACTGCCTATTCTTCCTTGGGAAAGGTCCTGCTATGATAAAGGTCCTGCTTGTCAGCTTGGTAGAGTTATAAAGAAAACTCATGTTCAACTGGTTTTCTACCTTGACCCCCCAAGTCCTTTTCAAAGTCACTGCATTCCAAGATACAGTCCCCATGCATCCGATGAAGTGAGCTGTAGCTCACGAAAGCTTATGCTCTAATAAATTTGTTAGTCTCTAAGGTGCCACGGGTACTCCTTTTCTTTTAGTCCCCATTCTTTGATCCTAGATGCTTTACATTCTTATAACTAGCTGTATTAAAATGCATATTGTACAAATGAACTGTGGGAATGAAGAAAAATATATGTGCTTTGTAGTTTAAGTAACAAAGGGTTAAATTAGTTTTAAAAAAAACAAACATGTTTCTGTAGGTCATGTAAAGTGCAGGTCAGTTAGCAGTTGTGGGAAGGCCTTGAAAGAATGCAGCTTAATTGAAAAATTGGACCTGAGAGCTAACTGATAAGATAGAAGGAAGAAGAGGCCCAAATTATCAGGAATAGTTAATAATAAGGAAAGATTGTGCGAGTTGAACCAGCAATGACCCCAAACCACCAAAACCTGGCTTTTAACTAGTTAGCCGTTAGCAGTGACCTCACTTATTTGTTAATGGCTATAAAAGGATAAGCTCTTGAAGGGTTCATTGCTAATACTTGACCAAGTTGGAGCTGGCCAATTGGTATAAGCACCCCCTGGCTTAGCTCTTTTGTAAGTATTTTGATCAAATGTCAAATGTTTTGTTACAGTTTGAATGCAGTAGTTGCCTACTATTTAGGCTATTAGATGTATTTAGAACAATTGTATAAATATCATTCAGACTTTGGATTTAACAAAGGAATTTATGGTTAAGATAGTAATATAGGGTACCACCAGACACTAATATCTATAATGATAAATTCCAACGAGAACCCACCTTACCAAGCAATCCAGAACAATCTGTATAACTGACCTAACCCCATCATTATTTACCACTCTAACCATTTTTATGTCATTTGCAAATTTTACCAGCAATGGTTTTGTATTTTCTTCTAGATCACTGATCAGGATATTGAATAGCATTGGGCCAAGAATTGATCCATGCAGGACTCCATTAAAAGTAAAGGGATTCTGCTAGGGTTTTAACCTAATCTATTCTATGCTGCTATTTTCCCCCCTAAAAAATGGCATTCCTGAGAAAGTAGACTGGATGCAGCTACTGCATTGATACTAACAAATTAGCTCTTGGAAAAAAACAGAAATAGACCTCTTCTCCTTTAAGTCCCCAAACAAGAGTAAGTCAGACTTTCCAGAACTATGCTGAACAGACAGTATAGAGGAAAGCTGAGGGAAGTCTGGCAGTTGCTGATGTGGAGGAATTCGGGGGAAAGGGGTGGTGGATGGCTGACATCTCTACTGAGACAGATTAAGGTTGTAGAGTGGTGTCTTGTTTGGTGATTGTTCTAGTGATGAGGTGGCTGTCTTTGGGGAGGATGTAATAAATGGCGTGGCATATCAGATGCATTAACTTTTCATTTCCTTGCTTTTCGCATTTTGTATAAATTATGCTCTGTACAGAGCAACCTTAATTCACACACAACACAGGGGTACTGATTTTGATTGTATGTCTCTCTTTTACCTTTTATGTTTTCCTTACATTTTAGAGTTAAGATCTTCAGGCAGGTATCATGTCTTCCTTTATACAATGCCCAGCACAATTATGCCCCGATCCAAACTATCACAATAGAAATAAGCAAGCCACTGCAAAGATGGCTTAAGTTGCTCAGGAGTTCTTTAGACTGATGCAGTCTATGGCTTCCTAAAATAAGATTTGGTAAAAGGCTCACACGGTGGTGGTAGAATTATAATAAAAAGAAAACGAGAAAATCCAAACTGGGCAATAGATTTTTGTTTAACTCACACAAAGACTTAACATGGAATTAAGATGAGAATAAAACTGTAATAATTGGAAAAAAATACTCCAGGATTAATTCTGTAATCAGGTCTTTGGCCTTCCCCAGTCTTTCCAATCCCTTCTTTTTTAACCTCTACCTAAGACACAGCTCTAAGCCTCTCTCTTTTCCCATCTGTTTCCAACTATTTTTGGACCTTGCCATCTCCTCGTTAGCAAGACCTGACCTACTCCTCACTTGCTCTGGGACTCTCCTGTTTGTCAGATTTTCATAATAAAAGACCAGACCAATGTTTTTAGTAGTGAGAATCTCTGAAGCAGTACATTCTTATTATCAAGGCTTTTCCTACAGAGAATCAGGATGAAGCTTAATGGGCCTTTGAAAGAGGATGTTTTTATATACAGTTACCTTCACAATGTTCGCAACAACGAGGTCTTGATTGTTCTCCGTGTCCGATAACAGTTTTTTAATTCCATTAATTCTGTCCCGAAAGTCTTTTGCATTCAGTAAGCTTGTAATGACCTTAACATATTCTGCACTTTCTAGTGAATTACGAGCAACTGGTTTTCTTGTAATTTCATGTACTTCTGTACTCTCTCTGTTGGGGGGGGGAAAAAGGATTACTGTTATCCGGTTAATATTCAGACCAGCTGAAACCATAGCCTGATGTTAATGGGTAGTCAACTTTCTCAGCTATACAAACATCAACAATTAAATAGAAAAACTTCCTATCAAAGGCATTTGGGCATTTTAAAGTAGGTTATTTAAAATGAACCATTTCTTACCCTATCTGAACTGTGGCTCTTTGAGATGATGTCAGGATGGATCCAACTGTAAATGCACATGGCAAGCAAGATCAGCATCTGTTGGGGCTGTGCACGCACCCTGTGCTTCCTCATGCTCCTGTACAAGGGCATAAAGGTCAGAGCACCCAGGGACCTCTGCTCAGTTCCCCCACCACTCACAGCCCGTGTTTACAGAGGAGTGGGAATGGAGAGCCAATCATGGGATCTGCACTGATGACACCTCTTCAAAGAACCAGCGTTATTGTAGGATTAGGAACTGTTCATTCTTCGAGTATATGTCATTGCTGATCCCACTGTAGGCAACTGGCAAGCAGTGCCTCTTCTGGGTGGTGGAATGAGGAACATCAGCTGCAGCAGGCAAACGAGGATTGTAGCACTGCTCTTTCAAACTTGCCTGGCAGCTAAGTCTAATGCATAATGATTGACAAAAGTCAGTGGATTACTCCACATTGCTGCCTGGCAATCTCAGAAACTTAGCATATTTCTGAAGTAGGCAGAGGATGTTGTTGGAGCTCTGGTGGAGTGAGCCTTGATCTTCACTGGGAAAGAGGTCCTCGCTAATTGGTAACACAGTAAAATACATCATCCACTCCAGCCTGTTGGCTCTTGCTGCTTGCAGATTTGCTGTGGCAGGCTCCTTTGAGGGGGGGGGAAGGGCTCGCTATCTGACCATCTTTGACTACAAGGGTTGGGGAGTGGAAGGGGAAACAGTTCATCAGCCCTGCATAACACTCCATAATAAATATGGGATGCTGATGCCAGGGCAAAGGGGGTGAGGGGCACTGTGTGGGGGGGGTGGTTCCTGAGTGAACCATAAGGGACTAGAGCAACAGAAGGAAGAGGGGGTTTGGGACAACCAGCAGCTGGCGGCTTACGGGCTGATCTATTGGGCAGATGGACTTGGATGTTGACGGCAGCAGAAGGGCACTAGTGGGAGCAAAGGATGGTGGAGCAGCAGGAGAAGGGGTAAAGAGGGAGTTTGAGGGGAGGCGATGGGGAGTAGGGAAGGTTTTATTGGGGAATGGGGCTTGAAGGGATGGGGAGAAGTGGTGGGGAGGGTTGGCAGGGTGATGCTTTACAGGTATTTATTTGAGGGTTGTGTGATGGTGTGGGTTTATTTCAGGAGATGGGGGTTGGTATGGCAGGGAAGAGGAATGAAAGGGGACTGTGGCAGGAGGTTTTGTGGGGTTTGGATTTATCTGGGGGGATCAGAGGTTGGATGTTTATTTTGGGATGGAGCAGCGGAGGGTTGGATGAGTTTAAGCGGGAGCTGGGTGGGGATTTGAGGGTTATGGGGGGCTATAGGACAGTGGTTGAGGAGAGATGGTGGGATTTGAGGGAGGGATGGGTTGGTGGGGTGTAGTATAGTATAGTAGTAGGGGATGGGCTGTGGGAGGGACAGGTTGGGGGGCTACAGCTGGGAGCACAAGGAGCTGTGGGGCAGTGTCGGTGTCCTCAGCTGGCTGTGTCTGGCTCCCTCCACTGCAGACCGCCCCCACTTTCTCCCCTCCCTGTCTATCTCATTCCTTCACTCCCTCCCTCGCTGGCACCAGCCCCAGCTCCATGCCAAAGCACAGGAGGGATGGACTTGCCACCACCACACCAGGGATGGAGCTGGCTCACAGGGCGCGGGCTGTACTTAGGATGGAATCTACCCCCTCTAGCCCTACTACCCAGCGCCTATGCCGCTTGGATCCCTCCCACCCACTCTCTCCTCCAGGGTAACTAAGCAGGTGATGCTTCAGGGAGGAGCGCAAGCCTCAAAGGAAACCAATGGAAGAGGGGCGAGGAAATGCTAGAATGCTGGAGCGTTGCCCTATCCTGGATTCCAGGTGCCGGAGCGACACTCCGGACCGCTCCGGCAGCACTACACACCTGAAGATGAGGAATCATTGCCATTCTGCACTGGCCTCGACCACTGACATGCTGGTCTCCAAACAGCCCCTTCTTCCCCATCACCCATACAGTGTTCCTTAGTTTTCTGACAGCCTGTGCCAGATGAAGAGAGAAGGGTGGAAACTCAAGCATCAATGGCAGAAAAAAATTCATTCAGATAGGATGAAACGTAACGAATACCTCAAAGCCTATCCTGCGGCTGTCGTAAGGCCAAGAGAACCTTCCTATCAGCCTCCACCAAGGCTGCCAAATCCTGCTCCAACGAGCAATCAGTGGTGGTAAATCACTTCATCAATCCTCAATGCCTGCATTAGAGCCAAGCACCCAGCTCTGTGAAGAGTTATCCTATTTCACTGAAAAGATAATGACATTTGGGAAGCTTTCTCAAACAGCATGGATCTCTCTTGCTTGTACCCAACAACCAACAGCCCATCTGTATTCCCAGAGTTCAGTACATTCACTCATCAAGAAGTTCTGGACACCCTAAAAGAGTCCCTACCCAAGACCTGTGAATCTGACTCATGCCCTTCCTGGCTTCTGAGTCACGAACAAGTGATGCCACTCCTGACCAATAGAGCCAATGCCTCATTCAGAGAAGGAATCTTCCTCTTTCAACCATTGAATAGTCTGAACAACATCAAAAAAAAAAAAACAACAACACCATGGATATTTTAGTCCTAGCCAACTACTGCCCAGTGTCAAACCTCTCATTCCTAAGCAAGCAACCAAGCGAGCAAAAGGCTAACTATAAGCTCATCTAATGGAAGCCAATATTCTAAACCCAGCGCAATCTGGATTCAGGCCAGGACAGGGAATTGGAACTGCTTTAGTGGCATTGACAGGAGGAGATCATCCAACAATGGGTAAAGGACAGACATCCATTCTCATCCTCCTGTACACCTCTGCACCTATTAACATTGTTGACCACAAAGGTACTGCTGTCTCTCCTGAGTTAGGTAGCAGGAGTCTGGGGTAAAGTGCTAAAATGGTCTGAACTCTTCCTGGAGGGATGCACCTAAAGAGTCATGATGGGAAACTGCACCTACACCACTAGAACCCTGTCTTGTGGGGTTCTACAAGGTTCAACTCTTTCTCCAGTTCTTCTCAACATCTATATGCAACCACTAGGTCAGACAACATGGACTCAAATGCCAGCAATATACAGATGACACAGAGCTTTCTCTATCCTTCACCACATACAAACACAACTGTATTACAAAGATGACCCAGTGCTTGGGTGAGATCCAGAGCCATAACTAGACATTTTAGTGCCCAGGGCAAGCAAGCATATTTGCGCCCCCACCGTTTTTCATCATGTTTCCACCCCTGCAGCTTTGCAGTCTGGGTGGCTTCCCTGCTGGCACCACCCTGGTTACAGCCCTGTAACTCTGCCACTTGCCTCCTTTGTGATCTTGGGCAGATCATATGTTTTGGTGCCTCACTTTTCCCTTATACAAAAGAGGGATAAAGATAACTACAGAAGGATGGTGGGAGGCAGAATTCACTGGTGAAATGAAAGGCATTATAAGAGTTCGAACTATAGTTCATCTCTCCAGAATTTGTATATGGAAAAAAAGGGAAGCTTCCCCCGTAAACCAGAGATCACAAGTTAGGAGCTCTTACAGAAAGCAATATTGCAGTGCATTGCAATCAAGATCTCTAAGGCTAGAGTTTACAGTGGAGTCACTACAGCCTTTGGGACCAGTGCTGTAGTATCTATTTTATAAAGATTTCAAATATACTTCTCTGGAATTTAATCCTCCCCAACACTAAACTCCATGCCCATGTGTGGCTTCCAGAGAGAGAATCCTGCCTGCTAACATGTCCCAGTGAATGGGATCCACCACTGCAGCTGGACCCCTCCTACTCAGTCAATAATCTGTCTGTCTTTCCCTAGCCCACAGGAGCTGTGCTAAACTGCTCTCTTCTAGGAGGCATTCCTGTACTCATGTCCAGCAGGCATAAACACCTCTTCCATCAGGCAAAATCAGATCAGTGTTTTGCTTCCAGCAAAGAAAGTCCAAATTTTATGGTAAAAGCAATTTCCCTGTTTCCTGATTAACAACAACAAACAAAGGCCCACTTGCTGGGGAGGAGAACAGAGTTTAACTGACACTGAGTTTTGAAATGGGGGTCTTAATGACCAGGTTCAAATTAGCCAGCATCATCTTTTCATCCTGGGGAATGGAAATGAAATATGATTCTCTACAGCAGGATATGGCTAGTCCAACTCCCACCACACACTCAGCCCTTTTAAAACATGTCTCAGATAAAGTAGGTATCTTGCTCTTTCACAGCCTCTGTTATTTTCCTCCTCCTGTTGTCTGAAGCACAGATTTTAACACACACACCTATCTAAGCCATCTGTGTTCTACCTGCAAATCAAGACGACGACGTGATCTGGGGAAAGGACAACAAAAAAAATGGCTTTGTACTGTTTTGTTTGTCCAAATACTAATAAATGAACAAGCGGGCACAATCCTGTGCTGGCAGGGAGGACTGGATGGTCTAACTGGCCTTTTTAATCTCCAGAGTCTGTGATTTACAAACACTGACTAATGAATCCACAAGTGTCCAGTGTCAGTAGAAGTCTGGTGTTTGAGGGACATCATCCTAGTGCAGATTCATTTACTCAAAAGCCTGGGTACTGCAGGAGTGGGCAGTGTGGCTGCCTCGAGTGGGCATTGGCCCAGAAGTCAGCAGCGGTGAGCTCAGTTCCTGGTCTATCACTGACCCACCATATAATCTTGAGCAAATCCCTTAAAAACATCGTGCCTCAGTTTCCTCATCAGTAATTACACTTACCCATGTTTGTGAAGGGCTCTGAGATCTTTCAGAGACAGGTGTGATATCAGTGCTGAGTATATCTAGGTAGATAAAAAAAGACAGGAGCGCTGCCCCGAGGAGCTTACAGCGTCAGTCTAAATCAGAAGCACAATAAAGATGCCAGTGGGGGATGGCCTGGGGGGAGGAGGAGGAGGAGGACAGCAAGAGGCTGACACAGAGAACAAACCATGCTTGTTGCACTTACTCCTTGCATATTACCTCTGTTGCACTAGATTCCTGTTAGCCTGGGTGCTTAGCAGGTAAATTCACAGCAGCCCTGCACCTCACCAAGGAAAGAGCTTCTTAGTTGTGGTGTCCCTGGGCAGCATTTTCCCTATGTCTGAGACAAACAACAGCCCTGTGCTGATCAAAATGTTACATACAAATCCGCCGTGGTGATTTCACAACCAAGACATCAATCCTTGCTGCTTTTAACCTCACTCGAGGACATGCAGGTATCAGTCCATTGCAAAGGCCACAAGTAATGTTTTCTACCATCTCCACTTGGCTAGGGGACTCCATGCCATTACTGGCAGACAAAGACCTGGCCTCAGTTATTCAGGACTTCGTCACTTCTCGCCTGGACGACAGCAATGTGATATCCCTATACACAAAACTTTCAACACTTGGGAAACTCCAATTAATACAAAATGCTGCAGCGCATCTCCTAAGCAACATGGATTACCGTGAGCTCATGACACCTCTCCTCTGCTCTCTACTACGGCTTCCCGTAGAATTTTGAATCAAGTTCAAGGTGTTGGTCCTTATCTTCAAATCACTCCATGGCTTGGGCCCAGGAGATCTACAAGACTGTCTAAAGCCCCAGTGTAAAGACTGTGGTTGACAGCTTCACTCCTTTGGTACAATGGAACTCTTAACAATAAGACTAAAGCTCGTCTGTGTGGGAGAAAAAAATCTTCGCAAGGGATGCTCAGAGACTAGGGAATGAACTTTGTCAAGAACTAAGGACCATCACAAACCTCACCACATTCTGATCCAAGGTTAATTTCTCTGACCTGCCTTCCTAATAATCACATAGCAACAGGTATATTTATTTAATAAATACATTTTAATAGAAGAACAAAACCCCACCAAAACAAGACATTACACTGCACGTGCTTCTCGCTCTGGAGAGATGATGAGAGGAAAAATACCACATGACAGATGCATAATCACTTTGCATATTGCTTTAATAGAGAACACTCAAATACTATGGTGATGAGTTTGGTATAAAAACCTATACAGAACAGAATTTGTGATGAGATGACCTTGGACCATCCATCTATAGCCAGGAATAAATGGGGACACTGCCCGAATGGTTTGGTTCTGTCAACATACTAAACAAAGCTTTGGAAAATGTCCAGTAGGTGCAATTTCTCCCCCAGTGAAGAGTGGGGAGAAACAGGAGACTCGTGAGACCTTCTTTGTAGCCCCTTTCAGAATGCTCCTTACTTCATCTCACTCTGAAGACAGTCTTCCTTCATTTCACTTCAGCCAGAAGAGTGAGAGTGTTGAGCACTTAAGGCTGACCCTCCTTACTGACTTTCAATAGGGTCATGGTGGTGTGGAAAACTCATGCCAAATTCTGAAACTGAGACGAAATTATTAGCTGTGGTATTGAGGCTGTAAGTGCTGAAGCTACGAGTGCAAAAAGCATCATGTCAGAGTTGTTGGTGCCAGTTTTGACAGTGTCCTCTTTGTTGCTTTTCTTCTGCTGCCTGACCCCAGAGCATGGTGCCTGTTTGAGGGAGTGCTGGCCAATGCCAACTCTTTCACAACCACTTGGGTGGTTGTTTCTTCTGGATCCAAAGTGGCCAGTATGAATTGTTCAACCAGATGTAACTTGAGCCAGGCATCCCTGGACTGCGGGTCCTGGAGGAAAACTATGAGCACACTAGGCGCTTTGGGATACAGCACTCCCACAGGAAGAATAGGCAATGGCTGTGTCTGTCCATGAGGAGAATGATGCCAACACACGGTTTGAACCCTGATGGCTTAGAGTCTGTCATGTTACCACAAAGAGCCTCGCCCCCACCGTATGGGTGTGGGGAACTACTCTTTTCTTCCTGTAACATCCAAAATAAAGAAAATAGGGGATAAGAGTGAAGATAAATTCTCTACACCAAAGTAATCAAGAAAATGATGAGTCTGAAGCTCTACAGTAGTGAATTAGACACTTGCTGGGCTCTATCTCGTTGCCACAGATAGTTCAAAGGAACAGAGATGTCTGCAGCCACTCCACCCTTCATGACCTTGCACATGTGGCTCCAAGGGACAATGCTATTCAGAAGACTCCAACCTTGTGCACGTGAGATGCATGCGCACCTACGGGGGATCCACACTGACACATACTCAAAGAAGAATTATATTTAACAAAGGAACAATAGTACATGTTACAAATTCATGTGCAATTCCTTTTACTCAGTATACTTTTAATATTGCTTCTTGGACCTCTACCTTTCTTCTCTTTTTTCAAAATAGTTTCTAATGGTATGTCTACAAAGCAAGTGAAGGTGTGATGGGTCTGTACTCAGGTTCTAGCCTACGCTGAAGAACATACTGTCTCATCTTTAAAACTATTGTTACCCATACTGGCTAGACTAAAGCTAGCATAAGTATGCCTATCTGTGCTACAATCACACCTTCATCTGCTGTGTAGACATATCCTAAAAGAGATGATTAAAACAGGAAGGAAAACTATTATACTTTTCACATGAGTATCCAAAATATCAAACATCATATTTCAATCCAATGTGGAGTCCATGCTCTGTGTATTATATAAAATCTATTATATATTTCAAATGGTTATTCTTCTACATGGACATGTTTACAATTAGGAAACACAGATTAAAGGCAAAACAGCTGTTGAATATGATACATAGATAGTAGATGTTTTGGATACAGCAAAGTTATCTATCTAAAGTATGTAATGCAATTTTCCATATATAATTTAGTACACTGTATGTGTGTATTAGCTCAGGATCTATACTGCTTTACTAGGTGCTCAAGAGTATTGAGTAATTGGTTTGCTGCAGCTCATATGCTCTCAAAAGTCCAGAAATTGTTTTCTTCTACTTGCAATTTGTTTTACGCCTGTAGTTTTAAAATTTATTTAGCCACACCTTCAATATAAGCTTGTTTGTGACACATTTCCTAACAATTATCAGCATTTTGAATAAGTATCTGTCTTCTCAATGCTTGGGGTAGTAGCTCCCAGAATGTAGCATTCCCATTTGAATCTAAATAGTTTATACCAATGACAAATCTGGATTGTCAAAAAAACAAGGGTCAATATTATGATGATTAATATAACAGTTGTGTAAACTCGAGACATACGCCTCTATTTTTATCATGTGACATTACTGCCATTTAGTGATTTTTATCAGACAAGTTATCCACTGACCAGCTCCATTACTTATGGTCTAGTAAGGTATAATCAGAATGCTGTTAAAAAGAGTTCAAAGAGCCCATTGTCGAATTTATATACAACTTATTTTAATTATTTTGTATTAGTCTCCCAGCCAATAATTTAACTTTTCCAGTGGAGTTTAGTCATTATCAGATTAACAATTAAACACAATAAAACATATGTACTGATATTATTACTGATATGGTCCACCACTGAGTAAGAACTTCAGTTACTCCAATGTCATACACAGAAAAAGTAAAACCTTTAAACTACATTTACAGTAATAGTGAAGCACTGTACTTGAACAAAAGGCACTACAAATGCTCCTTCATAAGATACATATATGTTCATAGGCAATCGGTGAGTTAATTAACACCTAACTGCAGAAAGCAGTAAGCTAGTTATTAGTAAGGGGTGACAGCCTAATTAAAAGTATTTACTTGAGATATATCAAGTTCCACCAACTTTTTTTTTTTTAAAGTTCCATTCAAATCTGACAAATATTGCTATGAACATTGTACAATCTCTCCCCAGCAGTATGGCAAAGAATATTCCCTGGAGATTAATTACCAATAGAGTATGCAATTTAGCAAGACAATTCTACCTTTCAGTGATATTGAGTGCATCTCTCGAAGTGGACGAAGACCTTGAATGTCCAATGCTGGCAGTATAAGAACGTCTTCCTTTGGCTGATGGTGTGTCTAGAGGCATCTCTCCTAGGCCCTGCAAATATATGACAATAAATAAGAGGTTATCCAGTACTGTGCTGGAAGCTCATTAATAGCAGCCTACCAGTTGATCAAACTGCAGTAGCAAATAGTTCACTTGTTGCAACCGAAGCAATTCCAGATTAGATTCACTTTGTGTCCTTTCATAGACACAATCTGTTCGCAATGCAATTGTATTCCAAAGCAATACAATAAAATGACCATTTATCCCTAGTATTAACATTATTCACCATAGCTAAGATGCAAGACTGTAAACTCACTCTGTTTATATTAAATTTACATAAGTAGGAAAGATACTTAAAAACACTGCTATTTCACCTCTTCATTTCCTTTAAGTTATCCCCTCCTCCTCCAGCCTTCCTGATTTATATGCCAAAGCTACATCCACTGGTGACAGCCAAAACTACCCAAAGCTAAACTCCATCAACTGCCACTGCTCGATCCCTGTCCAGGTTTAAGTCTTCAAAAGGAGAAAGTCACAACAGACTTTTCCCCTATGCAATTTTTTGAAAGTGATGAGTCAAACTGCCATCTTCACATTTAGAAGCTCCTAATGATTCTGCAATTATTGGGTTAAATGTCTGAGTTTTGCAAATACCTAGAATAAGGAGTTGTTTCTATCCCATTAAATTATGTTAGTTACAAGTTTCGGCGCCAACTATCAAATTTCTAATTCTTCCTTTTGGGAAGCTGCTAACTACTTGGTTTTATGGGGCAATTTTAAATTAATCCACTTGTCTTAAGAATACCTGTTGTATTCTTTGAAACCCTTTCAAAATAGTAAGTACAGTACAGTCATGTCTGGTTGCTGAAAGGGATGGACTAATGCTGGCTGTAAAACTAGGTTCTCAATGCTGAACTTAAAACTCTCAGTGATTTAGGTTTGTTCTCTCAGCGTGTGACCACACTGGCAAAAACTGGACATGCCATTCACCACTGCTGCAGCTGCTCAAATGTTGACAATGGCGAAAACTGTAGTGTCAACATTATTTAAGACTTTTTATTCCCCGTCATTTAATCTTGCTCCATAGTACTGAAACAAGTACTTACACCAAAACACTGAGGGACAGTTACATCTCTTACAATTTTATTTTATTGTAAGTCACTTTATGCTCCTCACTGTAAATTATTCGTTTTACATGTAACGTTGCTTTTCAAGTCATCACACAAGGTACAGAACATTGGGCAGCCACAGGAACTGACTACCACAAGTCCCTTTTTAGCTAAGACTTTATTATTGAATATTAAAGAGCTAGCCACGTGCTAGGACCAAAGAAGACAAAGATAAGCCCCTGAACACTAGTAATCAGAAATGTGAAATACAACATCTCTGAAGGAAGTTGCCTAACATGCTGAGACACCTCTTGGCAGCAGTATTTCTGAACATAGTAAAGGGTTTTCAGTACGCTGCATGATGGACAATGATAGCTCTTGGGTCCCACAGATTTGGTCTACACCCGGGACAGTGTCTGGGTAATAAAGCCAGTTAATTGTGCTGAACCTACCTTATCTTAAACTCTGGCAAAATGAAACCTGTCCTGTTCGGTGGAGGCTGTTGATAGGAGGTTTCAACTGCCTGTTTGTTGAGGGAACTTGTTCAGAAGTTGTGGACCAGATTAAGAAGCCTGGAGAATGTCTACACTGCAATTAAAAACCTGTGGCTGGCCCATGCCAGCTGACTCAGCCTCATGGGGCTCAGGATTCGGGGCCGTTTAACTGTGATGTAGATATTCAAGCTTGGGCTGGAGCCTGGGCTTGAAGACCCTGCAAGGTCAGAGGATCCCAGAGCTTGGGCTCCAGCTCAAGCCTGAATATCTACACCTCAATTAAACAGCCCTTTAGCCTGAGCCCTGTGAGCCTGAGTCAGCTGTGGGTTTTTAACTGAAGTGTAGACATACCCCAATGTCCTTTTTGATCAGGTCCTTTCCAATGAAAGCCATGAGTCAGAGGTGATTTCCAAGTGTCTATTCTGGTTGTGCAATCTGTGCAACCTACACCCTTATTTATTCTGACGTGCCCTCTGCAAAGTAACACACTCCTTTCTAACCATGAGGCATGATTATTGTAATTCCATTTTAGCAGGTGTCCTCTTTCATTTGTTCCTGGTTCAGAGGCAGCAACACATCGACTCAGGTTTAAGCAACATGAGCATATTATGCTGTCTCTATTCTTTACACTGGCTGTTAAAGTGGCAGACTGACCATAAAGATAACTGGTTTTAAAGGTTATCCTCAAAACTTTGAGCCTCATCTTGCCCATCATTTAAGGATCCCAACACTGTCTGAAGCCAGCAATCAGACCTTAGCTGCAGTGGATATTATGGTGTGGGACTCGTCCCAACCACAGATCTAACTCAATCCATCTTTTCTTACTTATAAAAAAGCACCTAAAAATTACTTTCATCCCAGATGCCCTCTATTGGCCCCTTATTAACTATTTTATTACATTATACCCATATGTTTGCTCTTTGAATTTAAAGAGGATTATAATTGTTTGTGTATTTTAACTTTTATGTTGTACAAACGCAGAGCTTGCTAAAAGTGGCATTTAATAAATAAGGATGGAAGCATTTCACTGTCTCTTCCTTTCTAAAAATTGGTATGCACATTAGCTGTTTTTGAAGGGTGTGAGACTGACACCACTGGATACTGAAGTCTTACAATCTTCCCCAAGACTGCACTGTGAAATGTAGGCCTCTGTTCTCTTCAGAAGGGATTATCTCTTGCGGAGAGAGGACACAGCAACTTTTAGGATCAGTCTTTGGCCTTGCCACTGAATCAGTCAACAAGCAATTATTTGGTACCAACTGCCATGGCGCTTCGTGTGATGTGGACTACTCTCCACAAGGAAAATGGCTATTCATTAGGCTACGCAGTAGTAGAGATTGCTGTGTACTACTGACCTTGGCCAGATTAGAAACAATGACCGGCAGGTTCAGATTTTTAAAGCCAGAAGAGACCATCATGATAATTTAATATGACCTGCTGCATAATGTAGGCCACAGAACTTCATCCAGTTATTCCTGCACTGTGCCCAATAACTTGTGTTTGAACTAGAACATATCCTTTAGAAAGATATCCAACCCTGACTGAAGACATTAAGTGATGGATAATCTATCGTCTCACAATCTGTTCCAATGGTTAAATACTATCACTGTTAAATTTTTCTAGCGGTTGGATTTGTTACTCATTTGACTGCTCAATTATATAACCCTCTAGTACGAGATTACCTGCACAGGGTGAAGGTCTTTTTAGACCATGATCAAGTCTTCTTTCAACTTTCTCTTCGATAAGCAAAGACTGAGCTCCTGAAATCTCTCATTGCAAAGTGTTTTCCAGACCTTAAATAAATTTTGAAAGCTCTTTCATGAACCCCTTCCTGTTTTTCAGTATCTTTTTTCAAGCGCAGATACCAGAACTGAACATAGTATCGTGTAATGGTCTCACTAATGCCATATACAGAGGTAATACCACCTCCTTACTGCTATATCCCCATTTATACATCCTGCATTCACCCTCTTAGCCACAGCACTGCTTTAGGAGCTTACGTTCAATTGGTTATCCAGCATGAACCCCAAGTCCTTTTCAGAGCCACTGCTTTACAGCAGCAGCTCTATCTGGAAGGTATGGCTTACACCCTTTGTTCCCAGAGGAATGGCTGTATTAAAAAGTACATCTAACCAGTGGCTTACCAGTGGCCTTATATCACCTTACAGATCCCATAAGCCATTTAGTCTCCCTACATTTATTTTTTTCTAACCTGTTAGACAAAAGCTTTTCAATATACCTTTTGACGTAGACTGCTGACAGACTCCTTAATGTAAGGTAAATCCTTAGATGGCACATATTTTTCAAGCATTTTGTCAAAGTCTGGATGAGTCATCATACTGAAGAGCATCTTACGACCATAGTACCTAAAATCATAGCAATCATTTCATATTAACCTAGAAATATTAGGGAAATTTGGCCCATTACCATATGTCTAATTGATCACAATAGAACATATCTTAAAATGAAATTTTCTAAGTGCAGAAAGACCTTCAGATATTCATATGCCCTCACCTCCTCCAAAGAAACCACACTCAAGAGAAGCTAATTTAGGCACATGAAAAGGTGAAAAAAAAAAAAAAAGGTAGTTTAGCAAGTTAAAGAATGAAAATAATCTTTAGTTTCCACCTGAAACAGTTATTTGCTATATATAAAGTAATACTACTACCTACGGACCTTGTTTCTTGTGAGCCATCCTGGGCAAACTTGGCTACGGCAGGTAAAATCCTGTCAGTAACATCCTTAATTCCAGATAATATCCGTCCTGGTCCCATTCGTTCCACCACATCTGATAAGTGCTGGGCTGTGCATCTTCTCACTGCAGTGTGCAAATGACTAGAGAAGAAACAGGAAGATACAAATGGTCACTAATGACCCATGGAAAGGGCTAACCTATATTTTCTTACTCTTTCAATGCTTACTGAAAGCCAAGTGTTTTAAATTCTTCCACTCAAGCTGCAACTCTGCTCTACTGACCAACTGCTGAAATTCGGATACTTATTTTAACTTTGTACAAAGAGATGTCCATTTTCACTCCATGGCACCAAACTTTTTAAAGCGAGACTGTTGGATTAAAAACTTCATTTTATTCTTACTCATATACATACCACATACACACTAGAATGCACAATTAAAATAGAAGAATAAATTTCACTTTTGTTTCAAGTCATTTTTACTTTCTAGCCCTCCTATATTGGCACAGCACTACAACAACCAGGTTGCAAATGCTGATGGAAAATATTACTTTTAAAAGTATCCTTTTTAAGCAAAGTGAATATTAATTTTAAAATCTATTTTAAAGATGAACAGTAAGAAACATACCTTCCAACATACAGTCACTAATTTTATTAGCAACAAATTATTGTGCTCTGAAATATTCTACACAAGGACACCTATCTATAGAGTCATTTAAAGTAAAACAAATCAGCATCTTTATTATCCTTTAAAAACTCCTCTCAAGTGTATTCTCCCACCAGAGGTGGTGCCAGCATGCAAATATAAAACAAAAAATTCTCACCCAAAATTTCAGAAGCATGCACCCAACTACCAAGTATATACATGGAAGTGCAACCGCAAATTAGACACATGCAATTCTGAATATTCAAACCGCTCTTCCCCATTTTGTTATTTTAGCCTCCAAATAGAAATTTGATATTGGGGCTAGTACAGCACTTACAAACCTTAGCTGTGAACAGAGCAGTATGACATTGTAACAATACATATATAACTTGTCAGTCACATGCTAAAGAGAAAAAGGATGTTTAGAAGAGAGACTTAAAGAAAAGAAGTGATTTGTGGGCTTGGCGGAAGTAAAGCCAAGATGATGGGATGATTTAACTGGGACTTGGTCCTGCTTTGAGCAGGGGGTTGGACTAGATGACCTTCTGGGGTCCCTTCCAACCCTGATATTCTATGATTCTATGTTTCTATGATTCTATGATTCTATGAAAGCACAAGTAGAAGAGCAATTCCTATTGCATGGACTGGAGGGGAAAGACAAAGACTGATCCAGGCTGGAGAAATTTAGCGAGCAGGCAGGGAAGGGAATAGATCAAGTGACAGATTGGAGAGAATCTATGGAATGCTATCAAGATTAAGAGGGCAATTTTTAAGTGGATTTGGCACTTGATAGGAGTCTCTAAGTGACAGAGAGTTGCAGGGGATGATGCAATATGTAAGAGCAAGAGTAATGTCGCAGCACCAGCAATCAAGAAGTCCTGGGAAGACCAGGCTAAACAGAAGTGCTCCTAGACAAGTAAAAGCATCATTCTGCCTGTCAGACAATGCAGCAATGGAAGAGATGGGCTAAGTGATATAAGGCACAGAAGCTGAGCTGACCATCCTCAGAGAGGAGAGTGGGAGTGGTGCAAAGGGCGGAGCGGACTCTGGCATAAAAGGACGAGAAGTGGCTGAGCAAAGCAATAGAACAGAGCCCCCAGTCAGAGTGAAGGTAATGGACCTAGTTGATGGCAGTTACACAAGAAATGCCCTGGGGCTTGACTGAGGCTGAAGCAGGCTGAAGGCCCTGTCTGTTAGTGCTTGGATCAGTGGTCTGTGGTGACTGAGGCAAGCTTTTCAGATAGCCAGATGGTTCAAAGGTGAGCAACAGTTTAATTTTCCAGCAACACTAGTCTATGTAGCAAGTTTTTGGGTATATTTACATTGCAATAAAAACCTGCCGCTGTCCCGTGCCCGGTGACTCAGGCTTGCAGGGCTTAGGCTTAGGGACTATTTAATTGCAGTGTAGACATTTGATGGGCCAGCCACAGGTATCTAATTGCAGTGTAGACATACCCTTAGAGTCTTGCAAACTTGGCAGCAATGCAGCTGCTGCAAGACAGAGTTTCTTTTATTTAATGAGGAAGCACAAAGACTATAAGCTGCAGTCACATAGTTCAAAGATTATGTTTGCCAAAAAGGTAAACAATAGTGTAAACTGTCTAACCCAGACAAAACATACTACAACTTGATTACTTACTGAAACTGCAAAAATACAATTTGATTTGATCTTAGGTTGGAGATGGCCTCCTCTAAATTAAGTGGGTAACCCTACAATCTTGTAATTCCAAATTTAACTGCTGATGTCAGAGCCAACCAAGATTAACAAATATATCCTTGATTTACACACTATTTAAAAACACGTTTTTATAAAATTATGTAGACAGACTTCATTTTTTAAAATTGTCAATATTTGGATCAATTGCTCTTTCTGGGGGGCGGTGGGATGGAGTGTTCAAAATTCCATCTGAAAGCCTGGCCAAGTAAATGTAAAGCACACGTCACAGAAGAGTATAAAGAACATGGGAAACTTAGACCTAAAACACTTCCCTAGCAGACAGTTTTCATGTCAAAAAGACTGAATGTTTTGTTTTAATTTGCAGAAATCATGAAAAGGTTTCAAAGCCTTTCTAGATTCCCCTATATGTTCACAACTGCTTTGCTGCTTGGGTGAAATGCATGGTAGCAGAAAACATAACTCTGTTCTCAAGAAGCTCCAATTACTCTATATAAAATGTAGCACGAGGAGGTTCCAATGGTGACTCTTGTTTAACCCTGTTTACACAGATGGTAGACATGATTTTAAAATCTCTAAAATTGAAATACTCCAACTTGCAAGGCACAAGTGATCAGTTAGACCCTGAGCATGTGAGCAAGAACCAGCCAGCCAAGCACCTGAGAGAGAAAATGCACAGTACCACCTCGGAGCCCTGGCCTTCCCTATCCAATCTCCCATCTCCAGCTATGGCTATCCCTGATGATTTAGAGGAAGGAGATAATATAATCCCAAACAAACCCAGAATACATTTGGGGAAGGGCAGGGGCCAAAAAAAATCCCTTCTGACCCCTGCACGTGGCTGGTTGAAACCCTGAAGCACATGGGCTTTTAGAAACATAAGTTATAAACCAGCACTGAGTCTCAGGGATGTTGAGCCCTACTCCACTCCATTACAAGCAATCCTATCATACAATAGCACTCAGGTTTGTCCAGCTCTCTCTTAAAACTAATTAAGTTGTTTCCCCCCCAACAACTACTATATGGAGGCTGTTCCAGAACCTCATTCCTCTGATGATTAGAAACCTTCTAATTTCTGGCCTGAATTTGTTCATAGCCAGTTTATGCCCATTTGTTCTTGTGTCATCATTGTCCTTTAGCTTAAATAGTTCATCTTCATCTCCCTGGGTGTTTGGCTGCTAATGTGTTTATAGAGAGCAATCAGATCCCTTCTCAACCTTCTTTTTTGCTAAACTAAAGAAGCCAAGTTTTATTAGTCTCCTCTCATAAAACAGGCCCTACGTTCCCTGATCATCCTAGTAACTCTTCTCTGCAGCTTTTCCAGTTGGATTTCATCTTTATTGAACAGGAGTGACCAGAATTTTACCCAGTATTCCAAATGAAGTGTTACACCAGTACCAGTCCTATGGGAAGTAATGACACAGAAATAAGGATTCCAGCAGAAAAAGAATCAGATTCTGGCAGCGTTCTGTAGATTGTGACAGGCCAACTTGCCAGGAAGAAAAGTAGGGGGGAAAAAGACTAGAACCAAGAATAAAGCCAAGATTTTTAACACTGGGGACAAAATTAAAGTTTGAGTTAAGGAGTGTGACCGTCAGAGACACTGGAGAGGGAGGACTTAGCATTGAAAAATTCATATATATCCTGAAGCAGGCAGAGAGATCACAGAATGAGATGAAAAAGGTATAAATCACTAGCAGGGATGTCTAAGACTGAAGCTAACTATTAGAGGTCCTATAGATGGACAGAAGATATAAAAGGTCAAAAGATAATATGCGTAATGAAAAAGGGAACGAGTAAACTTTCTACCAAAAATGGGGGGGGGGGGGTGGAGGGGAGGAAGTAGGATTCAAATCATGAAAAAAAGAGATGGAGAGAAGTTGTCTTGTTTAAGGTACTCAAGAAAGAATGATTGATAGTATGAAAACTCATGCCAAGACCAAGCAGGAAGTCAAAATTCATGTGCAGAGACAAAGAGCTGCTTGTTAGCCACTCGGAGAAGTGTAGTCTTAGTACTGTGAAATCAATCAAGACGTGTTCAGAGGTAGCCAGAAGTGAGAGAAAACCACTTTCCCAAAACTGCTGAAGAAAAAGGTTTATGACAGCAAAATAAGTGGCAGAGGAGGATGAATTAAATAAACTCTGCCAAAAGACAATGAGTGTTATCAGGCTTCTCAAGAATATGACAATGAACGCTACTACAGATTACTGCAGTCTTACAAAACTATCATAAAATGTACCAACCAGGCACAAATTTTACTAATCTACCTTTTACCATGATAATGAAAAAAAAAAATCTTATATTTCATTTAACTGCCAAAAAACATTACTCTGGATAAGCAGGGTTTTGCAAGGCTGGAGTATTTCATTTTAAATGTTCTGCTTTGATAAGAAAAATTAAGTGCCTTATGTGATGCACTGAATTTTTTCTTAGTTATTTCATTACAAGCTCTTTATGAGTTACCTTTGACCTCCATTTATAAGAGAACAAAGTGCACGTGCTGGAGTCACATTATTAACCATAGCCTTCAATGCTTTGTCTACATCTTCCCTTATAAAGGTGTTGGATTCTCCGGCTTTGTGCAACAGGACTTTTACAGTACTGTCTAGTTCTTGATCCATGCTCTTTTTCAGGTAGGTGAACAAATCCCCTAAACAGACCACAGCAGCTCGGGAAACGCCAGAGCGTAAATTCTTCATCTGCAAACAAGAAAAACCCAAACAAACAATGTGTAAGTTACAAAACTTTATTTTATTTTCCTGTTTGTAAACTTCTAGTCATTTAGAAAAAGAGAAATTCTCATTTTGATTCCAGATGGGTGGGAGTTAATATGCATAACATATCAAAATGATATCAGGTTAGATCTTAACTTTCACAGCTTTCAAACAAATTTAAAACTACTGAATATCCCAAATACAGGCTGCTTTACAAAATTGCACCCATCCTTTCAAAGATGGCCAACATAAAGAAAACAGCAGCGACTGAACATAACACCTCACCACTCAAATGTTTACCTCAGTCCTATCAAAACAATATTTTTGGCATAAGATTTTTATATGAAAATTTAACCTCTTGAACTACAGCCAGACTTGTTTCATGCAGCTTTCCAGTCAACACATCAGCATGGTAGGCAGACAAACATCGAACAAAGTTCAGTCCTTCAATCTTCTTCTCCCTGTATAAAATAAATATTTAAATTAAAAGCAGCATCTCACAAAAACCACAGAGACAGCAGATAACTAAAATGTCTGGGGTGACAATGGATCACAAACTGAATACAAGTCAAGAATGTGCTGCAGTTGCAAAGAAGGCTAATGTCCATCTGGGGGGTATTAACAGGACTCCTTGTGTCCTGCTCTACTCAGTATGGTCAGGCCTCTGCTGGAGCACTGTGTCCAATTCTAGAGGCCATCCTTTAGAAAAGATATGGACAGACTGGCGAGAGCCCAGAGAGCAACAAAAATTATAAACGGTTTAGAAAACTTGACCTATGAAGAAAGGTTAAAAAACCTGGGCATATTTAGTCTTGAGAAAAGACGACTGAGTGGGGGACCTGATAACAGTCTTCCAATACATTAAGGGTTGTTATGAAGAGGATGGTGATCAACTACTCTCCATGTCCACTAAGGTAGGAGAAGCAGTAATGGGCTTAATCTGCAGCAAGGGAGATTTAGGTTAGATATTAGGAAACTTTCTAACTATAAAGATAGTTAAACTCTGGAACCTTCCTAGGGAGGTTGTGGAGTGCCCGTCATTGGAGGTTTTTAAGAGTAGGTCAGACAGGGATGGTCGTGCCTCAGCACAGGGGGATGAACTTGAGCAGTGTTTCTCAACAACTAGTCCTTGGACCGGTACCAGTCCCTGAGATTTCCCTGACACAGCTTAGGAAGGCAGAAAGCAGGTCCCTGCTATCAAAAAGGTTGAGAAACACTGGACTAGATGACCTCTTGAGGTCCCTTCCAGCCCTGCCTTTGATTCTGTGTCTAAGTAGCACAACCATCGGGATTATTAAGGAAACAAAAAGTGAATACAAACTTTGTTTCCAAATATAGCAATAATTTAAACTAGAAGCTATCGCAAAAATATTCCGTGGTATGGACAGAAGCAGGGCTGGATTAAGACAAGACGGGGCTGTAGGTACATCACAATGTGCCCTCCCTCCCCCACTCCAAGAGAGGCAAAAAAGGGACCAATAGGCCAATGCCATTGCTCATCTCTGGAGTGTCAGCAGGGGCCCATCCTCACATCTGGAACAGGACAATGATGTTCGTTGGGAGCTCCGCATCACAATGTGTCTTGGAATTAACAACCCACTGAGATGCCTGTCCCAACTCACAGAGCTGTTGTTTCAGGCTGTCTGCAAACTCAGGCAGGCATCACTCCGATGGTTATGCCTGGTTCACTTTTTCAATATTTTCTTTACAACCATGAGGACTTGCCCTCTTTTCTTATGTTTTACTAAAGAGACTTAATTTTTTTAACCAAAAAGCTATGTACATTTCATTTTTTTAAAAATAAGTATTAACAAACGCTGCAAATTACAATCAGACTCCATATATATGTGTATGTATACATATACACACCAGTCATCATCAGCTAAAAGTCGCAATGCTTCTGTCAGTGCTGTTTCAGGTTTTGAAAAGGGTCGCAACTCTGATGGATCCATTATTTCTGGACTGTGTGTGACTGATGGGGTCCGATCCTTATACTGCCCTCGCAGTCCAGGAGATGTTTCATCTGTCAAGTCATGAAGTTTTTAAGCAATAATCAGTGACTTATCTTTATAACATGAAGAAAGTGACTAGCAGTAAGACATGAACATAGTTAGCTACACTAAAGTCGGTGTCTGGACAGATTACTACTGCTAAAGGGCTGAGTTTTCAAAAAGGTCACCACAATTATACCCACAACATTTGCAAGTGCACCATTTGATGCATGTAAATGAAAATTTGTACACACAGACTCTCACTTTGAAGACCGTAACTTGAATTGCACACAGAAATGCAGGGTGTTACTAGGAGAAACAGATGCATTCAAAGATAATGTGGGCAAACCTAAGAAGGCTACTGCCTGCATTTGAATTTATTTAGAAGTCTAATTTGAAAATTATTTATATACCTATAGCTCAGAATTTTTCCAGAGTTCAGAAGAAATGATGTGCTGTTTCTCAATTACACACTTTTCTGATATAAACAGCTATTTGGTTCTATAGTTTGGAGAGGCAACAAAATCTTGGCCTAAGGACTGAATAGCTCCCCAGAAATCTCTAATGTTCCAAGCTATGCATTCATAAAAATACACGAATTCCCCAGTTAAATGTTCCCAGCAGATATAATTAACACCACTGAATCATTCCTTTGAATGTTACTATTAGTGAATCATTATTTTAAATTTTAATTAACTATTGCTCAAATTCAATTTATCTGTATCACACTACCTCTAATTGCAAAGACAGCTGTAGATTTTCAATATGTTTTACTAGCAAACTAGAAGAAGAATTTCTAAATCATTTCATAATCCAAAATGCATCTGTTTGTTAGTTTCTATGTTGCTACTGTTCTAGCTGATTGATAATGTCTAAAGAGCTAATAGCATAGCAACTATAAGCCTCCAGTTTGAAGGGCTTTCTATCAGACATTTTAACTGTATCAAGTTAAACTTTCCTTAAATGGGCATATAGTATCTAGGGGCTTTTTTAAATTTTGTTTTTACTCCATTAAATAATTTTTGAGTCACTAAGGTGGGGGGGGGGGGGGAGTGAAATGCCAGTAGCATTTTAAATGTCACTATTTGCCTAACTCTAGATGAAAAATATTTCAAAGGAGCAGCGACCACCTTAGTGATCCAAAAATAACTTGCCTAAAATTTTATTTTCCTTACAGGTCAGACATCTAATCATCTTCAACTCTTGCTCCTTTGGTAAGGTAATCAAAAACTAGTGACCCTGCACACTCCCTGAATTAGAGCCTCAGCACCACTCTGCTCACATTGCAGGGCAAACGGAACAAACTGCCTGTAGTCAATGTAGTCGGGATAGTTGGTTCCTATGCCACCACTCCTGCAGTCCCCTGTGCACTGCACTCTGACTATCCATACTTACTGGAGGGTCCCTGGGGACCACTGACAGTTGGCAAACACTACAGAATCCCCCAGCTTGTTGTAACCCCCAACTGGGCTGGATTGGGGCAGAACTTTGCAGAAATGTAGGGAGCTGACAGCAGCAGAATTGAGCTGTAGCTGCACCATTGCTCTGTCTTCATCATGGAATGTTAGGAATGAGATAATATATGAAGAGCTAAAAATGTCAGGATGGCAGGCATGCCCTGCTCAGGAACAAACACAATAAACTTTATGAGAAAATGGCTGTGTGCTATTCTGGAAGAAGTTACTGAGACTGAGCATTGCCATGGAAGTCATATCACAAAAAAAAATCCTAGAACCCTCCACCCAATAATGATTCTTACAACCTCTGTGCAGCTTCTCAAGTATCTTGAGTAAAGAGAGTCAGGGACTAAGGAGTTAAAGTGGCAGTTATGTTTTTAGGTATATTTATTCTACACTCGTAGGTATAGCATCTAAGGCGTCAGTCGCATGTGCTTAATTTTTACTGATTACATGTCAATTACATGGGATTACTCATGTACTTAAGTATAAGCAGATGTGCAAGTCTTTGTAGGATCAGGACCTGAGGGCCTTAGCTGGTGTCAGGGATGCAACTTTAGCATCTAAGCCTTAGTGCTATTTTGCTAAATCAGCAATCATCATATGATAAACTTTGGGTGAAATCCTAGCTCTATTTGAGGTCAGTGGGAGTTTTGCCATTGACTTCAGTAGGGCCAAACTTCCACATGATGCGTGTGTCTTTTTCCCTCCATTCGGTTACCACACATAACATTGAATCAGGATTTTATGCTATTTTAATGTGGGTTTCAATCTTTTAGTAAAAATTGTATTTGTAACTGCTTTCAGTTTTGGGATATGTATCTGCCTCTTCCACAAAGGAAGATGGAGATGTGAAAAACGTATTTGAAGCGTTGTTCTATACCTGCAAAATGTAGGTTTATTCTCTGTAACGTTAGTAATAAGAAGTGGTAGCTAGCACTGAACTAAAATGTAAGGACATACACAAGTTTGCACATTATCCCTGTAATAGAAAAAATTATTGAAACTTCAGTTTTAAAATAAATCATTAAGACTGATTACACTATGGGTTTGTCTCATCTGCCAGCATCCGAACACTTTAATACAGTGTTTTACATTTAATTAACTGTAACAGCTTACCTGAATCTAGCAAGACTGAAGACTGTGTCTGCCTTAAACTGGATGTTCTTTTTAGTGGAGTACTGAAGGCAACATCTTCGAAAGATAACGACTCATTCTTGGATGTTATTAACACATCTCCATAAAAACTTAAACCTACAAAACAGAGAAAGAACAGGAAAATCAGAAAAAGGGAAGAGGTCGCTATTTCTTAGTACTATGCTGTACTCTATAAAGATCTCAGAAACAATGAACTTATCTGTCATAAATTCCTTCCTTATTATTGGTTTCAGAGTAGCAGCCGTGTTAGTCTGTATTCGCAAAAAGAAAAGGAGGACTTGCGGCACCTTAGAGACTAAAATTTATTTGGGCATAAGCTTTCGTGAGCTACAGCTCACTTCATTGGATGCATTCCACTGAATGCATCCGATGAAGTGAGCTGTAGCTCACAAAAGCTTATGCCCAAATAAATTTGTTAATCTCTAAGGTGCCGCAAGTCCTCCTTTTCTTTTTCCTTATTATTGTTAGTATTTTATATCCAACAACAAATAAACTCACGAAGGAGATTATATTGTAGCATAAAATTTCAGTAATACCTGATGTCATTTTGGGTAGTCATAACCTTAAATAATTAGTGTTGTTATACCAGATTTAGAACATACTTCTTAGTCAACACCATTTAATAGTATGCCATTAAATTGACAAAATACTAAACATTACTTTCTGTTGCCATTTTCTCTGGTTCACTATGTCTAAGTCGTTCCCAGGGATTTCGTTCCTTTTTTCCCACATCATTGACTTCCTGATGTTCTTTATGACTCTGTTCTTTTTCTTCTTTCTTCTTCTGCCTCATCTTATCCTGGGCAGATTTTGAAATGGCAACTTTCATCTGCACAAAACAGGAAAAGTCCCACTGTAAAATATAATTGAACTGAAACAGTTCAGTCAATAACTTAGGACTGGGAATCTTCTTTGCTAAACAAAGGGGCTCACAATTTCTACTACTACTCCACAGTGCATTTGGGAATTATTTACGTTAATTTAGGACCCATTCCTGCAAAGACTTGTGCATGTGCTTACCTCTATGCACTGTGAGCAGTGTGGGACTACTTATATCATGTAAAATGAGTACGAGACTCTTTGCAGTACAGAAATAATCCTTCGTGGTAATCTATGAATAATTAAGTTATTGGGGGAGCAGAACTGTGAACCCCTAGATTTTATGGTACTACTTGTGTGAATAACTAGTTACTAATTTGAGTAAAGAGTATGGAGTCCAGCCCAACTTCAATTGTTTGACTTTTTTTAAACTATCAATTTTTTGATAGAGCAATCTTCAAACTGTGTGACCTGATTATTTTAAAAATTACTTTAAGGGTTCTTATGATCTCCTATTTATGTTTAAGGGTAAATGGTGGGTTCTCTGTAACTTGAACTCTTTAAATCAAGATCTGAGGACTTCAGTAACTCAGCCAAAGGATATGGGCCTATTGAAGAAGTGGGCAAGTGAGGTTCTGCGATGTGCAGGAGGTCAGACTAAATGATCACGATGGTCCCTTCTGGCCTTAAAGTCTAGGAGTATTTTCAGTTTGTAATTTTCTCCCTTATCTATAAGGAAATAGTGAAACTGACTATTAAAAATGCAGTCAAGTGCACAGATTAAACAAAGTGAGAAAACAAATAAATGGTCATTAATTTCTTTAAATTTTAGCAACCTTAGAGGTTACTTGACGTGCATTTTCAGGAAGAAGTGTGATTTTCTTTTTGAAGAAGTATCTTTACCTTGTGTTATTTTATACAAATAAATATTAATGTTCAAAGTCATAGGAAAGTTGAACAAGATGTAAGTAGCAGCACAGCTCTTCATGAAATCTCTCCACAGTGCAGACACTGAGAAGATTATTTACAGGGAATGTATGGTTTATGAATGATGTTCGATTAAAAGTCTGCAAACTGCAGTCCTCTCTTTGTCCACACAACAGATGATGGTCAGTAACAGCAGCTAGTTCCTCATACTGCATTGCCAAAATATCCTGATCATGAAAGGAAGGGACTACCTTAGGGGCTAGTGGGAAGTTCATTCTCCATGTCCCTTCAATCCTTGGTCTCTTTGCTCAGAGTGTTAACAAAAATTGCTAATTAGTAACAATTTTAATGGATATTTCGTGATGTTGATACATTTCAGTACCTGCTACAGCTGAACAAACAACTGCATTGAATTGAACATTTGCAACAACCAATTGAATTCCTTCACCAAATTTAGCCCTTTAATCTGTTTGAATCATCATAAAAAGACTGAAGAAATAAAATAAATCTCTATTTCAGGTCTAAAGACAACTTTGTGTGAACATTTGTACAAACAAAACTATTCACAAATGTTTACTGAAGTGTGCAAACTGACAAAGCAACATTTTGTTCAGAGGTCATCAAGATATTGACAAATGATTCCTCATTATTCACTCAGCTTTAGTCTCCAGCCTGTGCTGGAATTAGATCAGAGACCTAGAAATAAAAAGCTCTATTCCATTACCAGACACCTGAGATATCGATGACTGTACTTTAATCAAACATTTATTTACCAGTATCTGGAGAACATAAAACTATATTCACTAGTGACACTTGAAAAACAATTAAATCTGTTTTACACTCTTACATCTTTCTCATTTTCAGTATCAAGGAAAGGTGCACTGTTCTGCTGGACAGCTCTCCCATAGATCCCTGATAGAGGCTCAATGCCTTGTTTGAGAGAAAGGACGTCTCCGTTCTCCACACACGATATCATGGACTGGCTGTATGTTAATGGCGCAGATGGGGGGCTTCCAAAAACACCTGAAATGGTTATCATATTGTAACCTCACCAAGAGGTCATTTTCACACAGCAGAAGTCACTCAGTAACAAACTAAAGCAAAGCAAAAATAAATTCCAGAAAATAAAACTTGGGTTGCTATAACGTTAGTGCCAAATTCTACTCCAAGTTACATTATGCATTTCCACTGACTGCAATGAGACTTTTTCTGTGTGTGGGTATATGTGCAAAATTTGGTCCTCACATGTTCTTACTGTTCTTTGTTATTTAATGCTAATATTGTAGTACAGTGCACTGTTCCCTCTAAACTGTGAGCGCGTGCGCACGCACACAGATCCTAAACCCTGCACATCTCGCACAAAGATTTGCACAGAAGCACAACAATTTGCACAGAAGAAATTTTTTGCGCACATGGCCTCTCAAAAATTAGACGGAACATTGGTACAGTGTATATTACATTTCTCATTAAGAATGTAAAAATATTCAGTAATTCCAATACTTTTTTTGAACTTTAATACTTTTAATTTATTTTAAAAATTGGGGATTGTTTAATCTTTAAATAATAAACATTTGAATGAACTCATTTCAACTCCCCTTCTCCTGACTCCAAAAATACTATACTATTGTTTCTATACTAAAATTGTATTGCATATATAGAGAAAAAAAGGTTTTTTAAAATACCTTTTCCAACAATTACTACAGAATCTTCAGACAGGGCACTCGGTGAAATGAAGTCTAGGTTGTTAATTTGCTGTAAACTAGATGTTGACCCTGTAAATCCTAAAAATTACATACAAAGAAGAGCTAAATCATGTAGTTTATCCATTACTATGTATTGCACTCTTCCAAAGTATCATCTTACCAAACTTAGTTTCAACTGATTAATCACTTTTATGCAGGACTGTAATTCTAATTTACTAGAGTATTACTTAACGCTGAAATTCTCAGAAGAAAAGTACTATATCACATATTCTAAATATCATTACTTTCAAATACACTAAATACCAACTCGCTTTACAGAATTTCCCACACACCTAACTCTTTTTCCAATAATTCAGCACAATTGTGCCAATTTAGCATCAATTGAAAACTACTGATTTTCTGTTCCAGAGCACTTTGTGTTGATTACTGCACAATTTAGCAGTTAGTCAATTTTTCACTTAACATACATTTTATATTTTATATTTTAATTCCGGTTGCACTGTTTGCATATATGGCAATGTCAATCAGTAACAATGGCAGACTGCCATAACATTCTTTAGCATTAAATAACTCCCGTGGAGTTACTAACATTTTCAGCTTGAGGAAAGTCAGATCACTCACTGGAAAAATCACAAATAAGTCAAAAAATGTTATGGCAAATAGATGCTGCGTTGCTGCAAGCCTGACTTTATCTTATTGTTGTGATTATATCTGACAGTCTATAACAAAGACTTTTTAGCACAAAGAATTGAGACCAAGCCAGGCCTGCACAAACTGGAGAGTCAAAAGAATTCTTAAGCCCTTTAAGACTCTGTCCCATGAGAGCTGTTCTGTTTTCTGACTCAACCTCCATCTAACTCCTACCCTATGGAAAGTTCACTGTAGGGAGATGGGGCTGATGCTGTTGAAACTGACCAGCAAATGATTGGTTTTTGCTTTTACTCCCTCCCCACCCCCACTCTGTGTGTGTGTGTGTGTGTGTGATAACATAATAGAAAGCCTGGAACTGGTTTGTTTTGGGGGAGGGGTTAATGTCTCCTCTACTCTCTCTATCCCCTACTTCACCCCCCCCCCAAAAAAAGGTTATTAGTTGCTGGTTTTTTTTATACCAAAAAAATATCAGGTACATCAAGCCTGGTCTTCTCTGCTTTTATTGAATAACTTCTTGAGGTTCTAACAAGCTATTTAGTGCAAGCTTCTATACCTTAACTGAACAGCCATGGTTCTTTAGCCAGAATTGTATCTTTAGCCAAATATTACTTATATTACAGTAGCAGCTCTGAACCTAACCAAGGATTGTCCTACATGTTGTACAAAGAAGAAAGAAGCCGGTGTCTGTTCCAGATGGCTTACAGTTAGGGTGACCAGACAGAAAGTGTGAAAAATTGGGACGGGGTGGGGGGTAATAGCAGCCGATATAAGAAAAAAGACCCAAAAATCGGGACTGTCCCTATACAATCGGGACATCTGGTCACCCTACTTATCGTCATGGTGTTTCATAGGCAACAGGAATTAAACTGGTGTTAACAAACAAAAGTGTTAAACAGTCTGACTAAAATCCCTTTCCCCTCCTTCACTCCAATTGCTCAGATTTCAGTCTCTTGTAATGGCATCATGTCACTATATCTATGCTAACTGGAGAGTTTGCAGGATAGATAAGTCCCCAAATTTTTAATGTTAAAAAGAAAAAGAAAAAAAGAGCAGAAAACCATACTCTTTGGGAACAGATTCTCTTGGAGACTTTCTTTATACATCACACATGTCTATCAGGCTTTGAGATAAGGCCATTACATTTCACATCGGACACTAAAATACTGCCACAGGATATTTACTTTAGTCACTACCAATCAGCCAGATTTTAAGTAATGTAAAAGGTGAAGACTGTATCCCTTAATTTGACTTTCATTTTTAGCTTTCTTGGTCAAAAAGACACACTATCATGGCTGCATGCTAACAATGGCCAGAATCAGAGAAATACATAAAAGACAAAATCCTTTAACCATAGGTAAGCTGGTTATGATGCAGGGAGCAGTAGCTTTTGTATATTACTAATATGTGCCTAGTGCTAAATCAATGCAACTTTTCAAGACCTCATTAGAACTTAAACACAAAAGCTTATGATTTATCTGCCTGAACTTTACCAATAATGATGGCTTAATTAAAAAAATGAAACATATATAGCTATATCCATATTTTGGCTGAGAAAAGTGAGATTCTGATCATTCATTTCAAGTCTTTTCCTATCCCTGAGACTTTAACAGTTACCTAACACTTGTTAATTAACAGCTTGTTAATTTCACAAATATATGTTAAGCTAAATAGAGATTGTAATTATAGGACCTAGTTGAATTCCATGAAATATTTGATTTATAAAAAGCTAACAAATGTTTGAGGGTTTTTTTTTGCCATAAATAGGAAGTCACAAAACATAGGAAGCTCACTAACCTTTTGTAGGTTTACAATGCCTTTGATGCTCTTTGTTCTGACCTTTAAAAACACAAGGTGACACTTCTCTCTGCTTGTCATCTTCATAATCAGCAGATCCATTTCCATAGTTCAGACGTTGGCCAATTATGCTCACGTCAGAGGTTGATTTATCATGAAATGTTATCCCTGCACAACAGAATCCATAGTGAAGTGTTCAGTATGTATCATTGAAATGGTGCATCACTATTTCATAAATAAAAAACCCTCAAATCATCAATTTTTTTGATCTCTGCAGGGTTGAGGCTAGTTTTAACATGCCCTAGCTGTGTTACAGGAAAAGGGAAAGAAACAACACAGAAGTCTCCTCTCATACCCAAGCCCACAGTACGATTTCAAAATGGTCGATTAAAATCTAATAGAGTAAAAAAAAAAAAAAAAAAACACCTTCTGGGCTAAGATTGAATAGGTCAAATAAGACCAGACAAAATTAGATACTACTTAAGTGGGCCTTATTATGAAAATACTGGACAGAGCCTTAATTAAAATGGTTTCATTTTAACCGAATTAGTTATATCTTTCTTTTTCTGCACAACAAATTACCTGCACTGGAGCTCTGTTCTACTATGCTAGTACTTCTATTCCTTGCTGAAGACAGGCTTGCTGGACATGATTTGCATCCAAGAAGAGGAAAGATGTCTGAGCTGCTGCAATACAAAATAATTTCTATAAATATATTTCTGAATGGCACTAGGAGCCCTGCCTAAGAACATTTTTCACCTAAAGTGAAAACACAAGATGTTGGGTACAAAACATTTCCAGCACATCACCAGAAATGGTCACATTTACTACAGATTAGAGAAAGAGAATTAATTTGGTAACGATCAGGTTCACCATTCCCTCCACTCTGAGTAGCAACTTCTAAGAGCAAAAAATTACATGAGGCAGGTATATGGGAGAAGTTTCCATTTCTCCTGCCCATACTGTTATTTGTTCTGTGAACACAGAATTTCAAACTCCAATGCTGGAAAGCCAGCTGTAGGCCTAGCTGGCACCCTACTACCAGCTCTTATGGGCATTTGTTTATGAAGTTATTTGAGACCTCTCTGTGTTCTTGTACCATCCTCTCAGGTCATGAATGTGCTTACTTGGTTAGCTGACACCTAGTGTATTACTATGCTACCATGTCCAGGCCTACTATAGTTCAGCCTGTTTGCTATGCCTAGGGCTCCAGCAAGGCCTACATCAGCATCTGAACTAAACTCTCTTAAAGAAACTTCAAGATATTTAATGACTCCTGGTATTCTGTCACTCTTGCCCAAATTCAAACTTCCTTATATAGGTCATATCCACCCTGGTGGACTAGACTTGCATTAGCTGTGAGCACTGTCATACATTAAGGCTGCTATGTCGGGAACTAATGGAAATGTTCTATATTACAGAATACTGTTCCTATCACTTCTGGTCAGAGCCCATGCTGCAACAACACGGCAAGCCAGAGGTCTTTTCTGTTGGATTTTTACATTACGTTCTTCAGGCCTGAGCTCAATGCAGCTTGGCCATGTGCTCGGAAGAAGGTAAGGAGAGGCTGTACTTGCAACACTCGGCAAAATATTTCCCACTTCATTTTACAAAACTAAAAATAAGTACATACTGCAGCTAACTGCTCAACCTTAGTGCACCATCAAAACAAATTCCATCAATACACTATCTATTTCTTTGCAAAGGAGCTGAGAGAACGAAGGCATTACATAGAAAACAATTCTCCGCAATTAATATTACAATGCAAATGCTGCATTAGTGGATATTCAGGTTTAGCAACAATGAAAAAAATTTAAATTATTTGTTTCATCCCCACCCAAAAATCTGTTTAAGAAAATGCATTCCTGATTAACTTTCCAGGTTGCAATAAGAAAACCTCTTCCTCCTCCTCCTGATTCATTCTGTTTTACTCATTTATTTAGCCTGTGGTTCAGCTTCATTATAAAATATTTAATAGCAACTGCAGGGCTTGAACAGCTACTTTGTGTTACTATAGCTAGAGCTTGGCACTGGATCAAAGAAAAAGCAGGAATGAATTAAAACAATATTAAACCACAGCAGCACAGCATGCTGTATTTTAACTGGGAATAACTCCCACATAAAATCTAAGCACTAAGCAAACCAATGTCATTAAAAAAAAATACAGGTTTCCCACCATTCAATATTTAACTAACCCTAACAGCAATTACCTCAATTCTCAATGTGGGTTTGACATATAAATTACACTCACATTATCTTTCCTTGTGGGGTTGTGGACACTGGCGAAGTCAGAGACTCCTGACTGTAAACTCCACTTTCACTGTAAGAGCTCATATTTGGAGAGGAAGTGTGGGAAGGGGAGTCCATAGTCAGATCAAGCTTAAGCGCAGAATCGGGGCTCTCGAGATCTGAAGTGCTACCACTCAGTTTTGCCCTCTTCTTAGCTGCACTATTACGGAGAGACCTAAGTGAACTCTGCATCTAAACAGAATTGAAAACAACGTCAGAGTTTACATGCTGCATGTATAATTCACAAACACAGGAACCAGTTGTCAAATACAAGCCTGCTTCTAAAATCTTAATTTTTATTCACTGTACATTGACAGTGCTGTGTCTATGCCCCCTTTGGGCAAAGTAATCTATATGGATTCAATGTATCAGAATGTTATTTATTTTCTTAATGTCAGAGATCATTATTCTTATAAAGTGAAACAGACATGCACAATTTAATAGTACAACCAATGCAAACCCAAATGCTGTATGCACATCATATCTAGTTATGTTCTGCAAAGCTTAAAATGAAAGGTTCCTCACACAAACACACTATCACTCTTTTTTTTTTTTTTTTAAATAATTTTCTTAAATAGGCTCATGTTAAACAGAAGAGTTAACTGGCTCAATGGCAGTCTGTGGAAGGGACCTCTGATTTTTGCTCCCCGAGCTAGCCAGTTGTGGAAGAACTGCAAAGGTGAGTCTCACCCCAGTCTAAAAGTGAAGGCTGCTAACCCAAAGTCATGAAACTACAGCTACAACAGCCCCATTCCACTGCATCTTCTCCCCTCTCCTTACAGGAAATACTCAGAATAGGAAACAAGGGCACTGGTAGGTGGTATTACGAGGCAGGATTTTGTGGGGGAGGAGTTGGAGGGAGGTTGGGACAAATTACAATAAAGGGTGGGATCAGGAAAACAGTATTTCTACCTTGGACCCCCTTACTGTTTTGTCCCATTCACGGTTTCCTCTCTCACATTCCAATCTCTCACTAGAGACTTCCACCCACTCAAGGCCCCCACACTCACGCACACCAATCCATCATATTCACACCTTCATTTGCCAATTCACCCCATTCTCCCACAATCAACCCTCCCGACCCACTTCTGGGTCAGAGCTCCCCACGTTCTCTTCAGCGTCCTCCAGTCAAACCTCACTGCTCAGAAACCCCTTACTCCCCAACCAACCCACCCCACCCATAGGCTCAAAAACACCTTCCCATCTAACCTAGCAAGCTCAGAACCCCTTCCTCCCTTAGCCCAAAAACACCATCTTTATGGGTTAAACATGGGGACCAACCGGTGGATTTTTGAGAGCCACAAGAAGTTAAGTAGAGACCTAGGATTAATTTGAATATGGGGTACCTTGGCATGCATCCGTGCCTGTTCACTAGTGACCCTTTGTCTGGGTTTTTTTTGTTTTTTTGTTTTTTTTAAGATCTTGGGAGTAAAAGATGCAAACTGAGACAGCCGCCCCACTGCCACCCCAGCTTCATTGACTTCTAGTTTGGTAGGTATATTTATGGATTGCTTTAATCCCTAATTTAATGTACTGCTTTTCTTTCTTTATATACAGGAGTTTGTGATTTTCAGAGGATGAAACCCCACTGGATAAAAATTTAAAAATGATCATTTATTAATATAAAATGAAGCTTTAACTTAATGTATTGGAGATGCATTACAATTTTCCATACAATGTGTGTTTGTCATCCCCTGAGGAGAGCCAAATCAGGCATGATCTATACCTACTGTCTTATATGGATTCTGTATTACAGCTGTGTTAACATCATAATGGCTCCACATTATGGACTGACACGATACACTGGAATGACTCCAGAGGCGACACCCTAGTTCATCTAATTCATATGTTAGATCACATTTTCTCATTTCACTCCATGGAAATTTAATCATGTGTCAAGGACTGCAGCAATGATGTGCTAGGCTGCATCAGTGACAGTGCACTTCAACAAACTTTACAGGTGAACAGAGTCTGAACAAGAGATTGCTGTAAGTAAAATAGAAGTCACAGTAATCAAGTGGTATTTTATATAAAATTATTAAATAAAAATAAAGGATTAATTATTTAAGTCCTATTTTAAAGGGTAGCACTGTGGTTTCACCTTGGACAAAATCAAAGAAAAACTGTGTCAGATTGTGTAAATATCTAACTCATGTCATGGTACTATAATGGAGAATGTCAACATAGTGATTTGAGAACCTCAAAATAGGTAAGTAAAATGAGCATATGCCCAGGGCACAGAGAGTGTCCTTCAATACTGACTTTCATTGCTTTAGTTAGTTTCTCCCAGACACATAACATTATCTTAATGTAGTCTTTTGGTATTCATGACATGGTCACAAAGAGTACAGCAGTGAACATACATATATATTTTTCTTCTACACCTGAGGTTTTAAAGAGGGTTGGGTTTGGTGTGTGTGTGTGTTTGGGGTGGGGTGGGGGTTATTTTTTGTTTGTTTATAAAATTTATATTCTAGCATCTTTTTAAAGTATGTAAAATCACATTTAAATCCAACCTCTTCCTGGTCTGACTCCTTATGATTGACATTTAATTCTGAAAGATCAACTGCAAGTTTCTTGTCTTTTTCACTCTTCCAAATATCCTCAGACTCTTCATTTTTCTGTCTCGCTGTGTTTAACTCAGATTTATCAGGCAACGGGCTTGCCCCCCTTGGTATTGGGGGGACAGGTTTGGTCCCATTCAATCCTCTCCGTGAAGCTGGCGATCTCACCAAGGCTGGTTTAAGCTGAATTGGAGAATGCTTTTCCTGTGCATTTTCCCCTAGGTAAGATACAGACATACGTCACCATTTCAGAAGAACAGTGGAACACATCACTCAATAGGAGAAAATACATATTCAATTTTCACGAAACACAGCAAAAGTATTTTTTAGAAGAGGTGATTTTTCCCTTACTGAAGAGACACACTTGTGACGCAAAGTTTAGTTATGTAAATATTTTAAGGGCACATTTGGTTGAAGCAGCACATTTTTCACTAGGAAATTCTACCCTGTAATTTTGTTGCACACGGAATATGCCAATAAATAGCTCATGACACAGATGAGGTACAGAAACCTAATGACACCAATAAGATGCATATATTTGTTTAGGCCTGTCCTTTGAGATTTCATAATTCTATTTATTGATATACAGTAAACTCAAATCAACTTATTTGTTCACATGCTTTATAACCTTCCCATAAAATTGGCCATATCTAACTGCCTGTATGGGAAAAAAAAAACCCTCTCATATTACTAATATGTCATCATTTTTACAAACTATGCTAAAGTATGTCAGCATACCATGAAGTATCTAATAATTAATACTAAATTATAGTTGACAAAATTAATTGAAGTACATTCTGTGACGCATAATCCTCACTTTTTTATTCCAGGTTTTCAATTACTTGGAAGTTTGCAAAATTCAGTAACTCACAATGGGTTTTGAGTGTGAATTCCTGAATTAAAACTATACATGTGGAGAAAAATAATAATGATTGCATGACTAATTTTTTTAAAAAATATAACAGCATGCTGTTCTTTTTTTCAACTTCTATACAACTTTACCTGGTAAAAGATATTTCATTGATTTATCAAAAGCTTATTTTAAAAGATTAACAGCATTAGGTACTTTGTTTTTAAAAAATCCAGCCATCTTCACTTTTCTAGAACAGCTACCAAAGGCAGTTTTTGTTTCAAACAACAGAGAGTGGGAAGAGTGTATGCATACAGAATACCTGGCTAGTATCTTACAAAATTTGTCTTTACTAATGAGAAAACTTAATATAACTCAAGAAGATACTTGTCAAAGAAACTAGCTTTCTTCAAAACTTACAGATCATCCAATTATCTATTGTTAGGTAAATTACTTATGATTAGGGCCCTACCAAATTCACAACCATGAAAAACATGTCACGGACAGTGAAATCTGGTGTCTTTCTCCGTGAAATCTGTACCATATAGAGTAAAAGCACATAAAGGTCCAGATTTCACGGGGGGAGACCAGTGTTTCTCAAATTGGGGGTTCTGACCCAAAAGGGAGTTGCAGGGGGGTCACAAAGTTATTTTAAGGGGGGTCATAGTATGCCACCCTTACTTCCGAGCTGTCTTCAGAACTGTGTGGCCAGAGAGCAGAGCTGCTGGGCAGGTGCCCAGCTCTGCAGGAGGCAGTGTAAAAGTAAGGGTAGCAGTACCACAACACCCCCCACCCCCAACTCCTTTTTGGGCCAGGACCCTAAAATTACAACACCGTGAAATTTCAGATTTAAATAGCTGAAATCATGAAATTGACAATTTTTAAAATCCTATGACTGTGAAATTGACCAAAATGGACCATGAATTTGATAGGACCCTACTTATATGTGAAAGGTCATAAAGAATGGCCAAAAGTAAGCCTTTGATATTTTAGTTACGCATCCATGTTTTTCAATATTGTATTTTAGTTTGTTTTACAAAATATGTTAAGAGATACTATATTGAACATCTTCTGGTTCCTTACTCAGGTATTTTCATTGCTTGCCAACTTTCTAGCATCTTTGCCCTACACTCTGCCATTACAGTAACCTTATTACACTGGCAGCGGCTTACAAAAGTGTTTCCCATTTCTCCAGGATACTTTCTCTCAGGAGATGTAAATTGATCTATTTACATATGTTTTGAGGGAACAAAATATACACATTAAATAGTGCTCTAGATTTATCTTTCTGAATCCTGAATAAGTAAAAGTTGTCTGGTTCCATGATAAATGCTGTGGAAACTGCTTTGCTAAGACGACTATTCTAATGAAAGAACAAATGGCACAACTACTGAAAACAACAGGCTAGGCATGCAAAAAGTCAGCTATTAATAGCTGTGCTTCATCAGGACAGTCACTTTAGGGGGAAAACTGCCAATAACTAACTTAGGACTTTTCTACAAATGAAAACTTCACTGGTTGAACTTAAACTTGTGATTTTAACTTGATTTAGTTAAACCTCTGCAAAAAGCTGTGTGATCACTCTTGGTTCGGTTTTAATCAGGACCATTTTGTTTTAGTTTAAATACATTAAGGCTATATCTACACTACACAGCTTTTAGTGACATGGCTGTGTTACTACAGCCGTGCTGCTAAAAGTCAGGCAGCATAGCTCCTGTTTATCAGCTCTCCTGCCGACAAAAATCTTCCACCCCCAATGAGCGGCATTTGCATCATTGGCTGGATAACGCTCCTGCTGACAACGCGCTGTTCACAGTGGTCCTTGTCGCTGGCAAAACTTGTGTCTTTCGGGGGGGCTTAACACTTAACACAGATGTCTACACTGGCAACTGAACGACAAAACTTTTGTCTTTCAGAGGCACTTTAAAAAAAACAAACCTGAAAGATAAGTTTTGCCATGTAGCTAAAAGCTGTGTAGTGTAGACATAACCTAAGAATCAGCATAAGGGCTTGTCTATACAAGCACTTTACAGCACTGCAATTTTCTTGCTCAGGGGTGTGAAAAAACACACCCGAGTGCTGTAACTTTCAGCGCTGTAACACGCCAGTATAGACAGTTGATCAGCACTGGGAGCTGCGCCCCTTGTGGAGGTGGGGTTTTTAGAGCGCTGAGAGAACGCTGGGAGCGCCGTGACTACACAAGCCATTTTAAAGCGCTGCTGCGGCAGTGCTTTAAATGTTGCCAGTGAAGACGTGCCCTAAGAAACTGAAATAAGCTGCCCTTAAACTAAAATAAGAGGGTCTCGACAAAGGTTTAACTAAATCAGTTTAAAAACAATTTCAGTTTAAGCCAGTGCAACTTCCTTGCATGGACAAGGTCTTACACTGACCGTTAATGGCAATGACTGATGTTGAAACTGGAATGGAATTAGCATAAAAATTCCAATTATAAGTACATTTGGTCTTAATTAGATTTTAAATAGGTGTGAAACTGTGAGGACTGGTCATTGAATACAGAAGTTTCCAAATAAAGGTTAAAAAGGGAAAAAAGGCAAAATGCAATGAGTATCATTTTCTTGTATATTCATTCATTAAGGTATTTTATTGCATTTAAGTCTTTTAGATTGTTTTTCTTTACACGTTCTATCTTCTTTTAATCAGAAGATAGGTGGTACACTAGGGCATGGCTACACTTGCAGATGTAGAGCGCTTTGAGTTAAACCCACCTTCGGAGAACCTTCGGAGAATGCAGTAGGGAAAGCACTGCTTCTATCCACACTGACAGGAACAAGTGCATGAGTGTGACCACATTTGTGGCACTTGCAGCGGCATTGGGAGTGGCACATTATGGGCAGCTATCCACAGAGCACCTCTTCCCATTCTAGCGCTGTGGCTTGTGGGAAGGGGGTGGGAAGGCAGGGCATTCTGAGTCCTGTCCCAAAGCCCTGTGATGCATTGGTTCGCATCCCAGCAATCCCTGTGCTTCCATCCACATTTGGCGCCATCTTTCAACTTTTTTGTGCTGCGCACTCTGTCTTCCCTTTCAGTCTGCAGGAATGGAGCCCGAACTGCTGAGGAGTATGCTGACGAGTCTCGCCAGCACGTCACGTTTGGCAATCAAGTTATTCCTTATGATCGAAAGTGACAGTGATGGCTCCAACGATTATATCGACTCGAGTAACGCATATGACACGAGTTTGCTTGTGGCATTCACGGACATGCTCATCACCGTGGAATGCTGCTTTTGAGCTCAGGAAACAAGCACTGAGTGGTGTGATCACATAGTCATGCAAGCCTGGGATGACAAGGAGTGGCTGCAGAACTTTTGGATGAGAAAAACCACTTTCATAGGACTGTGTGAGGAGCCCTCCCCCACCGTGGCACAAGGACATGAGATTGAGAACTGCCCTGATGGTGGAGAAGCAGGTGGCAATTGTAATCTGGAAGCTGGCAACTCCAGACAGCTACTGATCGGTCACTAACCAGTTTGGAGTGGGGAAGTCGACAGCTGGAATCATGTTAATGCAAGTTTGCAAGGCCATTAATCGCTTCCTGCTCAGAAGAACAGCGACTCCGGGTAATGTGCACAACACTGTGGCTGGCTTTGCACAAATGGGTTTCCCTAACTGCAGAGGGGCGATAGAGCACTCCACGCCTGGCTGAGCAAACACGAAGGGGATTTTCAAAATTCCCAGAGAATTTAAAGGACGATTCTGATGGTTGGTCACCTGAGGGCAGGGCAGTAGAGTTCAAAGTGACGACCAGAGTGGCTAGAACAGGCATTGTAGGACACTTCTGGAGGCCGATCAGAGCGCACTATAGGACCAGGGCATCTACACTGGCGCTGTGGCACTCCAGTGGGGGCGCACAAAACGTTATTCCACTCACCGAGGTGGAGTACTAGGAGGGACCACTTGTGGAGTCAGAGAGCTCTATGCGCCTTGCCAGTGTGGATGGGTAGTGAACTAAGGCACCAGGGGCTCCTTTATTGCACTGTAACTCGCAAGTGTAGCCAAGCCTTTAAGTGTGTTCCAACTGAGACAATTCTTGCCTAGTACATTACATATTTTTGCACTTATCTGGAGTATAAAAGCAAAAACAGTTAGATTAATCTAACTGCAAATGTATTATTTTAAATGTATAAACAAAAAAGCCGAATTTTCAAAAGCTGGCTCTTGACCACGTGCCCACAACAGTGCATATGCAAAAACCACTTTACATGTGCAAGCAGGATAAGTGCACATTTCCCAATACATTCACACAGATGCAGGTTTTGCGTACACTTTTTTGAAGACCACTTTCAAAGTGTGACCATAAACTTTTATTTTTCTGCAATATTTTTACCTGCATTGTCTCCCGACTTTTGATTGAGAAGCTTCTGAGGACTGGGCTTGGACAACCCTTCAAAGCTCTTAAGAGGCCAGGAATTTGAAAAGTTAACAGCATGATCTTGAGACTTCTTTGGAGATTCAGCAGGAGGGAAGGTGTGCTTTGGACTGTTTCTAGGTGATGAGAGTGGATAAGATGGAAGAATGAAGGCTCCTTGGTTTGTGTTAGAACTTGGAAAGGACAAAGTACGCTCTGCTGGACTGCATAAAGTTCGTTGGGTCTTGGTAAAATTTAGGCTGGCACAAACTGATATTTGAAGGAATGAAAAATTATTATTTATACTAATTAACCTCTAACAACAAACAACAATTTAATTTTACTTCTCTTTCTATCCAACTTGTCTTTCAATTAGGCTTTAAAATACTCTGAAAAAAACTAATTTTAGGAGGAATCAAGCATTATTTTGTTAAAGCTTTTTCTACACATTAGAGTTAATCCAGAATAAGGTAGGGTGTGAATTTGAAGTAGATTAACTATTCCTGAATAACTCCACATGTGAATGCTCTTATTCCAAATTGGTTTATCCAAAATGGATTAAGCCAATTCAGAATAAAGGCACTTTTATTGCGGAATAAGAGCATCCCCACTTGGAGGTAATCATTAACAGCTATTCCAGAATTACTCTCCATGTAGACAAACCCACAGTTGATAATCAAGTCCATGACAATCACCATCTTTAAAGTATCAGTCTAAAACAGTCAAAATGCTAGATTCAATAGTATACCATTAAGACGACAATGGCATTTAATTCTGGTTGGGTATACTATTACAGCAATAATTTGTAGCAAAATAATACATTTACCCAAACTATTATAAGTGAAGGTCAGAGCTTTACTTGAGCGAGAGATGCAAGTTAATATATCAGTGGTTCCCAAACTTGTTCTGCTGCTTGTCCAGGGAAAGCCCCTGCCAGGCTGGGCCGGTTTGTTTACCTGCCACGTCGGCAGGTTCGGCTGATCACAGCTCCCACTGGCTGCGGTTCGTTGCTCCCGGCCAATGGGAGCTGCTGAAAGCCGCGGCCAGTACATCCCTCAGCTCGCGCCGCTTCCAACAGCTCCCATTGGCCTGCAGCAGCGAGCCGCAGCCACTGGGAGCCGTGATCAGCCGAATCTGCGGACGCGGCAGGTAAACGAACTGGCCCGGCCGGGCCAGGGCTTTCCCTGCACAAGCAGCAGAACAAGTTTGGGAACCACTGTAATAGATGAATTGTTTGTATCATCTAATTTCAAGTATTTAGTACAAGCTACCTGGTCTCTCAAAAATTCTACTTCCATGTTTGTGTTTGGTTATACTTTGACTACAAGTTATTTGTTTTTCATCTCATCTATGTTCTTTTACTAAACACAGAAAATTGCCAGATCATATTTCATCCAAATAAAAATAAAACGTTTACTAAGAGACCTGATACAGGACAACACAATAACGCTCTCAAAGGGGTGTACAGAAATGTGGAGTATGATTATAGTTCATGTACCTTTATCTTGCCGATGGTTATTTAATCCTAAAAGTTGTAAATCAGAACCCACACTACCACTCTTTCCACGTATCTGTGGATATCCAAGTTGTTCACATTTCCCTGAAATATGTGGCTGATGAGAGCCTTACAAAAGGAAAAAAAAAAAAAAATGTCAGCAAGTACCTCCATATGCAGTTTAAAAACACAACTAAAAGAACTGAAACAAAAACTTAAAATCCTTTTTGAATAGTTATAAAAATATTATTAATTAACAGTGATTAAAAATTTTTAATTCGGATAATAAAACCTAAATGAAAAGTTTGAAAGTTTTCAGTGCTGCACTCATGAGTTTCTAAGCAACCTTATAATGTTCTTCATGCACATAAGCTAGAATAATGGCTGGCACTCATGCAAAGAAGCCTGTGGTTCTATCAAGGCATATTACCAACAATGGGATTTGTAGTAGTTGAAACAAAAACCAAACAAATAATTTCTTCTTGGAATATGGAAAAATAAAGGGGAGAAAAATGCCTTAAAAACAGAAAAATATGAAGTTTTTCTTTAAAATGACATCATTCTTAACAGAATAGTAAATACGCTTGGAATTTCAAATATGTCAATGCTCCCCAACAGGGGTTGAATATAAACAGCGCACTGCCAAGAAAAGGGAACAAATCAAGTTTGGTCTTGCCCAGTGTCTCCATGTGCCTTTTCACTATTAGAATACAAAAGATAGCTATCATAAGTTAAGCATTGCACTGAATGTCCAATCTTTTTATAGAATTGATCTTTAAAAAGGTTCCCAATTATTTTAAAAGGGAAAAAAAAAAATCTCATTCTTCAAAACCGTTCTCAAAAGTCACTTCTCACCACCAAACACTATTCAGGTACTTTCTAGCTTTATGTCTATCGCCGACCAATTATTAAAAAACACAACGAAAGGGAAAATGTGAATATACAAAATAGAAAACTATTTCACTGCTGACAAAAACATATTTCTGAAAAGGATACATTATATAAATGTAACCATGGCGGCATGTTGCCCAATTTATAGTTCAGTGCTCCATTTATTAAGGTTCAATAGGGTCTTTGCTAGAACAGTTTCCATGGCAATAAATCACCATTTTCTCAAACTGTTTCCATTGAGAAGTTGTCTCAAACTGTTCCATTGCTCTTTCATTTACTATTCAATCTGAAGTTTGAATTGTATTTTACACAATGCGCAAGAACTCTGGTCAAAACTGTTTCCTTGCTGAGATACACAGAAATTGTGATACAGCATTTTTTTCTACATTTTAAAATCAGGAGAAAGGTCTTGACTCAAGGTCACCCTGAAATTATGTCATTCATTTTAGTTGTTAAAAGACTGAACTATTTCCTATTAATCATTTCTTAAATGGCCAAATTAAATTGCATACTTTGAAACTAAGGGCATGTATGCCCACAAAAGCTAAACTGATTCAACAAAAGGTGTGATGTTAAACAAATTTAGTTAAACCAGTGCAAATTTCTGTGTAGACCAGGATTAAGAATCTGACTCTAGTTCTTGTAAATCAGCATAGTACCAATCATTTCAATACAGCTTTGCCAATTTACTGCATCTGAGGAAATAACTCTGTTTTTATTTACTCAATACTGGAGCCTTCCTGTTTAAAAAAAACAAAAATCACCAAATGATTAAACATTCTCAGAATGCTGTAAATGTGTACAGATGTCTTATCAAGTTTTCCTAAATGCACCTGATCACTAACAGATCTTCTGCTTATTTAAACACAATTATCTACAATGATACTTACCAGGACAAACAGGAGAATGCTCAGAGTTAAGATCTAGACTATTCTGAAATAAATTCCTTGAAGCTTTTTTTCTGCTAAAAAATAAATCATCACTGACTGGCATTCCTTGAGAAGATCTTAATTTTGGAGAATGAAGGAAATCATTGTATGGACAGAACTGAAAGAAAACGGAAAATGTAAAAAAACATTTATTCATATCAATAATGTGCCCGATTTTTTTTCTTTATAAACAGTGGAATCCATAATGAATTACTGTAACACAACATTTAGAAGCTACACCATTGCCAAGCTAGACACAGGATGTATTTTACTAGAAACTATGGTGTCAGTTGGAGGGGAACAGTACTGAAACCAGCAGCCACTGCTGCAGTTCACAAAGGGGGCAGGACAGGTCAGGAATCAGAATCTTACCCTGGATGCTCTCAATGTACAACTGTGAACAGTTTTTGCATGCAATTTACAACCCCCTGTACCCATGGGAATTAATCTGGCCCATAATGTGTACATTCAAGAACTAGCTACACTGAATGAAAAGGGGAAGAAGAAAAAAAAAAGATCACCTCTGCTCTGACCCTTATATGTCACTCTGGTGGTGAACAGGACCCACAGGAACAACATAAGGCTGGCATAAACCACTACCCTCAAGCCCCAGTGAAAGCAGTATAATTGTGCATGCCGGAGAAGAGAAGGGAAGGGACGTCTCCACAACATACTGACACTTGAAAATTCTGGGCTCTGAAACAGCAGCAGTCAGGAAGCTGTCATACATAACAGCAAGCTTTGGATGCTCTAATTTACAGAATGGGCTGCACCAGCCTCTAGCCAATCCAGAATCTCTGTGCACACCTCTAAGAGGCACACCACAGAATCGGACTCAAAGTCACAGCTGATTTCTCTCATTCTGAAACTTGCAAATTCATTTTTCCAATTACCTTACATTTAAGTTAAGCTTTCCTGAAGTTATCCAGATGATTCATCAGCATAAAAGCAGGGATAAAACAGGAATAAAATCTTTTATGCAAGTAAAGGTACTTCAATTTGTTTCAGAGTAGCAGACGTGTTAGTCTGTATCCGCAAAAAGAACAGGAGTACTTGTGGCACCTTAGAGACTAACAAATTTATTTGAGCATAAGCTTTCGTGGGCTACAGCCCACTTCATCAGATGCATGCAGTGGAAAATACAGGAGGACGATTTTATATACATAGAGAACACAAAACAATGGGTGTTATCATTCACACTATAACGAGAGGGATCAGTTAAGGTCCTAATCACATCAGCCACACGATCAGAGGCTTGTTCACCTGCACATCTACCAATGTGATATATGCCATCATGTGCCAGCAATGCCCCTCTGCCATGTACACTGGCCAAACTGGACAGTCTCTACGTAAAAGAATAAATGGACACAAATCTGACACCAAGAATTATAACATTCAAAAGCCAGAGGAGAACACTTCAATCTCTCTGATCACTCGATTACAGACCTAAAAGTTGCAATATTACCACAAAAAAAACCTTAAAAAACAGACTCCAAAGAGAGGACTGCTGAATTGGAATTAATTTGCAAACTAGACACCATTAAATTAGGCTTGAATAAAGATTGGGAGTGGATGTGTCATTACACAAACTAAAACTATTTCCCCATGTTTATTCCCCCCCGTACTGTTCCTCACATGTTCTTGTCAATTATTGAAAATGGCCTATCTTGATCATCACTACAAAAAGGTTTTTTTCCCTCTCCTGCTGGTAATAGCTCACCTGAACTGATCACTCTCATTATAGCATGTACAACACCCATTGTTTCATATTCTCTGTGTATATAAAATCGTCCTACTGTATTTTCTACTGCATGCATCTGATGAAGTGGGCTGTTGCCCACAAAAGCTTATGCTCAAATAAATTTGTTATTCTCTAAGGTGCCACAAGTACTCCTGTTCTTTTTTCAATTTATTTGTAATTTTAAAATAAAATTTAAATTCTAACAGAAAATCAGAGAGTAGGGATCCAGATGTAACGCCTCACTTATTTATTTTTAATACTGAAGTTTCAAATCCTACTTTCCAAGAGTCCTGGCTAAACAGAAGAAATCTCAGATAATCATTTACTGGAGGACTAGAAGGCTCAAGGGATTGATAAATGGGATATGGAGCCTTTTGCTGGCCTGAATGCAGCACACACTGGTTGCAATATTGCCAATCCAAAGTGTTATAAATCATAAATCAGAGCACCACACACAATCATGAACCCCTACAATCTAAAGTTGAGCCTCTAAGGATCATATTTTCAAAGTTTCCTTTCCAAGTATAAGGACTAGATCGGGGTGGCCAACCTGTGGCTCTGGAGCCACATGCAGCTCTTCAGAGGTTAACATGCAGTTGTTTGCATAGGCGTTGACTCTGAGGCTGGAGCTACAGATGTTAACTTTCCAATGTGCTGTGGGGTGCTCACTGCTCAACCCCCTGCTCTGCCCCAGGTCCTGCCACCACTCCGCCCCTTCCCCCAAGGCTCCTGCCCCTCCCCCCGAGCCTACCATGCCCTCAACTCCTCCCCCACCCCCAACAGATCCTCCTGCACACTGCAAAACAGCCGATTGCAGCTGACAGGAGGCATGGGGAGGGAGGGGGAGGCGCTTATTGGCGGGGCTGCTGGTGGGCATGAGGTGCTGGAGGGAGACAGCAGATCAGGGGCTGCTGACGTATCACTGTGGCTCTTTGGCAATGTTCAATTGGTAAATTCTGGCTCCTTCTCAGGCTCAGGTTGGCCACCCCTGGACTAAATTAATTTTTTTAACAAAATATGAGATTCTCGTAATTCCAGGAGTGGGGGCTTTAGGAAAACACTAAATATGAGAATTGCTATAAAATCACAAGTTGGCAACACTGTGTAGTGATCAAAAGGCAGTCTATATGGACAATAAGGTGGTCTCAATCCAGCTCCCAGTGGAGATGTGTATCACAAAAACTACTATAGCTGGCACCTTTGACTTATCTGCTGAGATGTGCGAATAGAAACAAAATTATTCACTCAGCCCTGAAGTTCACAGCATTGTTTGGGATGAGATATTTATTAGAGGGGTACCATCAGAAAACACTATTCCAAGTTTTTTGGATGGAGGACTTAATTATTCAAGTCCAACAAGCCAGCACCTTTCTCAAGCAGTAAGTTCACTTTAGGAAAATCTTGACTTTTAATTTCACTGCAACTATCAGTTTACCCTTGGGTTTGAATTCTGAAAGCAGGAATCTCAACTCAAATTTTTGCAAAGTCATAGTGAACACATGGAATTTCAATTAGTCTGATAATTCAACTTCTCTGCAATTTACAGTCTAGAGTATACATTATAACAGACACTACCTAATAAAATCTTAAGGCGCATCACTTTGACTGGATAAATGAACCCAAATTTAATTTTAATTTTGTCTTTTGAATTTTAAGCACTGCTGCCACACAAACTATACTTAAAAGTTAATCCATAGATCAATTCCAAATCTCCATATTCAGGGGCTTAAAACCAATCCATTGAAAAAACACAACAGCTTAAAACCTGACTTAAGATCTTTCCCCAGGAATGAAAGCTTTATAAATAATTTATAAGAATTAGTTTCTCTTTTGTTTAACTTTTAGATGATTATCTGGTTTGAGATGTATATCACTAAAATTAGTCAAGCCTAGATGCTTGAGTCTTCCACTGAGACTAGATCCATTTCTAATGAAAGTCTATGGGGAAACACAACTTGCTAAAAGTCTTTTGCAGCCACTAATTCAAACAGAATTAAAAACAAATTAAGAGACACCTCAATTTGCTACATGTCTATTGAAAATAATGGCATGAAACCCTCAATAATGATGTATAATAATGGCAACACATAGCATTATATAGTGCTCATCTTCAACATTTTTGTATTAGCATTATTTGACTAATGAGGAAACTAATACAGAGAGGCTAAGTAATTTGCCCAATGCTACCAGGAATCTGAGTCAAATCTGGGATTGGAACTCCAGAGCCCTAGTTCCCAGTCCCCTGCTCAGACTACTAGACCAGACTCTTATCTGGATGAATTTACTATTTTTGAAAATTGTTAAACAACTTTGGAGCTTGAAGTTCAGATAGGAAGCACAATAGTGTACAGCACAGGACAAGCAATAAACCTATAGCTGCCACGGTTGCCAGCTAAATAGAAGACATAACTTGAAGAACAGAACTCAAGGCCTTCAGCTCCAATCACAAAGGCATCCACTAGTAGTGCCAACCACATAAGTAGAGCCCTGCGCGGATAAAAATTTACATCCGCATCTGATCCGCAAACATGATCTGCAATTATCTGTATCCACAGATATAAAGTAGATATCTGCAGTTTTGCAGAGCTCTAGATATAAAATGCTGATCTGCATCCATCCGCGATCCACAAACCTGCTCCATGGATGCAGATAACGGTGGATATAAAGTAGATATCTGCAGGTTTGCAAGGCCCTACACATAAGGATACTGGGTTCCATACTCCATGAGGAAAATTAACAGGGTTAGCAACCCCTTTCAACCACCAGACTGTGAAAGTGTCAAACTGACAACTGGAGAACTAGCAGAGAAAAACATATCCTTACTAACATTGTCTAATCTGTATGCCTCAACTCTGACTAGAGGAACAAGTTTTATTATCATAGGGATAGTTCAGCCCTCATTTCTGTTTAATCTATCCTCTCTTTGTTGAGAAATAGCAACCAGGATGGTGATTTTAGTGCACAGATGCTTTTTCTACTGAGAACAAGATACAAGCTTATTTCTAAAACTAATTTCAGGACACTGAACAGCCATCAGGTGATGTATGTCATTACTACCCTCATAGGACCCAGTCACCAAGTCCCCAAGGAATTCCCCAACTTAAGAAAATTGGAAAGGGAGGAGAGTTTCAACTGTATGTATGAACAATGAAGCTACATGAAAATTAAATATGTAGCATGTATACTTCTCTTCTGAACTGCTGCATAATGTTTAGGGCCCTACCAAATTCATGGCCATGAAAAATGCGTCATGGACCATGAAATCTGATCTCGTGTGTGCTTTTACCCTATACTATACAGATTTCACGAGGGGAGACCAGCATTTCTCAAATTGCGGATACTGACCCAAAAGGGAATTGCAGGGGCTGGGGGGGGGGGGGGTGTCACAGTATTACCACCCTTATTTCTGCGCTGCCTTCAGAGCTGGGTGGCCGGAGAGCGGCAGCTGTTGGCCAGATGCCCAGCTCTGAAGGCAGCGCCCTGCCAGCAACAGTGCAGAAGTAAGGGTGGCAATACCATGCCATTCCACCCTTACTTCTGCATTGCTGCCTTCAAAGCTGGGCAGCCGGAGGGTGGCGGATGCTGACTGAGGGCCCAGCTCTGCAGGCAGCAGCGCAGAAGCAAGCAGAGCAATACCATACCATGCCACTTTACTTCTGCGCTGCTATTGGCAGTGGCTCTGCCTTCAGAGCTGGGCTCCTGGCCAGCAGTCACCACTTTCCAGCTTCCCCAACATTGAAGGCAGTGCCGCCGCCAGCAGCAGCAGCGCAGAAGTAAGGGTAGCAATACCGCACAATGCCCCCCCCCATCCCCCATACACACACAATACAACTTTGTGATTACCCCACAACTCCTTTTTGGGTCAGGATCCCTACAAATATAATACCATTTCAGATTTAAATTTCAGATTTAAATAGCTGAAATCGTGAAATTTACAATTTTAAAAATCCTATGACTGTGAAATTGACTAAAACGGACCGAGAATTTGGCAAGGCCCTAATAATGTTGCCGTACACTATTCGACAGTTGTCGTCTTCCACCTTCCAGGCAGTTGCTTTTCAGAATTGGGTGAAGTGATCCACATTCTGTCTTTTATAGAGCAAAAGCTATAGTAAAAAAAATAGTAAGAGAGCCCATGTGATACTTGTTCTAAATGCTCCTTCTCACGCCCAAAAGCTTCCCCACCTTTGCTGAAAGGTGCACTATGCAAACATTAATTCCCCAAGACCAGGAACACATTTTTGAGTTGTACTACTGGGGCTGCCTCTGACTCTAAGGAACCTCATGACTGCTTCAAAGAGTTATTCCACCCAGACAACTGCACCATTAGGCCAGGACTTTTGCTTAGGACAGTTAATTTCTGCTTCCTGCTAGATGGATAAAATTCATCGGTGGATGTAACTCATCTGCAATCCTTCATGGATTCCCCAGGCACCCTGGTTCTGGAGGAGTGCACATCCCTCCAACAGTGCTTCAGACCCACAGGACATACTTTCTCTCAAATCCCATCCGCCATCACAGCTTTACTTTCTTCCCCCAACTCTTTTTAATTATGAATGAGAAAAACACAGTTTTCAGACTGAAGGCAAGAGCACCCCACTGGATTTTTAGGAAATTACATCTCATTCCATGCATGAAATTTGGTGCAAAAAAGTCTATATGGATCCAAAGGCATGTTACTAATATTCAGCCTCTAAACAGGGGTAGCATTTACTTAGTATTTGTATTATCTTAGCACCTAGGAGTCAAAGACACAGACCAGAACCCCATTGTTCTAGGCACTGTACAAACAGAACAAAAAGATGATCCCTGCCCCGACAGAGACAACAGATGGACACAGACAGATGGCAAATACAAGGAAACAATGAAAATGTTGGCCAGTATATTAGAAGCTGATGGCTAGACATCGATGAAATGTCTTCAGAGACAAGCCAAGATTTTAGTTTGGACAGAAGGAGACATGTCTGGAGTAGAGAGGTAGATGTGTACATCAACCTATTGACTGTAGTCAAATTTGCGTTTGCTGATGGGATTACGTAGAGAAAAATGTGCAGAGGGAGAAGGAGAGGATGGAGAACAGAGCCCCCACAGAAAGTTGGGGAGTGGCACAGATGAGGAAGATCCACTGAAGGAGCGATTAGAAAAGAGGAGAAAAGGAGAAAGGATAGGACAGTCACAGAAACTAAGGGAGGTCAAGATTCCAAGAAGAGCCTGGTTGACTGTACCAAAGACAACTGCAGGTTGAGTACGGTTCTGAACTTTGGTTCGGCAGAGGTCATTAGAGACTTTGGCAAGAGTGGTTTCAGTGAAATGCATGGGGCAGAAGCTAGATTGGAGAAGACCAAGTTGAGAAAAATTGTAAACAGTTCATTCATTGAAATGAAGAGGTGGGAGCTGGAGAAGCAAGTTGGGTCATGGGTAGGTAGTTTTTTGGTTTGGTTTTTAAATGGAAGAAGCTAAATCCTGCTTGTATTGTGAAGGAGGAGAGTCAGAAGACTGAAAGAACAAGGAGAATAATAATGGAGGAGATGACAATGGGCATGAGTGTGATCAGGAAATGCATTAGGATGGGGCCACTGTGGCAAGTGGAGGGGTTACAGAAGGAAAGCAGACTTCTGTATTTGACAGACAAGGAGGAAGAGGAGAAGAGAGCTGTAGGAGGGCAAGGAAAGGCAAGCCTTTAAATCAAGATTGGATTGGTCTACAACAGAACTCTAGGCTATAGGCTTAAGAATGTATAGGCTTAAGTCAAGAACTATTGGGTAACATTCTCTTGTCTGTATTATGCAGGAGAACGGACCAGAAGATTATAACAGCCCCTTCTGGCCTTAAAATCTATTTATAGGCCTTGCAATGGGAACTGGGATTGCAACCTTAACTATGGAGCGTTTGACCGTGCTCTACAGCAATTAAGATATTTTATATTCTTGGTGAAGAGTTTTGGTGAACCTGTGTCTCCTTGCTTCACACCTTTTTTGGCTGGAATGCAAAGGAGAATGACAGAGTTAATCCATCACGCAGTCAGAGTTTGCTTCCTTTAGTAGTCTCATGTAGTTTGTGTCATGTGCTTTCACCACTGCATTGATCTCCACTTTGTCAAATGCTTTTTCTTAGTTGATGAAGGCAATACATAAAGGGAATTTGTATTCCCTTGAGCACTCCAATAGCTGGTTTATAGTGAAGATATGGTCTATTATGCTGAAATTCCTTCAAAAACCTGCCTGCTCTTCACAGCCTGCCTCAAAATGATAATGAAGTAGATGAACCGGTATAATTTTATACTGATTTAGTTTAAATGTTGCAACTTATGTTACCCTTCTTAGCAATTTGAACCTGACTTACAAGAATTTAGCCTGAATCTGTATATTTACAGTTACAAGTTAAACCCAACAAAAGTTTTAAAGTGATATAAGTAGTCCACAAAGAAAACCTGCACTGGTTTAAGTAAAATGATTTATCAAACTGTGGCAACTTGTGCGCAGGCAAGCGCTTTAACACAGGCTACACAACATGCCCTGGTCTACACCTAAAACGTTGAACGATCTAGCTACATCACTCGGGGCTGTGAGAAATTTCACACCCTGAGGGATGTAGTTAAGCCAACCTAAGTCTAATGTAGACATTGACACATCTATGAAAGAATTCTTCTGTTGACCTAGCTGCCAACACTTGTAGATGCGCAGGTTTACTTCAGCAACAGAAAAATCCTTTCTGTCCCTGCACTAAGTGTCTATGCTACAGCGGTACAGCTGCAGCCCTACAGCTGTCTCAATGTGGCATTTGTAGTGCAGACATACCCTTAGAACACATTAGTTTACACATTCCAGAATCACATCTTTTATCCTAATCTACACAAGTCTTGGAGGTTAGTAAACATCAAAAACTATGTAGTGTCTCCTAAAAACTTTGCCACTAAAGAGCTGTAAATATTAAACATTAAACTGATTTCGTAAGTTTTCAGCTACTAAATGGGTCCGAAAGTTAATTTTTAAATGAACTCAGCTCAAAGGAATGTCCCTAAATTAATAGTTAAACATTACATTTACACAAGAGGTCAGATATTCTAAATATTTTTCTATGACTTTTGTAGTTTGCAGTTTTATTTTTTATAAAATCAAAACCTAAGAATTAAGATTTATCCAAACCTTTTTTCTTTTTGGTTTTCCGAGTCCTGAGAGAGTCGCATCATAAAGAAGTAGAGCTGATCATCTCTTTCAGTTAGCAGACGATGTCCCGAAGTACAGAAAACAAATGGTCAATTCAGCAATTGCATGAGCACATGCCTCTTCACTGAAAAGCATGGAGTTCATGTACTTGCATCAAAACTGAATTTTCCCAAAGGACATGAACTTTATTTTCCTCCCCAGGCATTTAGGACCTCTTTGCGTCAGGTACCAGAAAGCAAGTAATAAAGAGTCCCTGCCCCAGAGAATTTATAATCTAGGTTTAGGTTAAGATGCAATTCAGACAAGAACAGGGGGATGAAACAAATGGGTTGGGATAGGATGAGCCAACAATAAAATTAACAGTTTAGAGCAGCAGAATTCTTAGTTTATCTAATCAGCCTAATTTTTCAATGCTTAAAAGCAGCCTAGCAAAACTGGGAGTGTGTCAAAAGGTAAAGGTCCATCTACATTAGGAAACACTTTTTAATGGCAGTGGTTATGAAGAGGTTAAGACGCATCAGGTTAGAGTGAAATTAAGCATGGCTGTACTGATCCGCTCCTAAAAGTAACCATTACATAATCTAAAAGGAAAGAGGAGCTCATGGCTCTGTCAGTGAGTGATCTTCCTAGTTCTCTCCCCTCTAAAGATCTGCCCTCCTCTCTCTCTCGACTTCTCCCTCAAGGGGAGACTTGTTATTTTCTTGCACTGGAAGTGCAAGGAAGAGGGGTAGGTAGTACACAGCTACCCTTCACAAAAATAAAATTCTACATTCTTTACCTATTCCAAAGGAAAACTGATACAGCCCACACTTTGTCTTTAGGAGTATTCAGATACAAAGGATTTATAGGAGAAGTTTAAAGAGGAATGGCACACTTCTAATGCATTAGACATTGATACCTTCTGTCACCAAGTGAACCAGTGGTTAGATGGGAAGGGGTGTGATTAATGACTATAAACACAAGCCTGGGCTGAGTTAGTCTAATAGTGGACAAGGAAGATGGCTACTCCCAGAATCAGGGCCTACTCACATTTTGCTTTAGGTCTATCCTGAGGAAGTCTGTCTAGTTTTTGTCAACAGGCGAGTTGGGAGTTTATTTCAACAATTAAAACATACTAAGTACTAGGTTTCAGAGTAGCAGCCGTGTTAGTCTGTATCCGTACAAAGAAAAGGAGTACTTGCGGCACCTTAGAGACTAACAAATTTATTAGAACATCATTGTTGAAGTGAGCTGTAGCTCACAAAAGCTTAAGTGAGCTGTAGCTCAAGAAAGCTTATGCTCCAATAAATTTATTAGTCTCTAAGATACCACAAGTACTCCTTTTCTTTTTACTAAGCACTAGGCATGTAAATAACTTTTAAAAACAGTAACCGTGTAACAGATTAAAATTCTATTGGTTACACGGTTAAACGTTTATCCGGGGAACTAGGCATGCGGGGGGTGCTGCAGCACCCCCATGTTTTATGCATGGCTTCTCTGCTGCCCCCATGCCCAGGGATCCTGGCTGCCAGCCCCACATCTGGGTCTCTGCTGATACCCAGCACCCTAGCTTTGGGCCCCTTGCCGTGGCTCTGCTGCTACCCGGCATCCCAGCACGCCTGGGGTCCCAGCAGCCAGGACAAACCACGTGTGCGACAGGATGCCGGGTAGCAGCAGGGTGGCAACCAGGACCTCGGGTGCGGGGCCGGAAACCAGGATGGACCTTGGCAGGCCAGAGGGACCCCAGGCACACGGGGCAGAGTTTAACTGTTAGAAGAAACCAATAAGCATCAAGCTTATCTGTTAACCATTTAATACAGTACTTAGTAGAGATGTGAGAGTTTAATAATGGGCACTTTCCACAGACAATTTCAAAATCTCACAAATATCAACATACTCCCCTTAACCCGCACATAGTGTTGGAAACGGTTTGCCTTTTAGTGCAGACTGAGACAAACCCTTTTCAAAACCATTACAAGACACCATACTCTATCAATTCTAGCACAGTTTCTGTAATTGTGTGGACAACAATAAGAAACTTTCTATACTAGTGATTGAACTGTACCCAGCACTTCACTCAGAAAATGGCTAAATGAAGCAGATCTGGCTTGCATGTTGTGATTACGTGTATCTAGTTCAGAAATAGACTTTTCAGAATCACCAGAATTTGGATGCTAACTTTTAATCTGGCTAGTCCTTAGTAGTGTATGGGTACAATGTTATGTGGGGAAGAGTTACATTTTAATGTAAAGGTTATGATCAAGGAATTTTCTGGTTATTCAGCCACCCTTCAAGTAAGAGTGGACAAGGAGCATGTGGGGTTACAAAGGCAGAGTGCGACTGACAAAATCTTCAAATTCAACACCTCAAAGTCATCACTCTGCCTTACAGACAACTAAAACATAAGAACAGACAGACTATAAAATGGAAGCGAGGCAGACAGTTCTAAGTCACGGGTAGGGGAAAGACAGGAACAGAAAACATTTCCAGAGGGGACTGGGTGTCTCTCAGAAAAGTTTAGGAGATGCGGAACATTCCTTTTTTAAAAAAAAAAAAAAAAAAAAAATGGAATTCAAATACAGTCCTACAGGCTGCATCTTCACTCTGGAAGATAATCCTGTCATACTAACCACAGAATTCTGAACAGCAGTAGTGAAGGCAAGTAGAGTCTTTTTTAATTTCACTGAACGGCTCCTTGGCAAAGCCTTGAACAGCAAAAGTAATGGAGCCGTCTGCAAGCTCAATAAAGAGATATAGACCAATGTAATATGTTCGGAATGAGGATTTTGCAACCCAAAGGCTAGAATTTGGATGCCTAAATCGCATTATGGATCTAGCCCCAACTGCCACTTAGCAACTAAGTCCAAAATTCAGATCCTCAAAACCCCCACTCAGCTTCCAGTTAACCCTCGTAGGTACCTGAAGTCCCCAGGCACCCATCTTTTCTTTAGGCATCTAAAAATCTGCCACTGGCCACGTGCAAAGCCACCTCAGTCCTGATGCCCACACGCCTCGCTCACACCCAAGCCCCGACAGGATCCTCCAACTAGGCATTCCTCTGCCTATTTCACCTGCAGGGCCCAATGCAGAAGGTATTCTCAGAAGCTACCTAACAGATCAGGCCCTAAACCTAAACAAAGTGACAGCACTGGAGGAGGAAAAGGTGGCCCCCTGATAACCTTTAGCCCAGCATTGATATGGAAGTCCTGGATTCAAATACCCCCTTTGTCCAATTTGGAGCTGGGATGTGAACCTACCTGTCTGGAGAGTGCACTAACAACTGGGCTATGAGATATGCTGGGGTGGGTCCCTCAATCTCTCCTGTTGAAGCCATTCCACTTCATGTAAAACACTTAAATACTCACTGGAACAGAGAACTGAAGGTGTATCTCCCACAGGCCAGGTGAGGGTCCTGACCACTCAGCTAGCTACTGAGTCAGTCTCGCTCTGTCTCTGGATCAGTGAACATATATACAAAGTGAAATGGCTTCAGCAGGAGAGACAGAGACCTCCTTACACCAGAATATCCCATATGTAGGCTTTGACAAAATGTTTTTTTTTTTAATAATTTCAACAAATATTGGTATTTATTTTATAAGCATATTTTCTATTTGTACCATTGAAATTTTCAGTTGGGCAAAATCATGGGACTTAAGCATTTTTTATGTTTATCAATTTACATTTTCACTGTTGTGGGAAACAAGGGTCAGACAATTATTTAATGACAGCAGATGTTGAGATTAAAAAAGTTTCAGCTTTATAATCATTAAAACAAACTGACATCACATGTCTAAATACACAAAGTAAATATAATTAAAATCAAACTCAAGTGCTCACAGTTATTACTGATAGAAATATCTTTAATGAGTCTGTGTGTGTCCGATGAAATGGACATTTACAATAACCAATAAAAATCTAATCCTTCCAAGCCTATCATAGGCTAGTGGTTAAGACACTCTCCAAAGATGAGGTTTCAATTCCCTGTCCACATCGGGGGGTGGGGGGGTATTTGAATCCAAGTCTCCCACATCTTGGGTGAATGCTCTGAATGCTTGGGTGAATGTGCTAAAGGGAAGAAGGGGGCACCCCCTCTGTCTTTTTTTTTTTCTCCCTAGCAAGAAAGGTCTTAGGCACATAACTCCAGGAGATGTGAATTCCAGATGGAGGCAGGCCCCTAAGTTCCTTTAAGAGACCAAGCTTAGGCCACATCTCACCCCAGGTTTCAGAGTAGCAGCCGTGTTAGTCTGTATTCGCAAAAAGAAAAGCAGTACTTGTGGCACCTTAGAGACTAACAAATTTATTAGAGCATAAGCTTTTGTGAGCTACAGCTCACTTCATCGGATCTCACCCCAGTATTTCCTATTAGCTACCTTAGACAGCTCAGTCCCCACTCAGCTTGCTAGCTTTTGTTGATCCCATTCTTAGGCACCTAACACCCCCCCCAATGCATCATACAAAGAAGCTGGGCAGCTAACTCCGGGCTGAGTCGTCCATTGGCAGAAGGGTGCCTAAAATTAGGCACTGCAACACTGAGCCTAAGCCTCTTTGTCAATCCAGCCCCTTGAGTTTTACATAAAACCTTATGTTCTGCAAAGATCGTTGGTGCAGCTGTAGGTTCCTCATCTGACACGCACTTGTTTTGCTAACACCAAGAGGGAAACAGTGCATTTAGCATGGTACAAGATGACATTACTGAGAAGGGTGGGATAAATATAAGAGGAAAGTTTGTGCTAAAAAATTAAAGGTTTCCTGCACAAGTTCTGTGTAGAAGAAGAAATTGTAGTGAACAATTCACTACCATCTGAGGCTGTTTCTCCAGGTCAAAGCAAGCACATTGATGGGGAAATTTTACACCATTCCCGCCCATACTTTACTGATTCTGTGGTTAAATGGAGGCCAATATTCTCAAGTGTTGTCAATATGGCCACTTTTGCCCATTGTTTTTGAGAGTGGACCTCCCCTTTGAGGTCTCCCCCCCCCCCAATCTACAGGCATCAAATACATCCACTTTTGAAAGCACATTCACTTGAAAAAAATTGGAACCGTTTCACAGCAACCAGTTGTGATGTCACGGAGAGGATTGTCTTTTCAAGCAGTGAACAAGAGGTAATTTCTGAAGTTCCATATTCATGAAAAATTTCCTAATTTTAAAAAAAGGTGAAAGATTTGTGACACTAACGCATACCACAGTATACAACTTGATTCAGTTTACAATTAGTACACTGTCAATTAGCAATTACCTACACAATTAGCATTAATATAATTGTTAGTCTCAGAAATGAGGACAAAAACTGAGAGAAATCTCTTCTAACCCACAGAGATGGCAGGCCAGCATTGAAACCCTTACCTAGGCTATCTGTTCTGTGGATAAATATGACAGTAGTGCCCAGGACTGAAAATCTGAAAGTTTCATCACTTCAGATATTAGCACAAATAAATACACACTGATTAAGGAATGTGCTTGTGCATAATCAATCTCCCCCTTTTTCCATTTCTCAGTGGTTCTATATCCATTACGTGGGGCAAATTAGTTAGAGGGAAAAGCTCAAGATACTGAAACATATGAGCAAAATATGGAGCTTAGAATAGCTACATGACTGAAAATTAACTTTTAAATGGAAAACATATTCAGTGGGGAGAATTGTTTCAGTAAGACTGATTTTCTAACCAGCATTCATTATGAGTTAGCTTTCTAGATAGCAACCCATGCTAAAATCAAAACCACCTGTTTAAATTAATAAGTTTTAGCAGAAAGGCAGACTTTTCATGAACATTCAACAAATCATGAGAATAGAGGGCTGCCTAGTGCAGAACTAAAGGGGACTTCAGATGACCTTGGATAGGTCACTAATTTATGGATAAGCTCACCTTCAGGGTTTGTCTGACTAGGAAAAGTGGTCAAATTTAGACTACAATTAGTGGGAGTGTATTAGCTATGTCTGACCTAAAACCTTTTCTACTCAATGCAGGCTCTCACACGGTCAAATGCAACTCAGGTAACTATTGACATGACCTACGCATTTAAATATTCTGTGGTTGAGCCTACTGACAAAAGCATTGGCTATAAGAGCACTCCAGAGCGCTGTATGAAGAACCAGAAGCAAAAAAGGGTTTATTTCGCACTGTAGGATCACAGTCATGTTCCCTTTTCAGTTTATATGTGAAGAGCTTTTGCACTTAGAAGGAAACCGACCAGTTTCCTCTTGAGGAAAAAACAATTGTTTTTTAATGACAGGAAATCGGTTTTTTACTATTCCTAACTCTACCACAGACTGTACTTGACTTTGGTAACTCACTTGGCTTCTGCATGTCAGCTTCCTTATCTGACACAGAAGCAATATCACCTAGATCAAAAGGATCTTGGGACTTCATTCATTAAATGTTTACAAAGAGCTCTGAGATAGTTGTATGGAAGGGCCTTTAGGAAAAAAAGGTGTTAAGTGAAGTAGTGTACATACCTGTTCTATGCCCTTTGTAAAGGGTGTCTGGTTTCCTGAACAGCCTCCTGTGCCTCCAGCTCGCTCATTTTCCCAAGGCAGTTTGTTTTTTCCTTTACCTGCACTTAAAACCCTTCGGGGACATATCCCTTGATCAGTATAGGGGCTGTGAGAGCCATAGTTTTGTGTCGCATCCCTTGTATGATCCCCACAGTAACTGTGTGCACTCTGAGTCCTGTTGCCTGCCAGCAACCAATCTGTGTCTGCTCCATGGGGCAGATAGACCCCCCTGCCATGGGCAGAGGACGGCATGGGCACAGCATACTCCACAAACCCCTGGTCTGTTAACTTAGGCAAGGTTTTCCTCGCCAGTCTGGCCTGTACGGCGTGCATCACCCCATCCCCGTTGTCCTGCAATTCCACAGCATCCACAGCCTTAAAGAGGAGACTGGTTTTGCCTGAGCTCATGGAAGAAGCCAACACCGCAAAGGCCTCCAGGGCAGCATGGCGGACCCGCCGCTTACTGTCCACCAGGGCTGGTGCTAACCCAAACGCCAGCTTGGTCAAGTCAAAGTCCTCACTAGGGTATGTGAGCAGGGATCCAATGCAGATGTTCACCACTTCCTCCCTGACCTTGGAGTTCTTGTGCTGAAGATGCTCTGGCTGCAATAGCAGGCACAACACCTGTTGGGGACCCACAGCCTTCATCAAGCACCAGAAGAGCCGACTGTACTCCTGCCGGATGGCCAGCTTGTTGTCACCCAGCACCTTGGCAGCGGCCGACACTAGGGGTCCCAGGTAGGCCTGAACCCGCTCGCTCAGGCGCAGGGCCAGCAGGTGCAGCACCTCCAAGGTGCCATGTACCACCTTGAAATTGGAGTCGTCCAGAAGGGTGTAGAGGAAGCTGATGAGCCCCAGCAGGCTGGGGGCGGGCGTGGAGGCCAGGCTGGTGGAGGAGGCATCTGTCAGCACCTGCTTGAGCTCCTCCACGGCCTGGGTGCGGTTCTTGTAATCCTCCTGGTCCAGCAGGCGGCCGTGCAGCTCCTGAGGGATCAGCCCGAACTTGAGGTTGGCGCTCAGGGGACCCTGCCCCGCGGGGTCCTCGCCGGGCCGGGCCTGCAGCAGGCGATTGTAGTGGCCGCGCAGGGCGGAGGGCAGGCGGCCCAGGTAGCCGTGGAAGCGCTCGGGCCCCAGGTTCTCGCCCAGCTGCCGGAGGCTGCTGAAGGCGGCGGCCGCCTCCTCCCCCGGGCCGCCGCCGGGCCGGGCCGGCGCGCCCAGCTTGCGGGCCAGGCTGAGGGTGAGGTCGCCCAGGTCCAGGCCGCGGGGCAGCGGCGGCCCGAGCAGCGCGGGCAGCAGCAGGGCGGTGGCGGTGCGCAGCGCCGGCTCGGCGCTCTCCAGCCCGTGCTCCACCAGCGCCCGCAGCGCCTGGGCGCCGGGCCCCGGGCGGGCGAGGCGGCGGCGCAGGTCCCGCAGCGCCTCCCCGCGCAGCGCCGGGCTCTCCCCGCGTAGGCCTCGCACGAGCTCGGCGAGCGGCAGCTCGCCCGGCCCCGGCCCCGGCCCCTCCTCGCCGCCGGCCCCCGACAGCGCGGGCCGGGCCGGGCCGGGCTCGGGGCCCCGGCGGAGCAGCTGCTGCAGCAGGGCGGCCTCCCGCTCCCGCTCCCGCTCGGCCGGCGAGCCCCGGCCCTTGGGCGCGCGCGTGTCCCCGCCGGCCCCGCGCTCACTGGCCTCCATGCTGCCCGCCTGCGGGGGAAGGGCGAGGGCCGCGGCCATGGAGCGGCGGCGGCGGCGGCGGCGTCCCTGGGCAGCGGCTGGAACCGGCCTGAGAGGAAAACATCGCGGTCTCCAGGGGCCGGCCTGCGCCTGCGCCTGCGCCTGCGCGGCCTCAACCAAGCGCGGCCGAAGGTGGAGCGGGCGGAACCAACGCTTCGCCCCCCAAGCGCGCGTAGCAAAATGGCCGCCCGCCAGGGGCGGGCGTCACGCGACCCTCCCGAGGTACGTCTCGACACCGCTTGTTGCCGGACAGGGCAGCGTAGAGCACGATGGGATTTGTAGGCTGCGGGAGCTTAAGGGTGAGGCGCAACTGTCCCTCCTCGGTGGGGAGGGCTAGTGTCATGTGACCCACAAGATGGCGGCCGCACCGAAATGGCCGTTGGGAAGGCAAAGCTCCGGAGCCGCGGCAGCGGGTGTCCGGAAGTGACGCAAGGCCGCTGTGTGTTGGTGTCTGACAGGAGGCGACGGGGCCTCCTGCTGCCGCCGCGGGCTTCGGTCTCGTCCCGGCCTCTGCCGCCCTCATGACTCAGGTGAGCCGAGCCTGCGGCGGAACGGCCCCCGGGCCGCGGGGCGGGGCGGGGCGGGGCGGGGCGGGAGAGCCCCGTCCGCAACCGAGCCCCGTGTGCGGCGAACAGCGCCCCCCGGTGGCCGAGCCGGGCTGCGGTCCCCGCGCGCCTCCGGGAGCCCAGCTCGCCATGCGGGCGGGGGGCCGCTCCCGGAGACGAGCGGGCCGGTACGTGGCTCCTGCCCGCGTGAGTCCCCCGGCTTCGGGCCGTGCCGGGGCGCCCCTGTCGCCCCCTCGAGCCAGGGACCGTCCCCCGGGCCTCTGGGCCGCCCCAGCTTGGCCGCGCCCGTGGGAAAGGGCAGCGCCGCGTGCCGCTGGGCTTCAGCCTGACACCGCCGCCCTCGCCCGAGCGAGCTGGGGTCCCAGGCAGGCACTGCCCACCGAGCGCGCCCCGGGCCAGTCCTCGGGTTTGCAGACCCGCGAAGTGCGGGCAGACCTGCCCCGGCTGCCAGAAGACACTGAGATGATGTGTAGCAAGAAGGCAACCTATAAAAGCAGCCAGATGCTAAACCAAAGCTAGGTCCCGGGTGCCAAACCAAATTCCTTTGCCGTGGGAAATTCCAAAATAAATGAAACTTCCTGCAGAATAGAAAGGCTGAAACTTTATTAAGAAAAATCAAAACGGTGCTTCAGTTTGACTTGCTTGAAATGTTTCCAAGGCTCCCCCAGCCGCCCAGAGTTGCGGCAGCCGGCCAGGCTGGGACCCCCAGCTCTGGGGCAAGGCCCCGCGGTGGCAGACTGTGCTGGGAGGCAGGGCTGCTGGGAGCCAGGAGCGTGAGCTGGCGGAAAATGAGGCAGGATTCCACTGAAAACCTTTTTGGTTTCTGGCTGTTTTGTCAAAATTGTCTCACTCTCATGGAACGTGTTGATGAATCGTTGTATTCTGATGAAAAATGTTCCATGGGATAATTGCCACGTTACCAGTGAGGCTTTTTAGACCAAACCCAGCATTTTGTATTCTACCCAAAAGTAGATGGGGAAGCAATGCGGTGGTGGCAAAACAAGTACGGTATGTTAACATCATGCCACTTCACCAAGTAGGTAGGCCTTCTGTTGTAATTGAATCTTCAGAGTTGTCTTGAAGAATAGCCCTAAGTAGAGAATATTCAGTAATCCAGTCTGGAGGGGACAAACATAGTTTTGTCTTTAGCGTCCTATGATTTGTTCAGAGAATCTGGAAATGGAACAGGCCTGTCAGGTCTCAACTAATCCATAGTTTGAGGAGATTACAATACAAATAATATCTCTATATTGGCAATGGTACCCAAAGGCCACATGTGTGTCCTTCTAGCATATTTTCCAAAGCTGTGCCTCTGGAGAGAGTTAAATAAGAGGCAATTTGCTGTTAATTTCTTCAGCAGTAAACTTGTCTGAAATGGTGGCTTATTTGTTGCATATTCCCTTTTCTATATTATGGTCTATATCAGAGTTAGAATAAAATTAAGAAGCACAAACAAGAAGGTTTATGCTACACAGTGTTGGGGATGGCATTTTTTTTCATTGTAATTTGACACACAACTTGTGGTTGCTTGAGAAATTTAAAATTAAACTTGGTGAAGCTCTTGAATGTGCCATAGGGAACAAGCCTCTGCTGGACAGGAGAAGGCCTAGATGGTCTTGTGCTGTGATTCTAGGGTTTTATGGTACAAATGAGGATTTGGGGGAGGCATTTCAAAGCTCCCTTGACCTAGAATAAACACTTGAGCCCTTACTTCCTATTATTCCCATAAAGAAAATCCCATGTAGATAACGGGGGTCATTATATAATATTGTTTGTGAAAAGGGGATAATTAATAGGTCAAGCAAATTTAATATAACTTTTCCAAGATAATCATGACTTACCTAACAATAATTCTGTTGGTATTTATTGTACTTCCGTTTTAATTTTTGTCATTAGAAGGGACTAGGACTCAACAGTTCATCTCTAAGGTGCCACAAGTACTCCTTTTCTTTTTGCGAATACAGACTAACACGGCTGCTACTCTGAAAGCAGTTCATCTTAATGTTTTATAGGAACAGTACCACGCTTTGCTAAGTGCAAGTTATTTGAATAGGCACATTTCTCTGACTAGTGAATTTACCTTGTTCTCAAATATCAGGGGGTAGCCGTGTTAGTCTGTATCCACAAAAACAACAAGGAGTCCAGTGGCACCTTAAAGACTAACAGATTTATTTGGGCATAAGCTTTCATGGGATGCAAGTGGGTTCTAGCCCACGAAAGCTTATACCCAAATAAATCCGATGAATCCGATGAAGTGAGCTGTAGCTCACGAAAGCTTATGCTCTAATAAATTTGTTAGTCTCTAAGGTGCCACAAGTACTCCTTTTCTTTTTGCGAATACAGACTAACATGGCTGCTACTCTGAAACCTGCCAAATAAATCTGTTAGTCTTTAAGGTGCCACCAGACTCCTTGTTGTTTTTGTACCCAGGGCTTTGGAGGCGGAGCCCGTGGAGGAGCTCCGGAGCAGTGAAGCTGCAGGTTTTGCCTGGAGCGGAGCCGGAGCACAGTTCCAAAGCCCTGTTTGTACCTTGTTCTGACTACATGGCTAACAAACTGAGTAAAGACATGCAGATTCTGTGCACTGTTGTTTATTTGAAGGTCACTGGTTTTCTTATGTGTGGTAAGCACAAATGTGAGTAGTCACATTTAATTCTGTGGGATTGCTCACACGCAAAGTTATGTGCACACATTTTTGCAGGATCTGGGACTTATTCCATATCACACTAATGATTCTCAAAAAGAAAAGGAGGACTTGTGGCACCTTAGAGACTAACAAATTTATTGGAGCATAAGCTTTCGTGAGCTACAGCTCACTTCATCGTGTAGCTCACAAAAGCTTATGCTCAAATAAATTTGTTAGTCTCTAAGGTGCCACAAGTACTCCTTTTCTTTTTGCGAATACAGACTAACACGGCTGCTACTCTGAAAACTAATGATTCTGGTTCTCTAGCCATAGTCTTTCAGGATGTTGTTAGCTTCGTGTGTCTATTGGATTCTGTGTACTCCTAGAGTAAAATTAGGAAGTGAGGCAAAGAAATATAATCTCTGTAAACAAATATACTTAACTAAAGGAAGGAAAAAGAAAAGAAGCAGGGGTTTTAGCTGCTAGATTGCATCACTAAACTTGTGACTACTGCAAATTCAGTGACCAGTTGTCACAATCTTGTTTTCAGAGAATTCAGATGAAGGGTTTTCTTTAAAACCTTATTCAAGATTTATAATAGGAAAGGGGTAAACTTGTGTATTTTCCTACACAAAATTGTTTTTACTTTGGTTGTAATTCTTCACCTCTTTGCTAGAGAATGCTATGTTCTATATTTAAACATTGTCAGATAATTATCTCCCTCCAGATTCAGCTTCACCAGTGCTCTGCTGTGCAAATTAGGTGTCGGGGAGTTATAAAAGTGGTGAAGAGAAACTTGCCAGTGACCACAAGTCCTTACTTTTTAGTACTAGTTTACAAGAACTAAAATGATAATGCATTGTAGTCAGTTTAACAGATGAAAGCTGATTTATTTAAAATTCAGATATCTGATGGGCACAAGTATTTCATAATGTATTTTATCTGGGGTGATGAACAAAAGTGGATCTGTCAGTTGTAGTCTCTGCTATTGTATTTAAACAAGCTGAACAAGGAAGAGGTGAAAATGTGTAGTATAATAATGGGGACACGTTAATGGAATACTTGAAAAGTTTACAATTTAAAATGTTTCCTTCTAGCTGATTTATCATCCTTTCTTATGCACAATATCTAGGTTTAGAAGTCTGTTCTTTCCTCTGTGCATAACCCCTGTGGCTGATGCTGGGAGCAGCTGTGCATGAATAAGTAGATAATGATGGCAAAATCAGAATTTAAAATGATTTGGCCAAATTTTGCCTCTCCACCCATTGATCTCAGTGGGCTTTCAGAGTGTAGGTCTGGGTCTGCACTACAGATTTCTGCCCGAAGAGCTGTATTGATCAGGGGTACAAAGAGGGGTGATTCCTGACTGACATAGCTTGTGCATCCAGAAACCCTTAGTATGCGTGAAGCTGTGCCAGGAAAAGTGCACTTTTACCAGTTTCTTTCATTTGTAGGGGATGGTTTTATTATCCTGGTATAAAGCTTGTATGGTTGCATCCTCACTAGGAGCACTTTGCTGGTATATTATATTCCTATACTGGTAAAGCACATCTGGATGTAGCCTAAAAGGGTAGAATCTCTCTAACTGTTATCTGAGAAGGAAATTCCATTGCCTCAGTTTTTAGCAGCCTGACATTTTTTTCCCACCACAAATTTAATAAGTCTGGCTGCGATAAAATAGTAAACAAAAGAATTAATTCTGTGGTATATGAACTAATAACTATAAAAACAACAAACAAAATAATACTCAAGATAGAGTCTAGGGGTGTTATATTTATTAAATAAATATAAGTGTCACAGTTCAGTGCAACTGCAGCTGTATTTCCCCTCAATGGTTCAGCCTGGGCACCCACTCTCAGGCTTCCAACTCCCCAGCCATTGCCTTTCTCTGTGGAAACATGTGTCTCTTTGCCTTCTAACCAGGGTTTCACCAGGCTGAGCGGTTCCCTGCCTACACCGTGTTATCCGCAGCACAGACAGGCTGCTGATGGACACCTGCTTACTTCCTATTCAGAGACGGTTAACACAGGTACATTTGCTACAGTTATAAGGTACCACAAAGCACTTCCTATGCAAGCCTTCTTTATTCTTAAGGTAAAAGGCATTACCAAGAAAACATATTACAAACAATAAAAGAATCTACACACATGCTAATAAGCTTACCAGACATCATCTTAACATGGAGTCTGGCAGGAGCAGTCCTCCAGCCTCCCACCCAAGGGGGGATTCTTTGTGGTTACAAATTCATTACAACTTCAGCTCAGAAAAAGCACCCAGTCCTTTCAACGCTACGTTAAGGATTGAGGTTCTTTGTAGACCGGGGTCTCATCCATTTGTTGGTTCAGGAAGAAAGCCCATGAGTCAGTTTAAAATTAGGCTAATTATTCAAAACCCGTTTCTTTGGCCCCAGGAGAATCTAATCTGAACTAATATATGTGAGCCTCTCCAAGGTGGTGGCTTCAAGGGGTTGATAACAGAGGAAGTACATTAGCATCCCCTCTCCCTTCTAGAGAAGGTATGTACAATGCCAAAATAACACACAATTGCATTTTTAATACACGGTACCTCAGAGGTATTAACCCTAATTCAATAAGGTTTAATTTAATTCAGTAAAGTTTATCTTAATTCCATAAGGTTTGTTCAAGATATTGTCAGTCTGTCACAATAAGAAAAATAGTTTTGTAGGTAGAATGGCTCCTTATTGTTGGTTAAAAATGATTTTGAAATAAGAGATTCTGGAATAAGCACTCTCGTTCTTTTCTAAAACTACAATAATTTAATTTAGTAATGTTTGAGAACTTTTCAAAGCACTTCCTAAATATTAAATAATGAATCCTCCCAAGTGCTCCTGTGAAAGAAGGAGGAAGATATTGAACCTCCTTGCAGAATATTAAATTTTGAAGAGTTCATGGCACCTGCTCTCCTCCAAGGACATGTGTAGTAATTGTTTCCTCTTCACAAGGTTTGCTTAGTACAGTAGAACCTCAGAGTTATGAACACCAGAGCTACGAACTGACCAATCAACCACACACCTCATTTGGAACCACAAGTGCACAATCAGGCAGCAGCGGAAACCAAAAAAAAAAAAAAAGCAAATACAGTCTAGTATTGTGTTTAAACGTAAACTACTAAAAAATAAAGAGAGAACAGCATTTTTCTTCCGCATAATAAAGTTTCAAAGCTATACAAGTTCTGTAAATGAAAGACTTTTTTAAAAATATAATAAGAATACCTTTGACTTTAAATTAATGTGCATAAGAAAAGCACTTCGCTAGTTTGTGAAAATCAGAAAGAAAAAATTTGTTTTATTTGTCCAATTGGAGCATAATGCAATAATTAAAATAACAGCATGAATGATGAAAAATAAATTTGATTTTTTTAAATGTTGTCTCTTTAATGATTTAAGAGGTCTAAGTAAAATGGATAATGAAACTCTTTTTAAAATAAAAGGCTGAGTAACATATTTAAAATTTTGTTTGTCACAGATGGACCAGTCGTCTCCAACCTACATGCTTGCCAACTTAACCCACTTACATTCTGAACAGCTTCTGCAGGGCTTGAACCTCCTTCGCCAACATCACGAGCTGTGTGACATTATCCTTAGAGTTGGTGATGTCAAGATCCATGCGCACAAAGTGGTACTTGCTAGCATCAGCCCGTATTTCAAAGCCATGTTCACTGGAAATCTTTCAGAGAAAGAGAACTCCGAGGTAGAGTTCCAGTGCATTGATGAGGCAGCACTGCAGGCTATAGTGGAATATGCATACACAGGGACTGTATTCATCTCGCAGGACACTGTAGAATCACTTCTTCCAGCTGCAAATCTTCTTCAGATCAAACTTGTACTAAAGGAATGTTGTACATTTCTTGAAAGCCAGCTAGATCCTGGCAATTGCATTGGGATTTCTCGTTTCGCAGAGACGTATGGCTGCCATGACCTCTACTTGGCTGCTAACAAATACATTTGTCAGAATTTTGAAGATGTTTGTCAGACTGAAGAATTTTTTGAGCTTACACATGCCGAATTAGATGAAATTGTTTCAAATGACTGTTTGAATGTTGTCACAGAAGAAACAGTTTTTTATGCACTGGAGTCTTGGATCAAGTACGATGTGCAGGAGCGACAGAAGTACTTAGCACAGCTGCTACACTGTGTCCGGTTGCCACTGCTCAGCGTTAAGTTTCTTACTAGGTTGTATGAGGCAAACCATCTTATTCGTGATGACCATACTTGTAAACATCTACTGAATGAAGCTCTGAAATACCACTTTATGCCTGAGCATAGACTTTCCCATCAGACTGTGTTGATGACACGACCACGCTGTGCTCCTAAAGTACTTTGTGCTGTAGGAGGAAAAGCTGGACTATTTGCTTGTTTGGAAAGGTAAGGAGCATTGGTGACCCTAAGTGGTGTTAAGAAGCCATGTATTAACATGTCCCTCCAGGTCAGGGTTGAGACTGTTTAATTTGTAATTAAAGGGCTTCAGTCTTGAGATTGTCAGTGTATCAGCTCCTTTCATGAGCACCCAAATGACTAAAAATCAAATTTAAAAAATGTCAGAGAAACAGGGATGAGCATACTGTGCTCTTTATTTTTATATATGATCTTCCTTGATAGGTGTTCTTTATTTGTGCTGAGAACTTTTCTACAATGTAAAATATTGCAAAGCTTTAGTAGATTGTTTGGGTTGCATGTATTTAAATATGAAATTTGTTAACTGTACAGTTATTTTCACTCTGTTTTTGCCTTGGTACCCTTTCAGGTTTTTGCTGTGTATATGATTTTTGTTACTCTCCCCAGTCACCATTCTAGACTGCCAAAGAGTATAAAAATGTAGCTTAGGTATCATAGATGTGTGCCCCACAAAACCTTATTGATAAAACAGACCTTGTACATAACCAGAATGTATAATTGGGACTGCTAACTCTCTTATTTTTCTAATGATGTTTGAGATGGTATAACTTTTTAAGTTAAATTTTTAGTGCTTTGAATCCTTGATTGTAAGTAGTATAGCTACACCTTTAGTTAAAGTTGCTTTATACTTTCTCTTATAATCCTCTGTTTTCAGTTGCTTAAAACCATTTAATCTGAAATTTTCCAAACTTTGTGTGCATTAGCAAAAACAGTTCTCTTTTTTCTAAGAATGAGATGGTGTGGGGGGAGGGAAATTAGGTCTGCTAAATTCAGATAAATGGTTGGATAATCTAAGAGCTGTAGTGCCTCAAATATTTGGAACAAGAACTTGAAATTTGGCAGTGGGATGATCCTGGGGCCAGAAATGTTCCTTTTGCTGTCCCCATGAAAATCCAACAAGATTTAGGATCAATGTTAGCCTCTGACGTATAGCTTACTAGAAGCATGTTGCTACAATATAACGTTCTATATGCACTGAACGTGCTCCAAAGCACAAAGCTAGAATTGGATGACAGTGAATGCTTGGAAGAGGGAAGGGAAGATTATGCAGCACTAATAGCAACAGCTGCTGTCACCCCCATGGCCTAGGAGAAGCCAGATGTGCTAGTCTCACTTGTAAATGATTAATTATGTACACTACACAGCCTTTCTTTTGAGCAAGGGCTCATATCCTTACCTGAGGAGGGAGACGAATGTAATTTCCCACCACTTTAGAGACAGGGTAATTGAGAGCTTGCACAGGTCCTTTGTTATGAATAGACCCCAATGGTCATATTCTATATACATCTCTCAGAGTTGTGTCAGATGCCCAAAGCAAACTGTATTTTAAAAAAAAAAAAAAAAAAAAAGAGAGAGAGAGAGAGAGAAACATGACTTCTTTTGGGGTGTTTTTCAGTTCTGGTATTGTTCGGTGTTGCTTATAGCCGTGGTTCTCAAAGCCAGTCCGCTGCTTGTTCAGGGAAAGCCCCTGGCAAACCAGACCGGTTTGTTTACCTGCCGTGTCTGCAGGTTCGGCCGATCACGGCTCCCACTGGCCGCGGTTCACTGCTCCAGGCCAATGGGAGCTGCGGAAAGCGGCGCGGGCCAAGGGGACGTGCCGGCTGCCCTTCCCATAACCCCCATTGGCCTGGAGTGGCAAACCACGGCCAGTGGGAGCCACGATCGGCCGAACCTGCGGACTCAGCAGGTAAACAAACCGATCCGGCCCGCCAGGGGCTTTCCCTGAAGAAGCAGCGGACCGGCTTTGAGAATCACTGGCTTATAACGTTTTCAGACAAATGTAATGTGGTGTTTTTGTTTTGTGGTTCATAGTATACCTTTAACACTAAACATTAAGCCTTATTTTACTGTTGTCTGACAGAGTATTCATTTCACAGTTCCTTGGTAACTGCACCTGTAGTCCCCCTCCATGGTCCCTTGAGGATACCCACATATGGTTTCCAGCTCCCAAATGTCACCTGTCTTTAGTGGAGACCCATGTCACTGTCATTCCTGACTGGGGTTTTAAGGCTGCACACAGCTCCCTGCCCACGCTGTGATATCCCAGCAAGCCAGTCTGCCAAAAGGCTGGTCCTGTGCTTTGCTTTCTTTCCCAGGGCTATGCACAGTGCGTTGTCAGTTACTGCACAGCTCACTCTATGCAAAACGTGTATTCTTAAGGTAAAAGCATTACAGAGAAAACATAAAAACAATCAAAATTCTGATATGCATGCTAAAATCTTACCAGAGGTTACCCTTCAGTCTTTTGGGATCTCTAGTAGGCCAAAGTCTTTCCAGCCCTTTCTCAAGGATTGGGGCCCTTGGTCAGGAGGTCCTGTCCATTTTCTGGATCAGAGAGAAGGTCCTGTAGCTCAGTTCCAGGTCATCCTTTTATACCAAAAGCCCCTTCTTTGTCTTGTCTTTGGAAAACCCAGCTTCAACCAGCATATGCAAACCTCTCTAGAATTGTTTAGTCTTAGTGACTGGCCTTAATCACCACTCCTCCCTTTCCCCCCCCCCCCCCGTTTTTGTTTCCTGTATGAACTCTGGTAAGCCTCCCCCATGGAGTTGAATGTAATCATACATAAATCATTTATAAATTTAATACAATGGCACTTAAAGATACTGGATGGGGTTGTAATATCTGTCACAATTCAGACCATCTCTTAGAGTAGAAAGGCTCGGTTAATATCCTGTTAAATAACTTGAAACCAAACTCCTACAATTACATGACTTAAAGAAAAGTTTAGCATGTCATTTTGAAGTTTTTAATTTTTGAGGTAATTATTTGTCGTGATATGTATATATCTCTTTAAATCTACATATGATTTACTGTAGATACAACTGTATTTCTTAACTTTCCCAAGTTTGATCTGAAAACAAAGCTTTCCTGAAGCAAAGTAATGATTGAAAACTACTATTGGCACAGAAGACAGTCGGGGGTGGGAAATTGTCAATTCCTCAGATTTAAGGATCAGAGATATTTTAACTGAGAGTTTTTGACTTTCTATTAAATCAAATAGTGTACTTTTCTGATATTCTCTCTGCAGCTGTTCTTCTGCAAACTCCCACAGTGAAGTACTGACTGTAAGACTATCCCTTCCCAATATTTTTGTCGGAAATCCATTGCTTTCTGCTGTTCTCAAGCCTTTAGCAAATGCAGTGGAATAAGGAGCTTTTCCTCTTCCCTACTATAATTGACTAAACTGAAGTCCTTGAGTTTAAACAATTTATCTGGACATAAAGAGCTATTTGTTTATTTATCTATTTATTTGTTTTAACTTTTCTAATAAATTCAAGGGGAAAGGTAGCTGGGGGAAGAGCAAATGCAGATATCTGCTCCACAAGCAGCTAGTTGAAAATGGGCCACACCACTCTGCAGCGTGGAATGCTTTCTCCTGCAGGACAGCAGAGTTGTAATATTTGCTGTTGTATCTTTATCAGCCTCTGCCTTGAACCTTTCTGTGAAGACTGAGGTTGCTGGACTCTGTAACTGTCAAAGAAATAAAGGTCTAGGAAAAATCCAGCTGTGATCACTGAAGTCTCATTTGGGATCGGAAGCTGTCCCGGAGACTGCTGAAGCTGGATTTCCCATGGCAACTTTAATACCAATTGCCAGCAGATTTCTGGTCTTGGTGACCATATAGTGATGATATATTTCATGATGACTTTTGGGAATTTTTTCTTCCTACCTGCGTATATACAGAGGAAGAGTTACCTCAGTGAATAACTTTCTCATACACATTAATCAATGAGTGTGAAATAATCCGTAGTCTTGGATCTGGATCACTTAAGGCCTGATCCAACTCCCATTAAAGCCACTGGAAGGTACATGGGTATGGAACATACATTTCAGTCTTTAACAAATAAATACTACTTAGCAAAGCTTCAAAGAGTAAAGTCTGTTCACCTAATCCAAATTCTCTTTTTCCTCTCCAGTGTTGAGATGTATTTTCCCCAGAAAGACTCCTGGATAGGTCTGGCGCCACTTAGTATTCCCCGCTATGAATTTGGAATGTGTGTCCTGGACCAGAAAATATATGTTGTTGGAGGGATTGCAACCCACATGTGTCAAGGCATCAATTATCGAAAACATGAAAGTTCAGTGGAATGCTGGGATCCTGATACAAATACCTGGACATCTCTTGAAAGAATGAATGAGAGCCGAAGTACTCTTGGAGTAGTGGTTCTAGCAGGAGAACTGTATGCCTTAGGTGGCTATGATGGACAATCTTATTTACAGTCAGTAGAGAAATACATTCCAAAGGTTAAGGAATGGCAACCAGTGGCCCCAATGAGTAGAACAAGAAGTTGTTTTGCTGCTGCTGTCTTGGATGGAATGATATATGCCATTGGTGGTTATGGCCCTGCCCATATGAACAGGTATGTACTCTTGAGGTCTGCAGGATGAAAACAATATGAACTTGGAAAACCAGTGATGATATTTACCTTGTGATCATCAGCCATTTGTAAGTTTCTAAGCAAGATCAGTGGTAATCCACAGTGGGCCTCATTAGTTATTGTTCTGCTGCATCAACATGAGAATTCATTTGGGGAATCTTTTTTCAATATACAACTGAAGTGTTCTAGCTAAGAGCTCAGCTCTTCTTTTATACAAATCTTAAGAGAAAAATATGCTTAAAAAGTTCTGATGCTAACAATATGAAAATGTAATTTATATATACAAGTATATATAAAGGCTTGTACTTAAGTATCTTGCTGAACTGGGCCTTAGACTAGTTTAACAATAAAGTTCTAGTACAAGGGGATGAGCACAAAACCAAATACAGTCACAGGCCCTAGTTCTGCATTCAGATCCCCATGGATGGAGTCTTGCACCCATAAGGAGTTCCAGTGAAGTCATCAGTGCTCCATTCAGTTGCCAGCTTCTCACCACATGGATCTTGGTCCGTGATCCCTTCTGTCCGTGAATCCCCATGTACATTCCCTTATTTCTTGGGCCATGGCAAGAACAGGATTGCCTGCATTGCCCTCACCATACTCATAACACTTGTAGTTCAGTGTTAACACACTGACTATAATCAAATTTCGTGCTTCAGCCAGTCACCTGCAGGGTCAGGAAGATTTTTTTTTTTTTTTTTTTTTTTTTCCTGATGCACAATTCACCAGATGTGTGTTGGTTTGTTTTGCCTTCCTCTGAAGCACCTTAGAGTGCCACAAGTACTCCTTTTCTTTCAGCTTACACAAACTTCCCTTCATTAACAATGGCAGCAGAACAGCTGGGCATTTCTCTTCAAAAGGCAAGCTAGCAAAAGAAGACTCACTTAAAACAGCAGGATAATCAGCAAAAGGATGGAGAATCTGGCCATTTGTGAACTACCAATATTTAAAATTATTGAATGTAATATAAATAAATAGACTAGTTGGGCATTGCTGACCTGGCATTTGGTTCTACTGCTGTTGACGTTTTTGGCACTGAATTAAATGGCGAAAGGATCAGACCCCTAGTTTGTGACAAAGGAGGTGCTGTTGAGCTGATGAACAAATGAGACATGCATAAGTTTCTTAGAGGTGAGTTCTGTTAAATGTTGTCGGGGAGGAGGAGACTACTACATTCATCGCTGGAGTAATGTGAAGTATACTTATTTAAGTATTAAACCAATGTAAATTTTAAGGAAAAAACACTAAGAACAGACCTCAATATTGAACGGTTATGATAGTCTTACTCTTCTCTTATATTCATAGCTTGAACAGCTCTTCCTTTGTCACAAAGGAGTTGCTAGTATCACTCACAGTTGTGGAGTTACTGAAATTGTGATAGGTATTTCTAGATTCCCTTTTTTAAAGTTCCCTTTTTATTGAATGGCTTTGTTTTTTGCTATTTATGGACCCTGTTTATGACATGGTCATCAGGCTCATACAAGCCCTGGAAGATCGCGTAAGCTGGCTGATATTTAAATAAGCTCCTTGCCTTCAGTGCACTACTACTCCTGATTCCCTGTTCCTCTTTCCTTCCTCCCCATGCCACGGCCGCAGCACATCTGGTAAGGGATGGCTGCATTCCTATGTCTGTAGTAGCTACTGTCTTCTGTACAGCTCCAGTGCTGGAGAGGTATGTTTTGTGGGGCTGCATGTTACTTTCAAATTTACCCTGAAGTGAGGACATGTTCCATCCTCCGTTACTGATCAGTTCTAACCCCTGTGTTGCCATTCTTGACGAATACTCCTTTCCCATTTCCATCCCCATCTCCACCCCCACCCTCTTCCAGTCTCAGATGGTGGTGTGGCAAGATCGGGAAATCTTGAGCCTGGTAGACTTTTCGGTTAAATTCCATTGCAGAGTTGAGAAATGTTCAGATTACCTGTTACTGGTGGTGGTTACTTGAATTATAGTAGGACTTGTCCTTCACAAGAACCCTCAGCCCCTCACTCTGTCTTGTTTCATGTCAAAATGTATCCTGTGGTTATGACCATAAACTGATAACCTCAGAGCACAGGCAGAACTATATTGTTTGGCCATGAAGGAATATTTTTAAACTGTTTTTGGCAATATTGTGGGCTGAATCTTCAGTTATGCCAATTCTTCTTTGCTGGAGGATCCTAAGTGTGGATCCTGTTGTTGAGTATGTTGGCTTCAGAGCTTCTTTGTGCCAGCCTTGGTGAAAAGAGGCTATACTGCAGAATTTTTCCATTACCCTAAACATTTTTTTTTTTTGTTGCCTTACATAATGGAGCAAACTTTTTAGTAGACAGAAGCAAGCTAGGAATCCCTGATGAATGCAGATAAGTCTCTTGTGGTATAAAACTCGGTGCAAACAAATGTCATTAAACCCAAGACTTACAAGTTGTTTATTTGTATCTGCAGCATGGAACGTTATGATCCAAGTAAAGACTCCTGGGAGACAGTAGCTTCAATGGCAGACAAAAGGATAAACTTTGGTGTTGCTGTCATGCTGGGGTTCATTTTTGTAGTGGGCGGACACAATGGGGTGTCTCACTTGTCAAGCATTGAGAGATATGACCCACATCAAAATCAGTGGACGGTGTGTAGACCTATGAAGGAACCCAGAACAGGTAGGAATGTGTAAAATGCTGAGAATGTTGAGGTTTTCCTGGTGTCCTTAGAGACAAAATTGCCATTTGACTTGATAGAAGGATGCAGGACCTGGCCTTTAGAGTGGTGTCTCTTTTCCCTGAGTAGACTAAAGATCACTGAAACAATGTAATGTCATGTGAAAGAATGACTAAATATTGGATTTAACTTTTGTGTGAATACATTACAAAAGCATTTATTTTCCTAATCTAATGATTATAAAAGGCTCAATTCTACTACTTTTACTCACATTGAGTAGTACCTTATTCACAAGTAGATCATTTTGAAGTGAGTGCGGACTATCTGGGGACTCAGATTCTGCCATCCTTTGGTTGAAAAGTATCTTGACCAAGATTTATAAAAACAGTAACTACTACTGTTATGTAGAAAAATTCATTTTTTAATATCTTTATGAACGAGGCTAAAAATGGGAGTAGAACTATCCTAAGCAGCTGGTTGTGGACAGGCTTTTTAGTTTCAGCAGTGCATATCCCTTCCTCCTGGTCTGACTGGGAAAAGGGGGTCAAGTGTTTTGTTGAGGGAGGGTGCAGGGTGATTCAGGAAAGGGGAGACCGATCTGAAGGGGCACAGATTTTTCACTCACATGCAGCCTTTTTTAAAAACACCATTTTAGATGGTTAAAAATAAAAATATTATTTAGCAAAAATTAATTAATTTTGCATCTTTTTCCCTTTAATAGGAGTTGGTGCAGCTGTAATTGATAACTACCTTTATGTAGTTGGAGGTCACTCAGGGTCATCCTATCTGAACACCGTACAGAAATATGACCCTATCTCAGATACATGGCTGGACTCCGCTGGTATGATGTACTGTCGATGCAATTTTGGTTTGACTGCACTTTGATGAAAAGTGTGAACTCATGGACCTAATGTGAAGATGGAACTTTTTCTGCTTGAAAAGATGCCCAATTCATGGAGACCATAAGCTGCATTTTCTGGAGTTGGAGGAGTGGGGTGAATATTTGATTGACAGAGTTGGATTTTTTTTTTCTTTTCAAAAATTGGCCTTGGTTATTGTTAATTACACAAAACAAAACAAATGGAAACTTGTTGCCAATCTAGGGTATGGACTGCATCCTGTTACTGGCATGAAATGGTTATCTTAACATTAGGATACCTGGGATAGGGTTAGAAAACCTAGTGTATCCTTTCACTTTTTAGAGCTTTTACCTCTTCCTACTATGAAACATGCAGTTTACTGTGCGAGGGATGAGAGATCTTTGAGTGTGTCATATGACTGGGCTGTTCGTTAATAGCTGCCTGGCTGTGTCTTCATATTGAGAAAATGCCAGTGCTTCACAATCTTTTTTATGAATAGTAACTAAAGGGCTGCCTTGTTTCTGAATCTCAAGGTTTGTAAATAATAAATGCCATAGTATGTTGCCTGTACACTCCTTTGTTACTTGCTTAATGTGTTCTGGGTTGGGGATAATTATCATGGGTGACTAGTTAAATTAATACATTTGCAAGGCAAGTTTAATGCCTTTTATTATATTTTTGAACCTATTAAAACAAATTGCAATCAACTGACTTGTTTTAACCTTCCCCTATATTTTTGTTGTGGATGGACTAATGCTAGATGAAATTACTTACCTGGTCTGCAGTGTGCTTGTAATCATAATACAAAGACAATTTTAAATGGTTAATTCATCAACAATGTCTTGGTTTTCTTAAGTAGCACAGCACAGTTCACAGTGTAGGTGTAAATATTTAGAAAGATGTGTCCATCCCATTCTTGGTCCTAGCAGATTTGTGTTCATATTTCCTTGTGACTTTTTTATTTTTTTAAGAATGTGTGGTTGCTTTTACAGAGTGTTCAGGTATCAAAATGGTGCTAAATGTAGGGTTTACCACAAGGCTGTTACCAATCTAGTGCAGTATGCATAAATCATGATTTGTTTTGATTGTTCTCTGGTGTATTTGTTTCTCTCTATCTGCTTTATTAATTTGTGCCTATGAAAAATGTCAGTAATAACACAACATACTCTAAATTTTTTCAATTGATCTAGATTAATATTCCTATTTTCACAAAGTTTCTAACTATGGACTTGATGAAGAGTGAATCTCTGCCTCTTTAGACAAGTTTTGTCTTTAAAAAATATCACATTGAATAAAAAGCACTGGGCATGGTTATTTATACTATGCACATATCTTTTGTAACTGAATCCTGAAGGTTGTTTCTTCTGATTAAACCAGAATCTGAAGAAGTCTACTTCAGTGATGGCCCTACATTTAGTTTAAGCTTTGGGTAGATAAATAAAAAAATGAGGTGGTTATTTGATGACCATTTATTTAAAATAAATAACTGAATAAATATTAATTTTGGTTGCAAGAGTATGTTTTACAAAATGTTTTTCTGTTTTAAACAAGGAATCACGTTTATCTTGCATTCTGTTCTAATATTTGTACTTATACTTGCCCATTCTGGTACTTGATACATTTTTCTGCTTGTGGGATTATTTCCACCCCTCTTCCCAATTTTAACATAATAATCCAATGTATGTTTCCCCTCGCTTTTAAAATCCACATACTATTATTCTTGAAAGTGCAATAATGTTAGACAAAGTTGTTTAAAAAGCCATTTATAAGTACATAAAATAAGGTGTCCTGGATGTACTTAATTTGTTCTGAGTTTCTGTAAAACTAATTGCAATCAGGCAAACTGCAGTTTTCCTTGTTCTTCCATAAGCTAACATTCAGATTTAAACAATGAGAGAACTGTCTTTAACCGTAAAAAATCATGTTTTACCAATGTTTGCACAAATTATGAAATCCTGCAAATATTCTTCATACTTTACTAACTTGGTAGAATTCAGCGGGATTTATAAGCAAATACAATGGACAAATTTAGCTTTTTATATGCTGCTTATTTGAATGACCTATTGCTTATTCTAGTTACATAGCAATAATGCATAATTGAATGATTCCAGTTGATCTGTTGATAGAAGACAGGCAGCTCTATTGTTTTACATGGAGCATTTGTGCAGAGAAAAACAGTTTTAGGAACAGGTCACAATCAAAATCATGTTAGTCTGCTGTCTCAGCTGCCTTTTCATTTTGTTCAAGTAAATACCCAAGCTGAATGTTTACATATGCTGTTTTGCTTTCCAGTTACAAGTTCATAGCGATACCGTTCATTTTTGTGAATTAAGGAGTATCCTATCCCCCATCTAAACAAGGCGATAAAAATGCTCAAGAACCTAGTTTGCAAAACAGTGTTTGTTTGAGTGTATGCCTTGAAGTGGCTACAGATTTTTTCTGTAGTTCAGGATGTACTGAATTTTTTTTAAGGAGTTTGATTAATTACAAGAGTACTCCATGAATGAAGCTTTTTAAAATACAGACTTAAGTCTCATTTGATTCATTAGTAAAAAAGTTCATGTGTAGAAAGTGGCACAAGATACAGACACAAGTGGTCTGGCATGAATAAAAAGACAACAGTGCATACCTGACAGGTATGGTGGTGATTTGTCAATATTTAGCTAGCGCCTTTCATTTAAAGATCTCAACTCATTTTACAAGTGCAGTGTACATTATTCCCTTTATTTAGGCTATAGTGAAATTAATTTATGTTAAATAGACTTACCACTTTACATGACACTGAGGTTAATGCAGCCTATTGCTAAATTTGGGGTACTACTAACCTAAGCAATGTTTCAGTATGCAGGTTTGATGTTAAGAATGGAAGAAGTAATAGTTTAATGAAAAATCCTGCTGTTTCTAGATGCAGATTTAGATCTGTTTAGGTTGGATATTCATAGAAGTGGATCAATGTAAGATGCAGAATACTCACATATGCTGTACGTCTATCAAGTTTAGAGGTCATGTAAACTAATAAATTTGGCATATTCATTTTCTGTTTTGGGCGCTGCTTGCGCTCTTCACCGAAGTGCTCCATTTTAGGGAGATCTGATACAACAATCAGTTTAGCATTTAAAAGAAATAAACCTATTACAGCCTGTACCATCTTTCATGCAATCTAAAAGTTAAGACCTTCAAATAAGATGTCATACAACTTTAAATTATCATCCAGTTCTATTTCTTAATCGCTCAAAATTATTTTTTTAGAAGCACTTTTAAAATAGGTGTGAGTTTGTATATGCATAAATCATTGGATTTTCACTCACATGTTTAGAAGAAACTTAATAACATGCCATATTTAAGTTTCCTGACCGTCATTGCTATGAGAAATGCTTTAATTTTGGAATATCCTGTTTGAATCTCTGAGGGGACAAATATGTCCAATATACATCTCTGATGTTCCAAATAGCTAACTGTTTTACAGAGGTAGTTAAGTGTTGCTTTTGTGAATTTGTCATCTGTAAGTCCTCATTCATTTATATGAAACAATGCAAAAATTTCCAAGTTTGCCTTAAATTCCTGATGTTTGTTTAAAACTCAAAGAACTGGATGATAATTCCAATATTTTGCCTTATGTCCTGTGCTGTACTTTAAACCCAAGGAGAATTTTAACTTTTAGCAGGATTTGGAACCATTTTAGAGTGAGTACTGTATTGTACTCTGACTTGTGAGGAGTGATTTGATTGTGAGTTTCAGATGAGAAATGTAATTCTGTGTATGTACAGTGTTTTTTATGTGTACACCCTTTTTAGCAGCAGGATTTTTTTTTCATTATTGTTTACATAAGTAGCATTTGAGTTCAAGAAAAAACTGCTGAATAACTTGCATTCTTGTTCTTAATAGTGTTCTCAATATGTGTTTGCTATTGTGATAATGCTCTGTAACAATTTGTTGTAACAGTATTTCATTTAACGTGAAATGTTTACTAAATAAATCTGGGGAAAAAAGGATTTTATTTTTACATTTTGGCTGGATGGTGAATGCAAATGCATACTGGCTTTAATCCTACAATGACATCCATGTGATTTAGTCCCTTAAGGGGGTTTGAGGCTTAATTTAGGTCTGAGGTCCCAGTTCCCAGTCATGGATTAAGCTGAGAGAGAGAATAATTTTCAGAAATCTGCTTCCTGACCTTTGTCTGCTAGGCTACTTTTTGAGTCCTTTCTCAAAAGCCACTTCAGAGGTGGCTTTTATACTATAGTCTTAAAACTGTAACCCCTCCTCACACACATGCATCACTCACTCAAATGACTGTGATCTCTGTGTGTGTACATATGCACATAAAATACAATATATGATATGTCATGTGAATAACCGGGCATGCACACAAGGCAGCATAGTTAAAAAGTTGTGCATTTTTCTTTGTATGTGTAAACCTTACAATTAACATGCTCAAGTGACATTTTTAAAATATGAAAGTTTTTTTTAATCAAAGAGAAAAATTCCACAATCTCTGTTTGTCTTGTCCCATTGTAATGCCCTGTCCCACACACTTCACGAGGTGCATAAGCATAAGCCCCGCTCCTGTTCTGTGCAGCAAGCACACACCCACCTGTGAATGTGCCAGCAAGTACAGGAGAGGGGCTTTCCCTCCTGTGCTCCATAGCAAGGCACCAGATGTGAAGACTCCTACCTGAAACCTAGTTTCAGGAAGAACTTTACGTATCCTGATAAAGCTTTCTGTTATGCAAAGTTCATTCTCTGACAGGGTGGATAAAAATCAATTTTTTTTTTAATTTAAAAAATCGATTTTTTTATTTCAATCTGATTTTTTTGATAAAATGTTTTTTTCCTCAAAAAGCAATCTAAAATTAGTTTCAATTAAGATACATTATAGCTCAAAGATATCTCATCATGGAATAGGGATTATAAATTCTAATTCTATAATATGCGACAATATATTCATGTAATGGTTAAGAAAGTTTTGTAAATGAGTTCCAATATTTCATGGATTAGGAACCCAATTTTATGGGGTTCCAGGGGCTTCTGTATAGATTATTTAGGTTAATCTTTCTATCTACGCAATGGGACTCAGTGCTCAGTCTAGAAGATACCATCAGAGATGCTTAGTTTTGCAGTTCTCAAACTGTGGATTTGTGTCTCCAGAGATAACATGCTTGTTAACAGCAAAAATGTTTTTAAATAAATAATATATAGAGGTGAGAAATAAGACCTCAACCCTATTGTCCCTTTGCAAATTTGTGTACTTGAAGATGATGAAAGGAACATGTCTGAACATGCAGGATCTTCAGGTTGGTAAACTTTTTTATTTTTTATTTTATTTTATCTTAAGGACTGCCTGTCTTCTGGACTATTCTTGAATTCTCATGTTTGAGCAAAAAATATAGATGTTACTCTGTGGTACTATCGTTTTAGATGCAGTTGTGATTAAAAAAAAAATAGCTGAAATAGGCAGATCTTCCTTTTACAATTTCACCTTTAAAGTGAAAAAGAGGACTTGTGGCAACTTAGAGACTAACAAATTTATTTCATCATGGAATAGGGATTATAGCTCACGAAAGCTTATGCTCAAATAAATTTGTTAGTCTCTAAGGTGCCACAAGTCCTCCTTTTTGCGGATACAGACTAACACGTCTGCTACTCTGAAACATTTAAAGTAGTACTGAGTGTCAGTGAATGCAATGAGTAATACTAAATGAGGAGTATGGTAATAATAATTAAATAACTACATTGACTTATTTTGTTTAGGAGAATCCATCCTCAACATACAGGATTCTGAAGATTATCCACCTTCAAGATCACCATCATTTTCTATAGTTTTCAGAGTTATCTGCCAATGATAGTGTTTCAGTCACATCATGTATGTCACATAGCGACAGTATATATCACCTATAGCAAAAAGAAGGAAAAAAAAAATCTCCATCATCCAGAAACAACCTTAGATAGATTTGTGATAAGAACCAGCAGATTACAAAAAGAGGTAACTGATGAAAAAATTGCCCGGTTTATGCAACAAACTCTCCTTTCTGTATGATTGAGAACCCACACTTTATTAACATGGTTCAGTCATTAAGACCAGGATACAGTCCACCCAATAGAGCAGATGCAGGCAAATTGCTGGATAAAGTGTATGAAAGAGAATTGAGCAGTGTGCAAAAGGTTTAGAGGGTAAAATTGTTAACCTGAGTCTTGGTGGTTGGAGCAGTGTCCACAACGATCCTGTTGTGTGTGCTTGTGTGATAACAGAAGAAAGGAATGTCTTCCTTGCAGAAAAAATTGCTACATCAGGAAATACACACACACAGCAGAATACTTACAAGAAGTAGCAGTAAAAGCTATAATAAACTGAAAAAAAAATTCAAATGATTAGTACGCAGCTTGGTCACAGACAATGCTGCAAATGTATCCAAGATGAGAAGAAATTATTTAGAAGAGAGTCCCAAACTAATAACATACAGTTGCAGTGCTCATTTGATGCACCTCCTAGCCAAAGACTTCAGTGTTCCAGAAATAAAGGCTAATGTTGTTGAAATTGCAAAATACTTCCCGTAACAACCGTTTTGCAGCAGCTGCTCTTGAAAAAAGTGGGAGGAACCAAGCTAACTCTCCCACAAGACGTGCGATGGAACTCAGTAGTAGACTGTTTTGAGCACTGTATCAAGAACTGGCCTAATCTGATGACAGTTTGTGAACAAAATTGTGAAAAAATAGATGGCCCTGTCACCGCCAAAGTTCTAAACGTTGGGCTGAAGAGAAAGGTTGAACACATGCTGAGTACCCGGAAGCCTATTTCCGTAGCCTTGCACAAAATGCAGGGAAATAGCTGTTTTATTGCTGATGCTGTTGAAAATTGGAAGGAACTGAGTGAGATCTTTAAAAAGAGAAATATGCAATGACAGAGTTAAATTACATGCATTAAAAAAACGAATGGGACAAGCACAATCTCCAGCTCTTTTTCTTGCAAATATTGTCAATACTCAGTACCAAGGTCAAACCTTAACTGCTGAAGAGGAGTTGGCTATGACATGGACATCCACCAATAATGCCAACTATATAAACTTCAGAGCTAAGGGTGAACCATTCAAGAAATATGTTTGCTGATGATGTTTTAAAGTTACAGCAGTGAACTAGTGGAAGTCACTTAAGCACTTGGATTCAGAGACTGTTGAAGTGATCTCATTTTTAACAGCAGTAGCTTCTGCTGGTGTAGAAAAAATATTTTCTTTCTTTGGACTAATTCATTCCAAACTGAGAAACAAGCAGGGAAGCTGGTTTTTCTTTTCCAGATTATGAACAAACAGGAAAATGAAGGTGAAGACGACTAAGTTAGCTGCAGAAGCCAATAGTTTAAGTTTCTCATGTTGACCTGGCTGACAGTCGATTTTTAATTTTTGTTTTTTAAAAAAAATATATTTCATTTAACTATTTTAGTTAAAAACAATTGTAACAAAAACCACCCTGATTTTAAAAAACTTGAATGTTTAACTAAATTCAAAAATTCATATGCTTGATTTGTTAAAATATTATGTTTGCTGTTGAAGAAAAAAATCCAGAATACATAATGTTGTTGTTTTAGTTAAATAAAACAATTGAAATGTTTGTCTGGTGATGTTCTCCTCATACAGCCTGGCAAGAAAATCCTCCAAATATTGATTAACCTGTTGAATTGGAGATAGTTCACCTCTCAATGACTTCATAAATATCTGCTTCAGTTACCTTTGGTAAATGAATAACCAAACAATCAGTCATTTTCTAATATAGTGTGAAACTAATGTGAAAAGTTTTCAGAATAAATCACTTTAAAATGTATAGTGTGTACCTTTTTAAAAATGAAACCTACATCTATCTCGGAGTTGTGAAGAATATGTATTAAAGTTATAACAACCAACTAGAATGCACTTTTACGTAGAAATCCATGATTAAATAGTCTTCCTGACTAGTGATTTAAATCGATTTGATTTAAATCAAATCCACCCTGGTATCCTGCCTTCCATCAATAGCCGATGCTTCAGAGGGAATGACCAGAACAGGGAAATTTTTGAGTGATACATCTGAAGTCATCCAGTAGCAGTTTCTTGTAGTCACAGGTTTAGGGACACCCAGACCAGTGGTGAGCTGGAGCCGGTTTGCGCGAACCGGTTGTTAAATTTTGAACCAGTTTTAGAATGTGCTCCGGGTTTGGCTGATTGCCATGTTTGGGGTCGGGAGGGAGTTTTCCTCCAGGGCAGATTGGAGAGGCCCTGGAGGTTTTTTTGCCTTCCTCTGTAGCATGGGGCATGGTTGACTGGAGGGAGGCTTCTCTGCTCCTTGAAGTTTTGAACCATGATTTGAGGACTTCAATAGCTCAGACATGGGTGAGGTTTTTCATAGGAGTGGGTGGGTGACATTCTGTGGCCTGCGCTGTGCAGGAGGTCGGACTAGATGATCAGAGTGGTCCCTTCCGACCTTAGTATCTATGAATCTATGAATAAACCAGTTGTTAAAAATTGTTACAGCTCCTTGAGCTCCCGGCCGGGGAGGCTCCCCCAGCCTCTCTCCTGCCTTCCCCCCCTCTCGCAGAGCCTCAGCCTGCCGCGCCACTGGCGCCAGCGCTCTGGACCGCTCCTGGGCAGCTCAGCAGCTCCTGCTGCTTTGAGCAACATGGTAAGGGGGTGGGGCTGCGAGCTCCAGCGGGCCGCGTGGCATCCATACATGCTGCCCTGAGCGGGATGGTAAGGGGGCTGGGAGGAGTTGGAGGGGGCGGAGGTTCGGGGGAGGTTGGGTAGGCGTGGGAGTTCGGGAGGGTCTGTTGGGCAGAGCCCTAGGGCTGGCTGGGAGCCTAGCTCGGGGACAGGGGGGCTGGCTACCACCACCGCTGCTGAGAGCCCCGGGGGCGGCGGGGAGCCCAGCTCGGCCCGCGGCGTGGGGAAGAAGACGTAGCTGTGCTCTGCGCTCTGCTCTTCGGGCGGAGAAGCTGGGTGTCTACTCAGCAAGCCACAGTCACCTTTACCCCTGCATCAACCTCGGGGACCCCCTGCCTGCCTGCCATCTCCCTCTTGCCCACTCCTCCCTTGTGCAAACCCCTCCCTGCCACCTTCACCCCCCCACAACAACCCCAGGCACATACACACCCCCGCCTGCCAGCCCCTTGCAACAACCCCCTCCTGCCCACTTCTCCCTTGTGCCACTGCACCCCCTGCAACAAGCCCCTTTTGCCTCTGTGCAATCTTTTCCTTGCCACTACACCCCCGTCCCCTCTACCTCTTGGCACATCCCTTAAATCAGAACTTTTTATAGGGAACCGGTTAAGATTTTGGCAGCTCATCACTGACCCAGACCATGGAGATGTGCCCCTGACCATCTTGGCTAATACGCATTGATGGACCTGTCCTCCATTAACTTATCTTTTTTGAAACCAGTTGTACTTTTGGCCTTCACAATACCCCCTGGCAATGAGTTTCACAGCTTGACTGTATGTTGTGTGAATAAATACTTATGTTTGCTTTAAACCTGCTGCCTCTTAATTTCATTGGGTGAGGACCTGATTCTTGTGTTATGTGAAGGGGTAAATAACACTTCCCCTCTTCACTGTCTCCACCCCAGCCATGATTTTATAGAATTCTGACATCTCCCCCCTTAGGCATCTCTTTTCTAAGATGAACAGTCCCAGTTTTATTAATCTCTCCACCTATGGAAGCTGTTTCATACCCCTCATCATTTTTCTTGCCCTTCTCTGTACTTTATTCCAATTCTAATCTACCTTTTTTGAGATGGTGCAACTAGAATTGCATGTAGCATTCAAGGTGTGGGGGTACCATGGATTTATATGGTGGCAATATGATATTTTCTGTCTTGTCTTATCTATCCCTTTTCTAATGGTTCTTAACATTGTGTTCGCTTTTCTGACTGCTGCTGCACATCGAGTGGGTGTTTTCAGAGAACTATCCACAGTGACTCCAGATCTCTTTCTTGAGTGGTACCAGCTCATTTAGACCCCATCATTTTGTATGTATAGTTGGGATTATGTTTTTCAGTATGTATTACTTTGCATTTATCAACATTGTATTTCATTTGCCTTTTTGTTACTCAGTCCTCCAGTTTTGTGAGATCCCTTTGTAACTCTTTGCTGTCAACTTTGGACTTAACCATCTTGAGTAATTTTGTATCATCTGCAGACTTCGCTACCTCACTGGGCTTGTGTGGCAGATCTAGGAATTGAATCCAGATCTTTTGAGCCCCAGCCATATTTAAACAAAACATCTTTCCTTTCCATCTTCCATATCTTGACATGTGTGTCTTGTGACAATTAAATTGGAAAAGGAAATATGGTTACTTTCTAACCCCACTCAAGGCTGTGAATATGTATGACTGTTTGGGAGAGATCTGGGCACAAAGTTTTCAGCAGTCTCAGGCTCCAACCACTGCATGTTTGAGAACATTGTGCCCCAGCCCAACCTCAGCAGTATGGGAAACTTTGTGTACTCTAGCTGTACAATTTTTCATGTAAGCCACATTTCAATTTCAGAGTTTTTCTTCCAGGATCTCAAATTCTCAGATGTCTTGTAGCCCTTGCAAAGTTTTTAGGAGAGTAGCTCTGCTGTAGTTACTTGTATTACAGCAGCAACCAGGGACCTCAACTAAGATCCAAGCTCAGTTGTACAGAGTAAAACAATGCTTGCCAGTATTTGACTGAGGTGGGTCACCAGCTTTCTGGCTGTGCCATTCATTCCACTGCAGGTGTGCCTACCTGCAAACCCGAGGGATGTGGCAGAGCCAAAAAGCTGATGAATGACATTGCTCTTATTTCCTTGCATGTGTAGAACACAGAATGCCACAATACAAGCTGCTTTCTTTTGGTGAAGGTTCAGCATATGCATTAAAGGGGCTTTGACCTTCTTGAATGGGTTGTGTTTTTGCAAAATATTTTCTTGGAAAAGCTACTGTGGAAGAAACATATGTCCTTGGTCCTTCAGCACAAACAGTCCCAGTTATACTGATGAGAGAGTGAGTGCATGAGAGAGAGAATTCAGGTGGAGCACAGGTGAGAAGGTCAGGGAAGACTAGTGTAGGTAACTAAAAGTGTCCCATTAAACCAGTACAAGTTTAAAACTTAGCCCCAGATACACAGTATGGCTAACTACAACCGTAAAGAGTAAGGACAGAGGAGTCTACTCTTGCAACCACCATCTGACTTAATGACAGGTTTCAGAGTAGTAGCCGTGTTAGTCTGTATTCACAAAAAGAAAAGCAGTACTTGTGGCACCTTAGAGACTAACAAATTTATTAGAGCATAAGCTTTCGTGAGCTACATCCGATGAAGTTAACTGTAGCTCACGAAAGCTTATGCTCTAATAAATTTGTTAGTCTCTAAAGTGCCACAAGTACTGCTTTTCTTCATCTGACTTAAGTGTTCCAGGCCCAGGAACCTTCAGAATGATTTCTGCTGCCCTCTCCTGGAGAATCAGGAGACTACCAGCAACCTTTCCCCCATGGTAAAATGTATTTCTTAGTGTTTGGTTGTTTGATAATTCTGCCTCTACCTTGAAAATCTGTTTTGGAGGCTTACATTTGTTTGGTTTTTAAATGATCTAGCTGTTACTTTTACTGACTTCCCAGTAAAGAGCAAAGTACAGAGTCTGAGTCAGACACTGTGGAAGTGAATAGGTAAAATTTTGCAAAGGCCACTTAATTCTCATATAGCTTTTTAATCAGCATATTCAAAGCGGACAGTGCAAAACTTGAGGTTTTATGTACAGTGTCCCTCAACATTAGTGCTATACTATGTCATTTACTAGCCTTTCTTCCAGAATTCCATGACTTGCAACGGGACTTTAAATTTTGGCAGAGAGCTAGTCCTTTTGCCACAAACTACTGTTTACTGGGTAAATTATTCGCTCTTCGAAATCACCATGTCCTCTGTATTTGGCTAACATCTCATTTGAAAACAGTGACCATTGAGTTAGCCTGGCACATGCACTACCCTGTTTTTGTGCACCTCCCCCAGCCCCAGTCAGGCCAGGCACAGCCAGGTAACATAGATCCCACTCCCCACATCGGCACACTTTTTGGTATATAACATGATGCACTGGGCAAGGAACCAGCAGTTCAAGTCTCACTCATAGTGACGTATTGTTAATTCAGTACCCTTTCAAAACATTTATTTTTTTTAAGCAAGAGTCCTACTCCACTGAAAGGTTACACAAACTGGAAGGAGAATCCAGATCTCATATGGCAGATCCCACTCAATCATTTAGCCACACTATGGTTCAGAAAGAATCTGCCACAGTTAACTGCTCAGCCATGCTGTCTGTAAAGTGGGGATACTCATGCATATAGAATCCACCCTTTCAGTGAGTGATGGGTGTTGCTCTAGAGGGCTCAGATGCTACTGACGACAGGTAGATTGGCATTCAGTAACTGATATTTATTTCTGTTGTAAAAACTTAGCTTTACTTAGCTTTTTTAAAAATGTATTTCCTATGTTAAAATGTTTTTAGGCCATGAAGACAAGCACTCATGAAATGCCACAAGTAAGGTTGTCTGAGCAACCTTAATTCTACCTGCCTTGTTTGTGCGTCATGATAGGTAATTATGTAAATGAAAGACTATGATTTTTCTATCACCTACTTTGAAATATTAATAAACAAAGGATACAACCATTCTTGTTTTTTTGCCTGTTTATTTTAGCATAAAAATTTCCCTGTATAAAAATAGCTCAATAAATGTTTTAAAAAATTGCATAGTGTTTCCAATTTCAAATTTTTACCTATAGTAAGCATTGGATGATACAATACCAGAACTACTGTAGTTTTACTCTTTTCTTGGATACCAAGTATACATAAAATATAGACCTCCATTTGGGATGGGCCAGCATTGATGGCAGAGAAGGGAACATGATTTAATTTTGTCCCATAGTCTAGATATGCTATTTATTCTCTGCTGCTCTAATATAAACTAGAGATGACAAAAGAAGAAATTCTGGGGGTTTATTTAACAAAATTAAGTTGACATTTCTGAGGCCATCATAGTGCATCCAATACCCATCAATCTGGAAAGCTGCAGAATAATGATGCTCCTCTTTATTGAACAATGTGGCACCTTCCAATAAGTACCTGCAAATTAAGGCAAACAGAGATGTAACCATCACAAACATGCTCTTTCTGGCAGTAAATGCTAAAGAAGAATGTTACTACAATGGCAGGCATTTAGTTGTCTTATAAATCATTGTAGAGAGGAGCCAGCATTGCCCTTGACTCCTCTAAGTGAACTGTTTTCTTGCCCCAGGTGACTGATGTCCATCTGAGCAATTCCTGGAGCAAGGGTGACAGGCTGTGGCAAGATAACATCATATTGCTAGTCCGCCCTTTCTTCAGAAAAGTCTTATCTTCTGTCCCCTTCACTCCAAATTAGTGTGAGAAAAAGCATTAAAATAACTTTCAAAATCAATCTGGAGCGTGTTGCTGCTGAATGATGTGGTAGAGGGAAGTTGTGCATTGGAAGGGAAGAAGGAATGAATGAGCGAATAGAAATGGGACAGTCTAACACCTATGACTCCACTGAGCATGGCATTTTAATACAGGCTGGCAAAAAAAGTAAGTGCTTTGGTCCCATGTGGCCTTTAAGTGATGCTTACTCCAAAACTCAGGGAAAGTTTACTATACAGTGTAACAGGGTGGCCTGCTTCTTTGGGGCCTGGAGCCAGCCAGCCCTGTTCAATTATCAGATCCAGCTGACAAGGGAGCAGGGCTGAGAAAACTCAGTTGCGAGGAGATGTGCTTCTGCAGTAGGCCCTGAAGCATAAGGATGGGAGGAGAGCTAGGGTAGTGTGGGGGTATTCTCTTTTCGGCACCGAGAAAGACAAGGAAGAAAAGCCTCCAGGCACCATAGCCCAGGGTCAGCAGAAGAACTTGTGTTGTTTTTGATGTTTTGTCTAATTTTTATATTTGAATAAAACTGTGCCCAGAAAAAGACTTGGTGTGACAGTAAATCCTGCCTGGGAGGGTCTTGAGATCCCACCTGAGTTAAGGGAAACTGAGGAGTGGCTAGCCCACAAGCAGCCTGAGTCGATGGTGCTGTGACAGCTATGCACACCAGAAACGCTCAGCAGGACCATGACCGAGCAGCAGTTAGTTCTGCGTCTTCTATTAGAGATCAGTCAGGCTAGCAATCTACCTGACTTGCACCCCAGTCAGAGAGCCTTTCCTTGGCCCACAGGAGAGCTGTCTGGGGTTTTCTCTTATCATGTTTCTAGTGCTATTTTTATGGTTTTTTTAAGCTCTTGATATACAGCTGCACTATTAGTTATGTTAGGTTGCTTCTGCAAACTGTCGATTTGCTCCTATAAGCCAGCCTGGTTTTTGCCTGTGTCTCTCTTTTTCCAGTAACTGTCCCCTTATTACTGCTTTAAAGTACTCCCTGGGATGTATCCTATAAGGGATTTTTCTTCATTATAATCAACAGTTTTGCATTTTAGTCACAAAATATTTGTCTTAATAGATTTTCTAAAACTCCAGCTTCTTTCTGAGTTGTGCTTTCTTTTCACAAAGACAGACATATAGTTAAGAGATATATTATAACACTAAGGATTATAATAACTTCATTTAATGTTTAAAGATTTCATTCAATCTATTTAGCATGTTACAGCAATTTCTGAAGCAAAAGTAAAGTCCCTGAGGGTATAAAAACCCCAATCATTCATCATGTCCTGTTCTTTAGATCCTGGTGATGCTATTATTTGATATTGTTTTTAAATGGATCTTATTGCCTACTTGGCAATCTATCCCCCATTGGGTTAAGACAAGAGTTAGTTGCATGCCACTATTGCACACAGGTTTACCAACCCTCCAGGATTGTCCTGGTGTCTCCGGGAATGGAAGATGAACCTTTAATTAAAGATCATCATGTGATGAAACCTCCAGAGATACGTCCACTCAAAATTGGCAGTCCTAATTACCCATGACTTCTGAACCACTGCAATAATTCAAGTGTTACTGAAGAAGGGAGTAGCCTCCTCATTTAGGGTATGCTACATATTGTAACATGTTTACCCCTCAGTACACCTCTGTAACAAAACCCATCTTGTTTACTTAGTACATACACTCTCTTACGGGAGCGGAGAGACAGCCCATAGCTATGGGCTACCCCTTCCCTTTATGTTTAATTCTTTTAGGTTAAGTTTTCTGAATCAGTCCCATTACTAGTTTTTTAAAAGCAGTCATTTGCTGTTGTTTTATTGGACAGTTTAATTGCCTAACGTTCCAGGAGAACCAGACTGTTCCCGATTCTTCTTTAACCATTTCTCAGCATAGGGAGCATTGTCTTTACCAAAACCCCAGCTTCCTCTATCCATAATCCCTGGATCTTGCATCTATACAGTATTTGCTTAAGAGCTTCCCTGCACCCACATTCCATATGATCCCCACTTATAACATAACCATAAGCCACACACCAACGCCTGTACCATTATTTGTTGAAAATTACTTTACTTTCCGAATAAAAAAATTGTATAAACTGCTGTCCATGACGCAGCATTTTCCTTAGCACAGAGGACATGTTCTAGACTGTATTTTATTAAATTCAAGCAGGGTGGAGTGATTTAAATGGCCAATTTCAATCACAAAGCAAGAACCCTTGTTTTAAATCACAGATTTTTAATCATCTATTGCATTTGTACTTTTGATTTTCATAAAGAAAGGTTGAGTTATAGTTATAACAAAACATGTTGATTTGTCACTAAATTTGGTACTTTTTTTTGCTAATTAAGGAAATACACAATATCTATATGCTTATTTAAGCTTAGCTTGCATTTTCTTAATTTCTACATCTTTTATTATAGTAGAAAATTCTCTTCCTGGTGGTTAGAAAGTTTGCAACTGAGACACTTAACCTGAGTCTAATAATTTGCTATTTCTTGGTCTACTACATTTGGTTCCAGTGCTGAGGTCAGGAACTTCTGGGCTACCTCAAACATGTAGAAAGTGGATTTGAACTAGCATTTATTTATTTTTATATATTTTAATTTTAGGATTGCCAGGAATCTGTACATTTGGTTTTTTTTCCACTATGAAACTGCTTGCAGATTTTCATAAATTCAATCCTTTTCCTCTGTACAGCTATGGAACAATCTTGATAGAAGGGTACATGGTCACTCTCTGCTCACTAACCAGCAGACCAAAGCTGGTGATGAATCCTGGTCACATGCCACCTGAGGCATATTGCACATACACTAAACTGGCTGGCTGTATCAAGAATTGAAAGCTGGTCTCTAACTGTGTAACTGTACTATGACTGAATGTGATCTAGCTGAATTCCTGCTATGTACCAGGATCTTGATCCAGTGTGCCCTTTCAATCTTGATTTGACTGTCAGATTCAGAGCTTTGGGGAGCCATATTTCACAGGACTCTCTGAATTTTCCTCTAGCCCTCTCCAGCAGTCCTAGAATACTCATACTTCTCTTGCAGCCCCTATTTTTCAGATCTTCCAGTTTTGTCAATTATTTGACTTGAGACTCTTGGGCTGCCCCCCGGCACGTCCACCTCAATGCTGATCATGCTTACATCCACGTCTAATGGCTGCTGTTGGTTCATTTGACTATCCGTGGTGTCCAATTTGTGTTAATTTTTCTTCAAACTTGCTGACATGGATTTCCAGCACACAGCTAAGCTGGAATTAATCTGTGCCACTATTGTACTAGTCGTCCCCATAGCCGCTGATTCTCCTTCGGACTCAGATTCCTTAGTTTGCATGTTGCCCTGTTCCCCCTTCTGTGTGGTTTTTGTCCAGTGACCATCCATTACCAGTGTTTGAGACAGAAACTGCAAGGCCCGCTGCTGTTCCCCTCTGTGCTGCACTCTAAACTCTAGCTGCCTCCAGGCTAGCTTGACCCAACCTTATACAAGCCCAGGGAGAAGAACACCCTCTGCTCCTTTCACCACTGCCTAGGATCATCAGAGATCGGGGCGGAGGGGGAGGCAGGAGACAGGGGAAAACACCTATCCCCTCCACTCCCCTCAGCTGTATCGCTATCCTTATCCCCAGTGCTGCTCCCTCCACTTGCTACAGCTTCCACAGAGGGGGAAGGGGATGAGGCTCTAATTGGCACAGCTGCTGCTCTGTGATCCTCCAGGGTCCAATGTTCATTCCAGTTCTTAGCTTCCCAGCAGGTCTCCCACTACTGCACTGCCAGTGAGTTCAGGGGGCAAGAGGGGGGAGCAGCAGCCCACAGTTTAGCTGACTCTTGCAGTCTTCTGGGGAGGGATGGTGGTATGGATCACCCCTTAGCTGCTTAATGGCAGAAGAGGAAAGCTAGCCCCCTCCTGCTGTATCAACAGTGCCTTTGGGGGGTGGCCCAGCCCACAGCTCCACCACTGTTCACAATCCTCTGGGAAGGGAAGCAGGATATGCTGCTGGTTTGTTTCTATTCTCCTCATTTGCCAGGAAGTGGCGTGCTTATCTGCTGCTACCACATCATCAGGGAGGGGTGAAAGCACTGCATACAATGGGCCTCTTCCTCACCCTTCCACCACTATAGACACAAGTACCTTGTGGGGGTGGGGCTGAGGCCCTCAGTCTATCCCCATAGTATTGGCTACTAACCCATCTTATTCCCACCTGTTTTCTGCTCTTCTGGGCTCCCCCCACCATCTGAAGGTAGGAAATGGGGCCTACCTGGGGGCTCTGTTGTGAATCTTATGGGTAAACAGTTTCCGTCCTTGCTCCTCTATGATAGTCACATCACCCTTCACTTTCTCCTTGTCAGGCAAGCTAAGGAAGTAAAATTTGGATTCAAAGTTCTCTGATGCTTAACTGGGTCTCAGCTAGAACCCTGTATATCAAAATGCTAAGTCTTGTAATAATACATTTGAAATATCTGCAGTTAGATGTATTTATAATAATTTATTAATAGAAAATAGGAAGGTGGGTTCTGAAACAAAACAACTGCTCTAAAAGGATTTTGACAATAAGAAGTTAGCAGAAATGGCCAGTGAGCATGACTCTGTCGATACTGTTTCATGTTTATTGACTCTAAAAACACCATTTCCTTTACAGATTATTCAAAAGGATTGTTGGACTCCTCCTGAGAACATGAAGTGAAGAGAAGTTGTTTACCTCATTAAATATAGTTTTAAAATACTTACTTGTGATCAGATAAATCCAAATGATATGGTACGTATGCCAGTTCTTCTGGCTTCCATTGCTGCATATTTAAAACAACAAAAGGCGGTGCCCCATGGCAGAAAACTCTCTGGGTGAACTCTCTTAACCCATTACATCTGCAAGTAGAGAAGCAGAAAGGGCAATTACTTCACTTGGCACACAGTACAATTAAACAGTTTTTATTTCGCATCCAGACATGATTGTAGGTTACACTTTATTAGGGCAGGTTTTGTCTTGTAGTAGAATTTGGTTTGTTTATATTATGCAAGAAGGTGTTAATGGCTGTCATCATGTGTGTCTTTGATCCACAGGTTTCAAAATAGCAGCCCAGTTAGTCTGTATCCGCAAAAAGAAAAGGAGGACTTGTTGCACCTTAGAGACTAACAAATTTATTTGAGCATATGATCCACAGGCAATCACAGACCTGTGAAAGCTGATGGATGTGCTGGCTATCCCTCATTCAGGCTACAGGGAAGCAGCAACTCACCTGCTTTATGGAGTATGACAACTGGACCCAATAGAAGCTGCTGCCCAAGGCACTGGGACACATAAAAGCCAATCATCAGCCACTTCATGCAGTCCAAGGAGTTTCCTAGGGGACTGATTGGCTTTCTGCCTCTGACATAGTTGTAAGCATTGCTCAGAGGGGACAGAGGCAGAGCTCCTTTGGGCTCAAGACTGGATGGAGAGGCAGCCTTGGAAATTGTGAGCAAGAAAATTGGTGCTGTTTGTTCCAGCTTTGCTCAGGAAAACAGAAATTTGGGTACATTCTTTGTGAATAAAGACTGCACCAAAGATACCAAACTCACGTCAACACACTCTCCTAAGAGAAACAACCCAGCTATGTCCGGAAGAATGGCTAATTGCTCAAACCAAGGAGCAACATTAATTTGCAGTAAATTTAGAGGACACTAGCCAGTTTACTCTTTTCTTACCAACTTACTGCTTGAACCAAGCAGTCCTTTGGTGGAGGGACTTTCAGTTGCCCTGGGGAACGAGGTGCCACATCTCACTGAAAGCCAGCAGGAGCTTGCTTACTCTCTTAGGCACCTTTGAAAATGCTACTGTAAGGGTCCAGAGCGTCTCTTTTTGGTAATCTGAGGCGATACTGCTGTTAAATGCAATGGTGGCACTTGGTGCAGCAGGAGCCCAGATCCTTCACCATTGCTAGTTACCCACTTCAGCTGGAATTTTTAAATGGTCCTCTGGTACTGGTCAGCAGTCATGTATGCAAAATACACAGCAGACACACTACCCCAAATTGGAGGTGTCTCAGTGGAGGAAGACAAGGGAGGACTATGGCCTGGGTCTACAAAGGGACTCAAGCATTACAATGACATATCTCCTGTGCTGGGGTGATCTGTCCCCTAAAAGGTAGTGGTGTGAGGGATCAGCCTCCCACCATCACATCATGGTCCTTAATGTTTTTGGGAGGTTGGATGTGCAAAGGCCTCAGATACTGGAAGAGAGGACATGGTCCCATAATAAGTAGTGTTTGGGAAGAAATCCCCATTATTGTTTCATCACAGGCCTGGCCCAGAAGCCTTGAAGAGTGGGCAGGGCAAGGCTCTGCTCTCTCCCAGCCAACGGGCACGACCTTCAGCAGGGGGACCAGTTTATATGCTGTCTCTTCCTTCATAACAAGGGAGTCATCAGCAGGACACAACTGCTAAGCCATCAGAGCCTAAGGACTAACTGGGGATAAGGGGTGAGCTGAAAGAAGGTGCCTAAGGCTCTACAGCTGGCCTAAGTTACAACCCTAGCTCCAGGAGCGTGTGTGTGGAGGACAGGGGGAGGCGGCTGTGTCATCTCCCGTTTCGGGCAGGAAATTACTAACCTGAACCATAGTCCCAGATCCAGAAGCAGAGTTGAGGGGACTCCTCTCTGAACGAGGGAGATACTGACTGCTTTAAGGGGACAGACAGAAGGACTGTTGAACACAACCCCAGCTCCGGAAAGGGGAGGGGAGAACTCTTGCCTTAAAGAGGGAAACCAGAAGGATGGTTTGAAACCCAGCCCAGTGGCTGCTAGAGAGATGGGAGAGCCACTGAGAGCAGGCGCCTACAGAAACACACTGGGGACAAACTGCTCAGGAAACCAGATCCTCTAGAAGAGAAGACCCCCTCTCTGACTCAGAGGCCCCATAGGAAACAGGCCTGAGAAACAGTGAGGGGGTGAGAGAGCAGTGCCAACCACTTCATGCCGTGGCCCTGGCCTGGAACCCTGAGGACTGTGCAGGCCTCACTTCCCCTTCAAACCCAGCAAGATGATTTAGTAAGGCCTTCAACATGCTCAGAGAGGCCAGGGACCATGCGCCCCTCATCTAGGGCAATGGGCCGCTTGAGGTATACGAATCTAACACTCAGAGGGGAAAGGACTACTACTAACCTGGCCGGAGCGCTGAGATGGTAACAAAGAATCAACAAGTGGCTAGATGGCGATTGGTCTAGCAGAGGGAAATGGGAGCAGAATTATAGACTTGAAGGCCAGAAGGAATCACCAGCTCATCTAGTCTGATCTTCTGTATAGCACAGGCCACCAGCACCCATACATTAAACCCAACCACTGAAATTAGACTCAAGTCTTACAACCCACAAGAAACTAGCCTATTAAATGCTGCAGGCAGAGACCAGAAGGAACCAAGGGACACCAGTGCTTGAGGCCTCCCCACTGGCAGGGATATGATTGAGATATACCCAGATAATTCTGGCAAGTGTCTGGCCTGAGATGTCTGGTTTTGCTACAAGGAGGCACTCTGGTGGTGAGTGCACACTATAACACCAACTCAGAGAACACTATTGTGAATCGGGCTTGGCATGATTCCTCCTAGCCCACATCCCAGCCCATCCTGGGCTTTTGGATCCATTTACCCGAACCCAGTTGTAAGAATATGACAATGGCTCTAGCATTCTGCTGATTCAATCCCCCACTGTCTGTTTTGCTCTTCCCATTCTGCAATCTCACCCCTCTCATTGACCTCTTCCCTCCCCACAACTTAGTCCAAAAATTTCCCCCAGATGTTGCTCCTGGATTTTCCCCTTCCACATGAGCCTCTCAGATTTGGAACCTCAAATTTTCTTTTGCCAACTAATCCTTACACCATCATTGTTTATCCTCATGCCCTCTCCAGACTGTTCGGCCCACTATATTGTACAGAGATAGATCAGCGTGTTTGGTAGGCAGGAGCAGCAGTGTGGATATAACTGCTGGTTCTGGGTTTATGAAAGGCAGTCCCCCTGCAGGAACCCATGGAAAAAGGTGTGCAGTTTGAGAGATCCAATGCCATCTTTGGGCTGAGACCAAGCACAGAACATTTCAATCCAAGGGAAAGGTTTTGTTTAGCAGTGAGCAAGTGCACCCTCTGGGATAGCAAATACACACTTTAGTATCTATTATGCACTTACCCATACTGTTCACACAGCTCTATCTTGGAACAGAATAATTCATCTACTGCCCGCTGAATCAAGTCTCCATGAGGAATTTCTTGGGGAGGACTGAAATAGTTAGGGACATTTGATCAGATTTATTCTGTACTTGCATTGTATCATTTAACCACAATGATATATAAAGAGTAATCCCTAAACTTAATACAAAAAAATCCATCAACCCATGAAAAAAGTCTTTTGAATGCTGTTTCTTGTCCAAGATCCCAGCTACTTTAACTCAAATATTGAAAACATGTGTTTTCTCTAAACTCCAAACCAACTTTTCTTGAACATGACTGCCATATTGAGAACTCTGCTATAGAGAGTCAAGTCTTTCAGCTCTGCAAACAGTCAGCTAAACCTGATCTCATCTTTCCCCCCCCTTTCCCCCCCCCCCCCCCGCTGCTGGTGATGGCTTATCTTAAGTGATCACTCTCCTTACAGTGTGTATGATAAACCCATTGTTTCATGTTCTCTGTGTGTGTGTATATAAATCTCTCCTCTGTTTTTTCCACCAAATGCATCCGATGAAGTGAGCTGTAGCTCACGAAAGCTTATGCTCTAATAAATTTGTTAGTCTCTAAGGTGCCACAAGTACTCCTTTTCTTTTTGCGAATACAGACTAACACGGCTGCTACTCTGAAACCTGATCTCATCTTGTCAGTGTTAAGATACATTTGTTCACGGCCTGTACTGCATAATAAAGCCCAAAGGCTCTGTCCTATTCTGTACTCTAGGATCACCCACAAGAGTTTCCATCAGACCTTCCTTTCCCTTCCTCCCTGGTGTTTGTGTAGAGTCAGGTAGTCCAAGAAATGTATGAAATATAGAACAGAGTATAGACAGGAGGGTTGGTGCTTGGTTGATTTATCACATAGTTCAAATATAGACCTAAAAGGTATCTCTACATACTATTCAGCACCATGTTCATTTTCACAGTACAACCATTGAGCATAGGGTTTTTTTTGTTTTAAAAACAATATGAGAAAACCACCTTAAACCCCCTCAGAAAGGCTTCATTGATTAGCTGGCATGCCTCACTGGAGAAGCAGTGTATATTTAGAAGGTAGCGGTTTGTTAGGTTGCAGCACTAATGTTTTAAGAGTCCACGGCTGAAGAGTCAACTTTAAAATAGCAAGCTGCTGAAAGTCTCTTGTATGGAAGGTATTAAACCTAAACTGCTGTTGCCTCAGAGTACAGAGCCGGTCATTAGAAGCTCATACCTGACATGAGGGATTAGACAAATTTGTCTTCTACCTCTAAAAAAAGTTTTACAGCACCTGTTTTGGAATGTGATTTCTCATCCAACTATTAAATCAGACAAAGAATGGTGGAAACAAAGCCTTAATTGCTACACTTATTGCTGTATGAAATTAACATCTTGAGGGTACAGCGCTGTAATTCAAGCACAGGAGAATTACGTAGCATCTGGGTCACCATTAAGCAGAGTAGGTTGGGGGCGGCAACGTGACCTGACCAGCTAAGAAACTGAACACTACAAGTTGGAAAAATGCTTTCATTGATGCACAATGCCTGCAGCGAAAGGGTAAAAATTCAAAATCTGAAGTATTTAAGTCCAGCAGACTTTCAAGCCCATGAAAGCAAACACCACAATCTGCAAGAGAGAACTTACGAAATTGTAGCAGAGAGCCCTGTGCCTTACCATGCGGTCAGTATGCTGCAGTTGTAACTTTAACGCATCTGCATCAGCTGCTAGTATAAAAACCTCATGGCAGAAGTAGACAGGATTCCAGTAGAGGAGGGTGAAGAATCACTGATCATGATTCATACTGGTACCACTGACGCAGCAAGAGCTCTCAAAGTTTCTGCTAGACAGATTTGAGAGTCAGGTTGTAAAACTACATTTCTAGCTCTTTCAGTGATCATTCTGAGCAGGTCAACAGAATTCATAACCCAGAGATGTGTGTTTTGGCCTAATGTACTTCATTTAAGAAATGAAGGCCTTCCTGCATCTTCTCCAAGATTCACTTCTTAGCCCCCCTCTTGTCAGACTTTGTATATGTTTTAGTGTAATACACTCTGGACTGGAGTACAAGTTGAGACTACTAAGAAACTGGAGTAGAGAGTGCAACAACTTGCTTAATAATGTAATTTAGAGTTTCAACATAGAAGCACATTACTCCAGCATCTGAAGGTATCCTCAGTAGTTTGGGAACTTGCTGTCCAAGAAAGTAGCTCTCCCCCAGCAACTTATTGCCCCAGTTCCAATCAGAGGTGCTAGAGCCCCTCCCTTTGAGAGCTGGAGCTGCCAACAGCAATTTTTCTGTGAAGGATACTCGACTGAGACTCCCTCCCCCCCCTGTTTTTTTGTCCATTTGAACTTCCCTCTGTTAATTTCTAGGTATAACTGCAAAGGTCAACTCCACTTAGCCACTGGGGACACATTTACTAGGATTAGTTTTGGGACAGGGAAAACAACAATACTGTTGCTGTTCTACATTTACTCTTTACTGTGAAAGACAATCCATTTTAGGCAGGTAATTAATTTATTTTGCAAGTGTTAATCTGTCGTATGGAGGACTCAGCATGAATGACAGGCACCTCTGGAGAGTTCTTAGTCACAATAAGTCAACAGCTACGAATGCAAGAGAGCAATTCTCATACCACATGCTCCAAGCAGAGAGGGAAGAAAGCCCAACCCAGCAGTATTTGTTGAAAAGCTCTCCAAGCCAGCACTCCCACTGAATCAGTGAGCATTAAAAGCAATTAAACTTTAGCACTGCTGTGTAGAATATTAGAGAAATGCTCTGCTGCAATTAATGCAATATTCTTTAAAAAAACAAAACAAAAAAAAAAAACACAAACCCACACCACACTGTCAGCCAACCCTAGGCCAGAAAAGCTCGTTTCTAAGTCTCCTACAGCAAGATCTTAAGAGGAATGATTTGAGTACACAGGATGTACACATTTGCTATAGTTACATACAACCATAGATGTATTTTAGCACTTTGACAAATACAGATCTCTTAAAAAGTTGAGTTGCAGCCCCCTTTGAAGAAGTTTATTTTATCACAGTTGCATGCCAGTATGTGCAGCAACTTACTTTATGTTAAATGTTCTCTGTGGATCTTCCTGCATACGAGTTGGACACCTCGAATTCGAACAGTAGCTCTCTTGAATGGTAGACATGAGACTTTCTAGATTCTTTGTAAAGTTATCATGCTCATTTCCAAATAAATCGATTTCCAGTGAAGCTTTGTGAACTTCAGATTTGTACTGTCGCTTCTCCATCTTGTCCCAAATCCAAAGCAGCTTTACCGTTGTAAAATTATAGGAGTCCATTAAGTAAAGAAAGTAGTCGACAAACTCTCTACCTAAATGAAGGGAGAGCTCCTTGGGGAAGTGTTCATTTTCATGCAGAATGACATACAACAACATCAAGAATCCATCTATAGTGCAAGTATTTTTCAGATTTATTTCAACATAAAGTGGTGTGCAAGATACAGCTTTACGGCCTGCTTTGATAGTAAAAACCCCTCCCCAAGGGAGCACAGGCCTCCAAAATGAGCGGTCTGGATCATAATTATTTTTAATTGATGCTTTGATCTCCTCAAACAGTGTCTTCATCCTGCAATTAAGAGAAAAAGTATGAATATTTGTACCAAAAGCATTCAGTTTTGGAACAGGCACACACTTAGAATATACAGTGAGTGGACCAGAACTTAAAATAAACAATTCAATTGCTATCAGTATACAAGGTTTCCATGATCAGTCAGGAGCAGCCCCTGCTAAGAATCAAATGGCTTTGAGATTTCCTAGTTTAGATACAGGTTTCTTTCCATTTGACCCAGCTAATCACTGGTCTTTACTAAAGAAAGTCTTAGTGATTAATTTTAAAGCATGAGTGGGCATTGGAGGCATTAAGCTGTACCTTGAGAGATTCAGTCTGCAAGAAGGGATGAGTCACTCACATATCAAGGATGCGGTTATCTCCCCTAGAGTCCAGGCAGGAACCTGGCTGACAAGAACCAACTGGTGGAAATGGCCCACCTTGATTATCACTACAAAAGGTTCCCCCCTGCTCTCCTGCTGGTAATAGCTCACCTTAAGCGATCACTCTTGTTACACTGTGTATGGTAACACCCATTGTTTCATGTTCTCTATGTATATAAATCTTCCCACTGTATTTTCCACTGAATGCATCCGATGAAGTGAGCTGTAGCTCACGAAAGCTTATGCTCAAATAAATTTGTTAGTCTCTAAGGTGCCACAAGTACTCCTTTTCTTTCTTCCTTCCAACTATATAGGTTACTTTAGAGGACAGTTACCACAGAGAAATGTGAGGCAATTATACTCAGTTTAGCTTAGTTAAGCTGAAAGTAACTTGAAATCAGTTTATAAGGAATCCCTGAATACCTGACTCAGGCATATCAGTCTTAACTACTACAGAAAGGGTCTTTTTTGGCCCAATGTCTGATTTTCACAACATGCTAGGTAATGCTGCATTTGAATTCTGAACCATTCAGTGCTCTACACAGTGAAATGACAATACATTATTGATAAAGTATTAGTCCAGAATGAGCTGTGTTCAGGGTTTTGTTACTCTAGCGCTGCAGGAAGTGTTTAGGACTCCCTAGTTTTAGGAAGCACTAGCATTTGCACGAGAACCTCAGCGTTATGAGCACCTCGGGAATGGACTTTGTTCATAACTCTGAACAAAACACTTTCTTCAAAAGTTTACAATTGAACATTGACTTAGTACAGCTTTGAAACTTTACTATGCAGAAAAAAAGCGGATTTCCCTTAATTTTTTTAGTTTAAATTTAAACACAGTACTGTACTGTACTTGCTTTTTTTGTTTCTGCTGCTGCCCAATTGCGTACTTCCATTTCCAATGGAAGTGTGCGGTTGACCGGTCAGTTTGTAACTCTGCTGTTCGTAACTGAGGTTCTACTATACTACATCAGGATACAGATATAAGGCTTTTTCTCCGGGGAAGAAAAGTGTCATGGTTAATATTTAGGCAATAACTATTGTAAAACCTAAGGCTTTTTGTGGCTCCTTGCAAGTTAAAACTTAAGACTTCCAAACTCAAAAGGATTTTAGTCTTGTGGACTGTGTTCAAAGACCTCTGTTTTTCATATGGGAAGAAGTTGAGCCCCTATGCCACCATATACAGTTTCTGGCAAAGTCATTTTCTTTGGGCTTTTATTTCAAGTTATGGCCCTATAAAGACAAGAGAAATATAGATCATCATTTCTGGCTTCAGCCTAGGTAAAGAATGTGGACTAAAACTACAGACTACTTGAACAGTAAGGCATCAGTTAATTATAACCAAGACACTCAGCACAAGTCCATTACCCTTCAGTCCAGGAACTTTGCTTGGTTATTTAGACCCTATGTTCTCTGCCATTACATCTCCAATAGGGTAGAAAGTATAGGCCAAAAGATGACAAAGCAAAAGACATGAAGGAGAAACGGGGGGTTGGGGATAGAAAACAGAGAGAACACAGGGACTTGAGACAGTTCAAAAGCTCAGACACAGTGACAGAAACACTCCTAAGTGGCACATCATCTCCCCTATCACTAGTGCTCAGGAGCAATTGCTCGTTTCTGCCAGAAGCTAACCTGCAGTTTTAGCTCTTGGGGTCCCAAAGGGCAAGGGAAGCTGCTGCTCTCTCTCCCTGGGGCTCTGCTCAGGGCCCACCACCTCACTTGGGCAGAAGCACCATGCTGCTCAAGGGGTGCCAACAATGCCAGGAGGGAGCAAGCAACCCGCCTGCCTCCACCTTGCCCAGCTCTCACCACCAGTGCAACAGGTGCACACCCAGCGCTCCTCCCACTCGCAGGGCGTTGCCAGGCCAGGCTGCGACTCGAATGAGAGGAGCTCTGCAGAGCTGGGCCCATGGAAGGCCCTGGGCTCTGCCCCAGAGCCAGGGCAGGGTCACCTCTTGCGGTGGGCTGGGGAGAGGATTAGGCACAAGGGAGGGTCCATCAGGGCAGCAGCCACCTGGCCCAACGAAGCAGCACAGGGGGAACGATCACAAGGCTCTCTCCACAACAACCCCTGTGGTAACCCCACCCACCACCAGCAATTGTCCCCCCAGCAGCCCTCATGGGTCCCCCACATAGGCCATCTGCACCCCACCAGATGCCACCAGCACACCCCCCCATAACCTCCATGGGTCCTCAGCTCCCCCCCAACCCTCTGCTCCCCCAGCAGGTCCCACCTACCACCAGCCCCCAGAACCCCCATGGGTCCTCCTCTCCCCCCCACCCTCTGCTCCCCCAGCAGGTCCCACCTACCACCAGCCCCCCAGAACCCCCATGGGTCCTCCTCTCCCCCCCCGACCCTCTGCTCCCCAGCAGGTCCCACCTCCAACCAGCCCCCAGAACCCCCATGGGTCCTCCTCTCCCCCCCACCCTCTGCTCCCCCAGCAGGTCCCACCTACCACCAGCCCCCAGAACCCCCATGGGTCCTCCTCTCCCGCCCCCACCCTCTGCTCCCCCAGCAGGTCCCACCTACCACCAGCCCCCAGAACCCCCATGGGTCCTCCTCTCCCCCCCACCCTCTGCTCCCCCAGCAGGTCCCACCTACAACCAGCCCCCAGAACCCCCATGGGTCCTCCTCTCCCCCCCCAACCTCTGCTCCCCAGCAAGTCCCACCTACCACCAGCCCCCAGAACCCCCATGGGTCCTCCTCTCCCACCCCCACCCTCTGCTCCCCCAGCAGGTCCCACCTACCACCAGCCCCCAGAACCCCCATGGGTCCTCCTCTCCCCCCCACCCTCTGCTCCCCAGCAGGTCCCACCTCCCACCAGCCCCCCAGAACCCCCATGGGTCCTCCTCTCCCCCCCACCCTCTGCTCCCCAGCAGGTCCCACCTCCAACCAGCCCCCAGAACCCCCATGGGTCCTCCTCTCCCCCCCACCTCTGCTCCCCCAGCAGGTCCCACCTACCACCAGCCCCCAGAACCCCATGGGTCCTCCTCTCCCCCCCACCCTCTCCCCAGCAGGTCCCACCTACCACCAGCCCCCAGAACCCCCATGGGTCCTCCTCTCCCCCCCACCCTCTGCTCCCCAGCAGTCCCACCTACCACCAGCCCCCAGAACCCCCATGGGTCCTCCTCTCCCCCCCACCCTCTGCTCCCCAGCAGGCCCCACCTCCCCAGCCCCCCGAACCCCCATGGGTCCTCCTCTCCCCCCCACCCTCTGCTCCCCAGCAGGTCCCACCTCCACCAGCCCCAGAACCCCATGGGTCCTCCTCTCCCCCCCGACCCTCTGCTCCCCAGCAGGTCCCACCTCCAACCAGCCCCCAGAACCCCATGGGTCCTCCTCTCCCCCCCCAACCTCTGCTCCCCAGCAGGTCCCACCTACCACCAGCCCCCAGAACCCCCATGGGTCCTCCTCTCCCCCCCACCCTCTGCTCCCCAGCAGGTCCCACCTACCACCAGCCCCCCAGAACCCCCATGGGTCCTCCTCTCCCCCCCCGACCCTCTGCTCCCCAGCAGGTCCCACCTCCAACCAGCCCCCAGAACCCCCATGGGTCCTCCTCTCCCCCCCCAACCTCTGCTCCCCAGCAGTCCCACTACCACCAGCCCCCAGAACCCCCATGGGTCCTCCTCTCCCCCCCACCCTCTGCTCCCCAGCAGGTCCCACCTACCACCAGCCCCCAGAACCCCCATGGGTCCTCCTCTCCCCCCCACCCTCTGCTCCCCCAGCAGGTCCCACCTACCACCAGCCCCCCAGAACCCCCATGGGTCCTCCTCTCCCCCCCCCACCCCTGCTCCCCAGCAGGTCCCACCTACCACCAGCCCCCAGAACCCCCATGGGTCCTCCTCTCCCCCCCAACCTCTGCTCCCCAGCAGGTCCCACCTACCACCAGCCCCCAGAACCCCCCTGGGTCCTCCTCTCCCCCCCAACCTCTGCTCCCCAGCAAGTCCCACCTACCACCAGCCCCCAGAACCCCCATGGGTCCTCCTCTCCCCCCCCAACCTCTGCTCCCCAGCAGGTCCCACCTACCACCAGCCCCCCAGAACCCCCATGGGTCCTCCTCTCCCCCCCCAACCTCTGCTCCCCAGCAAGTCCCACCTACCCAGCCCCCAGAACCCCATGGGTCCTCCTCTCCCCCCCACCCTCTGCTCCCCAGCAGGTCCCACCTCCAACCAGCCCCCCAGAACCCCCATGGGTCCTCCTCTCCCCCCCAACCTCTGCTCCCCAGCAAGTCCCACCTACCACCAGCCCCCAGAACCCCCATGGGTCCTCCTCTCCCCCCCACCCTCTGCTCCCCAGCAGGTCCCACCCAACCAGCCCCCAGAACCCCCATGGGTCCTCCTCTCCCCCCCCAACCTCGCTCCCCAGCAAGTCCCACCTACCACCAGCCCCCAGAACCCCCATGGGTCCTCCTCTCCCCCCCCCACTCGCTCCCCCAGCAGGTCCCACCTACCACCAGCCCCCAGAACCCCCATGGGTCCTCCTCTCCCCCCCACCCTCTGCTCCCCAGCAGGTCCCACCTACCACCAGCCCCCCAGAACCCATGGGTCCTCCTCTCCCCCCCCCACCCCTGCTCCCCCAGCAGGTCCCACCTACCACCAGCCCCGAACCCCCTGGGTCCTCCTCTCCCCCCCCAACCTCTGCTCCCCCAGCAGGTCCCACCTACCACCAGCCCCCAGAACCCCATGGTCCTCCTCTCCCCCCCAACCTCTGCTCCCCAGCAGGTCCCACCTACCACCAGCCCCCCAGAACCCCCTGGGTCCTCCTCTCCCCCCCAACCTCTGCTCCCAGCAAGTCCCACCTACCACCAGCCCCCAGAACCCCCATGGGTCCTCCTCTCCCCCCCACCCTCTGCTCCCCCAGCAGGTCCCCTACCACCAGCCCCCAGAACCCCCCTGGGTCCTCCTCTCCCCCCCCACCCTCTGCTCCCCCAGCAGGTCCCACCTACCACCAGCCCCCAGAACCCCCATGGGTCCTCCTCTCCCCCCCCAACCTCTGCTCCCCAGCAGGTCCCACCTACCACCAGCCCCCAGAACCCCCATGGGTCCTCCTCTCCCCCCCAACCTCTGCTCCCCCAGCAGTCCCACCTACCACCAGCCCCCCAGAACCCCCATGGGTCCTCCTCTCCCCCCCCAACCTCTGCTCCCCAGCAAGTCCCACCTACCACCAGCCCCCGAACCCCCCTGGGTCCTCCTCTCCCCCCACCCTCTGCTCCCCAGCAGGTCCCACCTCCAACCAGCCCCCAGAACCCCCATGGGTCCTCCTCTCCCCCCCCGACCCTCTGCTCCCCCAGCAGGTCCCACCTACCACCAGCCCCCAGAACCCCCATGGGTCCTCCTCTCCCCCCCCCACCTCTGCTCCCCCAGCAGGTCCCACCTACCACCAGCCCCCAGAACCCCCATGGGTCCTCCTCTCCCCCCCACCCTCTGCTCCCCCAGCAGGTCCCACCTACCACCAGCCCCCAGAACCCCCTGGGTCCTCCCCCCCCCACCCTCTGCTCCCCAGCAGGTCCCACCTCCCACCAGCCCCCAGAACCCCCATGGGTCCCCCACAGATCCAACCTCCCCCCGACCCTCGGCGCCCCGGCAGGTCCCCGATTCTCCGCCCCCGCGGGCCTAGGCGCTCCCCGTACCTGTGCCGGCCGCGCCGAGCGCCCCCCCCGACCGCCACATCCGCCCCGCGCCCGCCGCGCCCCGGCCCGGCCGCCGCCTGTTATTACGGAGGGACCCCCGCCCGGCGTCACCAGGCCCCGCCCCGGAACGGGCTGCGGGGCGGGCTGAGGAGGGGCGGGGCTAGAGGGGCGGGGCGGGGCTACAGCCTGAGGGGTCCGACGATGGGAACAAGGGGCAGGACGTAGCAGGGCCGGGCGGGGCTGTGAGGACGGGGCGGGGGGAGGGCTGGAGAGACGTGGGCGGGGCTAAAGGGTGAGGGGCGGGGCTGTGAGGACCGGGGCGAGGGGAGGGCTGGAGAGACGTGGGCGGGGCTAAAGGGTGAGGGGCGGGGCTGTGGGGACGGGGGGCTGGAGAGACGTGGGCGGGGCTAAAGGGTGAGGGGCGGGGCTGTGGCATCTGGGGGCTGGAGAGACGTGGGCGGGGCTAAAGGGTGAGGGCGGGGCTGTGGGGACGGGGGGCTGGAGAGACGTGGGCGGGGCTAAAGGGTGAGGGGCGGGGCTGTGGGATCTGGGGGCTGGAGAGACATGGGCGGGGCTAAAGGGTGAAGGCGGGGCTGTGGGGACGGGGGGCTGGAGAGACGTGGGCGGGACTAAAAGGTGAGTGGCGGGGCTGTGGGCCAGGGGGGCTGGAGAGACGTGGGCGGGGCTAAAGGGTGAGGGGCGGGGCTGTGAGATCTGGGGGCTGGAGAGACATGGGCGGGGCTAAAGGGTGAGGGGCGGGGCTGTGGGGACGGGGGGCTGGAGGACGTGGGCGGGACTAAAAGGTGAGTGGCGGGGCTGTGGGGACAGGGGGCTGGAGAGACGTGGGCGGGGCTAAAGGTGAGGGGCGGGGCTGTGGGATCTGGGGGCTGGAGAGACATGGGCGGGGCTAAAGAGTGAAGGCGGGGCTGTGGGGACGGGGGGCTGGAGAGACATGGGCGGGACTAAAAGGTGAGTGGCGGGGCTGTGGGGCCAGGGGGGCTGGAGAGACGTGGGCGGGGCTAAAGGGTGAAGGCGGGGCTGTGGGGACGGGGGGCTGGAGAGACGTGGGCGGGGCTAAAGGGTGAAGGCGGGGCTGTGGGGACGGGGGGCTGGAGAGACATGGGCGGGGCTAAAGGGTGAAGGCGGGGCTGTGGGGACGGGGGGCTGGAGAGACGTGGGCGGGACTAAAAGGTGAGTGGCGGGGCTGTGGGGCCAGGGGGGCTGGAGAGACGTGGGCGGGGCTAAAGGGTGAGGGCGGGGCTGTGGGATCTGGGGGCTGGAGAGACATGGGCGGGGCTAAAGGGTGAGGGGCGGGGCTGTGGGGACGGGGGGCTGGAGAGACGTGGGCGGGACTAAAAGGTGAGTGGCGGGGCTGTGGGGACAGGGGGCTGGAGAGACGTGGGCGGGGCTAAAGGGTGAGGGGCGGGGCTGTGAGGACCGGGGCGAGGGGAGGGCTGGAGAAACGTGGGCGGGGCTAAAGGGTGAGGGGCGGGGCTGTGGGGACGGGGGGCTGGAGAGACGTGGGCGGGGCTAAAGGGTGAGGGGCGGGGCTGTGGCATCTGGGGGCTGGAGAGACGTGGGCGGGGCTAAAGGGTGAAGGCGGGGCTGTGGGGCCAGGGGGGCTGGAGAGACGTGGGCGGGGCTAAAGGGTGAGGGGCGGGGCTGTGGGATCTGGGGGCTGGAGAGACATGGGCGGGGCTAAAGGGTGAAGGCGGGGCTGTGGGGACGGGGGGCTGGAGAGACGTGGGCGGGACTAAAAGGTGAGTGGCGGGGCTGTGGGGCCAGGGGGGCTGGAGAGACGTGGGCGGGGCTAAAGGGTGAGGGGCGGGGCTGTGGGATCTGGGGGCTGGAGAGACATGGGCGGGGCTAAAGGGTGAGGGGCGGGGCTGTGGGGACGGGGGGCTGGAGAGACGTGGGCGGGACTAAAAGGTGAGTGGCGGGGCTGTGGGGACAGGGGGCTGGAGAGACGTGGGCGGGGCTAAAGGGTGAGGGGCGGGGCTGTGGGATCTGGGGGCTGGAGAGACATGGGCGGGGCTAAAGAGTGAAGGCGGGGCTGTGGGGACGGGGGGCTGGAGAGACATGGGCGGGACTAAAAGGTGAGTGGCGGGGCTGTGGGGCCAGGGGGGCTGGAGAGACGTGGGCGGGGCTAAAGGGTGAAGGCGGGGCTGTGGGGACGGGGGGGCTGGAGAGACATGGGCGGGACTAAAGGGTGAAGGCGGGGCTGTGGGGACAGGGGGCTGGAGAGACATGGGTGGGGCTAAAGGGTGAGGGGCGGGGCTGTGGGATCTGGGGGCTGGAGAGACATGGGCGGGGCTAAAGGGTGAGGGGCAGGGCTGTGGATCTGGGGGCTGGAGAGACGTGGGCGGGGCTAAGGGGTGCAGGGCGGGGCTGTGGGGACGGGGCGGGGGGGCTGGAGAGACGTGGGCGGGACTAAAAGGTGAGGGGCAGGGCTGTGGATCTGGGGGCTGGAGAGACGTGGGCGGGGCAAAGGGGTGTGGGCAGGGCTAAATGAAGGGGCGGGGCATGCCAACATGGGAGGAGCTGAAGAGCCAGGGCATCACAGGGGTGCCTGTTTCCCAGAGGGGTGTTTATTATTACCACTATTCCCCCTCCAGGGGTGTGGAGCCTGTCATTTATTTTTTTCATTCTCATCTGTCTCATAGCACAGGCCATAAATCTGTGGCAGCCTGCTCATAATGCCCCCTGCATGTGAGAGGCCTGGTCATCTGCAGAGTCCTGACACGGGGCAGGTGATTGGGACCAGGCAATATGTTTATTACGAGCAGAGAAGAATATTTTGTGCTTCTGTTGGTGAAGTCTCGAGAACCAGCTTTCCCTAATTGGGCAGCTACAGGATAATTCATGCCAGCCTAGTCCTCTCTCTGTGTGTGTAGCTTTGTGGTTTGAAAGGGACCTCAATGTACTTTTCTGTATTGTTTTTTCAAAATCATTGGTGAAATCCTGGCCCTTTTGAAGTCAATGGCAAAAGTCCCATTGATTTCAGTGGGGCCAGAATTTCATCTCATGTTTTTATAATCATCGCTGTTAGTGTGTAATAAATGTTTAAAAAAAACCCCCACAGTAAAACAATATATGAAAAATATAGCTTTAAAATGACCAAAAAAGCACAATTTTTGTGTTTCTAGTTTTAAAAGCGACTGTAAAATGACATACTCAGTTTTCATGTTTATTGTCTCATAAGTCTGTGTAGAGCTTATTAGCATGTTAACTACACCGGTAACACACCTCACTTGGGTTTGGACTTAGAAGGTAGATGCAAAAGCAGATTCCAGTCTGATTTTTCAGATGCCAGGTTAACTTTGCAAGGCTGGCAGTTAGCACTTTTTAAAAAATTTGTGAACTGTGCAAATACGGTCTGGATATCTTTAAAAGACAGTAAACATTCTATCACAATGTCCTCTCAACTCTACATTTTTAGTAGAATCACACTTCAAGGTAACATATTAAATACATTGGTGTTATGTTCCATATATTATACACAGAAGCTTAATTTCAATCATGCAAGTGGTTAGTGCAAAACCGAGGACATGTTGAATACACACAGTGAAGAATAACAGAGAACAAAAAGGTTTAAAGATGAATGAACCCTTGAAGCTAGTAAAAGTTAGAAAATGGTGGAAAAACTTCATTTGGCTCCATCATCGCTATTAAGCGGATGGTGGGAATCAAAGAAAAAGAAGAAGAAGAAAGAAGTGGTTAGTAGTGTCCAAAGCCATTGCCAAAAATACGATGATTCCATGCACATTTTCCCTCCATCATACACATGCACAGACTGTGAGTACTTGTGGCACCTTAGAGACTAACAAATTTATTTGAGCATAAGCTTTCATGAGCTACAGCTCACTTCATCGGATGCATTTTTTTTCCCCACTGAAGGCATCCGATGAAGTGAGCTGTAGCTCACAAAAGCTTATGCTCAAATAAATTTGTTAGTCTCTAAGGTGCCACAAGTACTCCTTTTCTTTTTGTGAATACAGACTAACATGGCCGCTACTCTGAAACATGCACAGACTGGTTATTAAAGAACCCCTCCTCCCCGCCATCAATGTAATTAATTTAACCTTGTGCAACAAGAGAAAATTCAAACTTTTTTGAAATGTTGGATTATTTATTTTGGAATGACCTTAGCTAAACTGACTGAGTAGTAAGAAAAACATCCAAGGAAAGTGTGTGGGGATCAAAAATTAAAAGCCAGGAAATTCTTTATAGAATTTTTGCTTGTTTCATGTGTGATGTAGGTAGACAACTGACATGGTGCCCCTTCCAGTCAGCTCCACAATATCTCTATACCTGAAAGAATGTCCCAGTCCCCCTTGCAGGGTTGCTGATAGATGGTTCAACCTTACTCCCATAGCTACAAACACAGGCCCTCACAGATTATTGCACACTGCATAGATGCCAGCCCCGGAACAGTATTTGCCTTCTTGGAAACAACAACCACACAAAATCCTGTAGAGTCTGTGCACACAGATGCTTGTGTATCCCACACACCTCCTGGGTGTGGTGTTCTGTCCCATCTAATGGCACCGAGACCACTTAGAGAGAGAGAGAGTTAAATGAGTCTGCTCTACAGCCTTAGCTAACAGCCAGTTAGCTTTTAGCTCACATGGTAGAGGCTCATGCACTAAGCTCTAGAGGTCCCCAGTTTGATCCTGCCCGCTGACAACCAGGGTCTGTCAGCGTCATAAATGGGGGGCTCATCTGGGATTTCAACTGGGAAGACTCTAAAGCTTGGGACACACTTTCTCAGCTAGGAGAAGTATTGACAGGTTTCAGAGTAGCAGCCGTGTTAGTCTGTATCCGCAAAAAAAAGGAGTACTTTTGGCATCTTAGAGACTAACAAATTTATTTGAGCATAAGCTTTAGTGAGCTACAGCTCACTTCATCGGATCAATGAAGTGAGCTGTAGCTCACGAAAGCTTATGCTCAAATAAATTTGTTAGTCTCTAAGGTGCCACAAGTACTCCTTTTCTTTTTAGGGGAAGTATGTAACCCACACAACTCCCGGGTGTGGTGTTCTGTCCTCTCTAGTGGCACTGAGACCACTTAGAGAGATAAAATGAGTCTGCTCTACAGCCTTAGCTAACAGCCGGTTGGCTTTTAGCTCATGCGGTAGAGGCTCATGCATTAAGCTCCAGAGGTCCCACCGATGACTGGGTTCTGTCGGTGTTACACTTGCAGCATGCACAGTTCCTCTAAAATCCTATACAGAGAACCTAAGGAGGAGGAGAATTTGTATCCATTCATTTTTCCCGTGAGAATAAACCAAAGCCATTTCACTGCTGGTATCAGGCTGGAACAACATACCCCAAAATAAACATGGCCAAAACTCCCACTTCCAGTTCCATCACTGCCACCTTCTCACTTCCTCTCTCCGGTATCAGCCCTCAGGTCCCCAAGGTCGCCCAGCTCTGAGAGATGGAAGAATTAAGATTTTGTCCCCTCTCTCAAAACATGAGAAAAGGGAAGGGTACAAAATCCTCTCACTGCCAAGAGAGATGGAAAAACAGGGATATGGTGTCTGTCTTGATAGTCTCACCCCTCTCCAACTTGCCACATCATCCCATGTATTGGTCCTTCTGTCCAACAAACCCATGTTCTCCCTCCACAGTTTGTTCCCTGCAGTTCCTGTTCGGTTCAGTGGTTCAGCTGTCTAGTCCAGCTCTGCACTCCTTGACTTTGGTATTACCCTCTGTTCTTCTGAGAAATCCTCCCCACCAGCAGAGAAGAGACCATGTTATCCCATGCTCCCAACTTTGCTGAGCGGAGAAACTATCCACAACTGTATCTGAGCAAAAAGAGAGAGACCTGTCCTATGCCACCAGCCAGAAAAGAGAGTCCATCCCACATCCCTAGCCAGACAGAGAGGAGAGACTTTCCGTTTCCCTAGTGTTGTCAGATGCCACCAGTGTGGTGCTCTGCTCTATTCAATGTTGATAACAGTCGGCTGCATGCGAGTGTTCCCTCTGTGTGCTGCCCCGGCTCTGTGCAAGTCACTGGCACAGCAGACCGTGGGAGAACTAATGATCACAGACGCTGATAAGGTACGAAGGCACCCGGCCAGGTTTATTGCCAAAGGAAACACAGTCTTTAGCTCCCTGGATCAGATGTCTACAGTTCTGCAGTACATACGTGCTCCCTGACAATGGACACAGCTCAGTCAGTGGCAGGACACTCCAGTGCCCCCTAGGCCAGACAAAGACACCGCCCCAGGGATGCACTCTTATACACAGGTACAAACAAGTTACCCATCACTCCTGACGTATTGAGGTACAACCCCTCTACGCAGTAAGGTGCCACCTCTCACCTTGTACATGTTGGTTCAAACAAAACGAGTCTACCCAGCATATTACCCTTTTGCCTCCATCTTTAGAATGGGTCAGCCTGTTCTTTGTTATCTGTGTGGAATGTGCAAGAATCGGAGTGCTCTGGTACCGTCCTGGCATATGTTTGTATCTCTAGTGTCCAGGACTTTTAGGTATGTGTATTTTTGCAACATCAGCCCTTTCCTTGCCAGCTTCTGTGAGCAGGGCCTGCCTCTGGCTCACAGCTTAACTTTGCTTTATGTTAGCAAAGTCTTGACCATTACTTTAGCCCAGGCCTTAGGCCTCATACCTGGCCTCTGATACAAGGGTTTATGTTCCAGGGCCTCATCTCACTACATTCCCCCACTTTTTGTCCTTTTATGTGGAGGATGTTTACCCAGTGTGCTGGAAAAGCATAATGCATGGACTAAAGATAACCCAGTGGGCTAAACACTGTTATGTGGTTACCTCGTTTTATCATCCCTACATTCATGCCCTGTCTGTCCGTTAATCTGCACATTCCCCCATATGACCGATAGACGGATTTTATTATCCAATTATTTTTTAGTTCCTTATGGTGGGCCTGGGAATGATAGGCCCGGGACCTCGACTGTGCAACATAGTTTTATAATTGACTCTTAGAGACACTCTCATATAATTAATATATTTCAGTAATATGGATATGGTGTGTATATTTGTAGTGTATACGGGCATATATGCATAGTATGTATGTGTACATATAACAGCACTTTATATCCAAGCATAACAATCCTTTTCCAATCTGTTGTTGTAGTTTGGCCCTTGTGGTACTGCAGATAGCAACCCACTTTTATTAGGGCAATTACAGTTACCATCTGTATCATTATTAGTAATAGGCTGAGTATTTTGAAATACTGAGATAGGGATTGTGATAATGTGTCCCACGGTGCTATGTATATGAGAAGTAAAAGAGAAATTTGGAGTAGTGACACTATGTCTGAGGCCTTTATATATAAAATATTGTAATTAGTTACTACCCAGTACTGTCCATCCATGTTATAGATTACCTCTTACTACTGGTTGTCACCCTCTGGTAAGCTTCACTGGGCAGGTTTCAGATTACCAGCCGTGTTAGTCTGTATTCGCAAAAAGAAAAGGAGTACTTGTGGCACCTTAGAGACTAACAAATTTATTAGAGCATAAGCTTTCGTGAGCTACAGCTCACTTCATCGGATGCATTCGATGAAGTGAGCTGTAGCTCACGAAAGCTTATGCTCTAATAAATTTGTTAGTCTCTAAGTTGCCACAAGTACTCCTTTTCTTTTCACTGGGCAGGTAACAGATGTGGCTAGCTTCTCTGTTCCATTGTTTGAACTGCTCTGTGATACACTAGTAGTTGATGTAGATCCAGTTGTTTCTTATAGATGCTGTCTTCCAGATAACCTACTGAATGGACAGTAACCAATTTATCAAATATTGCTGTGTCAGGATGTAGTATTGGTATCCAGACACTGAACAAGATTGTTTTGAATAACATGTGCCTTAATTAGGATGCAGTGTCAGTAACCCAAATTATGACAGGTGCTAACAGGGAATTTGTTTACCCAATTTGTAGTTACTGTGTAACTTAATTTCTTTACCAATTTGTCTTCATGTTGTTTGCTACCATTTATTTGTTAATTTTTACCTGTGTGTTGGTTAAACAGTTTAGCAATTATTATGCACATTGTAAATGTTGTACAGCAATAATACAATACAGCAATAATACAACAGTACAGTGATAATACAGTAGTACAGCAATAATACAGTTGTTTTTACACAGTCACCAAGTTGAAATTAAATGACAGTTTATCCTGGTCCAGCTAATGGTTTTTAGCTGATTGTTAACTTAATTGTCCACATATCGTAGACAGAGGTGTATTTGACTGGTCTCTTATTTATAAAGCACTTCATTTTTCTTTTCTTGATGCTTGGGGCTTTCTTCGCTGTATACTGATATTTTCTGGTGTCTTTGGTCTGTGGGATGCAACTTAAACAACTTTTGTTAGTTAACATAGTAAAGTTTTTTGTTTGTTTTCCTTTTTCTGTTTTTGTTTTCAGTAAACCAAACTTAATACAAAGTTTAAATTATTTTTTTTACAATGTAAGAGGGACCGAATCTTTGATATCACAAGCTATATTTTTGCAATTGTTGTATAGACATTCATTTTCATTAGAGGTGCATTACTAATATTTTATGCTAAATGTAATGCTTAACTGCTAAAATAGATGCTCACAATCTTCTATGAGAAGGTGTATTGCTTTCCCTTGCTGAGCACTCTGTTTTAGCAAAAGAGTTAATAACAGAATTTTTACCAAGCTTTTTAGATTTAATTTGCTTGTGATACCAATTTCACTCTTGTTAACTGTTTAGAAGCACAGACTTTAACAACCACTGCTTCCCATTAAGATAACATAACAAAAGAAAAGCCTATCAAATTAAACCAAAATAAATTTTAAATACAGGTCCATGCAAATACTTTGAGGGTATTAAACTTTCATGAAACTTTGTTGTGTTTGGGAGCCAAAGGTGGAAACCCGTGGAAAACATGGAAACTGTTGAAATTGTTTGGTTATCTTTATGCATAAATTGTTATTTTTAAACATTTTTGCTATCACATTCTTATAACTCTATTTAAAAGTGGAAACAAGTTTATAAAAACCCAAACAAGTAATTGACATTTTGTTAATATTATCTTTACCTTAATGTTGAGGTTTCCCCTTACATTTTTTCTTTGAATAACAAATAAAAAAACTTAAAAAACAAAACTGTGATTAATAAAAGAGAATTATTTTTGTTTGCAATTGCATTATTTGTTGAGGCAAAAATATATGTACATATATTTAAACTGAGACCTTGTTGAACTTTGAAAAAAAAAGTATTAATAATATTATGGTTATACCCTCCCAACCATAATATTAAAATAGTGTGGTACCATTTATATATATTTAAAAGAGTATAAAATTGATTTTTGTTGCAACAAAATAAAAATAATTAAAAATAGTCACGTGACACACACAACATACAACACAGGACAACACACATGACATACAGGACAAACTTATAACTAAAAATGAATGGCTCCAGAATTCTATATATAGAATATCTATAAAGGCAAACAAAAATAAAAAGGGTTAATCATTTAAATAAACAAATTGTTACCTTATTTACAACTTTTAACATACATTGATAAAACTATATTAATATTTGCCATATTTATTGTATTAATTTGATAACAAGGCATTTTGCATTCCTTTATATTTAACATTATTTTAATACTCTGCTATATGGAAATAAGAAAAACCCATGTTCCAAATATTAGTGAGTGGATAGGATTAGAAGCAGAGAGTACATTTCTGTTGCTTGGCAACCATATCCAAGAAAGTTAGGAATAATTCCATCTGTTGCATTCCTGAAGGGTTAAAATAATTAATTTACTGGATTTATTTAAAGTAAAGTTTTTACCTTGTTTTCTTTTTGTTTCTTGTTTTGTTCTGTATTCAATTGCTTTTATCTTTTGGAGGTTTCTGTAAAAACTATAACTTTTAACACAGAGAGAGAGAGAGAGCCAAAGTGAGAAGAGTCAGGGTAAAGGGGAGGTGAAGAGCAACCTAGGAAGGTAGGGAGACCTGAGCCAAGAGAGATTAACTCTATCAAGATATTTGAAAGTACAGGCAGCAGCAGCGAGTTTAGCAAACTGAGAAAGCATATAAAGGAAAAAACTTAACTGGTATCTAAAAATATTTGAGAAAGAAGGTTATATTTTTAGATATGAGCGCAGAGTGTGGTTCCGTGGGTCAAAGCAGTTGGGAACCCGAATAGTTGTGAACCGCACCCCTGGTTTTATCCTGGCTTTGAGAGGAGAGTGTGGGTAGTTACCTGCTCTTGTAAAACCTGAATTTGTTCCCCCAGTGTCTGTTACTTTTGTGTGCATGCCAAATGAATGGCGGGAGTACCCTTTTTTGCTGCAGTTAACTGTTTTTGGGCTCCTGTCTCCTAATGTGCTCTGTGAACTGTTCTATTTTTTCCTTCATTTGATTGACCAATTAAGTAAAAGTATTGTGTGCTACTTCTTCCATCTGTGCACTTACTTGTCCCGTTCTGACAGGCACTAGTCTAGGTCCTGGTTTAGGTTTTACCAGAACCTGGCTTTTATCATAAGGTAGTGGTTGCACTGCAGTGGACCCTGTTTCATCTTTTAATTTTGCTAGGGCCATCTTTTTCCACTTCTGTCCCCATTCTTCAGGCACAGGGGAGCTACCTGAAGCTTGCTCTTTACCACCAATATTTATAACAGGGGACGGCACATGTATTTTGTAGGTTTCTTACAGCTATTTCCAATGTTTTATTCTGTTCCTGTGCTGGTTGTCTCTGGGCTGCTTGCCACCCTGCAAGGGAGGTGGGAGCATTCCAGGGCTGTGTAGTTGCTTTTGATTCTTTTAACTCTTCCTTTGTTTCTGTAACTTGCCCTGCCAATTTTGTGGTGTGCTATTTTAACCATTTAACAGCCATGGTTATAGTTTGCAATATTTTACATTTTAAGGCTACAGTCTCTGCCCTAGCTTTAAAAAAAAACTTTACATGTTTCTTCCCCATTATATTTTTTAAAGTCTGTGAGGATTTGCAGGAAGGGGTTAAGGGGGTTCCCTAGCTCATGATTTTCTGTCATGTTAGATCGCGATTCCTACAGCGGACTGCTCGCTTACTCACCAGATCAGCTGTCGGGGTCACCAATGTTGTCAGACGCCACCGGTGTGGTGCTCTGCTCTATCCAATGTTGATAACAGTCGGCTGCGTGCATGTATTCCCTCTGTGTGCTGCTCTGGCTCTGCGCAGATCGCTGACACAGCAGACCCCAAGAGAACCCCCCATGACCACAGACTCCGATAAGATACGAAGGCACCCGGCCAGGTTTATTGCCAAACGAAACACAGTCTCCAGCTCCCTGGATCAGATGTCTACAGTTCTGCAGTACATATGTGCTCCCTGACAATGGACACAGCTCAGTCAGTGGTGGGACTTTCCACTGCCACCTAGGCTGGACAAAGACACCACCCTAGGGACGCATTCTTATACACAGGTACAAACAAGTTACACGTCACTCGTGACATATTGAGGTGCAACCCCTCTACGCAGTAAGGTACATCTCCTCTACGCAGTAAGGTGCCACCTCTCATCTTGTACATGTTGGTTCGAACAAAACAAGTCTACCCAGCATATTACCCTTTTGCCTCCATCTTTAGAATGGGTCAGCCTGTTCTTTGTTATCTGTGTGGAATGTGCAAGAATCAGAGTGCTCTGGTACCGTCCTGGCATATGTTTGTATCTCTAGTATCCAGGACCTTTTAGGTATGTGTATTTTTGCAACATCAGCCCTTTCCTTGCCAGCTTCTGTGAGCAGGGCCTGCCTCTGGCTCACAGCTTAACTTTGCTTTATGTTAGCAAAGTCTTGACCATTACTTTAGCCCAGGCCTTAGGCCTCATACCGGGCCTCTGATACAAGAGCTTATGTTTCAGGGCCTCATCTCACTACACCTAGCAGGTCAAAACGGGACATCCAGCCTCCTGAGGATGGAGCTAGGGAGAGATGGAAGACAAGGGGATACAAAAGAAGGGGGTGTTGAAGGATGGAGGGGATGAGGGATTGAAGGGTGAAGAGGAACATAATGGGCAGGAAGGGTGAGGCTGGCCGATGGGGTAGTGTGGAAATAAGAGAGGGATGGGAGGAGATTAGAAGAAACATCCAAACATTGACTGTACAGGCATCTGTCCAGAGAGGGGTCTAGTCATAAGGGAAAGCTGTTGGGATGGAAAAATCTGCCCATCTTGCTGCTGCCCTCAGCTGTTGAGGTAGAGCTCCTCCTGCTAAGACCATGTGGAGAGGTGGTGAGGACACTGGTGGGACCTGTTGCGTCTGGGCAGCTTTTAGCTGGTCCACTCAGGAGTGGAGCTGTTGTATCCTGACTTCACCCCGTGCTCTCTGTCCTATGGCTGCTGCTGGAGTGAGGGAGAGGCTGTGGGGGCTAGTCTGAAATGCTATGTGACATTCTGCGCAGAGGATTTATTATTATTTTTACAGCACCATGAATGTGCATGGTGAATGTGAATGCTGTAGCATGGCATGTGGGTTCTTTTGCTGCTGTGTATACTCTCTTCCTTCCCAGCCCCAGAGGGTCCAATGGGTTAATGGGACAAGCTGGAGTGGATAAACAAACACAAACCTTTGGCATGGGAGTGATTTGTTTGAACATTTGGCACCATGTCGGCACTTAGAAATGGAACCGCCCTGGAAATCAATTGATGAAGCTGCTATTCACAGCAAAAGCAAGGCTGCACTATTGTAAGAATCTTTCAGATAACACTTGCAAGTTGTGGAGTAGCAGCCATGTTAGTCTGTATCCGCAAAAAGAAAAGGAGTATTTGTGGCACCTTAGAGACTAACTAATTTATTTGAGCATAAGGTTTTGTGAGCTATAGCTCTCTTCATCGGACTTGCAAGTCAGTTGCCCAATCATTCATTGAGTTACGTGGATCGTAGCAGATAGCTCTCAGATAGCTTGCTTACCTTGTCAGTCAGATGCAAGTTCCTCTTGAAGTGGATCTTGATAATGATCTCACTGCCATGGCAAAAGGAAAAGTCCCAAAATACATACTTAGCCTTTACTCACTGAGATCTTATGAAACCACTTCACTCTGGTGAGAAAGAGGCATTGAAAAAGCGAAAACTTCCTCTCCACTTAAAAAAAAGTACAAAAAAACCCACTAACCTCCTATGTACTGCAAACTGCTTAATAAAATAATTACCATAATAAATCACATCCTTTAATGTACCTACCCACAAATAGCAATCCCTGAATCAGAATAGCCAGCCAGTTACTAAAGCTACATTTCCCCAAAGACCATGGGATGGGATTTTAATCCCTGCTATGACCCCTGCGTGCTTTTGTGGCAGACCATGGGGGCCATAAATATCCTGGAGTTTGGCAGGGGAGAATTCCCCAGGCATCTCATAGGGCAAGCATAGGAGCATGAAACCCTACAACCCTCAGGGAGAAGGAAAGACTGGGCCATTGATACTATGGGAATTCTCAGAGGCATCACCAGCCATGGGGTAGCAAAGAGAGACTGCCATAATCCCTGAGCTGCCTGAATTATGCTGGGGCTGGAATGGGTCTGGAGTTAGGAGAACACAAAGGTGGCATAAAACTCCTTTTACCCACCTTCCGTTTGGGGTGCAAATTCTGTGCTGTGCCCAGAATCTCACCCCATAGGTGGAAAAATCAAAATTCGCATTGTCCAGATAGGTGAGGATCCTAGTCCTAGCTGCAGCTCTATCCCAGGGAGTGCCAGACCCAGCCTGAGGAGAGCGTCTAGGGGAATTACCACCTCCCCACTTCACTGGCCATATTGTTTAAAAAATACAGTTCAGCATTTACACCAGCAAGTTGAGAAAATTCAAGACACAGAATTCAAGACATACAGCCCTCTATGCTTTGCAGAACACTGGTCATCAGCCTCTTATTTCTCCTCCTCCAAAAGAACAGCTCTCCCTTCCTAGCTCAAAGGGCCTTTTAAATATCCTTTTTTATGCTCCCATTGATGGGGAAAGATGTGTGTGTTTTGGGATTGCCCAGGGCACACCAAGCATAAAAGTAAAAGCCTGTCAGCAAGCAAAGCTAACACCCAAAGGCCTTTCACATCTACATAGCCACACACTCCCATGCTACTGGCTGCAATTTGCATAACATTTCCATCCCCTCCTGCAGGCAGTTGTTACACTCTCTGTATATAAGAACAGAAGAAGGGCCACTTTGGGTCAGATCAATGGTCCATCCAGCCCAGTATCCTGTCTTCCAACAATGGCCAGTGCCAGGTGCTTCAGAGGCAATGAACAGAGGAGACAATTTTCGAGTGATCTAGCTCCCTGTTGTGTAGTCCCAGCACCAGAGCCTTAGGGATGCCCAGAGCATGGGGTTGCATCCCTGACCATCTTGGCTAATAGCCATTGATGGACCAATCCTCCATGAATTTTATCTAATTCTTTTCTGAACCCTGTTGTTATACTTTTTGCCTTCCCAACATCCCCCCGCAATCAGTTCCACAGGTTGACTGTGCGTTGTGTGAAGAAGTACTTCCTTTTGTTTCTTTTAAACCTGCTGCCTGTTAATTTCATTGGGCAACCCCCTGGTTCTTGTGCTATGTGAAGTGGTAAATAACACTTCCTTATTCATTTTCTCCACACCATTCATGAGTGTATAGACCTCTGTCATATCCCCCCTTAGTTGTCTCTTTTCAAAGCCGAACAGTTCCAGTCTTTTTAATAAAAAGAAAAGGAGTACTTGTGGCACCTTAGAGACTAACAAATTTATTTGAGCATAAGCTTTCATGAGCTACAGCTCACTATGAAGTGAGCTGTAGCTCACGAAAGCTTATGCTCTAATAAATTTGTTAGTCTCTAAGGTGCCACAAGTACTCCTTTTCTTTTTGCGAATACAGACTAACACGGCTGCTACTCTGAAACCAGTCTTTTTAATCTCTCCTCATATGGAAGCTGTTCCATACCCCCAATAATTTTTTTGCCCTTCTCTGTATCTTTTCCGATTCTAATATATTGTTTTTAAGATGTGGTGATCAAACATGCATGCAGTATTCAAGGTGTGGGTGGACCGTGGATTTACATATTGGCATTATGATATTTTCTGTATTATTATCTATCCCTTTCCTAAGGGTTCCTAACATTCTGTTCGCTTTTTTGACTGCCACTGCACATGGAGTGATGTTTTCAGAGAACTCTCCACGATGACTCCAAGATCTCTTCCATGAAGTGAGCTGTAGCTCACGAAAGCTTATGCTCTAATAAATTTGTTAGTCTCTAAGGTGCCACAAGTACTCCTTTTCTTCTTCCTTGAGTGGTAACAGCTAATTTAGACCCTATCATTTTATATGTATAGTTGGGATTATGTTTGCCAATGTGCATTTCTTTGCATTCTTCAACATTGAATTTCATCTGCCATGTTATTGCCTAGTCATACAGTTTAGTAAGATTCCTTTGTAACTCTTCTGTCTGCTTTGGACTTAACTATCTTGAGTAATTTCTATCATCTGCAAACTTTGCCTCCTCACTGTTTACCCCTTTTTCCAGATCATGTATGAGTATGCTGAACAGTGCTGGTCCCAGTGCAGACCTCTGGGGACCCCACTATTTACCTCTCTCCACTCTGAAAACTACCATTTATTCCTACCTTTTGTTTCCTGTCTTTTAACCAGTTACTGATTCAGAAGAGGACCTTCCCTCTTATGCCATGACATCTTACTTTGCCTACTTAAGAGCCTCTGTTGAGGGACCTTGTCAAAGGCTTTCTGAAAGTCCAAGTGCACTATATCTACTGAATCACCCTGTCCACATGTTTGTTGATCCCCTCAGAGAATTCTAATAGATTGGTGAGGCATGATTTCCCTTTACAAAAGCTGTGTTGACTCTTCCCCAACAAGTCGTGTTCATCTATGTGTCTGATAATTCTGTTCTTTAATATAGTTGCAATCAGTTTGCCTGGTACTGAAGTTAGATTTACTGGCCTGTAATTGCCAGGATCACCTCTGGATCCTTTTTAAAAAATTGGCATTATATTAGTTATCCTCCAGTCATCTGGTACAGAGGCTGATGTAAGTGATAGGTTACATACCACAGTTAGCAGTTCTGTAAATTCATATCTGAGTTCCTTCAGAACTCTTGGGTGAATCGCTTGTGGTCCTGGTGACTTATTGCTGTTTAAGTTGATCAATTTGTTTCAAAACCTCCTCTATTGACACCTCAATTTTGGACAGTTCCTCAGTTTTGTCACCTAAAGAGCTCAGGTGTGGGATCTGCCTCCATCCTCTGCAGTGAAGACCAAAGCAAAGAATTAATTTATCTCCTCTGCAAAGCCCTGTCTTCTTTGCCTGCTCCTTTAGCCCCTGGATTCTCCAGGGGCCTCCCTGATTATTTGGCAGCTTCCTGCTTCTGAGGTACTGAGAAAAAATGTACTGCTAGTTTTTGTGTCTTTTGCTAGTTGCTCTTAAAACTCTTTCTTTTTGGCCTGCCTGATGATACGCTCACACTTGCCTTGCTATGCCCGCTCCGTGCGAGGTTCGTAACTTCGGCTTTTCAATCCAAATCCCCCCAAAGCAAGGCTCGATGGGTTTGATGTTTATTTATTTATTTATGTATCTTGATTTACACAGAAAAGGGAGAAAGGAACAACTCCCATAGATCTAGGACAATAGCCAAAACTAAAATGACTAAAACTACCCATAAGGTATTATTGCAGGTTCATCTACTCCACCTAAACCCTCTCCCAAGCCTCGTAATATTATCTAGGCAAAAAATAACACTCCAGCCCCAGTCCTCTTTCACCACTTCCCACCTTCCCCATATTACTTTCTCTCTAAAGGGCTGGGAGAATCGATGGACTTTGTACTGAGACCTACAGGACAACAGATTTGGGGCACTTTGGACCAAGAGGGAAGAAAATTCCAAAGTCAAGGAACCCGCACAGAGAATTCCCTGCCAGCAGTCTCTTTGTTTATACAGTGCCTCCAGCCTTGCAGTTGTGGCAGTATGACACAGGGCTGGATTAAGGTCCAGGCATGATAGGTCTGTGCCTCCCTAGGTCCTGAGCTACTGGAGGCGTTTGATGCCATCAGAATCTCTGCCTTGTTTCCAGCCTATGGTTGTGAAGATAAGCTTGAAAACATGAACTGAGTGTAATATCTACCTGAGTCTGCAGGCAGCCTGAAATCATAGATCATATTGTGACCTGGCCCATGCATCGTTCTGAGCGATCAGCTCTGAAACCCACGGCTCTTGGGCTCTGTGTGAGGGAAACCCTTCCTGCCTCCACCCATCATGGCTCCCTTCACCTCAACTACCTGCCTGAGGGAGAGGGGTGGTGAACTGGGGAGGCTGGAGGCCTCAGCTAGTCCAAAGAGGAGTGGTAGCCCCCACCAGCACCGCAGATAGCATTTGTGAGGGTGACTCTTACTACTCTGAAGGGGAGTAGAGCCATGGTGCAGGGCTCATGAACATGGCATGAGGGTGTGCCGAGGGCCTTGGATTGCCAGCCCTGGGAGAGAGACAGTCTCTCAGTGAGGCAGGTACCACGTTGTTCCCCTCCTCCCCCCTGTGTGGTACCTCCTATTGAAAATCCTGATTCTTAAGGCCTTTGATTCTGCTTGTTACTTGACACAAACTGGACCAATCTCGTTAGCACAGTTATTCAGAGAAGACGTGCGTTCAGATGCACAGAAAGGCAGCTTCTCTATTGTACTGTTGGCTCTTTCCTCCTGGGACCGCACTACCTACGCACTACGTAGGAATTGCCAAACTGCATCCAACCCAAGCTCCACCTTGCTCCAAATCCTGCCTGCAAGAGAGGCCAGCACCAGATGCTGCAGAGGATGGTGTAAGAACCCCACAATAAGCAGATGTGAGCTAATCTGCCCAATACACTAGATCCTGGTCTCTAATAGTTAGAGACTGGTTTAAGCCCTGATACATGAGGTTTAATATCCCTTCCAAAATTGTTATCATCATTAATTTTAACACTGGATATTCTTGTTATCCATATAAATGTCCAATCCCGTTTTGAATCTTGTTACATTCTTGGCCTTAATGACTTCCTGTGGCAGTGAGTTCCACAGTTTCATTGCATGTTCTCTGAAAGAGTATTTCCTTTGATTGGTTTTGAATGTCCCACCTTTTTATTCCATTGAACCTTGTTCTTGCGTTATGAGACTGGAAGAACAGAAGCTCCTGCTCTATCTTCCCTAGACCATTCAGTATTTTATATTCTTTTATTATGTCCATTTTCATTCAGCTCCTTTCTAAGGAAACAATCCCAATCTTTTTCATTTATCTTAATTGGAGAGGCTTAGGCCTTGTCTATGCTACAGAGTTTTGTCGACAAGAGTTATGTCGATATCAAAAAGCATGATAATAAAAATCGGTATTGCATGTTCACACTCACTCCTCCTGTCAGCAGAGCGTGTCCACACTTGGGTACCTATCCCACAGTCCAGCTCAACATGTTCTGCCACTACGTCTTGTGGGAAGGTGGAGCTGATCGCAGCACATCTTGGGACTGGGCTCAATGTCCCATGATGCATTGCTTTCTGTTCCAGCATTCCACTGGCTTCCGGCTTTCTTTCTCAGCATTCTTCAAGGGCCTTGTTTGTTGTGCACCACGGCATCTTTGTGAGAAAGTATAGATCCTGCATTTCTCTCCTATGCTCTGATAACTGTCATGAAGACACCATAGATGGCAGTGCAGTTAATTGCAAAGTTCCTAACTGAAGAAGATTCCCAGTTGCCTGACATGTTGTGTGATGTGGATAGGAGCAACTTTAGATTGTTTTTGGCATTCCCAGAGCAGCTGCAGAGGGTGGACCATCGCTTCTGGGCTCAGGAAACAAGCACTGAATGATGGGATCGTATCATAATGCAAGTGTGGGATGATGAGCTGTGGCTACAGAATTTTCAGATGCAGAAAGACTCCTTCCTGGAACTGTGTGCGGAGCTCGCCCCAGCGCTGTGGTGCAAAGACACCAGAGTGATAGCTGCCCTATCGGTAGAGAAGCATGTGGCAATCGCTGTATGGAAGCTGGTGACTCCAGACTGCTACTGGTTGGTTGCGAAACAATTTAGAGTTGGGAAGTCGACTGGTGAGGCTGTGTTACCCCAAGTGTGCATAGCAATTAATGTGTGTGAAATAGTGGACAGCGTGAAAAACGTATGTGAAATAGTGGACAGCTTTGCAGAAATGGGTTTCCCTAACTGGAGGGGTGGTAGATGGCACACATATTCCTATTTTGGCACTAGACCACCTTGCAATGGAGTACATCAATAGGAAGGGGTACTTCTCCATGGTGTTGGAGGCACTTGTGGATCACCATGGGCATTTCACTGACATCAACACGGGGTGGTCCGGGAAGATGCATGATCCATGGATCTTCAGGAACATCAGCCTGTATAGAAAGGTACAGGCAGGGACTTTCTTTCCAGACCAGAAGATTACAATGGGGAATGTTGAAATGCCCATAGTGATACTGGGAGACCCGTCATACTCCTTAGAGCTGTGGCTCATGAAACCTTGTATGGGAAACCTGGACAGCAATAAGGAGCGGTTAAACAACAGGCTGAGTAGGTGCCAGATGACAGTGGAATATGCCTTTGGCAGATTAAAGGTGCTCTGGCGATGCCTTTATGGCAGGTTAGACTCAATAAGGATATTATTCCCATGGTCATAACCACATGTTGTACATTGCATAATCTCTGTGAAATTTAGGGTGAAAGGTTTGCTCAGCAGTGGAGTGCTGAGGCAGACGGCTTGGCTGCTGATTTTGGACAGCCAGATACTAGGGCTTTCAGAGGGGCCCAGAAGGGGGTAATTCGAATCATGGAGGCTTTGAGACGACACTTTGAAAATGAGAACCAGTAATGTATATCTCTGTGATTGGTGCTGCAATGTTACATTTCACATAGTTTTCCTAGGAAGCAATGATGACATTTGGTGCCTTACATTCCAGTAAGCACATGATTACACTCCCTGTGCATGTACTGGTAGTGCCTGCTATCTCAATTTGTAGGAAACAAATAAAGATGAGGAGTACTTGTGGCATCTTAGAGACTAACAAATTTATTTGAGCATAAGCTTTCGTGCTTACGAAAGCTTATGCTCTAATAAATTTGTTAGTCTCTAAGGTGCCACAAGTACTCCTTTTCTTTTTGCGAATACAGACTAACATGGCTGCTACTCTGAAATAAAGATGAGTTACCATTTGAAAACTTTGCTTTTATTGCACAAGAAACAACACAAACATATACAAAAATAGTTGGTGGGAAAGGAGGTACCAGGAAGGGCAGACTTTCAGAGTTATGTGTAGGTCCAGCTATCATTTTGAAAGTTGTCTCAGAGGGTGGAGTGAAGGCAAACCCGAAGTCCCGGCAAGTGGAAAGGACTGTGTGGGCGGATTCGGGTGGTGGTGGGGGAACGGAAAAGAGTTTTGAATGTGCTGTAGGGGAGGGCGGGCACACATCTGCTCAGTCTGCAGCACTATTAAGGATTTCAGCATCTGCATTTTCTCCTCTATGACTTTAATCATCCACTCAGTAGTGTCCTTAAACTCCTGATTTTCTTTTTTGTCCTGCTTTCGGCTTCCCTCCACTCCTTGTGTTCCCTTTTCCCTGCATTGGAGCAGTGCAGTACCTCCCAGAACATGTCTTCTTTGCTCTGTCTTGGGTGCTTTCTTATCTGGCGGAGACACTCGGCAGGTGTGTGTGGGGTGTTCCTCAAGGCCACATCTGCTGAAGCAGAAGGAACAATGCACAGAAGCATGATTGTTAAATTCATGCACAGCACTGAAACATTTCAGTAAAACACACCTTTTGCAACATGACAATCACTTTCTCACTGACCCTTGGCAAGCATACATCCCTGCGAACCACCAAAAGTATGGTAAGTTTTGGCTGGGGGGAAGAGGATGCTCCACATGGGGAAAAGAGCACAAGGGTTGTGGTGCAGCTGGCTAGGGAAAAAATTCTTAAATTCTCCCACACTTTTCCACAGGCATGGGTCATTCTAGCAAACATCTCAGTGCTGAGGGTAAGCAGAGAAGTGAGGATACATCTACTAAACGCTTGTGGCTTCTGCCCTGCTCCCTGTGCTGCTCGCCTGGGTGCCGCTTTCGTCCCTGCACAAGTGATTGCCGAATGGCACGGGAAAGTTTCCTACAATGGGGGAAGGACCAAAGCACCTCTGCCAAGGAACCTTCGGCAGAGGATTGTGAGTATCTCCAGGAAACTTTCCTGGAGATCTCTCTGGAGGATTCCCATAAGATCTTGGCACGAATCAACACCCTGTTCTACTGTACCAATTAGCTACACTGGGAAATGTCCAGCACACAGAAACACAGCCAGTCATGTACATTTCTATATCCTGAACCCACCTCCGCACTACATAGGCTACAGCCACTTACCAGGCATCTCCTCTCCTGCTTCTTGCTTGCCAGAGAGCAATTGCAGAGACTAGCTAGACAACTCCGGAGTGGTGAACAGTTCCTGGGTGCCTGCCCTACTGGGCGACATTGTCAGGAGCAGCACATCCTTATCTAACTCCACCTCTTCATCAATGACTTTGTCCTCTGGGTCCTCTTTCCACCACCTCCAGGCCCGCTGAAGTATCCACGGGGCTCTTGGCAGTGGAAGTGGGGTCGCCACCGAGGATAGCATCCAGCTTCTTATAGAACTGGCAGGTCTTAGGTGCCGCACCAGAGCGACGGTTTGCCTCCCTTGCCTTATGGCACGCCTGCCTCAGCTCCTTTATCCTCACTCTGCATTGCAGCGTGTCTTGATCACAGCCCTTTTCACACAAGCCTTGAGAAATCTGCCCATCGGTATCCCAATTCCTACATCTCAAGCACTGTGGGGACTGCACAGCTTCCTCTCCCCATATCCTGAGCAGATCCAGCAGCTCTGCAGTGGTCCAAGTGGGAAAGTGTTTGCTGCGATAACCTGCCATGGTCATCTGGGAAGATGAGATGAGACCTCTCCATGTCAAACAAACAGGAAATGGAATTTCAAAAATTCCTAGGGCTTCTAAGGGGGAGGGGTGGATGGCCGTTTACCTGGCTGTGGGGCAGTGGAGTTCAAACTGCTGACCAGAGCGGTTAAGATCGGCATTGTGGGACACCTCCTGGAGGCCAATTAAAACGATAAACTCAAGTGTGGTGTCTACACTGGCACTTTGTCAACAAAAATTTTGCGCAAAGTGCCTTATGTCTCTCCTCAGGGTGGTTTTATTTTGTGGCCAAAACAGGGCATTTTGGCCGCCAAAAGTTGCATCACAGTGTGTACGCATCCACTGTTTTGTCAGCAAAAACTGCCCTTTGTTGACAAAATTTGGGAGCATAGACAAAGCCAAAGTGTATGTTTTGGTTTATGAAATAGATAAGATATCAGTTAATAATTGTAGAAAGACTTTGGAAATCTGATGTGCTATATAGAGGATATGTACTCCTGCTGAATGTCTATTTCTTTAACAGCTCTGCTACTCTCTACAATTGAAGAGCATCTTAACAACCCCTAATCTGAATAAATCAACTGGTCATTGAAGCAATTGCCACTATATTGTTCCAAAGAGGGGTTGATTTTTTGGGGGAGGAGGGTGCTTAGAGATGGGCTTGAGTGGAAGATATTTACTAAATATATTATTTACTACATGGTTTGAGCAGGTTCCTTTGCATCTGTGGCATGTTGCTTGACCTCAAGATGGCAGCAAATGACAATATTTCTCCAGGAGAAAAAGTTAGGCTCTTTTCCTAAAATGACCCCACACAAGTGCTGTTGCATTTCTAAAAGTTTTAGTCACAAAGCAATAAATGTTTCTTTTCTTTTTCTCTTCCCATCGTTCTGCTACAAAGCATTTGGTTTTGGATGCTGCTGAGGGAGTGAATGACCTTAGTATCCATCATCCCTGAAATTACACATTAACGTTGCAAAAACAAGGGGCAAAACTTGATCTTGTTCTTGAGCCAAAGCTTTAAATGTCCAGGGTGTTCAGCAGTGCAAAAAAGTAGTTTTTATAATGAGAAAGTTCTATAGCTGGGTGCCAGTACCAGTCTTAGGACCACTGAAGACAACTTTAAAACTCCCAGGCACTAAGGGTGTGGTAGTTAAAGACAGGATTCCAGCCTAAACATATGAACTGCCCTCCCTGAGATGTAGAAGAAATGCAAAGAAATCAGTACTTGTAAAACAGAACTTTTCCAACTAAACAACCTCCATAGAACTGTAGACGTGTCAGTCTCCAAGAGACCTCGAGACATCATCTAGGCAGTCCCCTGCACTCAAGGCTGGACTAAGAAATGACTAGACCATAATATGGCCAAAAGAATGGGAGGGCTTTATTCAGCATTCCATTGGTGTCTATGGCCCTGTCTTCACTGTAACTATTAGCTAAGTTTGTAAGCAGTTACTGGCCTGACTACACACAACATGGTTAAAGCTCAGTCAGTAACCCTGGCTACCTAACAATGTTTGACCCTGGCCACCAGCATAGGCGATCACATGGTTGTCATCCTGTTACTGGTTCAGCTAGCTCCTTTTTTTTGCAGTTTAGACAGAGTGTTGTACCTATAGACCAGATCCAAAGCCCCACTGAAGTCACTGCAAATCTTTCCATTGAGTTCCATGGGCTTCAGCTCAGGTTCTCTGATTGTGGAGCTTATTTGCACGGTGTCCTCTTCCTACTCTCTTTGTGGTTGGGCATCTTAGAAGGCATTGCCCCATGTGCTGCTAGTGCTAATGCTGCTCTGTGTGTATCTGTCTGTGCTGCTCATGCACAATTTGACAAGTGTGGACAGAAACCAAACCACGTAGTGAAAGTGAGGGTGTCTTTAACTTGTTATAAAACCCAGGTTAAAAACTGCAGAATGAAAAGTGCCAAAGGGTGTCTGACCTGATCCTGTAAACACTCACTACTGGGTGTAGTGCAGTCAATGGCACTATTCAGTGTAGTAAGCACGACTCCTGATAGTGTCTGCAGGGTTGGGCGCCGTAAGGAATGGTGATTAGAATTTAAAATTAGCAAAAGGTGGAGGGAATTGAAATCAAGCCGATGACAATCTAAACACGGTGGGTAGCGCTGACTGAGTAGCAAACAAGCCTGAACTCTTGCTTAAAATGTTACTGTGTAAAAGTTTGCTCTATGACTATTTTGTTTAGGGGTCTCTGTTATATTACTGGAAAATGCCCAGGCTAATTGTTTTCTACTCTGGGTTCTGCATGCCCTAAAATGGAGTTTAGTGTTATTGAGCTCAGGAGCTTCTAAGGAATGATCAGAAATCAAAACTATTTTGGGTCCTTACAGGAAATGAACAAATGGACAAAGTCCTTTGAGCTGTCTCGCTCAGCCCATTCACTCTTTGGGGTTGCTTTCATCGTTATCACAAAGTGCATTCAGAATTTACATCTGCTTTCATTTAGCCACAAAGCCTTTTCTTTCTAAGTAGCTGGAGTTTAAAAAAAATCAACATAATTTCCAACAGCCTCTTTAAGCTAAAAAGTATTCTCTGCACAGAGATGGCTATTGCACACAATTACAGCTCTTTGGGCAGCTGTAGCAATGACACATGGTGGCTAGGAAAGTTCATCTCGCTTTCTAAAGCCCGTGTTCTGATCTTGTGTATGGTGCAGTTATATGCTTCAGTGGGGGCTATGTGAAAAAAGCACAGGGGTGTACTCTGGTGCAGGGGTTGGTGAGGAATCGGTATCAACACTGGGGCTGTGGCATGACTTTTCTTGTAGCATGCATACACTGGGCCTAGTCCTGCATCCTCACACAGTCAGAATTCTCACTTAGTGGGAATTATGACTGAGCACTGAGCTATGCATGGGTCTTGGCTCAAAGAACCGAGGAAGGGAGGGAGGACAGTCCTCTCATGGGCACAGCAGCTGGTGAAAGGACAGCTGCAAAGAAGTCAACTGTAGCTCACTGATCCCATGGGGAGCTGAGGACACATGGATATGTTTCCCCCCGCCCTAATTTAGAGAGACATCATGGCTGCTGTAAACTACACCTGACAGCAGCAGCCCCAGGAGGTAACCCACTAGATGTGGATATTGCTGAAACACAACACATTCTGGCCACATCCCCTCCCATCTTTGGCATGGCCCAATGCTGGGAGCCAGAAGAAGGGATGGCATACTGCTGGCTACATCATCTGGGGTTACTCTCCACTCCCCAGCTGGCTCTTTGAGTCGGCTATACAGCTCCTTTGTGCCACCACAGCAATGCTCACAGGCCGGGGCAGGGCTCAGAACCAAGTCCAGGATGTTTAGCTTGCAAACTCAGATGATATATTACTCACCACAGACGCAGCTACGTGTGCACAGAGCAAAGACTGCTGCAACACACGGGAGTATGATTGTGGCTTCGTTCAGGCCAGCTCTCCTTGAGGGTCCTGCCTTCCCACAGGAAAGCTGCCACAGTAGCTAGGCACTCTTCCCCCACAGGGACTCCGTCTCCGCCTCACCAGCTTATACCCTACCAGGGGGGCAGCAAGCTTTGAGCTGGCTAATGAGAGGACAATTCCCTCCCTCAGGGTGAGCCTCCTTCTGGTTCTCTCTTTTCACTTGTTCGCTAAGGACTCAGTAGCTCCTCTGAAGGTATGTGTTTACTTCACTTCCTTCCTGCACAGGTGCATGGTACACTGCTAGTGTAGCTGTGGGGAATGGGGCAAAGGGAGCTACAATCACCTTTATAGACTGAGCTGGTGTTGGGGTTTTTTTAGTAGATGTTTTTATATGTGCCATTTGCCTTAGACCTATGAACGCCTACAACTATATTCGATCTAGGATAGTTAAGGGGGGCAGGGGGTGTTGGAGCAGCAGGGGTGTTATGTGGAAAAGTATAATGAACCAGGTAATTCTGATATCCACAAATATTTAAAAGGCTGGCATAATAGCACTAGATACTAGAGCCTGGTCCCTCAGTGAGCCCCACATGGGCAACCCCCTGCATTTATATGGAGATCAATGCAAATTGGGGCCCTAGATCAGCAGGGTCTGCCTTGGTGAGTCAATTCGGAAAGCATATTTTAAAAGGGCGTGCTGGAAATGGCAGTACTGTCAACCCCAGAAGTTCAAAAATCATGTGTCATGTCCCCAACAGTCATGAAATTGGCTTAAATATCATGAGGTTTTTAAAAATCACAACTATGTGGTTCTTTGTCTTTTGTGTTTTAGCTTTTAGGGGTCATATTTTCAGGCTTTGCTTTGTAACTGTGAAGGCTAGAAACTTTTTCAGAAGTGGAAGCTGAGATTTTCAGATAATCTATGGCTACAAGAGCTGGGACTTGAAGAAAAGCACCAAGAGACTTGTGATACAATTGCAAGAGTTGGCACAAACGAAATGTTTTTGCACAACTGGGAAAAGTATTTCAAGCTTTCTTTCACACAGTTGTCTCCTCTCTTATCAGAGGCTCAGGAGAGTTACATGTGTAATTCCCATTTGTGCCTGTAGGAATTACCTGCCTGGAATACAATCTTAGCTGTGTGTTTTGACTGACAGTACTGCAGTTCTAAGGCAGACAGATGGGACAGTACTAGGTCATTTTTGTTTTAATCCTTTATCCCATGGTCTGTTCTCCTTGCCTGCCTTTTGTCTTGTGTACATTGTTGTTCCTTCATATAGCTTCCAGTACTATAAAAATTACTGAATACAGCTAGCTCCTCTCAGGGGACTTTGTGTGTCCTGACAAAACCAGCGTAGCCATGCAAAGCAAATTTCTTTATATAACCTGACAGAAAATTATGGAGGAAACATTATGATGGCTTACAACGCTGCTGTAGGATATTAAACATGAAAAGGTTTGACTAATGGAAGGAAATTCTGCTGAAAACTTTTATTAATGTCGCTTTTGTTTCCTACCCTAGTTTTTTCTGAATCCTCTGCAGTGCATTTGATACCCATCTTAGCCTTGCTTTCCTTTAGCCAGGGGAAAGAGTATGATATCTGATGGAGGACAATAACACAGCAATAGAAGAAACCCCGAGAGGAAAGGATATATATTGGGATTGTCGAGTGGGCAGAGATCTTGAGAGTCATCTAGTAAATCTGGGGGTAGATAATTGTGATACTGGCTCATGCTTGGACACTCTGCCAGTTGGGAAATTAATTGATTGTCTGGGAGTGTGTACATTCCCCAATGGTCATTACAGAGCATAGGCACCAGCTAACAAACACGTGATTTACCCTTCCTGAAAATCACATGGAGCAGAGCCCTAAGTCTGAATTCAGTTCAAGGCTGGCTCCAGTGTCTCATAAAAACATAAGAACATAAGAATGGCCATACTGGGTCAGACCAAAGGTCCATCCAGCCCAGTATCCTGTCTACCGACAGTGGTCAATGCCAGGTGCACCGGAGGGAGTGAACCCTACAGGTAATGGTCAGTGATCTCTCTCCTACCATCCATCTCCACCCTCTGACAAACAGGGGCTAGGGTCAGCATTCCTTACCCATCCTGGCTAATAGCCATTAATGGACTTAGCCTCCATGAATTTATCCAGTTCTCTTTTAAACCCTGTTATAGTCCTAGCTTTCATAACCTCCTCAGGCAAGGAGTTCCACAGGTTGACTGTGCGCTGCGTGAAGAAGAACTTCCTTTTATTTGTTTTAAACCTGCTGCCCATTAATTTCATTTGGTGGCCCCTAGTTCTTATATTATGCCAACAAGTAAATAACTTTTCCTTATTCACTTTCTCCACACCACTCATGATTTTATATATCTCTATCATATCCCCCCTTAGTCTCCTCTTTGCCAAGCTGAAAAGTCCTAGCCTCTTTAATCTCTCCTCATATGGGACCCATTCCAAACCCCTAATCATTTTAGTTGCCCTTTTCTGAACCTTTTCTAATGCCAGTATATCTTTTTGGAGATGAGGGGACCACATCTGTACGCAGTATTCAAGATTCAAGGGCATTCCATGGATTTATATAAGGGCAATAAGATATTCTCTGTCTTATTCTCTATCTCTTGTTTAATGATTCCTAACATCCTGTTTGCTTTTTTGACTGCTGCTGCACACTGTGTGGAGGTCTTCAGAGAACTATCCACGATGACTCCAAGATCTTTCTCTTGATTAATTGTAGCTAAATTAGCCCCCATCATATTGTAGGCTTATTTTTTCCAATGTGCATTACTTTACATTTATCCACATTAATTTCATTTGCTATTTTGTGGCCCCATCACTTAGTTTTGAGAGATCTTTTTGAAGTTCTTCACAGTCTGCTTTGGTCCTAACTTTCTTGAGCAGTTTAGTATCATCTGCAAACTTTGCCACCTCACTGTTTATCCCTTTCTCCAGATCATTGATGAACAAGTTGAATAGGATTGGTCCTAGGGCTGACCCTGGGGGAACACCCCTAGTTACCCCTCTCCATTCTGAAAATTTACCATTTATTCCTACCCTTTGTTCCCTGTCTTTTAACCAGTTCTCAATCCATGAAAGGATCTTCCCGCTTATCCCATGACAACTTAATTTACAGAAGAGGCTTTGGTGAGGGACCTTGTCAGAGGCTTTCTGGAAGTCTGGAAGTCTCAGAGTAAAGACAATCCCCTCCACAGGAGGAAACCCCGCACCTCAGCTTAAGCCCCTGATATTCCCTCAGGACTCCCTGATCATGACAGCCCCTGAAATGGAGCCAGCTGCTCTGCCTACAGAAGTAGGGGAGGACTCCAGCCATAGGGATGGGGTTTGGGGACAGTGAGAGAGAGTTAAGGGGTAGCAGGTTTGCTAGCCTGAAACCACATGGCCTATCTGAGATTAGGCCAAGATCCTATGGAACCCCTAGTGGGCTGGTTCGGAGGGGACAGTTGTTTAAAGTGCACAAATATTAATAAACTTTTCAAAGAAGCTGAGCACTGATAACGCCCTTTTAGGCCTCTAAAGAAGTGGCCAGAGTTTCAAAAGAGCTCTGCTCCCACTGAGGCACCTAAATGGGGAGAGACTGGGAGCTAAATCAGCCTATACCTCAATTTCCCAATGACCAAGTTTGTTTCAATTTAATAAATTAACTTTTTTTTTAAAAAAATCCATCATTAGAAATTCAGACAATTGTCACACCTCAGTAAATACCTGATGTTTTCCCCTTTATCCCTTTGCTCAGTAGAGAGGAGCAAACCTCATGGAGTCGGAAGATTTCTGGCTTTGCAGAACTTGTGTGAATTTGCAAATCATTTGCCCCTGTGTTGTAAACCCATGTTTTTTTACCCCCCAAAGACACCCCCAAACAACCTGATTCTAGTTTTGTTTCTTACCTGTGGTTGGCTTGGTTTTCATCCCCTAGGGTTTGTCCAATCACAAGGCTCAACACCTTTGGCACGGTGAGCACACCACAGTCTTCCCCATCTCTCATTTGCCCGGGAACAAGCGTGGCTCCCCTTTTCGTCAGACCCATTAACCCGGGTTACTTACATCCAGCAATAAGGAAAGCAAGTCATCCCTACAGAATGGGGACTGTATCCTGGGGAGCAGTGATGCTGAAAAGGATTAAGCGACTGTAACCGTGCCTCAGTGGGTCACAACTGAGAATGTCAAACTCAGGACAAATTGCTGAGAAACGGGGCAAACAACCCCAAACCAGTGATAAACTCGCTCGATAAAAAGGTAAAGGCACTCTCTCTCCCTTTGCAACTTTCCTCACTGGCAACATGCAGGTTACATGCTCAGGCTCAACAGGCTTAGGAATCATTTCCTCCTTGTTACGAGTTTTCACTGTTAGTGGGTAACACAGTTAAATCACCTTCATGTTCTTCTTGTGCCCTGGCGAGGATAGCGACCTGATCTGACAAGGTTGTCATATCGTTACCCAGCAACACACCAGCAACAAGCAAAATAGCAGCCCCAGAACTGCCGGGTCTCTGGGAATCTTGTTTTGACACTAACTGGATGCAACCTAGTTACAATGTCATTCTTCCTATGAGACACAAACTTAGGAACATTTCCATCCGGGGCTTTAGTTGTATCCAGAACCAACTCTGGGACAACTGACAAATTCTCAAGTAGCATAGACTGAGAAGCACTTTCTGTCTGCTTCACAGACAAAGAACTGGAGCTAATTCCTTACCATGAGAGATTTAAAGCTTTAGCTTATCAGAAAGAATATGGAGAAAATACTGGGTGTGACAGGGCTCTTTAACCTGCTTGAGAAATGCAGAACAAGAGCCGGTTGCTGGAAGCTCAAACCAGACAAATTGAAATTAGGAATATGGCACACATTTTTAATGTGTGGGTGATTAGTCATTGGAAAATATTACCTAGCAAAGTGGTGGATTCACATCTCTTGATGTCTTCAGGTTAAGACTGGATGCCTTTCTGGAAGACGTACTTTAGACAAACACAAATTACTGGGTTCAATGCAGGGGTAAGTGGGTGAGATTTAATGGTTGGGCTAGATGATCTCATGGGCCATTCTGGCCTTAAAAATGTATAAATCTATGAAATCAGCCAATTACTGAGGGCTAGAATAAAGGGCAGATGGGGAAAGATGACACTTCATTTACCTATTTAAAACGATTTTTTAAAAATGCAAATGTATATTGTGATGGGGTGTATCTACCGCGCACTGGGCTGGAGGGGGTTAATCCCGTGCTCTGGGTTGAAGAAACCACGCCCCCTCACCCCTGCTGGGCACAGTCCAGCTGGGACCACCATATAAGAGGGAGCAGCTCAGCTCAGTCTGGGCTGGCAGCTGATGAGAGCAGATGTGCATTGCAGGCTCCTGCTGGGAAAGTGCCAGAACTCCCAGACTCTGATGCCAGCTGGGTTAGGAGCCCAACAGAACCCCAGCCGCCAGCCAAGGCTGATGGAGATGAGGCAGTGGGTGCTAAGGAAACCTCCACATTGGAACAAGGGGTAGGAAGTGACCCAGGGAATGAGGCAGTAAGGACAGGTGACCGAGACTGAGCAGCAAGGTATCCATTCCCTAGGGCCCTGCATCAGGACCAGGTGGACCAGGGTGGGCTTTGGTCCCCTTACCTTGTCCGACTCACCGTGAACCCTGCTGATGGGCAGGGAAGGGAATTGGGCTGCTGAAGACTGTTACCTAGCCTTTGGCCACTAGGACTTACTGTCCTGAGACCTGGGACAGCCCTATTGACTCTGGCCATTGGGACATACTGCCCTGGGGAGAAGGTTGGCTACTTAGATTTTGGCTACTAGCCCTTACTGTCCTGAAGCCCAGGCCTACCTTAGGGCAGTATGGGCCCATGAACTTAGTCTCTAAGGGGTTAATGGTGCATACTTATCCAACAACTGTGTACATCCCCCCTCCCCAATCATCCTAGATTTCACTGACATCCTACATTGTGAGCTGTCTGGGACAGGGACTATGTCTTTGTATGTGTTTATGTCACATCCAGCGCACAATGGGGTCATGATCCTCAATGGGCTCGAGGAGTACTTCTGCAATATTTAACAGGTATTTTTGATCTTGAGTTACAAGGAGAGGCAGTTCTAAGCACCACCTTAGCTATAAAACCAATGAAGTGTTAGTTACTGTATCTTTGACATTTAAAGGAAAAAGGGACCCCATGGACGGTTTAGAAAAATTATCCAGAGTTGTGGGAAGCCCACAGATGTGGTAACCCTCGTCTTTGTGGAACTGTCCTCCCTGCTGGTCTGTGGATCATCTCCAGATATGCATGTCTTCTGAATCCACATATGGGCCAAAAAATGTAAGGACCAGGATGTAGGTGGTCCAGCCTAGTGGTCACAGCTGGGCTGGAGTTTGCACATCAGGGATGGTAGTCAGTGAGCAGGGATTGGAGGAATCACTAGATCAGTAAGCAAGAGTCAGAGTCAGAGATGGGAGATCAGAGGTACAAACAGACTGGAATCAGGAAGGAAGAATCAGGGTCAGAGCCATATTGGATCCAGAGACTGGAAACATAGGCGCAGACTCCATGGGTGCTCCAGGGCTGGAGCACCCATGGAAAAAAATTGTTGTTAGCACCCACTGGCAGCCAAGCTCCCCTGCCCTCCCAGCACCTCCCACCCACCAGTGGCCATGCCAATCAACTCCTGCCCCACACCCCCAACGCCTCCTGCCTGCCACAACCAGCTGTTGCGTGGCATGCAGGAGGTGCTGGGGGGGAGGGTGAGGAGCGGGGATGAGGGCGCTTGGGGGACGGCACAGAACTGGGCGGGAAGAGGCAGGGCGGGGGTGGGCCGTTGGGGGAAGGGGTGCAGTGAGGGCGGGGCTTGGGGCTGAGTGGCGGTTGAGCACCCCTGCGGAAAGGAGGAAGCCAGCGCCTCTGACCGGAGGTCAGAAGCAAGAATCAGGGTCAGACTCTGGCTGGGATCGGAGGCCAGAGATCTGGAGACAAGGTGAGGTCTGGAGTCACAGCAGGCCTAATATCTGTGTTGAGGCCCAAACAACTTCCTGGGGCACCCTCCAAGGTTAAATAGGGTGGTTAGCCAATGAAATATCGGCGGGGTACTGTCACTCTGGCTCCCTTGGGTGGTACTTCCTGCTGCACCTGTTCTCCACAAACTAGGAGCTCCCTAGGTATGGTGCTGCATAGCCTCCTGGAGGCACTCTGGGAGCATCTGCCATCCCAGGCTTTACAGGCCCAGCTTCTGGTCCCCACATCCTTACGGTCAAATGCCAATACTGTGATTTGCTCATCATCCTAGGTGCCATATGTAACAATGGCTTGTTCCTGGGAGTTGCCAGGAGAGCCCTTCGAAGGGATGCTGGCAATGTAAAACTCACCGTTCTAGCCAACATTTTACCTACTATTGTAAAATTACAAGTAACACTTACAATTATGCAGCTGAAAAGTTTGAGGAAAAAACATCTATTCCTCCTTATTTTCAGTTTGGTTAATTTACATGTGTTAGCTCTGTGTATAGTCAGTTCCACCGCTTCCCCTGTCTAATTATTATTCACTTTCCCCAGTTTGTGTGTGTGCAACTTGACACCAGGGGAGAAAAGAATGTGTAAAAGATAGGAGAAGGTGATGGTAAAACCAAAACTATTGGCCAGAGGGCTCAAGGGCAATGCTCAATGCTTGACACTCCTTTGAAAGGAACAAGATTTCCAGTTGAATCAATCCCTCAAACAGATGGCAGATTTCTTCTCTCGCTGATCTAGGGTCTCCAAAATACTTTTTCTTGAGAATAAAAAGCTTTTTAGTTCCTTTGTTTATGAACTAAGGCCCTGATCATACAAAGACAAACTCATGCGTAACCTAGCTTCACAAGGAGACTACTTGCACGTATAAGGTTAAGCAAACGTGAGTTTTTCCAGGACCTTCATGGTATACATTAAAGTCCTGCTGTCTTTTTGATTCTGCAGTTGAACAATAGCACCAAACCGAAGTGTAAACGTCTCCTCCTTATTTTAATGGTGTGTTAGCTTCACTTGTGAATATTTAATTGCTAATACTTTTTAAACTCAAGCCAAAACTCAAACTCCCAGCTTGAGCCTTTGAAATTTAATTACAGGAGACAGCTGGATCCAGCTTTGCCTTGGATTCTAGACCACATGCACACACACAAACATACCCCAAACATACCAAGCCGTCTGGAGGCATCTTAGTAATTTTAAATAAAAATAAAGTGTGTACACTGCGGGTTCTAACAGTCCCAATGTTTACTTGGTATATTACTGCAGGTAGGGTCAGTGCAGATAGCCTGCATCAGATTACTAGTGCTGCCAGCCTTTGGGATTCTACTTCCTATGCAAGAGAGAGCTTGGAAAAAGAAATCCCGACAGGCTTTCCCCCCAGTTAGGGTTGCCAACCCTCCAGGGTTGTCCTGGAGTCTCCTGGAATTAAAGATTAATATTTAATTAAATATTATGTCATATGAAGAAACCGCCAAGAATACATCCAGCCAAAATTGGCAACCCTACATCTGGATTCCTCTTGCTCTAAATAGTGCTTATAAAATGCTTGGGATGAAAGTTCTTATCTTACTGGCAGAGAAGAGTTCCAGTCTAAACACATGCAATTAGACAGTCTAAAGCCTTGGAATCCCCTCTCCATCTCCTTTGGGGACAGGGAGAGCTACAGTCTTGTAGTCATCCCTCTCCAGACCTCCAAGCCTCCTTCTTAACTCCTCCAGCCAAGAAAGGGACGAGAGGAGTTAGCAGTTTAAAGGGAGAGGAAAAGCAGAAGCAATGGTTTGAGCTTGGAATTTGGTGTTTTTTCCAATTCACCTTTAATTTAAAATACTTTATGAAAGCTGTAAATATCCAGTTCAGCTGCCTCTCTTTTCCCAGGGCCCTATCTGCTGACGCTGCTAGGCCAGTGGAGGATCTGGGCTTGATCCTATTAATTAAAAATGGGGCCTGCTGGCAGTCTAGACTTCTTCAGCTCTTCTCTTGCACCCTTGCTCTGTACTTCCTCCACAAGAGTGCTTCTCCTGTATGTGCCCCACACCACCTGCTTTGCTTCGTCTCCTCTCCCCTTTGTCCCCCAGGGGCCCTTTAATATGAATGTGGCAGAAGGGCAGCAGCATTGCTGGAGAAACATGTCTTATTTTAAGAAGCATCTCCATCCATCTCCTCAATTTTAAAACAACCCTCCCAGTATGTTACCCAGGGTTTTCAGAACCCAAAGCCATGGTAACTTCACTGTTTCACTCCAGGCACTGTCAGGAATCAATCAATAGGGAAAAAAAGTTACCTACCTTCTAGTAACTGTTGTTCTTTGAGATATGCTGCTCATGACCATTCCAAGTAGGTGTCCACGCCACGTACACAGTCATCGGAAGGTTTTTCCCCAGCGGTACCTGTTGGGTTGGCTTGGGCGCCCCTTTGAGTTGCACCTTCACGGTGCCGCATATAGGTCCCTGCCATTCTGCCCCTCCTCAGTTCCTTCTTGCCAGAAGCTCCAACAGAGGGGAAGGTGGGTGGGTCTTGGAATGGACATGAGACACACATCTCAAAGAACAACAGTTATGAGAAGGTAGGTAACCTTTTTCTTTCTTTGAGGGCTTGCTTATGTTGATTCCCAGTAGGTGACTCCCAAGCAGACCGTTGGAGGAGGGGTCGCAGCTCACGGATTCACTGATTGAAGCAATTCTCTGCCGAAAGCTGAATCGTCCCTCGCATGCTGGATGATGGCATAATGCAAGGTGAATGTGTGGATTGAGGACCAGGTCACTGACCTGCAAATCTGTACAGGGACTTGTGCCAGGAAAGCAGCCGAGGAGGCCTGAGCCCTTGTAGAATGTGCTCTTAGTGTTGGGGCTGGCACTTTCACCAGGTCATAACAAGCCATAATGAAGAGTCATTATAACCTGAGCCACAACCACAGCATTATAAACTGTGGTTGGTTGTTGGTTGTGGCTCAGCATTATGACTCTTCACAACAAGCTCGAATGCAGGACGATGAAATTCTTTGGGACGGTATACGGAGGCCCTTCACCCTGTCCGCTATAGCGACGAATAGCTGGTTAGACTTCCAGAATGGTTTTGTCCTTTAAAAATAGAAGGCCAAAGCCCACCTCATGTCCAAGGAATGGAGTCTTTGTTCCCGGCTGTTGGTGAGTGGCTTAGGATAAAACCCTGGGAGGAAGATGTCCTGACTTGTGTGAAACTGAGATATCACTTTTGGCAGGAAGGCTGGATGAGGCTGCAACTGGACCTTGACTTTGTAGAATATCATGTATGGAGGTTCAGATGTCAAGGCTTTGATCTCAGTCACACTCCTAGCCAAAGTTATCACCACCAGTGGAAATGCTACTTTCCACAAGAGGTAGAGGAGGAAGCATGTTACTAAGGGCTTGAAGGGAGATCCCGTTAATCTGGAGAGCACCAGGTTAAGATCCCATGCTGGTACTGGATGGCAGACTGGAAGGTATAACCTGTCCAGGCCCTTGAGAAAACAACCTACCATTGGCCTAGCAAAGACTGATTGATCGTCCACCCGTGAGTGGAATGCCAACATGGGTGCTAGGTGAACCTTTAAGGATGACACCGCTAGACCTGACTGCTTCAAGTGCAACAGATAGTCTAAGATGAAGGGTATTGGTACCTGCAATGGAGACATGCCCCTTTGTGTTGCCCAGATCAAAAATCTCTTCCACTTGGCTAAGTAAGTGACTCTAGTGGATGGCTTTCAGCTGCCGAGGAGGGCCTCTCTGACAGGTTCAGAGCACACCAACTCCATGGGGTTTCATGAAGCTTCCATGCTGTGTGGTGGAGAGACTCGAGGTTGGGGTTGCTGGAGGTGACTGTGGTCTTGGGTGATGAGGTCCAGCACCAATGGCAGGGCGATCGGAGTGGCCACTGGCAGTTCCAGGAGCAATGTGTACCAGTGTTGGCAGGTCCAGGCAGGTGCTATCAGAATGACTGTTGCTCTGTCCCTTCTGATCTTGAGCAGGACCTTGTGAATGAGCGGAAAGGGTGGGAACGCATAGAGCAGATGGTCCATCCGGGGGAGGAGAAATGTGTCTGCAGTCGAGCCTGGGCTGTGATTCAGGAAGGAGCAAAACTGCTGACACTTCCTATTCATTTTCATTGCAAACAGGTCCACCTGGAGAACTCTCCACCTTTGGAAGATGCTGCTCACGATGTCCGGGTGGCTCAACTAGTTGTGGCCATTGAAGGATCTGCTGAGATGGTCTGTCAGCACGTTCTGGGATCCTGGAAGGTAAGATGCCTCTAGGTGTATTGAGTAAGCTATGTAGAAGTCCCACAGCTCGAGGACTTCCTGGCACAGGGGAGCATGCTCCACCCTGTCTGTTTATGTAAAACATCACTGTTGTATTGTCCATCATGACTGACACACACCTGCCCTCCAGGTGGGATTAGAAGGTTTGACCGGCTAAGCGAACTGCTCTCAACTCTCTGACATTGATATGGAGCAAGACTTCTGTTTGGGACCAGAGGCCTGACGTCCTGAGGTCCTCTAGATGCGCACCTCCCCCCCAACACTGAAATGTCCGTGACTAGCGACATCAATGCTTGCGGTCTGGAGAAACAAACTGCCTGAGGACTGAGCCACCACCAGAGGAATAACTCGAAGAGGAAGTGAGACTACGTTGCTCAAACTGTCTCTGCTTGGGCAGTATACTGAGGCTAGCCAGGCCTGAACAGCTCTGAGCCGCAGCCTTGCATGCTGGAAAACGTATGTGCAAGCGGCCATGTAACTCAGCAGCTTCAAGCAGCTCTGTGCCATCGTGGTGGGGAAACGTTGAAAGTCTTCTATGATGGAGCACATGGTTTGAAAGTGCGACTCTGGTAGGAACGCCCTGGCCTGGGTGGAGCCTAGCACTGCCCCTATAAACTACCTTCTGGGTGGGGATAGGGTGGACTTGGGCACATTCAGCAATAGCCCCAGACTGTCGAAGGCTGATTGTATCAGATGTACATGTGCCGCTCCCTGAGTCCTGGAGCGGCTCTTGACAAGCCAATCGTCAAGATGCGGGAATACCTGCACCTGCCGTCTGCTTAGAAAGGCGGCCACGACTGTCATGCACTTGGTGAACACCTGAGGGGCCATTGACAAGCCGAAGGGAAGGACTGTAAACTGGCAATGGTTGTGGTTCACTATGAACCTGAGAAACCATCTGTGGGACGGGACAATCAATATGTGGAAGTACGCGTCCTTCAAGTTGAGGGTGGCGCACCAGTCCCCCAGATCCAGGGAGGGGATTATGGTGGCCAAAGAGACCCTGCAGAACTTCAGTTTCTTTATGAATCTGTTGAGGCCTTGCAGGTCGAGAATGGCTCTGACTCTCCCTTTGGTTTTGGGAATTAGGAAATACTGGGAGTAAAAACCCTTGTCCCTTAGCTCCTGAGGGACTATCTCTACAGCTCCTGTGGCTAGGAGTGTTTGTACCTCCTGAATGAGAAGTTGCTTGTGAGAAGGATCCCTGAAGAGGGACGGGGAAGGGGGGATGGGAGGGAGGAGAGGAGCAGAATTGGAGAGAATATCCCATGTCTACTATGTGGAGAACCCAGCGGTCTGAGATTATCTGGGCCCACCCACAATAGAAGTGGGACAGACAGTTTAGACACTTTAGAAAACAGGGAGAAGGATCCGGTGACTAGACTGATGTGTTGCCCCCTCAACAGGCAGCGGATGGGGAGGCCTTGTGTCTGTTATTTCTGCCCCGCTTCCTGGAGAAGTCCTGCGCAGGCTGAGGAGGGTAGAAATGTGGAGGAGGTTGGGGTTTAAAATGCTTTCTCTGGGTAGCAGGAGTGTGCAAGCCCAGGGACTTCAAGTATCTGGCAAGAACAGAAGTGGCCGATTAATTAATTTTGTGTTCTTTAGGTTTTGAAAGTTTGCAGCTTTCAAAGGGTAAACTTGAAAACACTGAGAACAAAATGTATTAGATTAAAATGTGAACACCACTTCCAGGATAATTCAGCTTCAGGACAACTTGAGTTCCTTACTGAAACCTTAGGCAGCACAATAAATGTATCTTGAAACCTACCGTGGCTTACTAAATGGATTGCGTGTTTCACATTGGTCCAAATTGGGAGCTACTGACAATGGAAATACTGCTTTCTTTTAATTCTGGAAGGATTTATGAATTAGTCTTGTCCTCCTGAGACCAGGATGGGATGGCCACATCTTGTGACACTAATTCAGTAGTTTCCCAGATTTAAAATTTTTTACTGAGAGAAAAAGGAATAATGAATTCTCTGTATCCCTTCCCATGCCAGAGCTATGTGTGCTGCCATTATCCCTTGTGAAAAGGCAGTAGTACAGCTAGCCAAAGGCTGCACTGAAATGTGTATTTACTTTTAGAGGCAAGAATCTGCTCATGTTGTGGCAGCTGGGAGAACTGAGGAAGAAAAGCCTAAAAAGGCTATTGAGTCACATCATATGGTAAGAGCATGTACCCAGTGCTGAAAACATACTGTACCGCATAGCCCCAGGTTGAACACCTGGATATATTTCTCCAAATAATAATCTGAAGATTTTTTCAAAATGTGTATTGCTCTGGGAAAATAATTTCCCTAAGTGTATTAGCTTATTTGGAAGTGTTTGCCTCCCCCCACCTCCAACACGGTTGTGTTTAAGTCCGTCAGAATTAAAGTGAAAGCATTGATTCATTGGTTACAAATTGTCTTTCGTATAAAATCCTACACACTTGGATTTACAAATATCAGATGCGTAAAGACAAAGGAAGGATGGTTCTTACACACAGGGCTAGGAACCAGGTGGTTTGGGAAATATTTTCAGTTCTGCTACAGACTTCTTGTGGGATCTTGGCCAAGTCCCCGAGCTTCACCTTGAACATCCACTGCCCTGTGCCTTGTGAAGTCATTTACACCCATACAAAGTTGGTGTCAAAGGCTGCTCCTGGAGTTAGTAGGAGAAGATTTCACACTGCGCAGCATTTTGTACTATGTTTGCGCAGATAGAAAGAGTGACATAGGGTCAAGGCAATGGAGAATCAGGCTGTTAATGTCTCATTTTCCCAAGCTGTACAAGGGGATAACATCCCTATGAAGTAGATAAGAAGTGGTATTATGAGGTTTAGTTCATTATGGACCTGATCCTGCAGTTGGAGCCATGCAGGCAGACCTCTTTGACTTCAGTGGGTCTCTGGCCAGGTGACTGATTTGATGGCAGGATTGTGGCGGACATGGAACTGCTCTATAAAAACCCAAGGATACGGAGATGTAGTAATGGTATAAATACTGTGTGTAACCTGGCCAGTGAAGTAAAGTTACAACGTAGCTGTGTTTGGTTATAAGAATTTCCTGAAAGAATGTACTGATCTTACTTGACAGGGATCTGTTGGAAAAACAAGCAGGGAAGCATCCCAATAATTCTAGATAAGCAAACCTCCCAATAAACATCGGAGGGTGGCAGCACTTTGCAACCCAATAGGTTGTTCAGGTAGAAGTTACACATCTTTGTCAGGCTGTAAACTGATAGATCAAAGGGTTACAAACAGTTAAATCTTTGTCAAGAGAGAAAAGGTTGGGGTCAGATGCAGTACCCGGTGAGAACAGACTGAGATGGAACTGTGACAGTCTGTACCCTCATGTTCATCCTTTTTACAAAAGTGTGATAAATTGTGTACCAAATATGCCTTGTGAGGTATCATTTGAAAACTCATAATTTTCTAATCATTATTGTCCTAGTAAAATATCGCTTGTCACCTGAACCCCCACTGGAGATGATTCTCAAAGAGGAGGAAAAGATATAAAAATGAGGAACAGAGGCCCCAAATCCCCTCTCCCCAGTCATCTCTACTGACAGCATCAACAATGTTTGAAAGACAAAAGAAACATCACTGAACTGGCGGAGGAATCCTGGCTGAAGGCACCCAGCCAGATTGCTGTGAGCATGTGGTGAGAGAAATCCTTTTGCTTTAAGTTCACTTTGCTTGTTAAATTAGGGATTGGTTTGTGTTTTACCTTTTATTTCCTTGTAACCAATTCTGACTTTTAGGCCTTGTTACTTGTAATCATTTAAAACCTATCTTTCTGTAGTTAATGAACTTGTTTTATTGTTTTATCTAGACCAGTGTGTGTTTGATTGATGTTTCTGGAAACCTCCATTTGAGATAACAGGATTTGTGCATATAATTTTCTATTAATGAAATGACGGGCTGGCTGGTGCTTACCTCAGGCGGCTCCCGGTCGGTGGCACAGCGGGGCTGTGGCAGGCCCCCTGCCTGCCCTGGCTTCAGGTGGCTCCCAAAAGTGGCGGCATGTCCCTGCGACTCTTAGGTTGCTGCAGTTCCCAGCCAATGGGAGCTGCGGAGCTGGTGCTTGGGGTGGGGCAGCGTGCGGAGCTCTCATGGCAGCCTCTTCACCTGGGGGCCGCAGGGAGATGCCAGCAGCTTCCGGGAGCTGGGCAGAGCCTTATCTCTGCTGCACCGCTGACCAGACTTTAAATGTCCCGGTCAGTGGGGCTGACCAAGGCCGCCAGGGTTCCTTTTCAACCAGGCGCTTCGGTCGAAAGCCAGATCCCTTAGATCACAAGGGACTGCAGCCTTAGGACAAGTCTGAGAGTGGGAGAATATTGTGATTCCACTTGGAGTGAGGTATGAGCTGGTGGCCTGAAACCTGAGTGGGGGCACGCTCGGTGAGAGCAGGAGGGGTCAGAGGTGCAGTTAGCCTGGGAACTGTGGCAAGGATTATGGCCTTATTTGCAAACTGCCTAGAGATTCTTGGATGGAAGGCACTACTGAAGTGGAAATCCTACATGATATCCAGGGATGAGGTGGTCAGTGTTGAATATCTTAAGTATATGATTTGTTTTCCTTCATTGGGTTTTGACTTTAAAATTGTCAGTATTTCCCTTAAGAAAGAAATGTTGCTGTGCTCTAAATATAATTTTTAAGGTAATCAAATATTACATTTCTAATGAGAATTCATTGTATTATCTTGCCGATATCTTTTACAAGCAACAAGGCCTGGAGAGATCTTCTGAAATGTTGTAGGGAACAGGCTAACTGCAGGTTTTTATCTTGTCACTGGATGTCAGTATTGTTCCATTTAAGGGCAGCTGAAATGAAACTGATGGCTAACTAGCCAGTAAATATGTGTGTCTACCTTCTCAATAGGGTTTCACTGCCTGCCAGGTTGTGGGAACATAGATTCTATTCCCATTTTCTTAAAAAAAAATTTTTTATTTGTTGGGTGAAAGAATATGGCCAATATAACTGTCACACTGGACCAAATTAATCGCTGCCCATTTGAGATTTCAATTAAGTTAGAGGGATGAATGTTGCCAACAATGCATGGTTTGCCCACCGCTAAATCCAAATGAAACCTTGTCCAGAGATCACTGCAATTTTTATAGTGATCTACATTACACAAAATTATAAAGAGTTACTGGTTTCATTGCCTGTGGGACCATTTTTCAGGCAAGTTGATTATTGTCAATAAACATAAGCTACAGGACCTCTTGGCAAAGAGCAAGTACAATATTAATTTAATATCTGATAGTCCCCCCCAAAAAGGCATATCTCCTGCCCTTGGTCTGAAGGAGATAATAGTTACAACTGTCTTAGCTTATTGGTCATCCTGGTAGAAGCTCCATCTCTTGAGCCCTTTTATTTATGTCCATCAATGTGCAGATTTTTAAGGCAGAAGTATCAGCTGAAGAGCTTTGTTTACTCATCCCTGTTCATTCTTTTTTTCTACACAGCCACAGAAGGATTAGGGAATCCACTGCTATGCTGCAGGCACCTGTGATCCTGCACTGCAGAAAAGTCCTCAGGGCCTTGCTCCCTGGGACCAGAGCTGCCCAGAAGGGGCAGACAAAAGGGGCCATTTGTCCCTATTTGAAAGAGCCCCAAACCGAGGGATGTCGCGGTCTGGTGTGTGGAGTCACAGCGCCACTCAGGTTTGACCAGCATCCTTCTGATGGAGGGCTGCCAGGCCGAACCTGAGTGGTACTGCAGTCCTGTGTGCCTGGTCGTAATGCCACTCATTCACATTTGGCTTGGCCACTCCCATCATAATTGGTGCTGTGACCCAGCACATCATAGAATCATAGAATATTAGGGTTGGAAGAGACCTCAGGAGGTCATCTAGTCTGCTCAAAGCAGGACCAACACCAACTAAATTATCCCAGCCAGGGCTTTGACAAGCCAGCCCTTAAAAAGCTCTAAGGATGGAGATTCCACCACCTCCCTAGATAACCCATTCCAGTGCTTCACCACCCTCCTAGTGAAATCGTGTTTCCTAATATCCAACCTACACCTCCCCCACTGCAACTTGAGACCATTGCTCCTTGTTCTGTCATCTGCCACCACTGAGAACAGCCTAGCTCCATCCCCATTGGAAACCCCTTTCAGGTAGTTGAAAGCAGCTATCAAATCCCCCCTCATTCTTCTCTTCTGCAGACTAAACAATCCCTGTTCCGTCAGCCTCTCCTCATAAGTCATGTGCTCCAGTCCCCTAATCATTTTTGTTGCCCTCCACTGGACGCTTTCCAATTTTTCCACATGCTTCTTGTAGTGTAGTGAAGTGAGCTGTAACTCACGAAAGCTTATGCTCAAATAAATTTGTTAGTCTCTAAGGTGCCACAAGTACTCCTTTTCTTTTTGCGAATATAGACTAACACGGCTGCTACTCTGAAACCTGTTCTTGTAGTGTGGGGCCCAAAACTGGACACAGTACTCCAGATGAGGCCTCACCAATGTCGAATAGAGGGGAATGATCATGTCCTTCGATCTGCTGGCAATGCCCCTACTTGTACATCCCAAAATGCCGTTAGCCTTCTTGGCGACGAGGGCACGCTGCTGACTCATATCCAGCTTCTCGTCCACTGTAACCCCCAGATTCTTTTCTGCAAACTGCCGCTTAGCCAGTCGGTCCCCAGCCTGTAGCTGTGCATGGGATTCTTCCATCCTAAGTGCAGGACTCTGCCCTTGTCCTAGTGGAACCTCATCAGATTTCTTTTGGCCCAACAGTCCAATTTGTTTAGGTCACTCTGGACTCTATCCCTACCCTCCAGTGTAACTACCTCCCCCCAACTTAGTGTCATCTGCGAACTTGCTGAGGGTGCAATTAATCCCATCATCCAGATCATTAATAAAGATGTTGAACAAAACCAGCCCCAGGCCCAACCTCTGGGGCACTCCGCTTGATACCGGCTGCCAACTAGACATCGAGCCATTGATCACTACTTGTTGAGCCCGACAATCTAGCCAGCTTTCTATCCACTTTATAATCCATTCATCCAATCCATACTTCTTTAATTTGCTGGCAAGAATACTGTAGGAGACCATATCAAAAGCTTTGCTAAAGTCAAAATATATCACATCCACTGCTTTCCTCATATCCACAGAGCCAGTTATCTCATCATAGAAGGCAATCAGGTTGGCTAGGCAACTGGTCACAATACCTGGAGTAGAGAGCCAGGCCCATCCTTGTGGGACAGAAGCCCCCACTGCAGCATGAGTGCAGGGCAGGCTCACACTCCCATCCCCACCTCAGGGCCTCCCCCTTATTGATAATTTTTTAGCAGGGTAGTGGGGGTGGAGGGGGGCTCAGTTTCAGATTTTTCCCCATCCACCCAAAAATCCTCTCTGCAGCTCTGCCGATGTGTTAGTTTCGATGAGTTAGCCTACAGTCAGAAGGAGAGGGCAGGAATGGGACCTTCTTATTGTGTGTCTGTACTGGACCCTGACCCTTTGTTCTTTCGCAACACAAAAATAAAATAGTAATAATAGCTTTCTATCTATCTCAGGTCATTACTAGGCACCTCACAATCTTTATTGTATTTAGCCTGTTGTGGTAATTGGGCTTATAAATTTACCCTGACTGTGAGTTTCATTGTAAGGACTGAGCAAAAGTTTATAAAATGGTACGATAACCTATCATGTTGATGGGAAAAGGTACGAAAGGGGAGACCTACTGATATAATTTAAGGACTGTGTTACGACCATGCCTGGTAAACAAGAACAGTGTGAGACCGAGAATCAGAGGTGAAAGTAAGCCGGTATGGGCCGGTACAGCGTACCGGCAAGAGCTGGTGTGCCATACCGGACCAGCTTCCCCAGGCAGGCGATTTAAAGGGCCTGGGGCTCCTGGCAGTGGCTGGAGCCCTGGGCTCTTTAAATTGCCGCCAGAGCCCCGCTGCCGGAACCCCTGGGTAGCAGAGGTGGCCGGGAGCCCCGAGGCTCGGGCGGTGATTTTAAGGGCTCGGGGGCCCCGGCCGCTACTCTGTCAGTGGAGCCCCGGGCCCTTTAAATCTCCGCCAGAGCCCCACTGCCGGAGCCCTGGGGTAGCGGCAGCAGCTGGGGGCTGCAGTGGTGATTTAAAAGGTCCGGCTGTGGTAGTGGCTGCCAGAGCCCCAGGCCCTTTAAATCACCCCCGAGTCCCAGGGCTCCCAGCCACCTTTGTAGCTGGTAGCTCTGGCGGTGATTTAAACGGCTCGGGGTTCCCAGCCCCCGCTACCGCAGCCAGAGCCCCGGGCCTTTAAATCAAGCCTGGGCCCTTTAAATCTTGATTTAAAGGGCCCAGGGATTTAAAGGCCCACCTCTTCCAGTTGAGGCCACGCCCCTTCCAGTTAAGGCCACGCCTCCAGCTCAGGACTCCGGCCTACCAGTAAGTCCTTTAAGTTACTTTCACCCCTGCTGAGAATCAATGAACTGAAATTGGTGTGTTAGAAATTAGGTCTAATTGGTGGACACAGTAATGAAGGGATGGGCTATTTCACCCACCACTGCCTTTTGTGGTCCTTCTCCTAAAGTCCTCCTTTAAAATTGGCTACTGGTGCAAGCTTCATGGCTGCTATCCCCACTGTCTCCCTGGAACCCAGACCTTCTTTATCCTAATTCCGAAAGATGTCCTGACCAAACTGGGGCAGAGAGAGGGAGCCCGATGACTGACATCAATACCTCCACCAGCTTCGGCTGAATCCTGAACACTCTCTGGGATGTGAGACTTCGTCTCTTCCCCCATGCCCAGGATGTCCCTTTTTTTCCCCTACCTTACTTTCTCTCTTTCCTGTCTCGCTTCCCCTTTTTCCTTCTGTCTAATAAGAGTCAGGCTTAGCCGTCCAACACTGCATATTTTGCAACATGGTTGTGAGCTTGTGACCAGGAAGAGGCAGCTAAAAGCAATGCCCTAAACAGCCCTATGCTGGCACAAGTTTGCCATGCCTTGAAGAAGCTGAGAAGACTATGTGCTGAGCTTGTGTTTCTCCGACAATCAGGTTGAAAGTGAGAGTCAACACCAGAGACAGAAGCTGTATGTCTTTGCTGTTTATTTCTCTTCCCTCTTATGTGTATTTGTCTTGTTTTGTCTTCTAGGAAATGGGACTGGACTTTAAGGAAAACAGCAACAGCTCCAGTCCATCTCTACTAACTTCTTCATTCCTTGCAAAAGGACAGTGAGTGCCACCTTTGATGGTATCTAAACAACTGCCAAACAAGGGTTTTTTCTTTTTCCTTCCTTTTTCCAGCTAAAGGGACAGGGAACAAGGGATGTTAAAAGGAAAACCTTAATGAATAGATTACATTTCAAATGCTTTAACTGCTTTTCTTTTTCTTCTGTATCTTTAAGAACAGGTTAAAAGGATTGTTCATGGAATGTTTGCCATGGCACTAAGCAGGCTGAGGTCTCTAGGCCAAACATGACCGTCTTTGACACTGTTTAATATTGGACAGTGACTGGGTGATAACAGCTTTGGTCCATATTCCATCTAAATTTATACAACAATCCTCACATTCCCCTTGTGGGGCAGGGCAGTGCTATTCTCCATGTTGCGCAGAGGGGGAATCAAGGCACAAAGAAACTGAGGCCCAGCTCCTCAGCAGTATGACCAACTTCAATGGAAGTGAGGAGCCTAAACACTTCAGAAGACATGCCCATGGCTACCCAGGAAATGTGTGGAAGAGCAGGAAATTGAACCAGGGCATTTTCAGTCCTGGGCTAAAACCCTCACCACTGGACCATCTTTTATTTTTGATAGGACACTGCTTCCTTGTCATGCGGCTACAAAGGACACACAGCATTAGTGTCAGAACGAAAGAAGTGCATTGGACGTGTTTGTTTTAGAAAAATCTCATATGAACTCAGTATCCCCTAAACATAAGAGGCCAAACTGAGATTTATGGGGAGGAGGGAGCAGATTGTCCCACACTTGTCTGCTGTGGGAGTTCCTATGGTTTGCCTGACTGGCTCAGACCAAAGGTCCATCTAGTCCAGCATCCTTTCTCTGTCCCTGTCGCGGACAGTGGCCAGCACCAGGTGCTGCAGAGGAAGGTGCAAGAGACCCTGCAGTGGGCACTTAGGGGACACTCTGTCCCTGGGGAATTTTCCTACTGACCCCCAACCACGAGTGGCTGGCTTAAGCCCTGAATGTTGAATTTTTTGTTGAGGTTTTTTTTTGTTTTGTTTTTTTGTTTTGTTACATGGACAAAGCCTGCATACCTCCTAGATTTGGATCCACAGTCTAGAGGAATATGGAATGTTTTACATTTTCCAAGTTTCTCCTGCTCACATTTTGCAGTGAATTGTTGGCTCATAGCAATGTAATAACCAGCAATCAAAGGAAAAGAAGGGCTGTCGAGATGAGACTAAAGAACAGAATTCCATTTGGGTTTTGGTTTGACTTGGTTGTATATTTTGCAATGGGCCCGTGATGCAGTCCTTCCAACTCTTGCACACTGTGGCCAGTGAATTCTTGCAAGAACCTGACAAATTCAGTGCCAGTCACCTAGGCAGCCTATTGGCAAACACACTACTGCCCTGCTCTTGGATTGGAGTGTGTGTGTGTGCCCAGTACAACTGAAAGGCTAATCCATCACTGCTGGATCCTTACATGTGTGGCACAATGTGGTGTGAACTTCATACTGAACCTGATTAAATACATTACTTGATGTCAGGTTTGTGGCATATAATCCTGCCTTCCCTGGTCTATAGATGCACATTTTGCCATTGAATAGCATCAGAAAGATGAGCTGTTGCAAAGAAGGGCTTTCAAGAAAGTTACTTTCAGAAGATAGAAGCACTGCAGCCGCCGTCACACAAATTAATAGATTCATAGATTCCAAGGCGAGAAGGGACCATTATGATATCTAGTCTGACATCCTGTATAACACGGGCCAGAGAACTTCTCAGAAATAATTCCTAGAGCAGAACTTTTAGAAAAACATCTAGTCTTGATTTAAAAATCAAGAGTGTTGGAACCACAAGTCTTGGTAAATTGTTCCTTCTCCTCTTCCGTTACTTCTAATTGATGCGTCCCCAACTTATAACTAAAATTCTTATTATTAATCCCTAAATGCATAACCTTACACTTCTCACTATTAAATTTCATCCTATTACTATTACTCCAGTTTACAAGGTCATCCAGATCCTACTGTATAATATCCCGATCCTTCTCTGAATTGGCAATACCTCCCAGCTTTGTATCATCTGCAAACTTTATTAGCACACTCCCACTTTTTGTGCCAAGGTCAGTAATAAAAAGATTAAATAAGATTGGTCCCAAAACCGATCCCTGAGGAACTCCACTGGTAACCTCCCTCCAACCTGACAGTTCGCCTTTCAGTAGGACCCGTTGCAGTCTCCCCTTTAACCAATTCCTTATCCACCTTTTGATGTTCATATTGATCCCCATCTTCTCCAATTTAACTAATAATTCCCCACGTGGCACGGTATCAAATGCCTTACTGAAATCTAGGTAAATTAGATCCACTGCATTTCCTTTATCTAAAAAATCTGTTACTTTTTCAAAAAAGGAGATTAGGTTGGTTTGGCACGATCTACCTTTTGTAAAACCATGCTGTATTTTGTCCCATTTACCATTGACTTCAATGTCCTTAACTAATTTCTCCTTCAAAATTTTTTCCAGGACCTTGCATACTACAGATGTGAAACTAACTGGCCTGTAGTTACCCGGATCACTTTTTTTTCCTTTCTTAAAAATAGGAACTATATTAGCAATTCTCCAATCATTCGGTACTACTCCTGAGTTTACAGATTCATTAAAAATTCTTGCTAATGGGCTTGCAATTTCAGGTGCCAATTCCTTTAATATTCTTGGATGAAGATTATCTGCGCCCCCCGATTTAGTCCTATTAAGCTGTTTCAGTTTTGCTTCTGCCTCAGATATGGTAATATCTACCTCTATATCCTCATTCCCATTTGTCATGCTACCATTATCCCCAAGATCCTCTTTAGCCTAAAAGACTGAGGCAAAGTATTTGTTTAGATATTGGGCCATGCCTAGATTATCTTTAACCTCCACTCCATCCTCAGTGTTAAGCGGCCCCACTTCTTCTTTCTTAGTTTTCTTCTTATTTATATGGCTATAGAACCTTTTACTATTGGTTTTAATTCCCTTTGCAAGGTCCAACTCTACTCGACTTTTAGCCTGTCTCACTTTATCCCTACATGTTCTGACCTCAATTAGGTAGCTTTCCTTGCTGATCCCTCCTGTCTTCCACTCCCTGTATGCTTTCTGCTTCTTCTTAATCACCTCTCTGAGATGCTTGCTCATCCAGCTTGGTCTACAACTCCTGCCGATGAATTTTTTCCCCTTTCTTGGGATACAGGCTTCCGATAGCTTCTGCAGTTTTGATTTAAAGTAATCCCAGGCCTCCTCTACCTTTAGATCCATAAATTCTTCAGTCCAATCCACTTCCCTAACTAATATCCTTAATTTTTGAAAGTCAGCCCTTTTGAAATCAAAAACCCTAGTTGCAGATTTATTTTTGTTAATCCTTCCATTTAGTTTGAACTGAATTAGCTCATGATCACCTGAGCCAAGATTGTCCCCTACAACCATTTCTTCTATGAGGTCCTCGCTACTCACCAAAATTAAATCTAAAATGGCATCCCCTCTAGTCGGTTCAGCAACTACTTGATGAAGGAATCCATCAGCTATCGCATGTAGGAAAATCTGAGCCCTATTCTTATTACTAGCATTGGTCCTCCAGTCTATATCTGGGAAGTTAAAGTCTCCCATGATCACGCAGTTTCCATTAGTATTTACTTTATTAAAGACATTAAAAAGGGCTCTATCCATATCCAAATTAGATCCCGGAGGTCTATAGCACACCCCAAGCACTATCGTAGGAGAGGCTCTACTAGTTATCTTCCCCAATGTAATTTTTGCCCATACGGACTCTGTCTTATCCATTGCATCGCTTCTTATTTCTTTACATTCTAACTCATCATTGATATACAATGCTACTCCACACCCTTTACTTTTGTTTCTGTCTTTCCTAAACAGCACATACCCTTCAATACCTGTAGTCCAGTCATGACTACTATTCCACCATGTTTCTGTTATCCCTATAATATCTGGTTTCACTTCCTGCACCAGTAGCTCTAGTTCCTCCATTTTGTTACCTAGCCTCCTCGCATTGGTTTACAAACATCTTAATTTTTGCTGTTTGGCCTCGCTCACATTTTGTACCCTATTAGGCACAGTCATTCTGCAGCCAGTATAACCTATTAGACTAGTATCCACACCGCCCTCGCTCCTTATATACATTCTCCTACCCACGGCTGTATCCTTTCTTACTTCGTCTTCTTCCCTCTCAATGCTAAAATCTGGCATGGAGATTTCCTGGACATCTCCCATCCATCTCCCCCTAATTCCTAGTTTAAAGCTCTCTTTATCAGTTGTGCCAGCCTCGATCCTAGAAGTCTATTTCCTTCCCTACTCAGATGAAGTCCATCCCGAGAGAACTGTCCTCTGTCCGTGAATGCCTCCCAGTGGCCATACATCCCAAAGCCCTCCTTATAGCACCACTGCCTAAGCCATCTGTTGACAGTCATAATCTTGTCACACCTTTGTTGCCCTTCTCTAGGAACAGGAAGGATCCCGCTAAAGATCACCTGAGCCTCAATTTCCTTAAGCGTCTTCCCCAGCCTAGCATAGTCTCCCTTAATACTTTCCAGCGAGAATCTAGCCGTATCATTTGTTCCCACATGAAGGATAATTAGGGGATTCTTTCCCGCTCCCTTTAGGATCCTTTTCAACCTCAGGTCTACATCCCGTATCTTAGCACCCAGAAGACAGCACACCCTTCTATTCTCAGGATCAGCTCTAGTTACAGGCCTGTCTATTCTTCTCAATAAAGAGTCCCCGATCACATAGACCTGCCTTTTCCTGGTGACTGTGCTATTCTCCAGTCTCTCCCCTGTTCCCTCTGGCTGCAAGTTCTTTCCATTCCTGTTTTCCCTTATAATCTTCTTCAACCCATCCTGTATCCTCCTGGGGCTCATATTTGGTGTAGTCTCCCTTGACTCTTCCACTTTTCCTATAGGACTAGCCTCTCTTCTCTTCTTCCTTATCCTTCTATCTTCAACAAGTACCTTCTGAGCCCCTTCTTCATTTTCCAACTCTGCAAACCTATTCCTAAGCTCTATTTCTCCTTCACTAGCCCGTCTTTTCCTCTGCCTGGTTCTTTTAGTCACATGTTTCCACTGACCACTTTCCTCACCCAGTCTCCCCTCAAAATTCCCCAGCCCTGCTTCCATCTGTGAGTCTGAGCTTTTCCCTTCAGATACCTCATATCTTTGCTCCATCATCTGCTCAAACCCCTTCCTAAACTCAACGAGACTTTCCACCTGCATCTCCAAACCTCGGATCTTTTCCTCCATCAGCTCTATCAGATGACATTTCATGCAGACAAAACTCTTACCGGTTCCCCCCTCCAGGATCATGTACATACCACAGCTTCCACATCCAGTCATCCTCAATGTGTCTTCCACTACAGGAGTCACTCCCACAGCTGCCTCTGTATCTGTCATCTCCTTCCCACCTAAATCCTGTTAATCTGGGAAACACAAGCCACACCAAAAAGACCACCCCCCCAGCAAAAGCAAACCCCAAACAAGCACCACAATACAAACTCCCCTTTCAAACTCCCTCTCAAACTCCCCTGTTTAGAGCTCTGTTTGCTAGCTCCTGTGCCGCTGCAGCTGTCTGGAGTATTGGTTGATTGATTGGTTGATGTTCAGGATCCTGACGCAGGGAAGAAAGGTAAGCAGCAGGATACGGACCCTGGACTTCAGGAAAGCAGACTTTGACTCCCTCAGGGAACAGATGGCCAGGATCCCCTGGGGGACTAACATGAAAGGGAAGGGAGTCCAGGAGAGCTGGCTGTATTTCAAGGAATCCCTGTTGAGGTTACAGGGACAAACCATCCCGATGAGTCGAAAGAATAGTAAATATGGCAGGCAACCAGCTTGGCTTAATGGTGAAATCCTAGCGGATCTTAAACATAAAAAAGAAGCTTACAAGAAGTGGAAGGTTGGACATATGACCAGGGAAGAGTATAAAAATATTGCTCGGGCATGTAGGAAAGATATCAGGAGGGCCAAATCGCACCTGGAGCTGCAGCTAGCAAGAGATGTCAAGAGTAACAAGAAGGGTTTCTTCAGGTATGTTGGCAACAAGAAGAAAGCCAAGGAAAGTGTGGGCCCCTTACTGAATGAGGGAGGCAAGCTAGTGACAGAGGATGTGGAAAAAGCTAATGTACTCAATGCTTTTTTTGCCTCTGTTTTCACTAACAAGGTCAGCTCCCAGACTGCTGTGCTGGGCAACACAAAATGGGGAAGAGATGGCCAGCCCTCTGTAGAGATAGAGGTGGTTAGGGACTATTTAGAAAAGCTGGACGTGCACAAGTCCATGGGGCCGGACGAATTGCATCCGAGAGTGCTGAAGGAATTGGCGGCTGTGATTGCAGAGCCCTTGGCCATTATCTTTGAAAACTCGTGGCGAACGGGGGAAGTCCCGGATGACTGGAAAAAGGCTAATGTAGTGCCCATCTTTAAAAAAGGGAAGAAGGAGGATCCTGGGAACTACAGGCCGGTCAGCCTCACCTCAGTCCCTGGAAAAATCATGGAGCAGGTCCTCAAAGAATCAATCCTGAAGCACTTAGAGGAGAGGAAAGTGATCAGGAACAGTCAGCATGGATTCACCAAGGGAAGGTCATGCCTGACTAATCTAATCGCCTTTTATGATGAGATTACTGGTTCTGTGGATGAAGGGAAAGCAGTGGATGTATTGTTTCTTGACTTTAGCAAAGCTTTTGACACGGTCTCCCACAGCATTCTTGTCAGCAAGTTAAGGAAGTATGGGCCGGATGAATGCACTATAAGGTGGGTAGAAAGCTGGCTAGATTGTCGGGCTCAACGGGTAGTGATCAATGGCTCCATGTCTAGTTGGCAGCCGGTGTCAAGTGGAGTGCCCCAGGGGTCGGTCCTGGGGCCCGTTTTGTTCAATATCTTCATAAATGATCTGGAGGATGGTGTGGATTGCACTCTCAGCAAATTTGCGGATGATACTAAACTGGGAGGAGTGGTAGATACGCTGGAGGGGAGGGATAGGATACAGAAGGACCTAGACAAATTGGAGGATTGGGCCAAAAGAAATCTAATGAGGTTCAATAAGGATAAGTGCAGGGTCCTGCACTTAGGATGGAAGAATCCAATGCACCGCTACAGACTAGGGACCGAATGGCTCGGCAGCAGTTCTGCGGAAAAGGACCTAGGGGTGACAGTGGACGAGAAGCTGGATATGAGTCAGCAGTGTGCCCTTGTTGCCAAGAAGGCCAATGGCATTTTGGGATGTATAAGTAGGGGCATAGCGAGCAGATCGAGGGACGTGATCGTTCCCCTCTATTCGACACTGGTGAGGCCTCATCTGGAGTACTGTGTCCAGTTTTGGGCCCCACACTACAGGAAGGATGTGGATAAATTGGAAAGAGTACAACGAAGGGCAACAAAAATGATTAGGGGTCTAGAGCACATGACTTATGAGGAGAGGCTGAGGGAGCTGGGATTGTTTAGTCTGCAGAAGAGAAGAATGAGGGGGGATTTGATAGCTGCTTTCAACTACCTGAAAGGGGGTTTCAAAGAGGATGGCTCTAGACTGTTCTCAATGGTAGCAGATGACAGAACGAGGAGTAATGGTCTCAAGTTGCAATGGGGGAGGTTTAGATTGGATATTAGGAAAAACTTTTTCACTAAGAGGGTGGTGAAACACTGGAATGCGTTACCTAGGGAGGTGGTAGAATCTCCTTCCTTAGAGGTTTTTAAGGTCAGGCTTGACAAAGCCCTGGCTGGGATGATTTAACTGGGACTTGGTCCTGCTTTGAGCAGGGGGTTGGACTAGATGACCTTCTGGGGTCCCTTCCAACCCTGATATTCTATGTTTCTATGATTCTATGATTCTATGATCATAGGATGACTATGAGCTGCCAATGTGATATGGCTGTGAAAAAAGCTAATGCGGTTTTGGGATGCATCAGGAGAGGCATTTCCAGAAGGGATAAGGAGGTTTTAGTACCGTTATACAAGGCAATGGTGAGACCTCACCTAGAATACTGTGTGCAGTTCTGGTCTCCCATGTTTAAAAAGGATGAATTCAAACTGGAGCAGGTACAGAGAAGGGCTACTAGGATGATCCGAGAAATGGAAAACTTGTCTTATGAAAGGAGACTTAAGGAGCTTGGCTTGTTTAGCCGTACTAAAAGAAGGTTGAGGGGAGATATGATTGCTCTCTATAAATATATCAGAGGGATAAATACAGGAGAGGGAGAGGAATTATTTCAGCTCAGCACCAATGTGGACACAAGAACAAATGGGTATAAACTGGCCACCAGGAAGTTTAGACTTGAAATCAGACGAAGGTTTTTAACCATCAGAGGAGTGAAGTTTTGGAATAACCT